>NC_142025.1:73881129-74576129 GCF_049901735.1 Notechis scutatus | reverse complement strand
TGATTTTATTGGCTACATCTGGGTTAATTTTGGTTAGGCTAGCTTCAACTCCCCACCAGTATTTATAGAGAGACGGCAGCTCCAATCACGCTTTGCTCGCACCAGCACGAAGCCGAAAGCACCAGCCTGAAGATGGCAAGTGGGACCTCGTCGAAACGTCACCAAGATAATCTTACATGGAAAAAGACCAGAACACGTCAAGACCTGCATATATATATACCGTGTTTCTCATATAATAAGGCCGGGTCTTATTTTTTTTTGAGCCCAAAAAATGGCTAGGCCGTCTTTTCGGGTGACTTAATTCCCCCTTGCATGTTTGGGCGGGCGGGCAGCGACAGCTTGGATGTTGACCTCGGCGTTGGTGGGGCACTTCGTATCGGGGTCAATGCAGGCAGCACCATATCCGGGTGTGCAACAAAAGTACTTTCTAATGGCAGCGCCCCACCATTCCCCCATTTCGCATGTTTTAATATAGGCCTTAATTTTGGGGGAGGGGCTTAATTTCATTTCATGCCTATAAAACATGCTGGGACTTCCTATTGGGGGAGGCCGTATTGTTGGAGAAACAGTGTGTGTGTGTGTGTGTGTGTGTGTGTGTGTGTGTGTGTGTGTGTGTGTGTGTGTGTGTGTGTATGTATGTATATGTATATGTATATGTATATGTATATGTATATATGTATGTATGTACATATATGTGTGTGTGTATGTGTATATGCATATGTATATACATATGTATATACATATACATATACATATACATACATACATACATACATACATACATACATACATATATATATATATATATATATATATATATATATATATATATATATATAGGTGTGTTCGGGTCTTTTCCTATGTAAGATTAAGAGTATCTTGGTGACGTTTCGGCAAGGTCCCACTCGCCATCCTCAGGCTGGTGCTTTCGGCTTCATGCCAGTGCAAGCAGTGTGTGATCAGAACTGCCGTCTCTCTATAAATACTGGTGGGGGGGCTGATGTGCTGGGCTGGTTGGCTGCACTGCTGCCTCTTGATTGGTTGATGGAGTTGATGTTGGTATAATGGGCTGTGTAATGGCCTTGTGAGTTTTGTTGTGAGATATCCTCACAAATCTCCACACAACTAGCCAGGCAAACACCTGGGCACAAACAGAGCCCCCCTGATACCTCCAGCTCAAACACACCCCAACCAGGCACCCAGATGAAACCTAGCTTCCTAATAAATGATAGCCGTCCATTTGCTCGGAGCCAAGCCACACTAAAAGCCTCCAATACAGGAAACATAATGTTGCCAGCCAATCAAGACCCCCAAAAATGCTACAAAACAGACAGAGGATATTAGAAACACCAATCAAGCAGAACACAGCAAACTCTAAGACCAATAAACACAGACCAAGACTCCCAACCAATCAGGATGAAGAAAAAACCATTCTGGCACAGCAGTAGGCTAGCACCAAATTTAAAACAGAAACGGCTGTGAAATTCTGACTCACAGACGAACACAATACAGAAGCCTGATGATGGCAGATGAGATTCTGCCGAAATGTTGCTACAACTTTAAAAGCACAACTACAATGATGTGGGAAAACACCCGAACAAAGCTGAATACCATACATATAGATACCCGCAAAAACTTAAGAAAAAATACACACACACACACACAGGCACAGACACAGACACACACACACCCTTTTTATGATCCTATAATCTCTTAATTTGAAGTAAAGTTGAGGTGACTGGATGGAGCTGAGAATTTACTGGCAGGATGCCCTTCCTGATGCCTATTTGGAGTTTGTAGTATAAGAGAGAAATATCTGCCGCTACCTAGGATTGAACTCTCAACCTTCAGAGTGGGAGGTAAGCACCTTTACTACCATTTAGAAAAATATATCGACATTAACCTTGTCTGATTTGTCAACAAGATAAAGTTAAGAGAAAAAATGACCTTGCCAGTGATGTTGCGATAGCACAAAAATATGCTTCTGGGATTCAAAATATAGTGAAATGCAATTTTGAGTATCTATTTTCCACGATTATTTTTACTCAAGTAATAATGATAAAGCTTTATCACTACCTCATAGCCTGATTTGGATTTCTACTATAAAACAGCAGTATTCACATATAATTCAAGTTTGAAGTAAAAATGGTATTAATGGCAGGATAACCATGAAAAAACATTTCTAGAAAGCATGCAGAAACAGATTCAATGGTTCACACATAACATTTGAATAAAACCTTATACTGGAAAGGGAGATTCTTATTTGCTATAGAAAGGGATAATATTCAAGGATTATTCTCCATAGTATTATTGGCATAATAGTAACCAGCCATTGATGCTAATATACTGTATATCCCATTATTATTTTAATTTCTACACCCATAATATAAAGAATAAAATAGAAGAGGAAAATTTATTCATTTTTAACAGGTTCCACATCATTACTAGAATAGCCCAAATATTTACAGGTAATTTGCCATATCCACAAAATTAAAAATGTAAAAAGAATTTCTGAGGTTTTGATGCACAAAAGAGGTATAAAGTTTATCTTGCCCAAAGTGTCATTCAAACATATGATGCATGCTTACTCTAAGGAAATTTGAGCTCACTTGAAGGTTAAGTTGTGCTAAATTCATTATCTTCACATTACACTTCATTAATTAATTAATTTTTATTTTTCTGTTGTTAATTTGAAGCAGGAGTGGGATTCTACCTGGTCAGTCTGGTTCCATAGAACCAGTTGTTATGATTCTGCCCAGTTTGGACAACTGGCAAATTGCACCACTGGCTGGCCCCGCCCCACCCCGCCCTACCCACTCACTCCTTACCTGGCATGCATACCATCCAACTTGCCTGCATTAGCCTAATTTTTGGTAAGTTGCTATTTTTCCTTTTATTTTCCGACCATCAGCTGTTCCTACTATCAGCTGTGCCAGGAGATTTAGATTAGCTAGAAACAGGAAATCATTGGATTTCTTGCTTTCTAGCTAATCTAAAAGCAGAGCTGAACCTTCCTTAGGACTAAAGCTTCTATTTTTTAGTGCAGACTCAGGTAGCAGATTGCAGAATGATAGATCTCTAAGTGAATCTGTGATTCTGGGAGCAACTCAATCTGCCTACCTGTTTTGCCTGAATTTGGGTAAAAGTTGCTCTTTTTTATAAAAAAATATCAATATTTACATAAATATTTACAATATTTACATGAAAGCCATGTCCACCCAGTCATGTGACCACCAAGCCATGCCCAGTCAGCAAGCCACACCACCCAGTCACATGACCACCAAGCCACATCCACAAATTAGGCCATGCCCACAGAACCGGTTGTTAAGAAATGTGAATCCCATCCCTGAGTATAATCATCAAACAATTGGATTTACTAGGCTACTAGAGAGACTCAAGTGACTTAATTGAAAGGTAACCACTAACTTCATGGCTGGATTGTGAGTTTGATTGGAATATCTAGCTGGTTATTCTAGAACACAAAAACTTGGACTAGGGAAAACTGCTCTGACAGAAGAAGACTTCTCATTTTTATGTTTCTATAAAATTGCTTATATTGTTGATGCCACATATATTAATCTAAGGTTGTCCATTATTTATTGAGTAGCTTGCCTGCATCCTTGAATTTCAGCTTGTCTATTTTTTATGACTGACATTTCCAGCCCTAATAATTCTTGAGCTTGGAAAACAGTGGAAGATGGCCTATTAGTTAATTATCTAGAGTATTCCTTAATATCAGCAATATGCTTTTTCTAATTTACTTTACAACCTAATTTCCTGATATTACACAGAATTGATGATATATTTTGCAATATTCCAAGCAGTTTGTTTAAATCTTAGAACTAATTCACAAAACCCTGTAAAGAAGTCCAGTACTATTATATTATTTTCATATTAGAGATAGAAGCTGAAAGAACATTTTGCCCATGGCATGCAATTTTATAGCTAAGATGTCAGTTGAATCAAATGTTTATAGTTCATAGCTCAGGCTTTTCTTTTCTAGTTTTTATTCATTTTCTTTCAGAAAAGATTTCTGACTAGCCATCAGACAGCTTTACAAGTATAACTTTAGAAGAGTTGTGAGTTAAAAGTTGGATTTCCACTGTACAATTGTATAACTTACAATGTATCTACAGATAATTTTCTTCTTTCTTTGCTCCTGGCATACTTTATTATTTTAAACATTGCTGCAAATATATGCCAGCAACCCTACAGTTTAGATCAATAAACTTTTCTGATAAAGAAAACAAAGTTTCCATATGTGCATCACTCTTATGTTCCATATGTGCATCACTCTTAACCTTTAGGTTGAGTGAAATGGTGCATATTGTATTTTTTTTCCTAATCAAGGTACCTCAACTCAGCTGATTTTCAGAAAATGTTCAAAATTTGGGAGTCACAACTCCTGAGGGAATGAAATTTGGGAATGATGTGGCTTCTTTAAGTGCTACTACTGCTTCAGCGCACAGCATTGCACACAGCAGTAATGATAAGCTGCAGGCACATGTTCTGCATTTTTAACATTCCTGACAGGTTCCCACAAGTCCATAAGAACCTATACTTATATACAATCCTTGCTCCACCCCCCCATTAGCAGCAGCCAATTATCTGCTTTTGGGGAAGGGAAGGGAAAGGAAAGGAAAGGATGGAAGGCACAAAGGAGCAAAGGAGGAAGAAAGGGAAGGAAGAAAGGAAGGATTTCCAATGCTCACTGCCAAGTTTCCACAAGAAAAATCAATGGGGAAGCCAATAGGTAGTTGGAACTTTTGTTCCCACTGATTTTTTTTTCCTGTTCATGGTCATTCTATTGCTCTGCTATGATAAGGAAATATCTCTGAAACAATGATCTAATAGATAATGAGTTGTAGAAAATACCATTAATAATATCAAGATGTAAAGAAATATGATAGCTAATATTTCACTTTATTTTAACATTCTTTCTATTTTGTACATTCTGAAAGTTCACTGCCAGATTTTCATCAACATAGAAATATTTTAAATATAATTTATAATGACCTATTCAGAAATTTTCCTACAAACATTGTAGCATTTTGACACTCCATCCCAGGGATAAAAATCCATATATATTCTGCTTGGAAAGAACTAGGCTTCTGGGAGGGATTATTTGTGAATAATAACTGCTGTGCAATGTGCTGGATGACAATTCTTATATATAACCAGAGCATCTGGGCTATGACAATGAAGCCAGTTTGTCTGTGATAGTCTTTTACCATAATAAAGATTTGATTAACTTAGTATGTCAGTGAAAATAAAAGAGGCATTGATATAAGATGAGCTGCTGTCTGAACAGCAATATTGATCATTGGCAACCATGTAACTTCTATGGTAAGTAGGTGTCTTAGTTTTGTGAAAAAAATTAATAAAATATTTCATATATTTAATCTAACTTAAAATCTCCAAATTCAACTGAAAGAAATATATGTTTTCATTAACATTTGTTAACAACATTCCAGCAGAAAACAATTCTTATTCTTAAGCATTAAACCCATCCCCCAACATTTATAGCCTTTCTAGTAATTCATTCATATAGAATACATAATTATGATGATTCTAAACCAAAAAATGCTACTAGCAATATCATAAGAACAGCTAATCTGACTCAAATCAAATATCTGAAATTCATATCATTTTATACTCGCATTATCAAATGGGTGAAACTTAATACTTGGAAATTTCCATAACAAACCGAACAACCGACTATATTTATAGATGATGCATAGCCACCTTTTTGCAATGTTCTTAAAATCCCTCCACCAAAAGTACTGATGTATTGATACATAAGAGCATTCCTTCATTCATGAGATCTTATCAAGTTAGTGCAAACATGCAATCAGGACTGCTATCAAGATAATAATTGTTTATCATTAATTTTGGTTGGATCAAACATAAGGATGGCTAAAAGAATCATATTAAGAAATTAGAAAAGTGGTATTATTCCAGATGGCAAAGGATGGTTGTTGAAAAGGTGTGATCTCATTGCTATGCATCATTTAGTAATTACTACTAAATAGACAAGTCTCTTGATGCTTATTGCAAATGTAGTTACCCATGGTAACAGTTAATTAAATAATAAATTTAGAAAAACAATACTGATTTCCAAATTATTTTATTATATAATTATCATCCACCTTACTTACTGCTTACCGATCAATAATGGCACACATATCAATGCTAATATTGGCAAAACTTCCCAACTTTCTTTGCTCTATTGCATGTAAATCCACCAATTGATCATCCACATGAATAAACTGCATACAGCCCTGGAATGACCGCTGAAGAAAACCTGGAAAAAAATAGAATAGTCAATAGGCAGTTCAAGAAAATATACACTTGTCATAAAAAAGAATCTATTCTTTTCCTTAACAAAATATATTTTGCTAGAAACCCATAAAATTGTGAACAATTGAACCAGAAGACTTTCAAAAGCAAAAAAAAAAAAAAAAAAAAATCATGATAGAAACTTCAACAGTATTTTTGCTAAAGTTGTAAACATGCCAGAAACCTAGTAACATATGTTAAAAATGTACTGTTGTTAATCACAGATTATCATTTCAAAAGACGTTAGTGTGATAAAATCCCCTGGGGTAATTTAAAATACTCAAAACCATAGAAATGGTGGTAGACTTAAGAAGAAACCCTCCCATACTGCCACCTCTTACAATACCAGACAACACTATATCAACAGTAGAGACCTTCAAATTTCTAGGTTCTATTATATCACATGACCTAAAATGGACACCTAACATCAAAAACGTCATCAAAAAAGCACAACAAATAATATTCTTTCTGAGTCAACTCAATAAGCTCAAACTGCCCAAGGAGCTGCTGATACAGTTCTACAGAGGAATTATTGAGTCTGTCATCTGCACCTCTATAACTGTCTGGTTTGGTTCTGCAACCCAACAGGACAGACACAGACTTCAGAGGATAATTAGGACTGCAGAAAAAACAATTACTACCAACCTGCCTTCAATCAAGGACCAGTATACTGCATGAGTCAAAAAGAGAGCTGTGAAAATATTTATAGACTTCTCACATCCCGGACATAAACTGTTTCAACTCCTTCCCTCAAGACGCTATAGAGCACTCCACACCAGAACAACTAGATACAAGAACAGTTTTTTTCCTGAACGCCATCACTCTGCTAAACAAATAATTCCCTCAACACTGTCCAACTATTTACAAAGTCTGCACTACTATTAATCTTCTTATCACTCCTTATTTTCCATCCCCTCCCACTTGTGACTGTATGACTGTAACCTTTCGCTTGTATCCTTATGATTTATATGGACTGTTTCCTGGTATGATTATACTGCTTATTGTACCCTATGACTATCATTAAGCGTTGTACCTTATGATTCTTGACTCTCAGCGAATGTATCTTTTCTTTTATGTATACAGAGAGCATTTGCACCAAGACAAATTCCTTGTGTGTCCAATCACACTTGGCCAATAAAAGAATTCTATTCTATTCTATTCTATTCTATTCTATTCTATTCTATTCTATTCTATTCTATTCTATTCTATTCTACTCTACTCTACTCTACTCTATTCTATTCTATAAAATCCCCTGGAGTAGTTTTAAGATAACAAATTAAATGCTACATAATATGTCCTCATGTGTTCAGCAACCTTTTTTTAATACATGAATTGTTTACAAAAGTTTAAAGATCTTTAGTTGCAATTAAGAAACAGATCATAATTGATTGGCCTAAGATTCAACTCCAAATTAACAGTAACCCAGATCCTGTTTATTTCAATAGGACTCAGCAAGGAAGAACTTCTCAGTGGAAAATAATTCGGCTGTTAGAAATCAAATCTCCTAACTGCAGTAGAACCTAGTTTTGCAGCATTGCCTCAACAAGAAAAACCTGTCCACCTTTTCTCAGGTTATTTTATTCTGTATTAACAGAAACCATTTTGGTTTATTTATATTTTCCATTTAAATATGCACATAATAAAATTACAAATTGAAACAAGGGCTACATAGTATTTGTAATTTAAAATAAACTCTCTAATGTACATAGTTTCCCCTCTTTTCTATTATCTGTTCTACAATGCCTTATTTATTAACCACTTAAAAGGATTTTGTAAATATTAAAAAGTTATACAAATAATACAAACATTCTTTATAAATATATAAATGATAAACCCCTATTTTAACTATCCCATTCCTCTTTTCGCTCTCTTTCTCGTGGTCTTCATTTAGAGTAGTCTTTCAATATACATTAGTGTTTTTTTTAAAGTCCACTTTGCAAGAAGGGGAATTGAAATTGTAGCTGACTTACAATTCAAAACACATACAAAATGAACCAAGGGTTCATGTGTTTGTAATCAAATGACAATAGTTCTGCTTTCTAGTGATTTTAAAATAAAGAAGAAACTACTGCTACACCTGTAAAACATTCTTGTTTCATGAAAAAAAAGTATTTGGATATAGTCATTAAATAAATAAAAACTGGATGGAATCACATTGAATTCAGGAGGTTCTAATAAGCTTTGGTTAGGATGTGACGACTCTCTGTGAAACTATCACTCAATTCACAGTTTAAAGTTCTCCTGCACATTAATATTAAAGAATGGAGTTATGCTAAAGTCACACCATTTAAATCAATTAAAGAAAGTGCATCTAGTCTTAAATAATCAGAAAATATCAGCAAGGTTCTGCAAAATATTTGTTTGTTGCTTCGCTTTTTAAAGTTTTTCTTTCACCTTGAGGGCCAGCTGTAATACTGAGTAACATGCAATTATTTATGAAGCAAAAATTCTTGCTATGCTTACAATACCTGAGTTACAGATCTCAGATATTAATTTAAAGCCATTTATTTCTGTATGAGTGGCCTTCAGCCATGTAAAATAACATATAAAAGTTGAAAAATGGTAAAAGTCTTAAAAAATAAATGAAAAGTTACACATAAAGTATTTAAACAAAGTGAAATAAGATGAAAACCACAAACCAAGGAAGATTTAAAATTGTCCAAGCAAGAAATGAATAACAGCAAATAGATATTCTTAGAATAAGTGAGCTTAAATAGTTCAAAAAACCTGTTATGTGTCTGGACATGAGTCATTCAAAGGAATAGAGTGGTAATATAGTGGAAAAGTTATCATCATTATGTAATGGCTATAATACAATAGTAGTATATAAAGGTCAGTGGCTATGAGTGAATATAAGCTCTTCTGCAGTGGTGGGATTCAAATAATTTAACAACCTGTTCTCTGCCCTAATGACCGGCTGGGTAGGCATGGTTGATGGTCATGTGACTGGGTGTAATCAACTGAACATCACTCACCACACATTTAAGGTCATATTATGTAGCAGTTATGCCTCCTGGCCACTTGCCTCAAAGGCCTCAACAAGATACAATCTCTATTTATTTGCTATTACTGAACATCACTTAATAGTGGCAATTAAAATAACAAAACTCACTTAAATCTTGCTTAGCAATGGAAATTTTGGCTCAGTTGTGGCCGTAAGTTGAGGACTACCCCTAATGAGAATTTTTTGTTTAAGGAGCCTACTTCACTCCTCCCTTTGAGATCACTTGTAAGAAACATTTCAAGATGAAAGATTTTGGGCGCAGGTTGTGTTGGTGTTGCCTAAGCTAGTCCGCTTCTCTCCTCAGTTGGTGGGGCAGCTGCACTTGGCTGAGGGCCACTAGAGGGAGGTGGGGAATCTGAATGAGGATGGCACTCGTGGCAAGAAGATCCTTCGGTTGCTTCTCACGCAAGGAGCTGGGTGCTACCTGGCTCCCTTGGGAGCGAGGGAGAACAATAAGGTCACCCAGCTAGCAGACCACTCACTCACTTGTTTTGCTCTCCTGCCTCTGCTCTTGCATGTTTCATTGCCTTCTCTCTTCCTGGCTCCTCTTGTTCCAGAAGTATTCCCCTCTCTGCTAGCAGCTGCCCCCTTCTCCTTCTTCCTCCTCACTGCCAGGCGATCCCGTGTGAAGGGGATAGCCACACTTTTTTAAAAGGACTTTTAATGAAACCTCCAATGTGATGGCCAAGATTCAATCCCAAGCCAACCCCAGCTCTTCCCTCCCCACCTCACGCATCTGCTTTGCTCACTAAATTGAGTCTAGAGCCTGGGGAAAGATGAGAAATTTAAATGAGCAGGAGGGGGGAAGGACAGAAAGCCAGCAGAGTGAGATTCATGAAGTAAACTCAAGTTCCTTAGCTTGGACCAGCAAAAAGCTGGCCATGGTAGGGAATACAAAGGCCAATTGGAGAGATGAAGCAGTGCTTGGCTTCAAAGAAAAATTTCCTTCAGGGCAAGGGGCGCAACTAATTTCTAAAACAGAAGATCCTGCTAAGTTCCAGATCCTACAAAACAAGCCACAATGTTCAGGCCATGGACCCATGCATCCTGCCTTTCTGAAAGATACCCCGCTCACCACGTTTGCTTCCACATGTTTTCACCACAGTCTCACCCTTCTCCAGATCATCTCACTTACCTCTGCCCCATTCCCCTCCTTCAGAGGCTGCTTACTCACTCTCCCTGCTTTTTCACCCATGACCACCACTTTCTTCATCCCCCACTCCCCGCACTACCTGGCTTTAGCTTGTGGAGTGACTAGGACTGGGAGAGTCAAACCAGTTTTTTAGGTGGCTGCCTTTGCACAGGGCCGGATGGCAAGAAGTCGTCTCCTCCTTCTTGGCCTTAAACATACACACAGAGAAACATGCACACATCTCATGGTGCCAGAGGGACTCGCCCACACCCCAGAGTGCCAAGAGGCTGAATTTCATGATGCACTCCAGGACCTTCTGTGAGGAGACAGCATGTGGGCGAGTCCCTCCAGTGCCATGAGATGTGTGTGTTTGCTCTGTGTGTATGTTTCAGGCCAAGAAGGAGGAGATGACTTGGCTGAACTTTTCCTGCTTCCCTTCACAGCTGAAGCTGTTTGGAAGGTAGCTGCCATGGCCTGTCCTTATTTGACACTACCTGCTGTCTGGCCCTTTGCAAAACAGCCAAGCAGGGAAGGATGGTGAGAGACAGGCCCAAAAGGCAACTGAACCTTGCCATGTCCACCCTGAGGCAGCCTTTCAGCTGAGTGCCTTACTTCATGGGCAGCTGTGGTGAGTAGAGTGGCTAAGGCACAAAAAGACAAAGGAAAGACAATGATTTTGTTAGAGATGAATTGAGCTGATTTTTATCTAAGATTCCAAAATGTGGAGGAAGAAAAAGGAGAAAATCTTGCAGAGATAATGACAAAAATATTAGCAGAAGCTATGGAAATACCAAAAGAAAGAATGATGGTTAGAATTGAAGTATTCCAAGTGTACACCAGATATGCAATGAGAAATAAGTTACCTAGAGAAGTACATGTGAGATTAATTAAGAAGGCAATTAAAACAGAAATATTACAGAAAGCAAGGGATGACCCATTGAAATATAAAGGGAAGGTGATCACAGTCTTAAAACAAGTACCGAGAAGAGTGAGAGACGTGAGAAGAGAATACCAATTCTTGACAAAGATTCTAATTAAGAAAGGAGTGAATTATAGATAGCTAATTCCATAAGTTTTGATGTTCATCTGGCATGTACAAAGACATAGATTGGACTCAACAGAGAAAGCAGAGCAATTTTATGATTAATACTTCAGAGGAAAAGAAGAAGAGAGAATAAAAGTTGGAGAAATAATTAAACTTTGAGAGGAGATGGTTGAAGAAAGGGATAAAGAAAAAAGAGAAGAAGGAAAAAGAGAAGGAGCAATTGGTGGAAGGGTGGAACCAAAAGAGCTAAGAGAATGAAGGACAACGAGAGCCATAAATCCTATATATAAAGTTTAAATAATGGCAGAAGAGAAGAAATTAATGTCTATAAACATAAGTGGACTGAATTTGGCAATCAAAAGGAAAAAGACATTTCACAAATTAGAAAAAATAAAATTAGATATAATATGCTTACAAGAAGTACATATTAAAAACAGCATGTACAAATATTAGATATAATATGCTTACAAGAAATACATATTAAAAAACAGCATGTACAAATATTGGACTCTCCAAGACTTGGTAATTTGTATGCATCATTGGTGCAACAAAATAAAAGAGGAGTAGTCTTATACTGTATATTAAGAATACAATAAAAGCTAAATTAATCTTTACAAATGAAGAAGGGAGGATATTGATGATGGGAATAATAGACAATAATCAAAAGATACTTTTAATTGCAATATACAGGTGAAACTCGAAAAATTAGAATATCGTGCAAAAGTTCATTTATTTCAGTAATGCAACTTAAAAGGTGAAACTAATATATGAGATAGACTCATTACATGCAAAGCAAGATAGTTCAAGCGGTGATGTGTCATAATTGAGATGATTATGGCTTACAGCTCATGAAAATCCCAAATCAACAACCTCAGAAAATTAGAATATTGTGAAAAGGTTCAATATTCTAGGCTCAAAGTGTCCCACTCTAATCAGCTAATTAAGCCATAACACCTGCAAAGGGTTCCTGAGCCTTTAAATGGTCTATCAGTCTGGTTCAGTAGGAATCACAATCATGGGAAAGACTCCTGATCTGACAGTTGTGCAGAAAACTATCATTGACACCCTCCATAAGGAGGGAAAGCCTCAAAAGGTAATTGCAAAAGAAGTTGGATGTTCCCAAAGTGCTGTATCAAAGCACATTAATAGAAAGTTATGTGGAAGGGGAAAGTGTGGAAGAAAAAGGTGCACAAGCAGCAGGGATGACCGCAGCCTGGTGAGGATTGTCAGGAAAAGGCCATTCAAAAGTGTTGGGGACTTTCACAAGGAGTGGACTGAAGCTGGAGTCAGTACATCAAGAGCCACCACACACAGATGGATCCTGGACATGGGCTTCAAATGTCATATTCTTCTTGTCAAGCTGCTCCTGAACAACAAGCAACGTCAGAAGCGTCTTACCTGGGCTAAAGAAAAACAGAACTGGTCTGTTGCTCAGTGGTCCAAAGTCCTCTTTTCTGATGAGAGCAACTTTTGCATCTCATTTGGAAACCAAGGACCCAGAGTCTGGAGGAAGAATGGAGAGGCACACTTCAAGATGCTTGAAGTCCAGTATGAAGTTTCCACAGTCTGTGTTGATTTGAGGAGCCATGTCATCTGCTGGTGTTGGTCCACCATGCTTCATTAAGTCCAGGGTCAACACAGTTGTCTGCCAGGAGATTTTGGAGCACTTCATGCTTCCTTCCACAAATGAGCTTTATGGGGATGCTGACTTCATTTTCCAGCAGGACTTGGCACCTGCCCACACTGCAAAAGCACCAAAACCTGGTTCAATGACCGTGGGATTACTGTGCTTGATTGGCCAGCAAACTTGCCTGACCTGTACCCCATAGAGAATCTGTGGGGCATTGCCAAGAGAAAGATGAGAGACATGAGACAGAACAATGCAGAAGAGCTGAGGGCCGCTATTGAAGTATCCTGGTCTTCCATAACACCTCAGCAGTGCCACAGGCTGATAGCTTCCATGCCATGGCACATTGAGGCAGTAATTGCTGCAAAAGGGGCCCGCACCAAGTACTGAGTACATATGCATGCTTATACTTTTCAGAGGTCAGATATTGTTCTATGTACAATCCTTGTTTTATTGATTGCATGTAATATTCTAATTTTCTGAGATTGTAGATTTGAGGTTTTCATGAGCTGTAAGCCATAATCATCACAATTATGACAAATCACGGCTTGAACTATCTTGGTTTGCATGTAATGAGTCTATCTAATATATTAGTTTTACCTTTTAAGTTGCATTACTGAAATAAATGAACTTTTGCACAATATTCTAATTTTTCAAGTTTCACCTGTATGCACCAAATGATAAGCAAGAGTTGTTTTATAAAAAAAACTACACAAGAAAATAATAGAACTGGAATATGACAATATATGGAATATGTGCCTACTTCTTAAAAAAGCTATCCACTGCCATAGCCAAACCTCTAAGCATAATCTTTGAAAAATCTTTCAGGACCAGCTCCTTGCCTAAGCTATGGTCACAAGCCACAGTCATCCCCATCTTCAAAAAGGGAGACCCAAGCCTAGTTGAAAATTACAGACCAATCTCTTTATGCTGCGTCACCTGTAAAGTCATGGAATCAATTATTAACCAATCCATCATCCTCCACTTAGAGACAAACAACCTACTCTCAATAAACAATTTGGTTTCAGAAAAACTATCCTGTAATCTGCAACTCTTACACTGCAAAAACATATGGACGACACAACTTGACCAGGGCAAAGCAATAGACGCAATCTACATAGACTTCTGTAAAGCCTTTGATTCAGTGGTACACGACAAACTACTCCTAAAATAAAATCCTATGGTATCTCTGGACAACTGAATAACTGGATAGAAGCATTCCTGGCAAACAGACAACAAATGGTCAAAATTGGGAGCGTCCTATCAAATTCTGTACCTGTCAATAGTGGTGTCCCCCAAGGCAGTGTTCTAGGACCAACTCTCTTCATACTCTACATAAATGACCTCTGTGATCATATTAAGAGCAATTGCGTTCTTTTCGCTGATGATGGAAAGCTGTTCAATACCACAGACAATACTGCTACCCTACAAAAAGATCTTGACTATGTATCAGAATGGTCAAACAAATGGCAACTTCAAATCTCAACAAATAAATGCTCTGTCTTACATATTGGCAAAAAAATCAGAAAATAAAATACAAGCTGAATAGTCAAGATCTTGTTGATGACCCAAGCTCTGTAAAGGACCTTGGAATACTCACCTCTAATGATCTAAGTGCTAGAGCCCACTGCAACTACATAGCCAAAAAGGCATTAAGAGTTGTTAACCTAATCCTACGTAGCTTTTTCTCTGGTAATATCACACTACTAACCAGAGCATACAAAACATTTGCTAGACCAATACTCGAATACAGTTCATCAGTCTGGAACCCACATTACGTATCTGATATTAGCACAATTGAGAAAGTCCAGAAATATTTCACAAGAAGAGTTCTCCACTCCTCTACTCGTTGTAGAATACCTTATGCCACCAGACTTGAAATTCTAGAACTAGAAAACCTTGAATTACGCCGTCTTCGGTCTGATTTAAGCATGGTATATAAAATCATACATTGCAATGTCCTACCTGTCAATGAATACTTCAGCTTCAACCATAACAACACAAGAGCACACAATAGATACAAACTCAAGGTTAACCGCACCAAACTTGATTGCAGGAAATACGACTTCAGCAATAGAGTGGTCAATGTCTGGAATACTCTACCCGACTCTGTAGTTTCTTCCCCAAACCCCAAAAACTTTAACCTTAGACTGTCTACTATTGACCTCACCCCTTTCCTAAGAGGTCTGTAGGGGGCGTGCATAAGCGCACCAACGTGCCTCACCGTCCCTGTCCTATTGTTTCTCTTATTCTTCTTTATTTTTCTTATATGTACCCATTTCATGTATTCACAACTATGTATACACTTATACTTATTATCTTGTAAACAATTGGCAAATCAAATAAATAAAAATAAATAAATAATCAATAAATATGTATTCTAGGAGACTTTAATGCGATACTGGATACAAAGTGGGACTACAAAACACAGAAAATAAATTAAAAAACAGAAGGACACTACTGAAATCTTTTTTTCTAGATGGCAGAGGAACTAAGTATTCAAGATGTTTGGAGACAACTGAATACCAAGAATAGACAATATACATTTTATTCAAATAGATATTTATCATGATCAGGAAGTAATATGCTTTGGATGTCAACAGAATTGATCTCAAATGTACAAGAAATAAACATTGAAACAAGTACTCAGACAGACCACAATCCTATATGAGTCAAGTGGAAGAGACAAAAGAAAAGACCAAGATGAACTTTGAATAATTCAATCTTGAAGGAACAAAAATTCCTAAAAAATATAGAAAAAAAATTGGCTTTATTCTTTAAAGAAAATAAAAAAGAGGAAACTTCACTACAAAATGTATGGAATTCTATGAAGGCTTATATCAGAGGACTGATTATAACTTATACAAGAAGGAATATTAAAAAAGACAAGCACAGCAGATACTAGAAGAGGATTATAAGAAATTAGAGAAAGAACTACAAAGATATCTGTAACAAAAGAATCTTAAAAGACTAATGGATATAGTCAAGCACAAGTTGGGGCTAATAGAAAATGAAGAAGTGGCACAAAAAATTAGGAGAGCTAAACAGAATTTCTTTGAAAATGCAAATAAACCAGGAAGATGGCTAGCATATAAATTGAAAAAGGAGAGGGAGCAAAAAAGGATACTGCAACTAATAGATGAGAATGGAACTGTTTGTTATGAGAATGAAGAAAAGAAAGAAATAGTACAAATGTACTATGAGAAATTATATGATCAAGAGATAATTGAAGAAGAAAAGTTAAACAATATTTCCAAGATGCAGAATTACCTAAAATAACAGATGAAATTAAGTCAATGTTAGAAGGGAAAATAACAATGATGGAATTGACAGAGACGATAAATAGGCAAAACACTGGAAAGTTCCTGGCCCTGATGGACTACCAGCAGAACTATATAAGATATTACAAGAATTTTTTGATACATTTTTTTGATGTTAGAGGTAATGAATGAGGTATTGACAAAGGCAAAAATACCCAATTCATGGACAGAGGCATATATTGCTCTTATACCAAAAGAAAACTCAGATTTACAACAGATAAAAAACTATAGACCAATATCTCTGCTGAATGCAGACTATAAAAGATTTCCCTCAATTATGGAAGAAAGACTAAAAAGATATTTAAATTGTTTTATACATACAGATCAAAATGGTTTCTTGCCCAAGAGACAAATAAAAGATAATATGAGGATAATATTGAACACACTGGAATATTATGAAGCACATCCAGAGAAGCAAATGGCATTAGTATTTTTGGATGCACAGAAAGTGTTTGATAATGTAAATTGGCAATTTATGTTGATGCAAATGGAAGAGATGGGTATTGGGGAAAGGTTTATTAAAATGATTGAGGCAATATATTACAAACCATCAGCAAAAGTAATGATAAATAGAGACTTGACTGGGAATATTAACATTAAAAAAGGATCTGGACACCTGCATAACTGGGTAGAAGCATTCCTGTCAAATAGATAACAAATGGTCAAAATTGGGAGTGTCATATCAAATTCTGTACCTGTCAACAGTGGTGTCCCCCAAGGCAGTGTTCTTGGACCAACTCTCTTCATACTCTACATAAACGACCTCTGTGATCATATTAAGAGCAACTGCGTTCTCTTTGATGATGATGTAAAGCTATTCAACACAACAGACAATACTGCTACCCTTCAAAAAGACCTCAACTATGTATCAGAATGGTCAAACAAATGGCAACTTCAAATCTCAACAAATAAATGCTCTGTCTTACATATTGGCAGAAAAAATCAGAAAATAAAATACAGGCTGAATAGTCAAGACCTTGTTGATGAGCCAAGCTCTGTAAAGGACCTTGGAGTACTCATCTCTAATGATCTAAGTGCTAGAGCCCACTGTAACTACATAGCCAAAAAGGCATTAAGAGTTGTTAACCTAATCTTATGTAGCTTTTTCTCTGGTAATACTACACTACTAACTAGAGCATACAAAACATTTGCTAGACCAATTCTTGAATACAGCTCATCAGTTTGGAACCCACATTACGTATCTGATATTAACACAGTTGAGAAAGTCCAGAAATATTTCACAAGAAGAGTTCTCCACTCATCTACTCGTTGCAGAATACCTTATGCCACCAGACTTGAAATTTTAGACCTAGACAACCTAGAACTACGCTGCCTTTGGTCCGATCTAAGTATAGTACATAAAATTATATATTGCAATGTCCTACCTGTCAATGAATACTTCAGTTAAACCACAACAATATAAGAGCACACAATAGATATACCAAGGTAAACCACACCAAACTTGATTGCAGGAAATACGACTTCAGCAACAGAATGGTCAATGTCTGTAATACTCTACCTGACTCTGTGGTTTCTTCCCCAAACCCCAAAAACTTTAACGTTAGACTGTCTACTATTGACCTCACCCCTTTCCTAAGAGGTCTGTAGGGGACGTGCATAAGCGCACCAACATGCCTACTGTCCCTGTCCTATTGTTTCTTTTATTTTTCTTATATGTATCCATGTATTCATAACTATGTTTTTACTTATACCTATTATCTTGTAATCAATTGACAAACCAAATAAAATAAAAATAAATATCCTCTGTCACCATTGCTGTTTGTACTGACTTTGGAAGGGTTAAATAGAAACATTAGAAAAAATAAGGAAATGAAGGGAATGAAGATAAAGAATGAAGAATATAAACTACAGGCATTTGCAGATGATCTGGCCTTTATATTAGATGAGCTATTAGAAATAGGCCCTAAGTTGATAGAAAAGATAGAAGAATATGGGGAAGTAGCAGGATTGAAAATAAACAAAGAAAAAACTAAGATTTTAGTGAAGAACATAACTGAAAAGCAAAAGAAAGAACTGATGGGCCAATTAAATATCCAGATCACAAAAAAGTGAAATCTTTGTAGATACAATTGACAGCAAATGTGGGACACTTAAGGAGGATAATTATTATAGACTAAAACAACAGATTGTGACATACTTAAAAAAAATAGAAAAATCTACAACAATCCTTGATAGGAAGAATATCGACAATCAAAATGAATATATTACCAAGAATATATCTATTTCAGAAAATCCCGATAAAGTTGGGGAAAGAATATTTTGAGGACTTGAATAAAATGATGTTGAAATATATATGGCAGGGGAAAAAGGATTAAATTAAAATTGCTACAAGATACTAGAATGAGAGGAGGTTTTGGACTACCCAATTAGGAATTATATTATCAGGCCATAGTATTGATGTGGATGAAAGAATAGATTGTTTTAAGAAATACTAGGCTGTTAATATTGGAAGGAATGATCTGCAATTGGAGTGGCATGCTTTTTTATGGTATAAGGAAAGTAAGGCACATGGTTACTTTTGACAACATTATGTATGAGATGCATTATTGTCAACATAGGAGAAAATAAGGGAACAACATTATTTGAAAATACCAGTCTGGTTATCAACAATGGAGGCACTTGTATATCCAAATGTTTTTAAAATGGAACACATTGTTAGATATGATATTTTAAATGAAAAGGGTGAACTCAAAACAAAACAAGAATTAGATGAACAAGGGATGACTATGAATTGGTATTCATATATGCAAATACACTCTAGATATGAGAAAGATGTTAAGACAGATGGGTTTTATGAAGAATTGACAGAATTAGATAAAATTTTAACAGGTACTGAAGAGAAAATGATTTTAAAAATGTATGGCTATTTATTAGGAGTGAAATTAGAAGAAGAACAAGTTAAAGAAATGATGATTGCTTTGGGGGAAAATTTTGGATATGGGATAGATTTGGATAAATGGCAGAAATTATGGAATAGTAATTATAAATTAACAATATCAAAAGCCTATAAAGAGAATATAAGATGTTTTACAGGTGGCACCTTCCTCCGGCAAGATTGGCAAAGATGTTTAAATAGAATATAATACTTTATTGGCCAAGTGTGATTGGACACACCAGAATTTGTCTTGGTGTAAATACTCTCAGTATACATAAAGGAAAAGATACATTTGTCAAGAGTTGAGAATCATAAGGTACGAATGATAGTCACAGGGTACAATAAGCATCAAATCATACTAGAAACAATCAATATAAATCATAAGGACAAATCAGCGAAATGTTGGAAGTGTTACCAGATACCTGGATCATATTACCATATTGGTGGACTTGTGCAGAAGCTAAAAGATATTGGACTAAAATACACACATGGTTGGAAAAAATGATAAAACAACATATAGATTTAAAGCCTGAGATATTCTTATTGGGGATTTATCTGAAAACTATAGTAAAGAAATAACATATTTGATTATTCATGTATTAGCAGCATCTAGAATTGTATTTGTTCAAAATTGGAAAAATGAAAAAATTCTGATGGAGGAGGAAGTGATTAAGAAAATAATGGAATGTGCAGAGATGAGTAGGTTAATTCTGGCAATTAGAGAGCAAAAAGAGGAGTATTATAAGATTTATGATTTATTTTATGGATGGTTAGAAAGTAGAGTGTTGAGGTATTCCCCATTAGGAGAACGAGTGCACTCAGGGAAACGTAGTGAGAGTGGTGTTGAATAACACACAACCAACACACAGATACACTGAATAGTAAAATGTAGGTAAACAAAGTCCAACAAATATTCCAAATCATACACGGTTAAAGTAGGTAATATTCAATACAATCTGTCCAGGGATAATCCAAAAATGAAGTCCAGTATCATAAACAAAGTTCAGTAAACGGAGTTTGCTAACAGTTACAAGACTCACAGAAATCCAAGCAGAACGACGATCAGGCAAAAGGCAACAAGGAAATGCAAGAAGAGAACAAACCAGGTTTCTGGCTTCATCTTATGGCCGTCGGAGGAACCTTAGCCAATCACAATTACAACATTCTCTTAAAGATACAACAGTATTAAATGACTATCCTGGTTTCAACAGTTAGGTAACTATCATTCCTAACATAGAGTAAAAATTTAAAGGATATAGTAATAATGACATATTGCAAATGATTATTTTGAATAAGTCATGACATGAACATAAGAGTTGGATTTGCTATTAAAGATAGATGGTAATTGTAATAAAAAACCTAATGATATTGTAATAATGATAAAATATGATATATAATATTGACTAAAATATCATATGAATGTAAATTCAATGAGAAATGTATATAAATATTTCTATGTGCACAAGATACATGTACACAGATGACACAATGTATAACTGAAAGATGTTTTTTTATTTGTTGTTTTTGTTGTAAAAATAAAAATATATATATTCAAAAAAAAAAAAACCCACTGAAACCAAATTGGCTACAAAATAGAAAATGGAATAGAGGAGTATAATTCAGTCAACCAAGTAACTTCCAAATGCAGATTGTGAAGCACATCATGAATTATTGGTGGCAAATATTCATTTTTAAAAATTAAACAGTGAACTGAGATGATCTAGAAAATGATAAAGGGCCCCATCAAAACTGAAACAAGAAAAATAAAGTGGTTTTCAGAACAAAACATTATAACAGACAGAGTAAAAGGACATATTAATATCTTGGGCAATAAGAAAGATGAATGACTGAAGAGAATAATGCAAAATTCTAGGGAAAAATATAGATCAGGAATGCCTGATGGATAGAACAAAATAGCAAGAAAAAGAAAATGGGAGATGTTTTTAAGAAGATCAGATAAATCACAGGTTTTCCTCTGTAAAGTAAAATTATAAGAATAGTCATGAAAGATAACATATAGAGGTAAATAGGAAGTTCAAAAGAATATCCTGGAACTTCTTGCAAGTATATTAATAAAATGAAAACATATCTTAGAAAGAAATATCACTCAGTATTGGCTTAGTGACAGAGTTTTATCATTTCAACACTATAACTCTAGTTTAGCTGGAAGTTTACATATAGCAAACTCAGGGTTGATGGCATAGTTTGGATTTCATCTTAGTAAATATAATGTAGTTTTGTAATTTCTATTAGAAATCAGAAATTGGTGTAACCATAAATTAAAACCCAGAGTCGATAGAATTGTGATGGGCAAATATAGCATTTGAGTAAATAAATAAATTTATTATACTTCTGATTTTGAAACACTACTTCAGGTTTTGTTAGCTTTGAATAAGAGTTTTAAAAAAGAAATAAAACTGATCTAATAATCCAGTTACAGTTTTCCTATGGCAGAGAACATAAATAAAATTTAGATATTATATTATGCACATAACATAAACAATTTTCCTGTAGAATTCTCTTCTTAAGGAGGGAGAGAAAGAGAGGGGGGGGGAGGGAGAGGTCCCTTCCTTAAGCAAGCACCAGCCAGCCAATGAGGGTACTTCTCTTTGACAGTTCTGAAAGCTCTCTGTCATAGCAACTACAGAAACAATCTACATCAGTCAGGAGAAGAAAAACAGAGGGATCATATACTGATTGCTCCATGGCATCCTCCGAGCACAAAAAGCCACTCACCCATGCTGCCTTACGTGAGAAATTACTGAAGGAAGAAGAGGTAGGACTTATGCTGAGACTAATAATACAAAGAAAAACTGTATTGGTGTTTAGTACTTGTATTAAGATAGCCAGAAAGGCAACAAATATAGTAAAATTAATTAAAATATAATTAATTAAAATTAAACTTTATTCACATATAATGAAGTTCCAGTACATTTTTAAAAAGATCACTCCAAGTAAAATTCAGATTCTTCTGAGAAATGTAATCTTTTTTGTAAAAAAAAATCTTGTAATTCCTATAGTTTGCCTTAAGGAACTTTCAAAACAATTACACATTATGTTTAACTGACTTTTACAGAGAGAGTTATTAGTTTATGCTGATTATTTTAAAACCTTCTTTTCAATGCATGCAACTTCATAAGGAATTAGTATGTCATACAATCATGTAAATTTGATCACATTCTCACATTCAGTTGGAATGTAGCAAAGAGGAGAAGGATAATATCATTTAGGAAGTAACCGGATTTTATCAACATTCAGGAGTCTGGGCCACTTTTATAGCTAGACTAAACAACTTGCTAGAAGTTTTTCCCATATATACTATTAGGAAGGAGTTATGTCAGTTTATCTTAGTTCCTAAAAATAATATGAATAATAACTTTTTCATGTATGGAATATGTTACAAATTCAAATTATGATGAAAAAATGGAATTTAAATGTGTTCCCCGAATCAAATTCTGCTATAAAACAACAATTTTACAAGGATTACCTGCCTTTAGATATGTAAAATTTATATTTAATGTATTGCATATTACATAGTTAATCATAACATCCCAACAAGTATTATCAATATGCTTAATTAAACTCTTTAATTCTTAAAGATGTACAGCCCTGAGATTCTTGCAATTAAATCTAATGTATGCTTGCATATGAAATTAAAAAATAATTATTGCTAGCAAATGAGTAATAATTTGGTTTTTTTGTGAATATCCCAGACAAATTATAGATCTTATTTTATATTTTAACTCACTTTCAATTTTCATTAACTTTAGTGGAGATAGATCATATAAGTAGGGTTCCTAAGTTATTCTTACATGGAACTATTTGGTAGCCTTTAAATCAGGTATGTCCAACCCATTTTGCAGGCCATATGCAGCCCTGGACAGCAACTAATGTAAACTCCACAAGATCATAAACATTTAACATTATTAGTGATTTATATACATTAACTATATTGTATATTTGATATATACAAGACAATTTCTTTTCACTCAGTGGGACCCAGGAAAGCCAAAAGGTTGGGCTTTAAAATGACCCCCTGCATTCTGGTCATTTCTCCATAAGAAAAAATGAAAAATATTTGCTTTAAACTAAGCCAGCCATGAAATATGATCAGTCATGTCTAATCCTTCTGTCTCCAAACATAGGAAGAAAAAACAATGTTTCTCAGCAGCATTATGACTGTTATGGAGAACACTTTCATATTCCTCAAGTTTGAAAAAATATTATTCATTTAACTAACCTCAAAACATTAAGAATATTTTATTTTTAATTTGCATTTCATATTTCTAAGCCACCCATCTCCCTCAGAAAGGGGGTCTTCTTGCATTCTTCGAGCTCATACCAAGAGTGCACAAAATTTAGCATCCAGTTAGCAAGTAATTTTAAAAAGAATTGGCCTAGCTGTGCAGGAGTTTCAAACTCAGTTTTAAGGATGAGTAAAAAGACACTAAAATAAGCTTGAAACCTCAAAGCAGCTTAAAATATATATTTTAACTAGTTGAAAAGACTTTTTCCTGCCATTACAAATATTTTAAAGTAAAAATAGGGTTATTTTGATAAATGATTAGACTAAACAATTTTGAATTAAGGATAGCTATTGCTAATTTGAAATATTTTGAACTGAAAAAATGGCATAACTTTGATAACATAGTGCTGTATTTTGTGTATTATTGTGTGTGGAAGGAGAAAAGAAAAGAACCAGAGAAGGGCATAGAAAGTTAAGATGCCCATCAATAGAAATAGTTTATTCTCAGAAACTTCCAGTTTGAAGGGCTTCGGCGACAAACAGAAATCCGCGATCGTGCGTGGTTTTGGTCTGGGCTCACTGCTGGAGCACCCCGAGCCGGCTGGTTTCGGGGCTAAGCCACCCCGTAGAGGTGGTGAAGAGGGGGGAGACCACCAGCAGGGTTGAGGACAGCCGCATTTCTCCTCCTCAGCTGGCCATTACTCCCTTTGCCGAAGGCGGTTGCAGTGGTGGTCAGAAATGGCCACCTCAAAGAAGAACTCGATCGGAAAAGAATGTGCAGGAGGAAGATAAGAAGTGAAAGTTTTGGCTGACCGGGTTAAATTGTAAAAGCAACAACTCAGGTATCCTGGAATTTAAACTTACAAAAAAATAACATCGCTCCCAAAGAAGAGTCGGAAGCAGCGAAGGAAAGTGAAAAGGGAAAGGTTTGGCTTTTTTTTCTCTCTCTCCTTCCCTATACTGACAACTAAGAGGCTTAAATAAGAAATCGGAAAAATACGCTTTGACATCAATAGGCAATTAAGCTGAAAATAAAACAAAATGCCAAAGGGATAATAAAGATTTCTGGACATTAAAAATTTTCTTTTTCATAAGCAGGAAGGGAGAGAAAAAGAATAAGGGAAGGATCTGGAAGAGGGAGGAGACTGCCTGGAATTAAAAAGAATCTACAGTAAAACTTCAACAAGACTTCTAAAAGATACATTTTAACTGAAACTTTACAACTAAATAGTAACCCCAGGAGGAGAAAGTGAAAAAAAGAGCAAAAAAGAAACAGCTTGCATGTATTTGGATTATTTGGTGATCTTTGGATTCTTGGTTATTATATTTGAATGACTAAAATCAATCGGGTGGTTGTTTAAAAATTTATACAATGGCACCACTTCTGGATGAATTGAAATGGAACTTAAAAAGTACAAAGAAGATGCACAAGAAGGAAAGGATTCTTTTGGCTTCATTTTCAATTCTTAGAAATGGAGATTTGGAACTATGAGAAACAACAAGACTGCAAAACAAGAAGACTGGGACAAAGAAGAAGCCATCTTTAATGAACAAGCAATTTTATGTGGGGGAGAAAAAGGAAAAGGGGGAAAGAGAATGGAGAATTTAAGACTTAAAAAAACAACCAAAGAAAAGAAAAATAATTCAAAAAATAAGTATAATACTGGAAAGCAACAGAAAAGGGGAATATAGAAGAGAGAAATAGAGGTAGAGAGACAAGGAGGTAAAAAGGGGAGAGAGAAGAAGAGAGGGAAGAAGGAAAGGAAAAGAAGTTACAAAGGACTGGAGCAAGATATAGAGAAACAGGACCTATTTAGAAATAATGGGTGAAAATCTAACTGAAAAAGGGATTCTGTAAAGGTACATAAGATTGTATTGTTATATTAGTAATAGAAATAACTTTAGAAAATTGGAAACAACGTATGATTAAAATGAGGGATAAAATAGTGTAATTTAGTGAAATGTTTGTGAATAAAATAAGTGAAATAAAATAAATGAGAAAATTGAATTAGGAAGGAGCGGGAACATTTTAATTAGTTAATGTTTTATAAAATATAAGTGAAGGGGGGGAAATTAACTATGGAAAGCTTATAATTGTTCCCATAGAAGTATGATATTTAATTGAAAAGTAATGTTAAAGATGTTAAGACTTTAATGAATATTAATATTAATGATAGAATTGAATTGGAATGGAATGTTGTTTTAATTATATACATTTATAATATATATTTTTAAGAATACAGTGTGTATTTTAAGAATGTACCAAGCAAAATCCGAATGGAAGTTATGTATTATATTGAATGTTACAACTTTAGGGAAAAGATATAAAGGCGTCATACTCCAATCAGTAACTACAGGAGAAATTTTGTTTAATGAGAAAAGATAATAGATAATTGAAACAGGACAGACAAAAAATATAAATACAATGATTTGAATTGAGATGAGATCATTAAAATAAAATTGAGAAAATTAAAAGAGGGGAGAAGCTATGGAGAAAATGTAAAATAGTAATAAGATATGGAATAGAATATAAATATGAGCATGAACCTGAATTTGTGTCTGTACAAAGAAATGTAACCCGGGATTATGCTACTTTCAAAAAAGATGTTTTCTTTGTATTTTTTTTCTCTCTGTGAAAACTCAAATAAAATTTACACACACAAAAAAGTAGTAGTTTATTCTCCAAGGCAAGAATAGGATTCAAATTTCTTAACAACCAGTTCTGTGGGTGTGGCCTAATTTGTGGGTGTGGCTTGGTGGTCATATGACTGGGTGGGCATGGCTTGTATGTAAATATTGTAAATATTTATGTAAATATTATTTTTTTATAAAAAAGAGCAACTTTTACTCAAATCAGGCAAAGCAGGCAGGCAGATTGAGTTGCTCCCAGAATCACAGATTCACTAAGAGATCTACCATTCTGCAATCTGCTACCTGAGTCTACACTAAAAAATAGAAGCTTCAATCCTAAGGAAGGTTCAGCTCTGCTTTTAGATTAGCTAGAAAGCAAGAAATCCAACGATTTCCTGCTTTCTAGCTAATCTAAATCTCCTGGCACAGCTGATAGTAGGAACAGCTGATGATTGGAAAATAAAAGAGAAAATAGCAACTTATCAAAAATTAGGCAAATGCAGGCAAGTTGGAAGGTAAGGAGCGAGTGGGCCTGGTGGGGAGGGGAGAGGCCCGCCAGTGGTGCGATCTGCCAGTTCTCCGAACTGGGCATAACAACTAGTTCTATAGAACCGGACTGACCAGGGAGAATCCCACCCCTGCTCCGTGGTTAAAAATTCTTATAGTAAAATCACCTTGACTGTAAGTCCTCTTGCACCATAGCTAAGTAGCAAGTAAAGTGATTCAGCTGTTCAATTGAAATAATGAATTTCACATTATAGAAAAGTACAAAAAAGTTCACTTTTAACATTGTTAAGTGAAAAAGAGCTGCTGTCACAATCATTAGGACCAAGATACTAGGTTATTGTGTTGCTTTACACTATCTTTTGTTCCATTTCAGATGCTGGCAAAATTTAAAGAGTTTTCTAAATTTCTTCAAAGGTAAATGGATTTTGAATGTCTGCTTTTTAATTGTAATTAAAGGCCCCTGTTCAATCTTAAGGCAGAAAGCACCTAGTTAAGTAAAACTTTTGACGTTTACCTGAAAATGCAGATAAGACAGAAGCTACCAATAGACACTGAACTGAAGTACATCAGGACTTGATGGTCATACAAAGGCTGTTTATTTGTTATGAATAGTAAGTATATTTTAGTGCTAAGGCATATATATTGTTTAAATCTGGCAGTGAATAAATCACACAGTCCTAATTAAAGTCTGCTGTTCTATTTTAAATCAACTGAAGTATATACAACATATTTTAAATTAAAATACAGGGCAAGACAACAATACAGCCATGATGTAATTATAGGTTGGATAACTTATTTATATAGGATTGATGGCATATTTGAATATTTGATACTTATCTTAGTAAGATACTACACAGACATCACATCAAGACTGCCTTCAAAACAGACAGAAAAATAGCAGCCATCCTTAGAAACCCCAAAGATAAAATTGACCTGGAAAACCAAGGCATATACGAAGTCCCCTGTGCATCATGCCCGGCCACATACATTGGACAGACCAATAGAAGAATAAGTACCCGCCTGGATGAACACAAAAATGCAGTCAAAAAGCTGGAACACACTTCCTCACTAGTCCAACACATGGAAGCCACAGGTCATAGCATCAACTTCAATGGCACCAAAACCCTAGCCACTATAGAAAACCCCAGCCACAGAATCATCAGAGAAGCCATAGAGATTGAAAAAAGACCTGAAGGCATGAAAAGAAGAGATGATTCCACCACACTGTCAATTATTTGGAAGCCTGCACTCACAAACAAAAAAATCTCCACACCACTAGCCAGGCAAACACCTGGGCACAAACAGATCCCCCCTGATATCTCCAGCTCAAACACACCCCAACCAGGCACCCAGATGAAACCTAGCTTCCTAACTAATGATAGCCGTCATTTTTACCCGGAGCCAAGCTGCACTAAAGGCCTCCAATAAAGTAACACAATGTTGCCAGCCAGTCAAGATACAAAAAGAGCCAAAAAACAGACAGAAGATATTAGAAACACCAATCAAGCAGAACACAGCAAACTCCAAGACCAATAAACACACACCAAGACTCCCAACCAATCAGGATGAAGAAAAAACCATTCTGGCACAGCAGTAGGCTAGCCCCAAATTTAAAACTGAAACCACTGTAAAAGTCTGACTCACAGATGAACACTATACAGAAGCCTGATGATGGCAGATGAGATTCTGCCGAAACGTTGCTACAACTTTAAAAGCACAACTACAATGACGTGGGAAAATACCCGAACAAAGCTGAATGCCATACATGCATACATACATACATACATACATACATACATACATACATACATATGGTATTCAGCTTTGTTCGGGTATTTTCCCACGTCATTATACTAGTGCTTTAGATAGGTAGGTAGGTAGGTAGGTAGGTAGGTAGGTAGGTAGGTAGATAGATAGATAGATAGATAGATAGATAGAGATAGAGATAGATAGATAGATATAGATATTATACTGTATATTATATATATATCTATATATCTCTACTTCTACCTCTACCGCTACATCTATCTATCTCCTAAAAACCAGGCAACCCCCCTTCCCTTCGGCCTCCACATAAGAGGACTCCCTGAGGCTAAGCTCCAGGTTTCTCCTGCTGCTTCCAAGCAGAGAAGGATCCCTCCCTGTGTGGAGCCCGAAGGAGGGGTATCGAGCCCAGAAAAGCTTGAGCTCTCACCTGCACAAACAGGCTGGTTATTAGCAGAAGTCTTCCTCAGCACTCTTTTGGTCTGTGCATTTGGTCTCCACCCTCCCCATGCCAAAGGAAAACCAGCTGGGCTTCTCCTTCCCTCCTACCCTGTTCCCTGCTCCCTTCCCACCAGTCAATCCTACTTCGGGACAGAGGAGAGCATGCCGGAAACGTGTGTTGGCATTTCCAACATACCTTTCTCTGGCACTCACCTGCAATTCTTTGTGTTCCTCTAGGCCTGGCTTGCTGAGGGGGGAGAGCAGCTCTGACATCTCTGCTGCCCGCACCCCTAGGAAAAGAAAGCGATCAGAAACAGCTCTAGCTGGGGTGAAAGAGCAGAGATCGGAAGGCACAGGCAACAGAAAGCAGCACTTTTCAAAGGCGGCAGCTTCTGTCTTCTCTTGCCTGTGCCTTCCTCGATCTGAGCTCTTTCACACCAGCAAGAGCTGTGTTTCTGCTAGCTTTTACTGTGTTTTCACTGGGCAGCAATGGCTGGGGCCTTGGTGGGGACAGCAGAGCAGAGTGCCAAGGGGGACAAGGAAATTGACGCCAATGTATAGGCCTGGCCTGTGAGGGGGTGGGGGTGAGGGGAAAGGATCTTCTGAATTGGTGTCACCTCCTGCCTCTTTCCTCCATGCATCGAGGAGGTTGAGTGGCTGTCAGCAATGCCCTCAAGGGAAGATGTTGCAAGTGAGAGGCTCGAACCCCCCACCCCGAATCTTCTCTTCCTCTTCGACAGAAGTACTCACGTGCAAAGTGCTTACCGCCCCTCTGGCCCCTGACAAGCCTCTTCCTTCCCTCTGAGCATGTGAGCACTTCTGGCGAGGAGGAAGAGAAGCTTCGGAGCGCAGAGGCGTGGGAGATCGCAGCATCAGAGCTCTTCCCGGGTGTTTCCTGGCCTGCGAGGGGAGGGCATGATCTCCTGCGCCCCCCAGGAACTTCTCTTCCTCCTCGACAGAAACGCCCACACACAAAGCACTCACTGCCCTTTTGGCCCCAAAAAAGCTGCCTCCTTCCTGCTGAGCATGTGAGCACTTCTGGCGAGGAGGAAGAGAGGGTCGAGCCTCCCCCTTGCAACATCTTCACCTGAGGGTAGCTGCTTCCTGCGGCTCAGGAGGTCCGCGCTCTTCCCACTGCTGCTTGGCCTCCTTGATGCGCTGAGGCAGGCGGCAGCAGCCACAACACAGGAGACTGCAGGATTGCCCCGCCTCCCTGCCTCAGCATGCTGTGGCCCATCAACGTTTTCTCGTGGCCTACCAGTGAGCCACAGCCCACTGGTTGGTGACCGCTGTTCTAAACCACAGTAAGCATCATTTATTTATTAATAAAATTTTATAATCTCAAATCTCACTAAAACCAACTCTGAGTAGCATATAAACAATCAAACACAAAATGCTTCCTAAATATACTTTCCTTTAGTATGCTTTGAGACAGTTTATAGTGGCACATAATTACTGATTATATGCTATATTCACTTCCATATATAGGTAGTCCTCAACTTAAGACCACAAGTGAGCACATCATATCCATTAGTTCTTTTTTCTCTTTTAAAAGTGGAATATGACATTAATTTTTTTCCATTTAACTTGAACTTAAAAGATCTCCTGCGTGGGTTTTTTTTTTTTTTTTTTTTGGAATATAGGAAGAATGTAGGGAGAAAGGCAAGGTTTCTATGAGAAGTTTCTTTATGAATAGCTGCTATATATTTTTATTTATTTATTTATTTCTATTTTGTCAAGTGAATATAAGCTAACAGGTATAAGTATAAAGATAGTTATGAATACATGAAATGGATACATATATATAAAAAACAGGACAGGGACAGTAGGCATATTGTTGTGCTTATGCACCCCCCCGCCAGACCTCTTAGGAAAAGGGTGAGGTCAATGGTAGACAGTCTAGGTTAAAGTTTTTGGGGTTTGGGGAAGAAACCACACAGTCAGGTAGAGTATTCCAGACATTGACCACTCTGTTGCTGAAGTCATATTTCCTGCAATCAAGTTTGGTGTGGTTTACCTTGAGTTTATATCTATTGTATGCTCTTATATTGTTATGGTTTAACTGAAGTATTCATTGACAGGTAGGACATTGCAATATATAATTTTATGTACTATATTTAGATCGGACCGAAGGCGGCGTACTTCTAGGTTGTCTAGGTCTAAAATTTCAAGTCTAGTGGCATAAGCTATTCTGCAACGAGTAGAGGAGTGGAGAACTCTTCTTGTGAAATATTTCTGGACTTTATCAACTTTATTAATATCAGATACATAATGCGGGTTCCAGACTGATGAGTTGTATTCAAGTATTGGTCTAGCAAACGTTTTGTATGTTCTAGTTAGTAGTGTGATATTGCTGGAGAAAAAGCTATGCAGGATTATGTTAACAACTCTTAAGGCCGTTTTGGCTATGTAGTTACAGTGGGCTCTAGCACTTAGATCATTAGAGATGAATACTCCAAGGTCCTTGACAGAGTTTAGATATACCACTGCTAATTACACATACAGAAATGTGGCATAAATATATACTTTGAGGGGGTTGTAGCAACTTGACAGAAAGCATCTAGAATACACTGAAATAAAAAGGATTAAATCCAGTTCCTCTCCTACCAGTCATGATTTTGATTATACCTCAGGCAAAGGTCAGCTATCTTAAGTAGTTATTGACTGGTGCTACTTAACTATCTTGTGCTTTCCAAAGCACACTTTTCTGTTAACTGTGAAACATTGCACAACATTTTTACTAAGTTATTGTTAAGTTTTATTAAAATATACTTTCTTTAACTTAATACTTTTTAAAAAGTAACTTGGTCAGATGGAATTACAAATGGACATTTGTAAATAGACAAATGGCTCATATATGGACATTTCCTCTTTGAAAGAGGAATTGTGATTATAATGTAACTTCTTGTAAAAAACAGAACTTTAGAAGTTCTGTTTGATGAATTATTCTATCAAAATGTGTTACACTATTGATGTTCCACGCTGTGTTCCACATCACACCTATTCACTAGGTCGAAACATGACCGAGACATGTGCCTGGAGCTGAAATCACAGGAAGACAGGTGTTTTGCAAGAAGCAGGAAGAGGCACCAAACAGAAATGAAAGAAGAAATGCACTATGCTAATAAACAGCTGATGATGGTAAAGTTTGAAAACTTTTAAAAAATATTAATTCATGTAGTTGTGAAAATCCTTTTAGGATCCAGAGAGAGAGAGAGAGAGAGAGAGAGAGAGAGAGAAGAAAAACTAAAGAATTATTCTTTTCTCATGTTGTTCTTTTGGGTTGAAACACTTTTCTTTCTTATAGGAAAGAATACCTCAAATGAGTAAAAGCTTCTAAGTGCATAGGTTTTATTTTTATTGAAGTAGCACAGTGACTTAGCTTTGTCTGATGTGTAATAAAGTGCTTGTTCAAAAATATGATCTGAGTAACACTTTTGTCTCAAATGACTGCAGAAATGATAAAGTAGCAGAACCCATTAATTAAAAAACAACCAAAAAGTCTCTTTCTTAGCTAGGAAAACTTATTAGCTGAAGAAAAGAAAAAATATTTATCACATTACTACATATACACAAACACTTCTTCTGGAGTTTGGGCTAGTAACTTCTTACATATTGAGTAAGGCACTGATGATAAGGGCCTTATATTAATTATGAGGGGCACATGACAGAGATTTTGTAACTTGTTAAATAACATAGTAACTCTGTGTTTTAATTTGACTTATTTTCTCTCTTTTGAAGTTAAATACATTTTTTATTTTTTATTTCTATAAATACATTGTTGTGTGAACAGTGTGGTTCCTGGTCATTTAACATTTTGGAACAAACATGACCATAGTTTCATATTCCTACTATTAATCTTCTTATCTAATTTAGTATTACTATGTATTATCAATTTTCATTATTCAATATTCTCATATGCTACTTTATGTCAATCTCTATATTCTTAATATTATTTCTTTTGATATGCATATTCTCTTAATAGTCATATTTGCAGAATTTAACAAATTATATAATTCAATAATCATAAATTCATATTGGTTTATGTTACACAGTATTTATCCTCTTTTAATGTTAGTTATGCCAATATTATATTTTTATCTCTTTTGAAGTTATGTTCAGGTTCATTATAGACTGGCATGTAGGAAAACTTTTATCCTACTGCTGTACATTTCTAAACTAAAAAGATAAGTTACAGAAAGATGGCTGAAGGCTACCTTCTGATAAGAAAACGTTTCTTAATATCAACTACCTTTTGTAGTTGATTTACTTGGCAAAGGAGAGTTAGTTTTATCCTGTCCAACTTTCCTCTTGAATTTTTGTTGTTGTGTTAGCTATAAAAAGGAATAAAATGGGCCTCTCCCTTTTCATAGAGAGATCCCACTTTACTAGGGTACTAATAAACTGCTTTTAAATGATTTTCTGACTTGGAGAGTTGGCTGATGAAATCAAAAGATGATTTCTCATTTAAAATGATTCTTTTCTACACTTGCATTTTGAGATGAGAGACAGAGACAGACATGTAAAGAGAGAGACAGAGAGCTAGAGCTGATAGACATAGAGACAGAGATATAAAATTCCCTTCTGACCCTTGTCTGTTCTTTCTCAATTTTGGCTCCTATACCAGAAGCCTGGGGGTTTGAGAGTTCTGTGCAGGATCCTAACTGTTCCTAGCACTGCTCTTCTGGACTGACAGCTTTGATGTTGTTCCTGGGACCTGAGGTGTCACAGCCATGAGTGCTCCTAATTTTCCATATATTTTCCAAGTTAGGCCCTGGCACCTCTCTAGTTTCTCATATTTTTTTCCCCTGATGTTGATGTCACTTGGCACCACTACATCTATTACCACCACTGTCTTCTGGACGTTGTCTACCACCACAATGTCTGGTTGATTAGTCAGTACCTGCCTGTCTGGAAATTCCAGAGAATCTTAGCCCTCTTATTTTCCACAACCTTATATATGTCCAATCTAGACATAGAAAAATCTAGTGCATGTTCTCTATGCACAATGTCTGTATTTGGTTGCACAGTTCAATGTATGCTGTTTCTGCCAGCATCTTACAAACTGCCACTATATGTTGGACTCTGTCTAAAAATCTCTTTTCATAGTCTGCAAGTCCAACACCCAGAGACTAGTGTAGAGACTCCTGCTTCTATGGATTCTTATGCTGCTAGGATTTAAAGCCTTAATGCTGTTGTTCACTCCAGGCCTTTTCATCCACTGGTAGGATTTCCTAATGTCTGCCACCTCAGTTATCTGTCAACCGTACATCCCATGCAGGATCTTAACTTGCCATGGTACTTCCTCTGCTTAATCTTTCTCCTACAGATGTTTCTGCCTCAAGAATTCTATCCAGAGGTCATCACTGGCTGCCATCTTACTTAAGTATTCATGGATGTTCTGGGTTTTATCCACAACAGTGGCTTTGACACCCAACATACCCCAAATACTCTCTTTCTATCTAGTGTAAAATCTGTGGGTGTTGGACTTGAAGTGGAAATCTCTATACATTGTGAGCTATCATACACCCTTGACTAAATACTGGTATACTTCTTCTATCTGGGATGGCTGTCTCCTTCCACAGAGCACACAGCTTCAGGAGGGATGTACATGGATGGTAAGGGAGAAAGGGAAACCCACCTAGCCAGCCAAATCAGCCAAATCAATCCTGGAAATCAATGGGGTGACAGATGTCACAGCCAGTTCACCCTCACATACATACATTGTGAACTCTGAGGCATGTTCAGCTACAGAAGGGTATCTCCTACATTCCTTAAAACAGGGCTGTCAAACTCCCAGCCCACGGACCAGATGCATCACACACTGACCATGCCCATACCCAGTTTAGCAAAGAGGAAAAAATGTCTTGATACATCACGTGATGCCGCGGTGACAATGTGAGTTTGACATCCTTGCCCTGAAATGACAATGTTTTATAGCTGGAGTTGGATTGCATCAGCTCTACCAACTCTTACAAGTCAGACAAAAATTAGGGAGAAAAATGGTTCTGAATATTACCAAGTTATAATGCACATAGGATTTTACAGGAGAACTATTACATTTAATTGTAGCTGGAGCCCTTCTGATAACCAGTGATCTTATAGAACAGATATATTATGTGGGCACTAATGAGTGTTTGTATAGTGATATTTTGGACCAATTTAGTTTCTACATGACCTTCAAGAACTCCATGCAAAGAAAATTCAGTAGCTCAAGTGGGAGATCACTGGGACAAGAATGATCATGAGAAGGATTTCCCAATCCAGTGAAGAACATAATAGACATAAGATAGACATATGCAATGATAAGATAGATGTGTGCAATAATTATTTATCTTGGTGACAGCCATTTTCTGCATATTAAGGGGCCAAGACCAGAAGAATCATCAAATGATGTACAAATTTTAACTGGAAAAGTGCAAGTGAGAACTAAGGATAGTAAATCCATATGTCTAAAAGAATGGGGTGGATTTTATTTATTTCTGCTTGGAGTTAGATACAAATATAATCAAACTCTACTATAAGTTGAACTTGTTATGTCTGACATAAAAAGCAAAGAATATTGAGATAACAGGAGAAAAGAATAGTAGGCAATAAATGATTTAACAGTTTTAAAAAATTAGTAACAAGGGATGAATTGTTCATATCCTTTTTTACAGCTTCGACGGGCAGCTTTAAAGAATCTCCTAAGTATTGAACACCTGCAATACCAGCTGGAATTTAACCATTTGGGAATGTCATTCTATGCTGAAAGGCTCTGAGAATCTTAAACATATGTAACAGTTTGGGCTGTAATAAGTAGGGTAGGAATTTTCATGCAGTATTCTGTATCCAAAAAGAGTGCTTTCCTCAATATCAAGTAAATATTTAAATTTATAAACAGAAAGAGATTTTTTTCTTTCTTTTGACAGATGGTAAAACTGCACATTTGTCTTTGTCTGAATTAAATAGAGCAATGGAAGATCAATGTAACATAGGCTAAAACAAAATAAGTTGCAAAATGAGGCATGTTCTAAGAGAAAAGAGAGTGAAGTGAAAGAAAATTTAAGAATATACTTAATTTTCCCAGTGAAATAAATGAATTACAGAAATGTTTAAATTTAGCTAAATTTTCTCTTGGATAAGGATGACATTGAAAAAAAAAAGTCAACATCTCTACATAAATGTATGGAACATGTACAAAGTCTGATGAACAAGCTAAATATATATTTAAGCCACTATTTTGTCTGTTTAATTTAATATATGTATATTTTTCTATTTGGTTTAAATGTTTCAGAGAAGCTTGTGCATAAAAAATATAAATAACACAAAGTCTTTCATTTCTGATATCCATGAAAAGAAATCTCTTGACCTATGTGAAAGATATTTGATTTAACAATAGATAATAGCTTTGTTTATTGTTCTACATAAATCTAAAACATTCATTCATTCAAACAATCTTTATTATGATCAGCACAAAAAAATTAAACATTAAGGTAAAGCAAAATGGAATAGAACTGAGCTGAACAAGGTACAGTATAGTAATATATTACAATTGATGGTGAAATCACAGTCAAGGTCCATAAATCTAAATATAATTTCTTATTCTTAGTTTCAACCACTTTTTCAAAAATAACCAAAACAGTCCTTACTTAAAGTTATGTCACATATACAACCCTATATTCTATTACACATTTTTAGAAGAAGCATTTTAAATCAAGTAGCTTCACTATAAATCAATCGGGACTCTTATAACTTGGCCAAAGTGTATGAAGTTTTTAAATCTGCTTGGTCAGTAACAAAAATTATTATCACTTTAGGTTGACAAAATGAAGAATGAATAGATTATCTGCCATCATGAGATGTGATCTCTAGAAATAGAGTCTATTCTTGTGATTGATAATATAAACCTGAAAAATAGCTGGGAGGAGAGAACAACATTTTTTACATATATATACTCCATCAAGGAGAAGCAAGTTGACTTCACAGGGAATTTAGAAAAAATTGGTTAGCAAGTAAATAGGGCCTCTCTCACGCATGAGTGGGGATACCCTCCTCAAATGAGTGGCCAGGCTCAGCCAAAGAGCAGTGAAGGCACACAGAGTGGGCAGATTGACTGGCTGACAGGTGAGCATCTTTGGTGAGGGTGCTCTGGCTTTTTCCAAGCCTGATCCCCAGGGTGGACACGCGAGCTTTTGTGGAGCCAGCCCCCTTTTCTCACTGCCCTGAGCTTCTTTATTCCTCCAGCTGAGCAGTGCTGCCGGCGGATTTCATTGAAAAATGTCCTCTGGGTGGCTTTAAATCTTGCATGGGGGACTTTCACTCATCTGGAGGAATAAAGAAGCTCAGGGCAGTGGGAAAAGGGGCTGATTCTGCTGAACCTCATCCACCCACCCTGGGGATTAGGCTCAGAGAAAGCCAGAGTGCCCTTGCCAAAGACACCCGCCCATCAGCCAGTCAGCCTGCCCACTCCGTGCAATTTTGCTGCACTTTGGCCGAGCCTGGCTGCTTGCTTAAGGAAGGCATCCCCACTCGCGCGTGTCCTCCCATCCCCACAACAGCCAGCCAGAGGGTTTGTGAGAAGCAGGAGGGTCATCTTTGGGGAAGCCACTTGTACTCACTCCTCAGCTCTGGGGCTGTCCCCCTTTCCATCGTATCCTCCTCCCAGATCCCATTCCCACCCTGCCAGCCCTTATGGTAGCGAGGTTGGCATTGGCCACAGCTGGGTTGGGCCAGTGTCTTGGGATGGAGAGCAGTCGCATACCAGGTTGGCAGGGAGCCACAGTAGAAGGGTAAAAGAGCCATATGTGGCTCTGGATCCACGAGTTGCCGACACCCAGCCTAGACAATCTCAGATTGTTGAAGGGACGAAGGTAATTCAAAACACAAAGTAATTCAGTAATTCAAGACACAAAGAAGAAAAAGATGCAATGCTGATTATGTCTACTTAGTGGAAATTTACAGAGGAAGTGAAGGATCTGATAATACAAGAGCTTCATGGTTGTACTAGCCATGATACATTGTCAACTAAGTTCCAACAAACAGGAGAGGAAAACAGATCAATTTATAGGACCAAACCCAAAGCATAAACCCCAACACAACAAACCAGACAATGAGTCTGAGAGTGATGAAAAAGAAGAAAAACAGGAAACATAGGAAGCAAATGCAGGGTCAACTGTAAAGGGTTGGACTAGAACACCAGCCCTTGGATACTACGATTCCATGAAAAGCCCCTTGTTAACTTTATGAAGAGTACAATAATTACTACATGCACTTAATGCATATGTAGTATATATACATATATATAGCACATTGATAGAAGAAGAAATATTATTCTATGTTAGAGGGTAATTAATCTCATAATGGTAAAGCAATTTTACCATTATGCTAAAGTAAGATTACCCTGACTGACAACTTTGTCATCAAAAAGAGGAAAGAACTAGAGGGTCAGCTATACTGGACTTAATTCTTACTAATAGAGATGAAATGATAGTGGAGGTTGAAGTTGCATGAACTTTGTGGGAAAGTGACCATGAAATATTGGAATTCAATATAATGCAGACACAAGCAACAGAACAAAATCAAACTAATGCCTTTTATTTTAAAAGAGCTGATTTCAACAAACCTAGAGTTTGGGAAGGATTCCATAGATGAAAATCTTAAAGGAGAAAACAACTCAAGAAGCTTGGAAAACTCTGAAAAAAGTGATTATAAAAGGCCAGTCTAGCTCAATACCACTGAAAAAGAAAAACAAGAAATTCAAGAAGAAACCAGCATGGTCACATAAAGAACTCTCTAATAAACTCAAAGACAAAAGAGTAAGTACAAAAATGGAAAGATTAAAGCAGAATACCAACAAGTAGCCTGAACTTGCAAAGATGAAATCAGGAAAGATAAGGCTCAGAATGAACTAAGATGTGCACAAATGTCAAAACTAATTAAAGTTTCTTTCAACATGTAAAAAAAGAAGAAGTAAATGAAACAATCATCTGCTAAGGGGGTAAGAAGGCAAGGAAATGATAAGCAGCAGGGTGAAAAAAGCTTTTTAATTAATTCTTTGCATCTGTCTTCATGCAAAAGGGGAAAAAATAGCCCAACCTACCAAAAACAGAACCATAAAAGACAGGTTAGGAATACAAATTAAAACAGTCAAGAAAATAGTACAATTACACCTGCCGACTCTAGATGAGTTCAGATCACCAGGACCAGATGGATGACATCCCAGAGTTCTGAAGGAGCTGGCAGATGTTATCTCAGAACCATTGAACCATATCTTTCAGAGATCAGAGAGCGCTGGATAATTACCAGAGGATTAGAAAAGAGTTGATGTGGTTCAAAAAAAAAAAAGCGGGGGATGGATCCAGGAATCAACAGACCTATCAGCCTAACATCAATACCAGGGAAGACCTTAGAAAAGATAATCAAGCAACAGATCTGGGAACACCTGGAAGCAAGCAAAGCTATAACTAGAAGCCAACATGGCTTGTCAAAAAAAAAGAAAAGAAAAGAAAAGGTAATGTGAAACAAATCTGATTTCATCCTTCAACAAAGTGACTAAATTAGTGGACCAGCAAAATGCTTTGGACAAAGTATACTAGGATTTCAGTAAGGCATTTTACAAAGTAGACCACAACCTACTTCTTAGTAAGTTAGAAAAATGTGGGATAGACAACACCACCATCAGATGGATTCGTAACTAGCTGACAGACTGCACTCAACATGTAGTCCATAATAGAACTATATCTACATGAAGAAAAGTATGCAGTAGGATATCACAAGGTTCTGTATTAGGCCTACTACTCTTCAATATCTTCATAAACAATTTAGATGAGGGAATAGAAGGGGAAATTTGCAGATGACATTAAGCTGGCAGGAATAGCCAACATCCTAGATGATAGGCTCAAGATTCTCAATAAACACTGGGCCCTATTTATCAAAAAGAAATTCAATGGTGAGAAAAGTAAGGTATACTTAGGCAAGAAAAACCAAATATACAGGAATAGAACAGGTGGAATCTGCCTTTTTTAAAATAAATATTTTTATTGTTTGTATCACAAATTCCATTTCTATATTGAACAGTTTGTTTTCTAGGTGTCCAAATATGAACATTATCACAATCATTATAATCATGTACATACACATATATATATAAGGTAGTATCAATCGTTATTAGAAACTATACTATCTTACATATTGACATCAGTTATATAACCATCAAAATATTTACTAGTCAGTTTTTCTCTCCCATGTAGTCCATATTTTCACATAAATCCACTCATCTAACCTCTATTAGATGTACTAACACATGTTATAAAATATTCCGAATCTTTTTTTTTTCTTTAATTTTTAGAGTTAACATATCAATTTCTGCACATTCCAGAATCTTTTTGATTATATTATCATCTGTAGGGGTTACTTCATTTTCCCAGTACTGTGCATATGCAATACTGGCTGCTGTTAGAATATATACAATTAAATATGTATTACCTTTATTATAGTTTTCTGGTAGCATGTCCAACAGGAATGTCTCAGGTTTCAAGTCTATGTGTTGTTTTGTCAAAATTTCCAGCCCTATGTGAATTTTCTTCCAATATTTTTTTGCTTTGGGACACATCCACCACAAATGATAATATGAATCTGGTCTTTTGTTACATTTCCAACATTTAACAGATTATTTTTATACATATTCGCTATTCTTGCAGGTGAATAGTGCCATCTATAAAATATTTTATAAAGATTCTCTTTATACGCTGTTGACATCATTAAGCTTATAATATCTATTCCATAATTTCTGTCACCTGTCCAACTCTATTGCATAGCCAAAATTCTTAGCCCAAATTATTATAGCTTCTTTTATTTGTTCTTCCTCCAATTTGATAGTTAATAAATAATTGTATTTCCTCTTAATTAATTTTTCATATGTTTCCATTTGAATCTGATCTAGCTCGTTTGGTTCGTTATAAAACTCATACTTCTTCCTATCTTTTTCATATCTGAATTGAGAGGTGGTATTCAGCAGTTTCTAAACAGTTGTGGAGAACCGGTAGCAGAAATTTTGAGTAGTTCAGAGCACTGGTAAATACCACCTCTGACTGGAGATTTTGCAGTATTTTTCCCCTGCCATGCCCACCAAGCCATATCCACAGAACCAGTAGTAAAAAATTTTTGAATCCCATCACTGTCTGGATTGTATCTGCAATTGTGGCTACCATGATAGGTCAGTCCCTAAACTTTTTTAGTTTTTGTTTTGTTTTTAGTTCTCCCCTTTCATTTAATATGTCCTTATATCTTTTGGTTTTATCCATATTTATAACATTAGGATATATCCATGTCTCCATTATAGATAACCATACTGGCATTTTCAGGTAGTGTTGCTCTTTCGTTTTGGTCCATACTAGCAGTAATGTATTTCTAATGTAATGCCTCTGGAAATAGCTATTCATCTTACCCTTCTCGTACCATATTTACCTTTCTCGTACCATAAAAAGGCATGCCATCCCAGTTGCAGATCCTGAGTCCTCGCTCTCCTCCACCGTCCGCACCTGCTGCCGGCTAACCACAACACACTCCCAAGTATTAGGTGGAATCTGCCGTAATAGTAGTAATTGAAATGAATCTTGGAGTCCTAATGGACAATCACTTAAATATGAGCCAGCAATGTGCTGCAGCCACCTCTGTTCTGACCAAGGCTTCCTGAGACATTAACAAACACATGTTAGTTCCAAAAACCTTTTGTTTTATTTCAACGGCTATGAATTATAATCATTCATAGCCTGTAATGAGTCTCAAAATGAGTTTGTAAATAGTTCAACAGAAATCTGCCAAAGTCCTTCAGGATAAGTCTGATAAGCATGCATCTTTATCTTTCTTGAAATGCTGCCAATGACTAAATCGCCAATTAGTTGTTCAAAACCAACCAGTACAAACAAAGTTGCTTCCTGCAAAGGTTCATGTCTCTTTGCTCCTCCTTTATGTTTTATGGAAGGGCCAAATACCTCCAAGCCTTACTCTCAAATCACCCCTGTTGTCTTAACTGTTCTGCCTTCTGGCAGCTCTGCGCATGCGTGCACTGGGAACAGGCTCCCCCTGTTCCTCTGCCTTGCTGCTGTCAGATTCTGGTGGCTCCAGAGTCAACACATAACTCCTAGATGGCCCTGGCCCATCTCTATATCGGATGCAGAACCCTTGTCCGAAACCACCCCAGACTCCCAGACTGGCTCATGTTCCTCCCCACAGTCTGACTCTGCTCCCATCTCCACAGGCTGCTGGCAGATGACAACACCACCAAAAAAGCTAATGCAATCATGGGATGCATTAACAGAGGGATACAATCAAGATCACATGAAATGCTAGCACTACATTATAAATCCTTGGTAAGACTACATTTGGAACATTGCATTAGGTTTTGGTCACCACAGTATAAAAAGTTATTGAGATTCTTGAAAGAGTGCAAAGAAGAGCAACAAAGATAATTAGGGGCTGGAGGCTTTGGTGGGAAAGTAACAGCATTTCATAATGTCATGCTGGACACATGACTGCAAAAATGTCTTTTTAATGACTCAATAATCTTGAAATGAGGATGAGCACTGCCCCCTATAGTCGGTAATCACTAGTGGAGTAAAATACACAAAGGACTCCTTCCTTTTCCTGGAGTCAGGATGGGGTTCTGAGGCAATTCAAAGATTATATCAATAGAAAAACAACAACTGATCCAGCTGTCTCCAGAAGAATATTTCTATAGTATTTCTCAGAGAAAGAGACAGACAATTAAGACCAAATCCAGTTTATTGCCCTTTTGGCATCTGTTATAGAAATAGGAAATAATGATAGGTAAAATAAAATACTTCCTTAATTCACAGTTGTATATGAAACAACAAACAGTAATTGAAGATTGGTGATTAATTGGTGAATGTTTTCATCTCTCACAGAAGCATGAAAATGCTAAGTGTTATGATTATAGCAACTATTATGGTTTCAATAAATCACAATTAGTATTTAAAAGAGGCATACTCTTTTCATTCTAGTTGAAGCTATGTAGGAAATAATTAAGCATGATTTAGAATACTTTATGCCAGCCTATAAATATAGTTGCCATATTTGGATAAGAGTACATTGTAACCAATGATTTGTAGCAGCAAGATCAAGTCAATACCAATCTGAAATGTACCCTTTTTAAATATAGGTTCTTTGTATTTCTGCAAGTCCCAGTAGCTTTAGAGTTCTATTTAAAAAAAGGAAAACAAATATATGATACATTTTTAGCACATGATCCAGTATAATGATCTTTATTGGAGACCATGATGAATCTATATTTGGTTTGACCTTCATTTCATTAATTATAAAAAAATATTTGTGGATCTAGCAGGAGACTATTTTATTCAATGTATGATTCGAATCAGAAGTGAGTTTCCAAACTTCATTCTTTCTCTTGATTTCTATGAGAATTCTGATTTTTAATTTTAACAATGTGATGAAATTTGGGAAGATTGATCCTTTTGATTCATGAGATCTTTCCATTTGAATCAAAATAATGCAGGAGTTTTAAAATAGCCATGTTCATGATTTGATTTTTTAAAAAATAATATTGGTTATACTTTTTAATTGGTAGGAAAAAAGTATACAATATTTACAGACATAACTGTTCTTTTTCTATGACTATATCTCATATTCAAAGAATATATATGTGAAAAGAATCTTAACAAATTTAGGGTAGAAGAAAGTAAAATAATTATTACATTTGTCAGTATGTGCCTGTGAGGGATAATGATCTTTTTTTTGCAAAGAAGGTTGAGAATTGGATAAAAATTAGTGCAGAGGGTTTGGAAATATAATATTTTAATTCTGAATTCTTTAAAATTATGGATTTTTGATTTTGGAAAGAATTAATGAAATGAGCAAATAAAAGTTAATATAATGCTTTGTTTCTAAATAACAATAATTGGATACCTCACAACTTATTGCCACTGAATGACAGGCCTGGCAGTTTTAACTTCTTTCTATCCTGCCCCTCCCTCTGGCATTTTCTATATGGTATAGAAATACCTTGATTTATTGCTCTTTATTTTATTTCACTTTGCAGTTACTGAGGTTTTTTTTAATAAGATTGTTCACCAGCAAAAAGATTACAATTTATGTAATTTATGATAATTAGTATTTTTTTCAATAATTAAAGATTAAAAAAAGCTATGTACATTTTTAGACATTATGCTACTGCACGTTTAATAGACCACAGTGTTATGTAAACATAAATATTGATGCCCGATATTAATGCCTTATAGTTAGACAAGAAAAGAAACAATTTTGAGGAAAAGTTAAATATGCACAATCATTGTTTTGTTTTAGTATAATTGGAGGGCATTCATCTCCCAGTCTTTTATTTTCTTCTTTCCATCACCATCTCAAACATATAAATTTGGAAGAAAAAGAATGAAAATTGATGACTACATTCTGATGCAAGGATTGGGGGATATGCTTTTTTAATCTTTTTTCACAATCAAATCAGATTTTTTTAAATGCAATATTTTCCATTACCAAAAAAATATCTGCAAAGTTATCCTGAGAAAATAATGATCAAAGCCCATAAAAATGGAAAAGGTTTATCATATAGAATTGTGCTTTAATAAAATCGGAAAGCACACGGCGGGATATTTTTTGTTTATATGCTCATCAAAACTAAATTGGGACACAACTGTTGGTGCAATTAGCAGTAGAAAAGATTCATGTAAAATAATGTAAGTTATATGAATATTTTTGTTTTAGTTTTTTTACTGTAAAAACATTATATTCTCTTGTATGATTGATAAACTCTTAATTTCCAAATATTCTATAGGCTTCAAAAATACTGCAATGCTATTTCCCCTTTAATAAAATTCCTACATATTTTGGGAAAAAGAAGAAAACATTTTTTTTATTTCACTTGAGATGACCTTCAATGATTTATTAATTTTGTTTACTCAGCATTTTTCTGAAAGGACATTGCTGATTTAGATTTGCACATAAAGAATGAAATGTGTTTATTTTAAGAAAGACATTGTCTTTTTTTACCATTTAGAACCTTTATAACAACTTCATTCACAATGCTTTAAATTATATTATGCTACTATTATTGAATAAAATATATCATTCACTGAATATATTAAATATTTTATCTCATTGCCAAATATGGTGACATATTGCAATTCATAGAGGTAATCCATATTTTAAAATGTTCATTATCTACAGTATATGTGTATGTTGCATATATCTACCAATACTATGAGTCAATTTGTTAGGAAGAACTGCTGAAGATTAAACTCTGTCCTGCTCAGATCTTCTACATACAGTGAAGCATTCTGTGTTTTAAGTAGCATAGATACTAACCAAACGGCATGCAATACATCATTTTGATATAAACCAGTTTGTTAATGAAATCTGTGTCTAGCAGTGGTGGGATTCAAATTTTTTTACTACCGGTTCTGTGGGCGTGGCTTATTTGGTGGGCATGGCTTGGTAGTCATGTGACTGAGTGGGTGTGGCCAACTTAATGTCACTCACGTCGAGGGCTGCCTCACTCTTCCCAGCCATTCCTTGTCACACCCAGCCTCAACTTATCTATAGTTCTGTAAAAATGTTGTTCACCTTTTTTTTGACTTTATTATCTACATACTATAGATGTATTTTCATGGACCACTGAAAGGAGAAAATGGCTCACATGCTTTGCTCAAGAGTGTGATAGCAACAGGCTTTTAAGGGGCTGCCAGAAAGAAGGGGGGGGGCAATATATTTTCCAAAGCACCAGAAGGGAAACAAGAAGCAATAGATGGAAATTGAACAAAGAGAGAAGCAACCTAAAACTAAGGAGAAACTTCCTGACACTGAGAAAAATTAACCAGTGGACCTGCTTGTCCCCAGAAGTTCTGGGTGATCAATCACTGGAAATTTTTAAAAGACTAGACAGCCATTTCTCTGAAATGGTATAGGGTCCCCCCCCCAAGTTCCTTCTAAGTGTTATTCTGTTATTCTGACACCTTTCCCAGGACCTCTACTCAGAGTTTGGCATCCTCAGTTTTCCTGCCTGACCAGGGGCTTGGACTAGAAAACCTCCAAACTCCCTTTCAACTCTGTTAAACACACATGTATTTTATGCTCTGAGGTATAGACATTGAATGCATGTAAACCCTGAAAAATATGTGGTAGCCCTAGGCAAAAGAAAGGCAGTAGAATCACTCTAGGTGTAGGGACAGTGTAAAATATTAACACATGATAAATAATGGAACAATTAAAAATAATAGCACAGAGTTTTCTCTGTCTCTCTCTCTCCCTTCCTTCCTATTTCTTTTTCTTTCTCTTTCTTTCTCTTTCTGTCTCTCTCCCTTCCCCCCCCTCTCTCTCTCTCTCTCACACACACACACACACCACACACACTCTTCTCTCTCCCTATTTCTTTTTGTTTTTCTTTCTTTCCTCTTTCTTTCTCTCACTTCCTTCCTTTCTTTATTTCTTCTCTCTCTCTCTCTCTCTCTCTCTCTCTCTCTCTCTCTCTCTCTCTCTCTCTCTCTCTCTCTCTCTCACACACACACACACACACACACACACACACACACCTCTGTCAGCCTTCATTCCCTCTCACTCCAGGCACTTTACTCACAAAGGGAAGCAAATCCAGCAATGGAGAAGTTTTGCAGGTTAACGGATATGCATTTGCAGCTCCTGCAAACTTCCCCATGGCTGGATTCCCCCCCCCTCCAGCGTTCATTCCCTCTCACTCCAGGCACCTTACTCACAAGGGGAAGCGAATCCAGCATTAGAGGGTTTTGCAGGTTAATGGATATGCATTTGCAGCACCTGAAAACTTCCCCATGGCTGGATTTTCCCCCTTCCCCCAGCGTTCATTCCCTCTCACTCCAGGCACTTTACTCACAAGGGGTAGTGATACTTCTAGTGTCCATGAAGAATCAAGCCTTGGAGCAGTTTTGCAGGTTAATGGACCGCTGCTCCACCCACAGTCATGTGTTTTCAAGTGGCTGCTTAAAAATGTATGGCTAGGGTGGAGGAGCAGTCCTCCTTTAAACTGGGCTGAGCGAGCGTCAGATGGGCGGGGCAAGCAAGTGAGTGGAAACTGGGTGACTGGGTCGGGGGAGTGACCAGCCAGATGTTGCTACCAGTTTGGCGACCCACGCCAAATTATTACTACCGGTTCGCCTGAGTAGGTGCAAATCGGCTGAATACCACCTCTGGTGTTTAGACATGACCTCAGCACTGAAAAACCTAATATGCCCCAAAGATTCAGGTACTATATTTCTTTCACTATGAGCCATTCTTTTTTTAATGAACAATTGATACTAAAGACTAACATTTGTGATTAGTTTGATCTAATATATCCCATATATATGGGATGTAGTGGCTCAGTGGCTAAGACACTGAGCTTGTCAGTCAGAAAAGTTGGCAGTTCAAATCCTAATGCCACGTAATGGAGTGAGCTCCTGTTACCTGTCTCAGTTTCTGCCAACCTAGCAGTTTGAAAGCATGTAAAAATGCAAGTAGAAAAATAGGGATCACTTTAGTGGGAAGGTCACAGTGTTCCGTGCACCTTTGGCATTTAGTCATGACCACGGAGACCACTTCAGACAGCGCTGGATCTTCTGCTTTGTAACAGAGATGAGCACCGCCCCCTAGAGCAGGGGTCCCCAACCACGTCCGCGGACCGGTACCGTCCGCGGAACAAGTCCTACCAGGCCGCTGGTTTGCTGGGCGCCGCCATCTTTTTTGATGAAAAGGGTGCTTCCGTGAGCTTTTCTGGGTAGAAAAAGCCATTTCTTCCCGGAAAAGCACACCGGAAGTGCTGGCATCGCTTATTTGATGAAAGTGCTTCCGGTGAGGTCACCGGAAGCACTTTTCATCAAAAAGATGGCGGCGCTCAGCTGATGCCGGTACCGGTCATGGGCGCCAGCTGATGCCGTACCAGGCCGCGGCATAAAAAAGGTTGGGGATCACTGCCCTAGAGCCAGGAATGACTAGCATGTATGTGTGAAGGGAACCTTTATTCCATATATAATTTCTTTTCCAAAGAAATGCAGGAAAGCAAGGATGAAGTTGGACAGAAATTTGCTGGCTTATAACTTGCAGGCAGAAGTTCCTCTGCTTCTTAAATTACTGTCACCTGATCTAGTAAAGAAAATTTTTCCATTCCATTTAAGCACTATATTCACAGCTCCTGACACATTCATTATTTAGCTGGTACAAATCCTTGAACATTGTCTTTTAAAAAGTTTGTCTTAATAATTAAAATTGCTCCTTCATTTCACTGTGTTACTCCTTGACCTGAAAACCAGTTCTGTATGTTATCATATTAGCAATCTGCAGCTTTGGAAGCATTATAAGACATGAGAGAGCTAGAAGTAATCTACAGAGGACAAGAGGTCCCAACTTCTAAAGCAAAACAGTTAAGCCAGTTTTTCTGGCATATAAATAATATTGAAGGAATGAATGGTATTTTGCACCATCACTAACTATTATAATTTCTAACTTCTAAAATGAAGATCACAGATTTGTGTAACCTGGATATCTTGTTTAGGAAATGATAAATGCCAAAGGAAAGTGCATCTGACCTAATAAAAAGTTTAAACTATATTCCATAGTTGAATAAAAGTCATCAAAACATAAGACAATCATACTACTGACCAGAAGAACACAGCAGAGAACAGAGCAGTTCTTGAAAGTCTAAAGAAGAACCAAACCAGGAGGTCAACATATTATCCAAATAATCTGAAGGCGGGACAAAAACCAATGGATGGAAACTGATCACAGAGAAAACCAACCTAGAACTAAGAAATTTCCTGACAATTAGAATGATTGATCAGTGAAACAATATGTCTCCATAAGTTGTGGGTAGCCCACAGTGGTGGGATTCAAATATTTTACTGCCAGTTCTGTGGGCGTGGCTTGGTGGGCGTGGTAGGGGAAGGATACTATAAAATCTCAATTCCTCCCCACTCCTGGGGGAAGGTTACTGCAAAATCCCATTCCCTCCACACCCTGCTAACCTGCTTCCCCACTCTGTTCTCCTGTGCAGGGCAACAAAAGAAGATCCAGCCAATCAGCTGGGACTCGGGAGGCAGAGAATAGATGGGGGTGGGGCCAGTCAGAGGTGGTTTTTGCTGGTTCTCTGAACTACTCAAAATTTCCACTACTGGTTCTCTACTGAATACCACCTCTGGTGGTCCAACACTGGAGATTTTAAAGAATATATTGGACAAATGGCAGACATTGCAGCAGTATGGTGTATCCTCCATAAAGTTAGTAGTCTTATCCCATCCAAAGTTAATAGTCTTTTATGCTTCAAATTTATCAATTTTCACCCAAGTTAATACCGAGGTGTGGTAATATAATTCCCAATCTGGCAACCCAATGCCCCCTCATTTTTTAGACTCTTGCAACATTTTCAAACCTATTCTTGCTTTTTTCCCTAGCCAAATATATATTAATATTATCTTATTTAATTCCTCAAAATATTTTCCCCCACTTTTATTGTTTGAAATAAATATAATAGCCTTGGTAGAATATTCATTCTACCAAATAGCTATTCTTCCTGTTAATGACAATTGAAAATCTTTACATTTCTCCAAATCTAATTTAATTTGTTGCATCAATTTCATATCATTATCCTCTTTAACTGTTGCACATTTTGTTAACTGTATTCCTAAGTACTTCACTTTTTTGACTATCTGCATATCAATTCTTTCAATCATCACTCTTTTTTGTTATCTGTGAGATTTTTAACTAAAATCTTTGTCTTGTCTTTATTTATTTTCAATCCAGCAACTTCCCCATATTCCTCTATCTTTTGAATTAACTTCGGTCCAATTTCTAATGGGTCTTCTAATATAAAGACCAAGTCGTCTGCAAATGTTTGTAGCTTGTATTTTTCTTTTTTTTATTTCCATTCGTCATATTTCTTCATCTTGTCAAATATTTCTGGCTAATACTTCCAGAGTCAGTAGTACAGTGGACATCCCTGCCTAGTATCTTTTTTTTAAATCAAAGTTCTCCATCATATCTCCATTTACCATCACCTTGGCTGATTGTTTATGATACATTGTTTTAGTCATATTAATAAATCTCTTCTTAAAGTCCATATATTTTAATTGTATTAGCATAAATTGCCAATTAACATTATCAAATACTTTCAGTGCGTCTAGAAAAATCAACACCATTTATTTTCCAGGATGTGTTTCATAGTACTCCAATGTATTTACTGTACTCATATTGTTTTTAATCTGCCTCTTTGGCTAAAATCCATCCTGATCTGGATGTATACATTCATTCAAAACCCTTTTAAATCTCTCTGCTATTATCAAAGTGTATATTTTATAGTCTGATTCAATAAAAATATTGTCCTATAGTTCTTTATCTGCATTAAATCTGAGTCATCTTTCGATATAAGAGTAATATTTGCTTCCATTCATGAGTTAGGAATTATTTTTCTTAATGTCTATTTTTTCTTGAATCTTCTAGTCTTTTTTATTCTTTATTTTAAAAGTTTTTATTATTTTTTACTATTATAATTATAATCTTTAGTAAAATTACTACATAAAAATACCTAAACTTCTGTTGAAGATAAGCCCCAGCTAACAGGTTTGAGAAATCATAATTAATCCCATACAGAAATAATTGATACTAGCTATACCAAAGAATGCTATTATTCAAATCAGTATTTTGTTGCTTGGAGATGAGAGTACTTTTTCAACCAGGTACAGTATTTGTAATGAATTTCCATCAATTAAAAATGCTATTGCAACATCATAATTTTGGTGACCCCACAAACTCTGAGAAAGACATGTCAAAGTGCTTGAAATATTTCTCTTTCTTTTTCTTTCTAACAGTTAGCAGCCAGACCATTCTCATTTCATCAGAAATGCTACTACCGTTTTACAGAATAATCAGTGGGACTTCTTTTATTGACTTTCAAGAGTCTGTTAGCAGGGATCACTTGGAACTAATTGCAAGCTGGCCAGAAATTTGGCAGCAGCAAGCAGGGTAGCAGCAGGCAGGGCAGTTGGGAATTACAGAAGTGGGTAGACTGATAAATGATATCTGCCAAAGAAAGAATAGCTTATTAACAGAAATGCTATGATTATACCTGTGGTACTCAAATGTCTGGAACAACATGTCTGATAAGAACAGAACATAGAATTTACCATTCTCAAAAGACTACATTTTGCACTGACCACTATGATATAGGAAACACAAAGAAAAAGAGACATGCTAAGGAAATCATATATCATGTAAAAATAAAAATCAGCCGTTTGAACACTGATATTTTATTATTTATCATTATATAATGTTGGATATGAAATAGAAGAAATGTATTTGGTTGGTCTAATTGTGGAGATGTAGACACAGACAGACAGATACAGAAAGAGGTAGATTGATTTGTTAAAATATATAAAACAATTCTATTTTTTATTCTATTATATTTTATTTCCTATAATTATAATTATGTATTTGTTTATAGGGATGCTTCCTCAAGTGCCCTCTAGAGGTTATAGCCTTTCTTTCAAATAAATGCTTTCCTGGAATACCGTATTTGTCGGCGTATAAGACGACTTTTTTGCCCTGAAAAAGATGCCTCCAATTGGGGGGGTCGTCTTATATGCCGGGTCGTCTTATACGCCAGCAAATAGTAATTGGGAAGCACTGCGGCTGCCATGCGGCTGAGGCACTTTTGCGCACCGTGGAAACGAATCCCATGGGCGAAGAGCAGCCAGCCTTCTCCCAGCTCCCAAGGAAACGAGGCTCACACCGCCCGAGCTCCGCTGAGAGGTATCCGGCTGGGGCTGTCAGGAGTTGTTACCGCTGGCGCAGCTCCGCGCGGCTCCAGTCCCGTTGCCTCGGGAAGGAAGGCAAAACCAGGAGCCGCTGCTGCCATTGCAAAGCGCCGCCGCGGCTCTTCCTTTTTGCCTTTCCCTTCCCGAGGCAACACGGACTGGAGCCGCGGAGCCGCGCCAGCGGTAACAACTCCTGACAGCCCCAGCCGGATACCTCAGCGGAGCCTGGGCGTGCGAGCCTCATTTCCTTGGGAGCTGGGAGAAGGCTGGCTGCTCCTTTCGGCTTCACGGATTCGCTTCCACGGTAGACAAAAAGTGCCTCAAAAAAAAAAAAAAAGTGCAAAAGTGGAAGGCGTGCGGAAGAGGGGGCGAGTATATAACAAACTATATTTTGAGTGGAAATGTTGGGGGGTCGTCTTATACGCCGGGTCGTCTTATACGCCGGCATATACGGTACATTGCAATCTATATCCCAATGTTTTCTTTTTTTTATGCTTGTGCTTCCTCTTGTTGAACTAATTAATGATAATTTGTGTCAATGCATAATGGCATATACTTTATTTATGATTGAAACTTATAGCTCATTTGATAATGAGGTAAGACATGTCTTATGCTGTAGTGCCAGTTTATCATAACAAAGACATGGAAGTCCATGTGGACAAAGGATAATAAAGATAATAAGAACTAATAAAGGATGTGACCCTAACTTATGCATACCTGCTTACTTTTTGTTGAGGTCTGTAGGGGGCGTGTATAAATGCACCAATGTGCCTACCGTCCCTGTCCTATTGTTTCTTTTTTATTTGTATCCATTTCATGTATTCATAACCATGCTTATACTTATACCTGTTAGCTAATACTTGCTTGACAAATAAATAAAATAAATAAATAAATGTGCTTTGTTGCAGAGAGTAATGTTTCCTAGCAGAAATATAACGTGGCATATAATGTTGAGAACATCACATTTTATAAATAGAATAATGTCATGCTGACCCCTATATTAATGAGGACAACATGACATCAAGAAGTTAGTAAGACCAATTTTTTCAGTCTTAATCTTTACTACAGTAATATGTCACAGTTATTATTGTTAAAATGAAATAGAAATTGCCAATTGGAAAGTAAACAAATTAAATGCGAATAGGACATAATTTAATAACAAATCCTTCTCCAGACAGCAATGGAGTGAATCATTGTAATTGTTCATTTACTGTCTAATAACACTAAAAGGCAGGAACATCCTTTTATAGTGAATAGCATCCCTTTATTCTAAGATGAATGAGAAATATTTTCTTCTATGACAGCTGAAGAATGGCATGTTCTCCTGTTTTTTTCCATTTTAATAAATATTAAATGTCTGGGGACTATGATTCAGCTAGTATAGAATTAATTGCTTATCTTCCATTTCCCTTTGCATACATCATTACAAATCTCTGGCTTTAGGAAAAATCTTCCTGAGCTTGCCAACGTTAGATACTACTGATGTAATAGTCTAAGCCAGTGGTTCCCAAACTTTTTCAGTCCACTGCCCCCTTGGTGCTACAAATTCATCCTCGCTGCCCCCCACCCAGGGGTGGGATTCAAAGTTCTGTGGGCATGGCCTAATTTGAGGGTGTGGTTTGCTGGTCACGTGATTGGGTGGGTGTGGCTTGCTGGTCATGTGACTGGGTGGGTGTGGCTTGTTGGTCATGTGCTTGGGTGGCGTGGCTTGCTTCCTGGGCATGGCTTGCTGGTCACATGACCAGGTAGGTGTGATTTGGTGGTCATGTGACTAGGTGGGCATGGCCAGGTGACTGGCAAACAAGTGGTCCTCACTTAATGGCCGGTTGTTTAGCAAGTGTTCTAATTTATGATTAGCCTCCCCAGAGATACTTGACCTGTTTTTGGAGTTTTAACAGCCATGCACACACATACACACACACTCCCTTCTAACCCTGCTGGAGCAGGTCATTCGACTAGAATCGACAAAGCATCTCTGATTAGATTCTAGTAGTGAATAAAATCTAATCAGAGATGCTTTGCCAATTCTTGTTGATTTGTTTTATTTATATCTCTTTATGTTGCTGAATTGCATTGACATGTGTGTCCCTTCTTGTGCACAACCCAGAAGCTTTTGTGATTCTTTGCAGCAAAAATTACTGACCTCTGGCTTTGCTCTACTTTTTAAACATGCCGCCACTGCCGCGTTCTAGGTGCTGGCCCCACAGGTCCACCCCATTGAGCCCACTGCACTGGAGGGACCTGCCCAAGCAAGTCAAGTCAATGGGGGTGAGCCTGAGAGAGGGAAAGAGAGAGAGAGAAAAGAGAGAGAGAAAAGAGAGAGAGAGAGAAGGGAGAAAAGAAAGAGGAAGGGGAAAGAAAGAAAAAGGGACAAAGAAAGAGGGGGGAATGGAAGGAAGGGACAGAAAGAAAAAAGAATAAAGAAGGAGGGAGGGAGAGAGGAGAAAGATAATGAGATATCTATTCTAGTCCAATCACCTGCTCCAGCAGGGTTAGAAGGGAGTATGTATGTGTGTTCTCCTTGTAATTTACCAGTACATTTTGGTTTTGCCTTCTTCAGAATTGGCACTGTAATACATTGGGGGAAAGTAATTGTTAGGGTGGAGATCTGGTCCAATGGATCCTGTTTAAAGCCTCAAGAAAATGTGAGAGCTTCCTGATAGTCTTGACCATGTTTCGTCCACAAAACCTTTAATAGAAGCCAAAGATGTTTCAATGTGCTGGCAAAGATGTTTCAATGTGGAAAAGGGCCTCAGTCTAAACAGGCCTTATTTCAATCTGATGCATCAGGTCTCTCTCTCTCTCTCCCTCCCTCCCTCCCTCCCCCCCAGACTGGCTTTGCTTTACTTTCCCAATGTGCCTGCGGAGCTGGCGCTTCGAGGATGGATCGATGGATGGATGGATGGATGGATAGAGACAGAGAGAGACAGGTAGGTAGGTAGATTGGTAGATAGGTAGGTAGGTAGGCAGACAGGCAGACCTTTTGGATGAATGTATGGATAGGTAGATTGGTAGGTAAATAGGTAGGTAGGTAGGTAGATCTATATTGGTAGATAGGTAGGTAGGTAGACAGAAAGACAGGTAGGCAGGCAGGTAGATATGTAGGCAGGAAGGCAGGCAGACAGACAGGCAGACCTTTTGTATGTATGTATGGATGTATGGATGTATGGATAGATGGATGGACGGACGGACGGACAGACAGACAGACAGACAGACAGACAGACAGACAGACAGACAGAATACGACAGCGGCGACACTTTGGGAAAGTAGAGCAAAGCCAGAGTGGGAACTGAAGTCCACACAAGTTGCCCAGGTTGAGAAACACGGGCTGAATATATCAACCCAGCCATTCTTGTTTAGAGTTTAGCATGCTGTTTGATTCCAGCTTAGTTAATAAACCATGGCTAAGATCTTCCTGCTCCTTAATACAGCTGCCACTCTGCCCCTTCTCCAGCCCCCTGCCCCAGTTCTTTCTTTGGCATCCAATTTTGCAATGCCAACCTCCCCGGAGCAGCGATGTGGCTGACTTCACCCCCTTTGCTTCAACCCAAGGTCCACGTCCATTGGGCCAAGCAAGGGGAGGTACTCTATACATGCTCAGAGACTCCCAACTTTGGGGAAGCGTTCCGCCATCTTTACATTCCGCCCGGGAGGAGGAAGACATGCGGAAGCAGCCCAGACCGGCAGAGGTGGAGGGAACAATTGCTTGGAAACTAAGCAAGCAAGCAAGCACAGGGCTCGGTCGGAAGAACTGGGCTGTAGAGGGAGGCAAGGTTCTAGGTCTGGGACGGCCATGTAGAGCCAAATTGAACTGAGCCACATGTCTTGGAGAGCCACAGCTGCACCCATCCGCATCCTGCGTGCAAGCCCGGCTGGCTGGAGAGGTGAATGCTGGACGGGTGCTGTGCACTCCCTTGTTCTCCTCCAGGGAAGGGGGCCCTAACGCCGGACCACCCACCCTTCCACTGCGCGCCTTGGGAGGATTTTGCTTTCAAGCCTTCTGGCACGCCTCCGTGACCTCAAATTCCTATGCAGTTGCAGAGACAACAATACCACACCAACCTGCTTCAAATTAATATTTCATAACAACGCAACAACCACCAAATGTATCCTAAAAAGTACTGAAATGGCTCTACTCAGAAATGAGCTCCACAGTAAGAGATTCCAACCTGACCAGTTAAACAAAGACCTCTTTACTCTACACCTCAAATTGAGCAATAAAATCCACCCTCTACTTTGGGATAAGATAAAACAACTCACAACTTGGAGGGCACAAATGGAAACCACTTACAAAAATGATAAACTGAAGAAACTAAAGAAATTAGAACATGATAAGAAAGCCCCAATAACCCACAACACCTGAAACAATTAGTACACAACCTTTCCAATAGAGAACTCACTAAAACTGAAACAGATGTCCTAACCAAAGGATTCAACTATGCAATAGCACCCAAAAAAATCCCCACAGAATCCATCATATGTGGAATAGAATCCAGCCTAACTAAACTAAATACAGATGAAGCTGATACAATAAGACACCAAGTCACTAACATCCTATGCACAAGCAAACCACCCAAAAGCAACTTACACAAGGAGGAACAAAAATCCCTATAAGCCCTAAAAAACGACAGCAACATTATCATTGTGGGCTCACTTATATTTTACATATAGCTTTGCATAAAGGTCATGGGTGAATAGGCGGCAATATAAATCACTCAATCAAATAAATAAATAAACAAATTAAACAAACAAACAAATAAATAAATAATCTTTTACAACATCTTTTAAACTAAGATTTTGTTTTACTTTTCAAATTTTATTCATCTGTCATTTTCAATAATGTGTGGATTACAAACTATATCAAGAGGGCAACATAAAGTTTAGCTACAGGAGGGAACTAAAAGAGAACTTGAGCTCCTATAACAAAGGTAAATTTTCCTGACAATGTAGACATTTGACTAGTATAACAACTTGACTTCAGAGGGTGCCAATCACTGGAGATTTCTGAGAGGAGACAGCCATTTATCCGTTCAGCATCATCACTCCGTTATTATGGAAGACTAACATTTAAGAATAAAAACTTCACATTAAAAAAAAATCTTCTAAAATTTGGGAACTTTAAAAATTAATTTCTAGGATCTTTTAAAAGTTTGGGAAAAAAATCCTTTTACTGGGGCGAGAAGCAGCCAGAGGTGGCCCAGCTGAGAGGTAGCCCAGTATTCCAACTGAGTGGTGGCCTGGTGGCCCATCTCAGAGGAGAGACAGCCAAGTTGAGAGATGGAGAGTCAGCTCAGTGACACAGCCTGACACTTGAGTGGAGGCAGTGTGGTGCAAACAGAGGCCACTGTGCAGTGGTGAAACAGATAAGTGGCAGAAGACCAGCAGCTGTGAGCAACACAGCAGACCTTGAGCAGCAGAAATAAAGAACTAAGTGGCAGAGGAGCAGCAACTAAGAACAGTGGTGGACCAGCAGTGGCAAAAGTTTTGTATGTCCTAGTTAGCAATTCAATATTTCTGGAGGAGAAGCTTCGTAAGGTTAGATTTGCAACTCTTAATGCCTTTTTGGCAATGCTGTTACAGTAAGCTCTGGCGTTTAGGTTGTTTGATATGAGTACTCCAAAGCCCTTGACAGAGTGAGGGTCATCAATGAGGTCATATCTGCCTACCTTGTATTTGGTGTACTGATTTTTTTTATCAATGTGTAGGACAGAGCATTTGTTGGTCGAGATTTGGAGTTGCCAATTGTTTGACCAATCAGACACATAATCAAGGTCATTTTGAAGACAGTAGTGTTGTCGGTGGTGTTGAATAGTTTTACATCATCTGCGAGGAGGATGCAGTTGCTTATAAGGTGATCGCAAAGGTCATTTATATAGAGTATAAAAAATGTGGGTCCTAGAACGCTGCCTTGGGGGACACCACTGTTAACTGGAACAGGGTTTGATATAGCGCTCCCTATTTTTATTATTTGTTGCCTATTTGACAGGAATGCAGTAATCCACATGAAGGGGTTCAGAAATACCATAAGAGTTTAGTTTTAACAGTAGTTTGCTGTGTACCACTGAATCAAAGGCTTTGCAGAAGTCTATGTAAATTGTGTCTATAGCTTTACCTTGGTCGAGTAGAGTAGTCCATGTTTTTGCAGAGTAGATTGAAGGACAATTTTTTCCTGAAACCAAATTGTTTTTTGGAGTATAGGTTATTTGACTCTAAATGGAGGGTGATGAATTGGTTGATGATTGATTCCATGACTTTGCATGTGACACAACACAGTGAGATTGGTCTGTAGTTTTCAACCAGGCTGGGGTCACCTCTTTTGAAGATTGGGATGATCTTAACTAAGGACCATAGGTTCGGTAAGGAGCTGGTTCTGAATGATATCTCATATTTTATGCTTAGGGATTCTGCTATGGTAGTGGGGAGCTTTTTAAAGAAATATGCACATAAGCCATTAGGGCCAATAGATAAGGATGGTTTTAGGTGATGTAGTGCATTTTCTATGTTATCTTCAGTAAAGTCAATTTGTAGATCATTGCATTGTATGATTAGAAAATGTGGGGCATGAGCCATTGCTGTTTTCAAAAACTGAACTGAAGAACGTGTTGAAGAGGTTGGCCTTATTGCTACAATCTTTCCCATTTGGTCCTTTTACGTGTGGGATGGTTCTTGAGTCTTTAAGTTTGGTTTTTTAAAAATTGTAGAAGGTGCAGGTAGATTTTGTATGTAGGAGATTTTCCTCTTGCTTGCAGTGGTAATTTGTGCATTCTGCCTTTATCTGTCAGCATAAAATGTTGTATCAGTTTTCAAAGTTTGCTACATAGCTAGTTTTGATATATGCCATAGCGATTTTTTTTATTGAAGTTTCCTTATTGTTATGGGTAATTTGTTTTTCTATGGGGGATTACTAATTGTACATATTGTTTAATGACTCTTTCAAATTCAAGCAAGAATGCATTATAATGGTCTTCTGTAGTATTATAGCTAGAGAACAGAATGTGCCATTTTAAACAAATTAAAAATTTGTTCAATCTTTTCTTTGCCCTGTGTTGGAAAACTTTGTGAAATATCTAGTTCTTACTATGCCACACTTTGAAAAATTCAACTACATGCTAAGATTTTTTTAAAAATTAGGAGGCAGTAATGGATATATGACACTATAAAAAATAGACATAATATGCATATAGTCTTGGCATTACTGTGATAAATGTTTTGGTATAGGTGATTTCAATATTTTTTAAATAATAAGCTGCTCTGATTGCTTGATTTATCTTCTATCTAAATATTTAATTAAATAGTCTGATTTATTTCTGACAGAATGAGTTTGAGCATTAATTGCTAAATTCTGCCCAGAAAGTACAATTAAAAAATAGTATCACAAGAGTTACCAGATAATTTAATTTTAAAAGTAAATGTCAAAAACACATGAATTTGGTTTCAAAATAAATAAATAAATGTTGTGATGCATGTTTCCATTTTATTTTATTTAAATAAAATGCCATTTCTCCAGAACAGATTTTGGTAATCTCCTGAAAAATGTCTTTAATTAAACTTTTGTGAATGATAAATGTTTTCCTCCTAACACTTTGATAGCTGAACAAAAGAGAAAACAAACCAGCAAATATTGGTCATCTTCTTTCCAAAACCACAGTATCTTTGTTTTAGTCATACTTCAATAAAAGTTGTCTGCTTCTTTAAGCATGGCAGAAAGTCAAAGGCAGACATGAATTAGATAAAAAAAATATTGTGTTCCATATCCAAGGCCATAAGTTTCTTCCAAATATTCTTGTTTATTGAGTCAAAGATTGCAGTGAGAATTATATGCTATAGAGTTGGAAAGAAGTAGGAATAAAACCTTAAGAAGGAAAAGAATAGACTTTTATAAGAAAGGCTGATATTATTGAATAATGATTATAAATTGTGTACAATAATTCTGACTGATAAACTGAAAATAATTTTGCACAAATTTATTCATGGAGATCAATGTGGGTTTTTACCTAAAAGACAGTTAAAGAATAATCAAATCAAACCAAATCAAATCAAACGTTTATTGTCAATGCACAGCATGTGTACAATGAAATTGAAATGAGCCTTCTTGGTGCTGGCCCTGCAAGTCTATCATATTAAACCTAATTGTGGTGTTTATGTTGCGTTCAGAAGTCTGGCAGCCCATGGATAAAAGCTATTTTTCAGCCTACTTGTTTGGCTGGCTATGCTTGTATATCTCCTGCCTGATGGTAGGAGAGTTAAGAAGTGCTGAATCATCCCTGAGGATTTTCCTCACTCTGCTAAGGCAGCGGGTCCTGGAGATTTCATCCAGTGGTGACAGGGGACAGCCCATAATTTTTTGTGCTATGCCCATCACCGTCTGTAATGCCTTTTTGTCCACAGCTGTCAAGCCAGCATATCATACTGTAATATATATGTAAGGATGCTTTCTATCGTAAACCGGTAAAAGGAAGTCATCAGTCATTGTTCCACCTGATATTTCCTCAAGCCCTTAAGGAAATGGAATGTCTGTTGAGCCTTCCTGACCACCTGGATTGTGTTATTTTTGCAGGTGAGATCTTGGCTAAGGTGGACTCCCAGAAATTTGAAAGAGGAGACCCTCTCCACACAGCCCCCCTTGATGTAGAATGGGGCAGGTTCCTCTCTCTGCTTCTGGAAGTCACCATCTCCTTTGTCTTATTGGTGTTTAGATACAAATTGTTTTCTGAGCACGATGTGGATAACTTCTGGACTTCTTCCCTGTATGCTAATTCTTCTCCTCCTGTAATAAGACCCAGTACCGTGGTATCATCTGCAAACTTGATTATCATGTTAGATGGATTAAAAGATATGCAGTTGTATGTGTACAACGAGTATAGGTATGGACTGAACACACAGCCCTGAGGAGAGCCAGTGCTGAGCTTCAGGGAGTAGGATGTGAAAGACCCAGCTCTCATTGCTTGTGGCCAGTCCATCAGAAAGTCTTTAATCCAATCACAGGTGAGAGAAGGGAAATTCAAGTCAGTCAACTTTTTGATGAGGATGTCCAGCAAAATGGTGTTAAAAGCCCAGCAGTAATCTATGAAAAGCATTGTGACGTAGTTAACAGGTTTCTCTAGGTGACTCACTACAGAATGTAAAGCAGTAGCAATGGCATCACCTGTCAACCTATTTCCTCTGTAGGCAAACTGATATAGGTTGAGGTTTGATGGAAAGCATGACCTGAGGTGTAGAAGAACCAGTCTCTCAAAGCACTTCATCACTACAGACATTAGTACAATGGGTCTATAGTCATTCAGGCTGTTTATTGCTGTTTTCTTCAGGGCTGGAATGATAGTGGCTACTTTCAGACATGATGGAACATTGGCCATTTGCAGGGAGATGTTAAAAATCCTTCTTAGGACCTCTGATAGTTGGTCAGCACAGGATTTAACCACTATCCCCAGCACCCCATCTGGACCTGCAGTTTTAATGGAATTCATGGCCTTCAATACAGCTCTCACTTGGTGTTCATGCAAGGTGAGTGGCTGGGAGTTGGAGGGATGATGGGCTGGGGCTACAGGGTCAGGTCTCTTGACCTCATAGTGGGCAAAGAAGGTGTTCAACTCCTCTGCCAATGAGCCATCAGAGTTGACTGTCTTCATCGTATTGCCCTTATAATTGGTTAGATACTGCAGTTTCTGCCATACCTGCCTCGGATAGTTGTCTGCTAGATGGTTCTCCATCTTTTGTTTATATTTTTGTTTAGCTATCTTGATGCCTCTCCATAGATTTGCCCTGGCCTCATTGTAATCTTAGAAAAGTGTTGGATATTTTGCAATATATGCAGCAACATAATGAAAAACATGCATCATTGGTTTTCTTCTGTGGGAAAGGACCTTGAAAATTTATATAAATGTTTTAAATAAATAAGTATAATTTTAATCTAAGAATGTACAATGCTGTTTTAGTGATGTTTTCATCATTGATTGGGAGCTGTCCAGACTTTGATGTAGGGTGGCTATATAACGTTTCATATAGAAGGTAGCTATAATAAAAGTTTTAACTAAATAAATAAATTTGAATTTGATTTTCTTGTTCAAAGTTTTGGAAATAAATTTATAAAATCTGTAAATATGATTTATACTTCACAGAAAGCACAAATAATAATTAATGGAGATTTAATAAATTCTTGTGAGATACAAAAAAGAAACAAGACAGGGATGCCTACTATGTCTTCTCATAAATTAGGGGGTTCTACAGATTACTTGCTTTTTAAAAATCCTTTACAGGGAATTAGAACATTAATAGGAAATTAGAAGAATTTAGTGCATTTTCAGATTTTAAGATCAACAACACTGAAGACAAAGGTTAACAACCCCCCCCCATAAAAGAAGAAAAACAGAATTGATAAATAAAATGAGTTTTAATATTGAGAAGAAAGTAAAATATATGAATATCAATGTGACAAATATGAATTGCATATTATTTCAAAATAATTATGTTAAGTATGCAATTAAGTTATTCTATGTTATGAGAAAATTGTTGTTGCTAAGGAGAATTTTTGTGATAAAAATTAATATTCTGCCTAAAACAATATTTTTGTTTCAGACAAAGCTGTTTTGACAACTGGTGCACTATTTAAAAAGATACAATTGTATACAAATAATGAACAGGAAATTGCTAAGATGTATAAACGTCTTTTGAAATTTGTAACAAAAGAAGAACAAATGAAAGAATATAGAGATGAATTATTAAAATATACAGAGGAACAATGAGAAAATATATGTTTGAAAGGATTGAAATTTATACTCTATTATAATCAAAGAGATTTTTTACAAAATGATGTATCATTGGTACAGATTTTCTTTGACTTATGACTGGTTGCTTAACAGCTATTCAAAATGATGACAGACTTGATCCATCATATGATCTTGACTTGTCATATTCTATAACATGATCACATTTTGGGAACTTGACAATCAGTTCACATTTATGACCAGTTGCAGCATATTGTAATCACATAGTTGAGTTTTGTACTTTCTGGCGAAACACACCCACTGGATAAGCTAGATTCAGGTTTATAATCATAAGATTCACTAAACAACCATAATAAAAACAGTCATCAAGTCTGATCACATGATGTCCCAACATACAACCACAATAACATACAACCAAAAGTTCTGGAGTCAATTATGGACATAAATCAAGAACTACCTTTGTATGCTACTATATGCTACTTCTCTAGAATGTACAAAGCAAGTTTAAGTACAAGTTGGAAATGCGAACAAGGAAAAATTCTATCATGCTTACTGCACCAGAGGTATTCAGCAGGTTCTGATAAGTTCTGGGGAACCGGCAGTGGAAATTTTGAGTAGTTCGGAGAACCGGCCAATCCCATCTCTGACTGGCCCAGCCCCCATTCTATTCTCTGCCTCCCGAGTCCCAGCTGATTGGCTGGGTCTTCTTTTGTTGCCCTGCACTGGAGAACGGAGCTGGAAAGCAGGTTAGTGGGGTGGGGAGGGATTGGGATTTTGCAGTAACCTTCTCCTGCCAGACCCATCAAGCCATGCCACACCCACCAAGCCACACTCACAGAACAAGTAGTAAATTTTTTTGAATCCTACCACTGTACTGGACATGTAAAAAGCTAGAAAAAATCAGACTTGAATTCTATATATTGATTCAAAACAATTTAAAAATTAATATACAGTGAAGACATGGAATGGTTGGTAAAGAGGATGGAGCTTGCCTTTCTTAATTGTGTTTCTTAATTGAGAAAATACAATATCTACACTTATTAATGAATAAGTATATGAACTTTTTCAGAAAAGTCAAAAAATGAATTTGTGATTTATTGTTTGTTGATTAGACAGCATAGTTCATAGAAAGAAGACAGATGTTGCAACTTTTGAGAAAGAGGTATATTTATAATTGTTCGTGTAACTGCTATAATAAAGAATGGAAGTCACTTTCTTATATCTCGTCTTTCTTTTTTTCTTTTAATTGTTTTTCTTTCAGGTTTCTCTATTTCTTTTCCCTTATTTCTTTTTATTAATTTGTACTAATTTTTATCTTCTTTATTAAAAATTTAAAATAACATTATAAAAGACAGGAGAAATTTTGGCAGGGAAATTTGAGGGAAGGAGAGTACTTTTATTTTTATACTTCACCTTAATGGCTGGGAACAAAATCAATACATCTTTATTCAGTTGGATAGCAGCCATTCCCATTAGTCATTCCCTTTCTTTTCTTTCCTAAAGTTAAAAAAAGGGATTGGACATTAAACATGTACAATGGGAGATGGTATTAATGAGTACTAGATTTAACTTCTGTATCTTAAATGAATGCAAAAAACTGGATGAGGAGCTTAGGTATTGGTGCAGAGAATATTCTGATACAATTTCATTTTCCCCTAGCATGATCTGGCCTAGTTCATAAATAATTTCTTTCAAGTTAATACACAGTCTGATTATGATCACCTTCCATTTTGAAAGTTGTAACAAATGGCAATATTCAGAGACAGGATTTAAATTGCCCTAGGGAAAGCATTACTTAGAAAGTCACAGAGTTTGAGAGTGCTAATCTATTTTTACATCTGGGTAGTGACCTCCAGCTTCGGATCTTGGTTTGGGCCAAGTAGTCTATCTCATATATCCTGTATAATTTTAAACTGCTAATTAATAATATTAAGAAAATCACTCAGGCCCAGATTCACTGGACTGTAGTACAGAAATTATTCTCAAAGCCATAGTGTGACCATGATTATACCACCAGAAACAATATAAATGAAAAATTTAGAGTTATAGAGCATACAACTCCTCCTGTCTGCAAGGAATTGGAAAGAATGTATACTAAAAAATAAAAATACAAAGAAAACAGAGATTGGGATTGTTTAGAGATTTTACGTGACTTTGCCAATTTAAGAATAAAAATAACTTACATTTCTACAATAGCACTCTGATTTCTTTGACTTTGTAGGAGAATTTTATGCCCATATTTTATATGGATAAGCTTCTTAGAGTCACAGTGAGTTGGGTGGCCAAATAAATTGGAAGGGAAGAAGGAAGGAAGGAAAGGATTGGAAAAGATTTAAAATACCCTTTCATCAGATCATCACTTGATCCTGTTTTGCTATTGATGATGCTTTTCAGCAGGATTTAACCCAAACTCCTAACTTATATGCAGCAGGCTTTAATAATATTTTTTTTTCATTATTAGTAATTATTAAAGTACTTTTGGAGGATTTTTAAAAAGAAAACATAATACAAAATATCTATGATAAATCATGAATGGCCCAGAATAGATTGTAGTCATATATGATAAAACAGAATAATTGTTAACATAAGGAATAGCCACGAAGACCTCTGATTATGCTTTTGGATGGGCATGTCAACTGCTTCTTCCTTACATAAATTATGACAGAACTATAAAATCACAGGCTGGAAAGAACCTTGGAGGTCTCAACATTCCAACACTTCTCAATACTCCAGAATATAGGCTCAAGATCCATTGTCAACAGACTTGAACAGTAGGCCATGTCCAGCAGTGGCTTCACATTTTTAACAACTGGTTCTCTGCCCTAATGACCAGCTGGTTGGGCATGGCTGCATAGTCATGTGACTGGGTGGACGTGGCCAACTCAACATCAATTCTTTGCCTAAAAAAAGATATATCAAAAGCTAGTTTATTATTTCGTGCATTTAATACTTAAATAAGAACAATAAAAGAATGTACATAAAACAATAAAAGAGGTACACAAATACTTACATAAGAACAATAAAAGTGTTATTCAGCTTTAAGGTATTTCTAAATTGCTGTGTCAGTGGCATCCTCACTGTCACTTTTCTTCAGTCTTAACCCCCGCAACAATTTTTTTACTGTAGGAATAGGGTCCCATTCTTTTAGAGGTAGGCCAATTACACTAATAGTCCTTAGGTTTGTTATGTTGGAAACAGGAGACTTCTCTTTTCTCTGAACATATGATGTTCATTTTAGAAAACCCCTCTCTGCTTCTGCTGAACTTACAGCTATTGTTCCAATAATATTTTTAGCTTTTTGAATACTGGCAGGAATTGTATATTTCTGGGAATCTTTTAAAACATTTTCCACAAAATCTTGATAATCTTTATTATTAATTTCATAATTAAAGATGTCACTAAATACAAGCAATTGTTCCTTAGCTGCTTTCCACTTCTTCAATATTCCAGCAATCTGGCTCTAAAAAATTGAGGAATTGTAAATTAGTCCTGTCTTGCAATTGACTACCTGTTTTTAAATGTTCACAGTCCATTAGTCTTTTCTTCAAATTTGTTATGATGCTTTCTAAAAGTTTTTCCTCAGGAAGACTAACAAATTGATGATTCCGTACAATTTTTATATTTTTGAACGTTTCTGAAGTAATTAATCCATCCACTTTTTCCCATATTTTTCCTTTCTTCCTTTCCATATCCTTTTCCTTTTTAAGCATTTCAAAGGCTTTAACTGATCTTATCACAAGTTTTTCAATCTTTATGATTTCTTGCTTGCAGTGCATTTGAAAAAAGAGAATTTTTTTTTAGAATTTCAATCATCAATGCCAAATCAGTCATAAAATATATATTTTCAAGGCAAGCAGCCATACCTAGTTATTTTTCATTTGAATGAAAATACTGATGTAGTACTGGATAAAAGCGTCTTGGGGTTGACCTTAAACTACAGGCAGCCCATCTTTGTCCCAAAACTCTACCAATCTTTATAATTTCAATCCCAAATTGTTCAGCTATTTTGAAAAGTTCACTTGGTTCTTATTGGATTGATGAAAAATAGTGAATATCTTATCAATAACATTTTTAAAATGATTTACTTGTTTTATTTCCTTTATCAAATCATCTGAAACAAGTTGGAGCCGATGGTTTAAGCAGTTATGATGTTTGGAAACTCTTTTGCTATTCCAGTGCTCACTCCAGATTTTCTTCCAAGCATAATGCTGGCACCATCGGAGCAAAATCCTATTAATTTTTTTCCCCAGGTAGTTCTTAGTAAACCCAACATTATTTAAACTTTCAATAACTGAAGAACATATTGTCTCTGCATCTTGTTTTTCTAATTCAACTAGCTCAACAAAAATTGTTGGTGAGGTAACTGAATCCTCAACTTTTAAGAAAAGTATAGCAACTGGTTTGCAAGGTAACATTGAGGCTTCATGAATAATCAAACATATTTTCAGGTTATTTTCAATAATTTTAGTAAATAATTTTGTTTTAATTTCTTTTGCAATGAAATCAACTATTTTCACTACAATTTTATATGAATGCAATCCTATTTCCACGTCTACTCCATTTGCAATTCTATCACTTCTTCCATGAATGAAAGTGGCCTACATTTTTGTGCCAGGCTGTAAATTATATTGTATATTCTACAAATAGTACCTATATATTTTTCAATCATCCTTTTGTTATTGCATCCTGCCCACATTGCTTTAAGTTCTCTGTACAAAAGTTTATATAGAATAAAGCTGCTCTTGCTGGGAAAGTGTCTTGCGCAACACTGCGAAATTTAGCAGGCCTGAGCCACTGCTTTGGGTCCTGTAGCTTTTTGAATACTGGCAGGAATTGTATATTTCTGGGAATCTTTTAAAACATTTTCCACAAAATCTTGATAATCTTTATTATTAATTTCATAATTAAAGATGTCACTAAATACAAGCATTTGTTCCTTAGCTGCTTTCCATGGAACCACCACTTCTTCAATATTCCAGTAATCTGGCTCTAAAAAATTGAGGAATTTTTGTAAGTCCCATCTGGAAAGCACTGCAGCAGCATTCAACCCAGCTGCTTCTTTCTGCCACAGCATTTTCCAGATGGAACTTACAGGTCTGACTCTGAACCCAAAGTGGCAGCTCATGGCTTCTAAATTTCGCTATGCTGCACAAAACCTCTCTAGGTAGGCCACCAACAAGAGCAACAGCGGAGAGAAGCAATTGGGTCGGGCACATGAAGTATCTCTGCAAGTGACCAAGGCTCGCCTAGCACCAAGGGCCAGAAGAAGCGGCAGAAAGATCTGAGATGCTGGAGATTCAACCCAGCTGCCCAGCTGCTTCTCTCCATTGCAGTGCTTTCTGAATGGAACTTCTTACAAGTAAGAACCTTACACAAATCACTTCAGCCTTCCTGCATCCATGCCCCCCACACCCATGCTGCCCCCCCGCAGTCCTCCCCCATGTCCACATTACCTCCCCACTGCCCTCTCCCCTGGCCCTTCAGCTGAGCATGGCAGGCCATAGGCCAGATAAATTGCTTCAGCCCAGGAGGCCATAGTTTGAGGCCAGGGGTTCTAGATGAGTGTTGGCAGTGAGCACAAATTACCTGGAGGGAATGCATGCAATGGCCCTGGGAGTGAGGTGTAAAGTAAAACAGCAACTTACCTAAAATTAGCAGTAGCGAAGGCTTAAGTTGGGAGCAAGGAAGCTGGAGAGAAGCTGGGTCGTGGGCATGTAGTCTAGGCTAGTGCCTAGGTGAGCTGCAATGGCTGTGGAGCAGGAAAGCAGGAAAGCCAGCAAGGGAACCAGAAAGAGCCTATGCAAGCTGTGACAGCTGGGGAGCCAAGAAAGAGGGCAAAGGAATTGGAGAGCAGCTGGGCCATAGGGTGCCACGTGGTTTAGGGCTTAGGGCGAACTGCGAGCAAGGCAAGAGAATGGCCAAAGTAGACGACGCAAGAAAAGAAGTTGCTGTAAGAGGCAGGGCGGGCAGGGCAGTGAGAGGCAGGTGGCGTGGGTTAGGGAGGGGAGGCGGGGCCAACCAGTAGTGGTATTTGCTGGTTCACCGAACTGCACAGAATGTTAACAACTGGTACACCCGAACCTGTGCAAACCGGCAGCAGCCCACTTCAGGCCCTTTCTAACAAAATGAAATTGTACAGGTACAGATTAGGCAAAACTTGGCCCAATAGCAGAACCGTGAAAAGGATCTTGAAGTCTTAATGGACAATCACTTATATATGAACTAGCAGTGTGCGGCAGCAGCCAAAAAAAGCCAACATGATCCTAGGTTGCATTAACAGAAGAGATATGATCAAGATCACATAAAGTACTAGTACCACTTTATAAAGCCTTAGTAAGACGACATTTAGAATATTGCATCTAGTTCTTCTAGCTTCTTACATATTGAAAGAAACTATTTTGTTATTTTTGGCATTTGTTGCAAGTCATAGTTCATTCTCCCTGAGCTTGAAGATTAAGTCTATTTCTGGTATTCTGTTCTAGTTATATGCCCTCTTTTCACTTTTATATTTATCCTTTTTGTTCCTAAATTTGTTAGAGAGCTCTTTGTACCACGATTCAGGTTTAATCTATAGTCTGATGTTTTTCTTTCTATGTTTTATTCTTTTTGTTCGAATCTTTACTATCTAATTTTACAATCCTTTCTATTCTATCTTAGTTTGTTGAAATCAGCTTTCTAATAGTCTAAAACACTAGTTTGACTTTGTTCAGGTACCTGTGCATTGAATTGTGGTGAAGTTTAGTCTGAAATGATCACTTCTCCCTGAATATTTCTATAACTTCCACTCCCTCAACCATTTCATATATATTGGTAAGAATGAAATCCAATATAGCTATTTGTTATAATTTATAAACCATATATAAACATTTATGTAGAGTATACAGTTGTTCTATCCTAGTCTTAAAGTAAGATGGTATCATTCTGATTTAAGGACAACTTATGGTTAGGCTTGATCCCTGTATAGAATTTTTTTTTTTAAAAAAAGACGAACATTTGGCCTTCTAGGAGGAAGCAATTTAAAGTGGTGCCTGGCTGCAGGTGATTACCAATAATTTTCTTAGTTAACAGATGAAAGAACACATTGCTGAAGTGGAGACCTTTGCTTTGAAATGAGACAAATTACTCCAAAAAGCTTAATACACTAAATGATAAATGATTTTTAAAATATGGTCCTGATCATGAAGGAATTACAATTTCTTTTAATGACCCACAATAAAAGACTGAACCATTTTGAAACTTTTGACCTATTCTTCAAAAAGGTTTGGGCAGTTTGTACATTACCTGTTATAAATTGTTAGTTCATTTCCACTTCCCATGTTTTCCTTTTCATGGAAAGTTTGAAGAAAATTTGGAAGGGAGGGGGAAATATTAACATATTAAAATCTTCGAAAGTAGGTACTAAACTTTCACAATATTTGAGAAGACTACATGCTAGTTTCTGAAGCATCTGACCAATTTGTAGTCTTCCTTGTCTTTTTCTTCACCATTTCTGCTCTTATTACAAGTTCTTTCATTTCTTTTTTATTCTCATCCACATCCTTTAACCAAGCTGTGTTTTGTTGTATTTCCTTGGGTTTTTCAAAACCATACTATTTCTTCCTTCTCTCGTATTGACTGATTCATTGCAATCACTCCATTGGTGGGCTGGTAGAAACATTTTCTATTAGATTGAAATTGGAGATTCTGTTTGTAATTTGCAATTTGAGCTTTGGTTTTGCTGATCTTGTTATTTGCTTCTTTATTATTTTCAGTGCTTCTTTGATCTTTCTTGTTCTTAAGCAGTGATGGGTTAAGGCTCACTGGTGCCCTAAGTACTGATAAATCTTGGTTGCCCCCCTCCTTTGTACATACTGTACATACTGTACAAACAAAGCCAAGCTTAGGCTACATAAAAGTGTTTGTGGTGCCCCCTTTGGGATGTCCTAAGCATGTGCTTAGTATGCTTAATGGTTAATACACCACTGTTACTAAGTGGTATTTCTTGATTAGGTATTCTTTAGTCTTCTTGTTCATCAGTTTCTTTTATTTCATCTGTTCTAGCTTGCTTGCATCTGATTTCAGCTTGCTGATCTTATTTTCCAGTCTGATCTTCCATTTTAGTGGCACACCATTTGGCTTTTTTTCTTCTTTGTTGATTTTGCATCACAGAAATTCATTATAACTGCAGCTATAATTAAGTGGTTTGTTTTTTTGCAGTGAGCTGATACTTACATTTGATACTGCAATATTTGTATCTTTTAATCCTTGTGCTAGTTGTTTCTTTGGATAATACCAACCAGGGGTGGGATACGACAGGGTTAATTACAGGTTTGGGATTTACAAGGTTCGGTGATTTATGATGTGCTTCCCTGCATGCTGCGAGCGCGCGCCTGTAAATTGTCATCAGCATGCTACGTGCAGAAAAGCAGCCTTTGAAACAGCCCTCTTTTCCTGCTTTTTAAACTGCAGCTGTGCCTCGTTCCGCAGCTGAAGTGGAAAAATCAGGAAATAAAGATCAGGTAAGAGCCTGGGTGGGCAAGTGGGCAAAAACATCAGCAGACAGAGAACCGGTTCTATGTCTGCTGCTCTTCAGAGCTACCAGTTCTACAGAGGTGGACAGAACCAGTAGAAACCCACCCCTGAAACCAATACTGCCTTGTTTGCCTCTATTGAGTTATTTCTGGCAAAGCTTTCATTTCTCTGTTCTGACTTTCTTTTCTTTGTTTGTTTCTTTTTTCTTTTCTCCTCCTCCTCCTCCTCCTCCTCCTCCTCCTCCTCCTCCTCCTCCTCCTCCTCCTCCTCCTCCTCCTCCTCTTCTCTTCCCTCCCTCTCTCCCTTCTTTCCTTTCTTCCTTCCTTCTTTCCCTATAAAGTGTGAACTGTTTCTCCATGCAATGTAATTTTGCAAAATGCTGGAAGTCATGTTTCTTGTAACCTTCAAACTCTAAATGTTGCAATATATTTAAAATTCAGATTATAACACCCTGGAAAAATGTTTGCAGCTATCAATACTGAATGCCACCTGATGCATACAAAATAGTGCATTTGAAGAATTTTATGCCAGATAGAACATCTGCCTATAAGTCTGTAAACATGTTTAAATTTACAAATAAATAATTCCTGACTTGCCCCAAATAAAAGAGAAAGTTTATATAAACATAAAAAATTGTCCTGCAACATGAAGGATTTGGGATTATTCAATCTAATGTTCAGAAGCAAAAGAAGACTTCTGTTCCCACAGTAGCTTTTCAGGCAAGGAATGTTTCAGGACCAATTTCCCATATTTTCAATATGACCACCCAAATATATTTAATTTTTCCCTTTATATCTAAAACACTAGATTAGGTAAAACAATTGTCTTTACCCTAAATATGTTCTTGCCCCTAGGCATGTGGAAATATAAACAAATTACATGTTAACAATTATATATTAGTGAAATATGCATCCATGTATTACCCTAAATCATAATTTTTATTATGATCACAAACCAGCAATACAAATAAAAAGCATTAAAAGTAATAATAATAATAAATATAAGAATTAAAATATTTATACCATATTGTACCACTTCAGGCTACAAATAGAGATGTGAGCTTGAAGGTACTCAAATAGAGAGGGTTATTTTCATTATATTCATTATATATCCTCTTCCTCCTCATTTTTTGAAAAATATTGATGGAAAATTGTACGATAACAGACCAGGGCAAGGGCTTGAGAATAGTACATTTTAAAAAAAGAAACGAAAAAGCACTATGAACAAATGTCATCAAGGCAAAAGTAGAAAAAGAATGAAAAACTGGCCATATAATAACTGGATGTACTAAATTGCACTGAATTTTTTTAAAAAGCCCAATTGAGTTACTAAGTTGGTTTACATTGTAAATCCTGGAAATATGAAATCACAAATTAATTTTACAGGATTTTAAAATTCAGACTAATTGACATCTAAAAAACAACACATTAGACATTGCTGTCAGTGAAAAAACAAATAGCTTATTGATGCAGTCTTTTCATTATTAATATTAAACAAGGAAATTAAAATAAAATACAAAATGTAGAGATTATCAAATAGAAGGTTGCAAACATTTGCAAGAAATCTACAGAGGTGACAAGTTTTATTGTGCAATTAGGTGCAATAAGGTTTAGAAGAATTTAGACTTTGAACAATTTAAGGCAAGCCTATTATAAAAGCAGTGTTGGGCTCAAATTATGAAAAAGAGAAGTAGGTAACATAATTAGTGCAACTGGAATATAATAATAAGGTATGTTGAAGAAAAAAGAGACTAAGTCATTCTCAGTATTGGACAGTCACATATTATTATTTACGTTATCAGTTTGTTTCAGTGATTCATTATTTACCACTATTCCTCAAATAAAATTATTTATCCAAATTGTTCTTCTATATATAATGTAATATTATTTCTTTGTATCTATCATTGTTCTTAAGTTATAAAGTAGGGGTTTCCCAATAGTTAGATTTGGCCTTGCCTAAGACTTTCCAGGAACTTTCTCAGTTCCCTCTTCTCCCTGTTATATTCTCAAACTTTATCCTAAGAGTTTGGTTTACATTTTCATTGTAATCATGGGATTACATGATGTGTTAGGTATATACAAATTATCTGTTACTATTTGCATCACTGTTACAAGTGCATTCTGTCTCTGTTGACTTTCACATGCAAATTTTTGTTTGCTAAATCCTCATATTATAATCTATTTTTAGAGGTGTATTTTGTCTCTGCTTATTTTAATACATAATTGATAAGAACTGAGTATCTGGAGGATTATTCGGATGGGGGCAGCCAGCCGATCTGGAGTGAGGGGATCCTGCCGGGGTCCAGGAATCCCATTTTGAGCAGCTTCCCTTTGTTGGTTAAGGTGAGCGATCGAGCGAACTGCTAGGACCTAGACAAAAAAATTACAAATTTTTCAGCTGCCTGGATAGGAGAAAGCTGCCTAGTGAAGTTGTTTAAAAACTTGAGGGACACGACGGGCAGCGAGGGAGAAAAAAAAAGTCGGAGGAGACGCCGCTGCCGCTGCCGCTGCTACCGCTTCGCTCCGGAGAGAGAGGGAGGAAAGCCCGAGGAGCAACGGCCGGGAGGATCGCTGAGCGAGAGCGCTCCAACTGTGGCTTTTTCCCTCGACTTCGAGAGTTTTCCCTCGACTGCTGAGTGGGAATCTGACTGGAGGAGACGCCGCTGCCGCTGCTGCCGCTTCGCTCGGAGAGAGAGGGAGGAAAGCCCGAGGAGCGCCGGCCGGGAGGATCGCTGAGCGAGAGTGCTCCAACTGTGGCTTTTTCCTCGGCTTCGAGAGTTTTCCCCGACTGCTGAGTGGGAATCTGACTTTTCCCAGGAGCGACCCAGCCCAGAGAACGATCATCCTTGAGTCGGTGAGATTCATCCCATCCTTGCAGGGCGGTGAGCACTGGGAGCTGTGAGTCTGTCTCCAGAAGCTTGCAGCCAGGGTGTGAAGCAGACTGCCTCCTCCCTCCTGCCCCCACTTCCTCTCTTTCCCTCTTTTCTCTTCGCCAAATTGCTAATCCGGACTCCATCTTTTGGAAGGACAGTAACTTTGGACTTCCAATAAGTAGGGAAGTATTGTGATAACTGAACTCCTGAGAAGATTGGAAGCAATTTTATTCCCTGTGATAGAAGCAGAAGTATATTGAGGCCAGGAGTGATAGAAGCAGAGGTATATCGAAGCCAGGAGTGAATGCTCAATACAAATCTGAGTCTACACAGTAAAATATAAACTGTTAGAATTACCAGTGCAAGACGTGCCTCTTTCTCTTAAAAGCAACAAACTTTGAAAGTGTATTCAGTTAACTAGAGGGGCCCAGAAATCTCATTCATCAAGGGAAAACAAAAACAAATAGTTTCCTGTGAGCTGTTCAATTTGTCTCTGCTGAATCAAAGTCTGCTTGCAAAAAGGAGAGAAGATTAGTTGGTTTCCTCTGTTCTTAGAAGTGAAGCCCTTTCCTTCACTCGGATAAAAACCCTTTGAACATTGTGTTACAACTTCCTGTTTACAGAGTAATAGCGATCTGCTATTCAAAGAGCAATAAATTCCTCTCATTCAGTCAACTACAGCTGCTAGTAAAACAATTAACCCGTTCCTTGCAGACTCTTAATACTACCTCATTACTTTAATCAAACACTGATTAATTCACTACCTCAAAACTTTCAACTTTCCTACCTCAGCACCTATATCAACGATTAGATAATCAATTTCTATAAAATATTTTATTAATGGTTTAATTGATTTATTGTTTTAATTGATTAGTGTGATTAGAGTGTTTAGTGCAAATAGTGTGATTACTGACTAGTTTAAAAGATTAAAATTCATGTAATTTAATTGAATAGTAAAATCAATGATTTAGTGAATTTAAATGAACAGTGTGATTAATGATTAGTGTAATTAATTGATTAGTGATTAGAGTAATTAATTGATCAGGCTGACTGTTGCTCAGGAATATTATCTGACTTGAGAGATTACTGCAATTGATTGTTTGATGTAATATTGCCTATATAGATTACCCAAAATTGTTCCTTTAATTAATTCAATCAACGTACTATTTTAACAAACCTACCATGCCAAAAAGAAAATCCTACGCCAAAGCACAACCTAAAGAGAAGATAATCCCCACCAATGAACCACAAGACTCCTGCACATGCCTTAAATGCTACAAAAATCTAAAGGATAATGAAAACTCCATCAAATGTTCTCTGTGTAAAAAATACGCTCATCATGACTGCTTGGGATTACCTGAGCAAATGATTCAATACCTAGAATCATCCAATGAGTTTCCATATTTCTGCAAATCATGCAGACCCAAACTGGATCTGTCTGAAAGAGTTGATACCATCGAAACCATTGAAACATCCCCTACCATCGAAACCATTGAAACATCCCTTAACACCATAGTAGCATCCCTGGACGCCGTAAAAGAAAGAATATCCAACCTTGAAAAAAAAGACACAACGCAAAAACCTGAACATCCAATAGCTACAAACCACATCTCTACCCAACAACCACAATCCGATCCAAAACCCAATCCACAAATAAACACAACCCAGACAAATATTGATATCCCAATCCTCATCAGAGAAGCCGTGAGCGTGAACGGAAACGCCCAAACGCCATCTTATTTGGTTTAGAGGACATCAATGTCAATGATGACATCACAACTGTCCTAAACATCATCAGAGATTATCAAGCATCAACCATCTCCGCTGATGAAATACTTGACATTTCCCGCATCGACCGAGAGCTCAAAAATAGAGACGGCTCTGTGGCCCCACGCTTGTGCAGGGTCATTTGCAAAAATGAATCAAGCAAACGTAAATTCATTTATACTATAAACTCACTCGCCAAAACCAACACCAACCATAAGAACCTCCGTTGCCGCCCTGACCTAACCATACAGCAACGTGCCCGCTCCCGTGCACTCCGCATTGAACTCAAAAACTGTCTAGACAATGGAGAGAAGGACCTGTACATTGACTACCATGCTGACTGTATCAAAAGTAAGCCACGCAACCCAATACTCAGCTTCTACCCTCAACCACAACCCTACCTCAACCGATCCACCATCACCCAAGACTAGGCACGCACGCCCAACTACCTCAATTCCAACTACTGCCGGCCTTAAATGCAAACTACTCAATGCAAGAAGCCTCGTGAATAAAATACCTGAATTTCTCATCCTCCTAAATATGGCTAACTTCGACATTATATTTGTCTGTGAAACATGGCTCAATGCATCTCTCCCTGACTCCATTACCACAGTAAGAGACTATCATGTTTACCGATCAGATCGTGAAAATCGCCGAGGAGGTGGTGTTGCTATATTCTATAAAAATCCTTACATCTAAAAATATCCAAGTTACCCAGGAGCTTGCTCTTCCTGAGACCATCATCTGTGAACTATCCTTAAATATCACAATTCGATTCTTACTATGTTACAGAGCACCTGATTATGACATCGAACATGTAAACAAGCTAAATACATTACTAACATGGGCTGCATCCTGCCCATACCCTTTATCTTTCTTGGTGATTTCAATCTACCTCATATTGACTGGACCCTAAATGATTGTACAACTGAAATCATACACACAACCTTCTACAATGCTATTACAAATCTGGGACTGGAACAACTAGTAACCAACAACACTAGACTAAACAACTGCCTCGATCTCATCTTCTGCAATAGTTTGAATTTAATTTACGGAATACAAACTAAAGAACCCTTTTCCAGTAGTGACCACAATATGATTGACTTTTGTCTCAACATACGTCCACACAAAAATCACCACAATGATGTAATCCCCAATTGTAACTTCAAAAAGGCAACTATGATCTTATAGACAACGATCTCTCATCCCTGGATTGGCAATCTCTATTCACTGGATGCAATACTGTTGAAGACCATTACAACATATTTTTACTTGAAGTCAAAAGAGTCATCAAACTATATGTACCAACAACAACTCCCAAAACAAAACAAAAAGCAGATTACCCATATCAATAAGGAAACTTCAATCCAAAAAGAGATCACTCTGGAGGAAAAACAAATCTGGTCACGTTGCCAATTTCAAAAACCGATACAAAAATTTATGCCACCAGATAAAGACCGAATGCACCAATTATCACATTAAACAAGAGGAAAACCTTCTAAGCACCAATTCCACCCGTGCTTTTACAATTTTGTAAACAACAAACTAAAAGACTCAAGGTCCATCCCTCCCTTGATAGGACCTGATGGTAAAGACTGCAACGACGACACCATTAAAGCCAACATCTTTAACACATTCTTCGGCTCAGTATTTGTAAACAGCAATGGATCATGCCCAGTATTTCCTAGCCGTACCACAGATAACAATAATGATCTAATACATATCGATTTCACAAAAGACAATGTTGAAAAATCACTATGCAATCTAAAACCATCTCTATCTATTGGACCGGATGGAATATGTGCCTACTTCTTAAGAAAGCTATCCACTGCCATAGCCAAACCTCTAAGCATAATCTTTGAAAAATCTTTCAGGACCAGCTCCTTGCCTAACCTATGGTCACAAGCCACAGTCATCCCCATCTTCAAAAAGGGAGACCCAAGCCTAGTTGAAAATTACAGGCCAATCTCCTTATGCTGCGTCACCTGTAAAGTCATGGAATCAATTATTAACCAATCCATCATCCTCCACTTAGAGACAAATAACCTACTCTCCAATAAACAATTTGGTTTTAGAAAAAACTATCCTGTAATCTACAACTCTTACACTGCAAAAACATATGGACGACACAACTCGACCAGGGCAAAGCAATAGACGCATCTACACAGACTTCTGTAAAGCCTTTGATTCAGTGGTACACGACAAACTACTCCTAAAAATAAAATCCTATGGCATCTCTGGATAACTGAATAACTGGATAGAAGCATTCCTGTCAAACAGACAACAAATGGTCAAAATCGGGAGCGTCCTACCAAATTCTGTACCTGTCAATAGTGGTGTCCCCAAGGCAGTGTTCTAGGACCAACTCTCTTCATACTCTACATAAACGACCTCTGTGATCATATTAAGAGCAATTGCGTTCTCTTCGCTGATGATGTAAAGCTGTTCAATACCACAGACAATACTGCTACCCTACAAAAAGATCTTGACTATGTATCAGAATGGTCAAACAAATGGCAACTTCAAATATCAACAAATAAATGCTCTGTCTTACATATTGGCAAAAAAAATCAGAAAATAAAATACAAGCTGAATAGTCAAGAACTTGTTGATGACCCAAGCTCTGTAAAGGACCTTGGAATACTCACCTCTAATGATCTAAGTGCTAGAGCCCACTGCAACTACATAGCCAAAAAGGCATTAAGAGTTGTTAACCTAATCCTATGTAGCTTTTTCTCTGGTAATATCACACTACTAACCAGAGCATACAAAACATTTGCTAGACCAATACTCGAATACAGTTCATCAGTCTGGAACCCACATTACGTATCTGATATTAGCACAATTGAGAAAGTCCAGAAATATTTCACAAGAAGAGTTCTCCACTCCTCTACTCGTTGTAGAATACCTTATGCCACCAGACTTGAAATTCTAGAACTAGAAAACCTAGAACTACGCCGCCTTCGGTCTGACTTAAGCATGGTATATAAAATCATACATTGCAATGTCCTACCTGTCAATGAATACTTCAGCTTCAACCATAACAACACAAGAGCACACAATAGATACAAACTCAAAGTAAACCGCACCAAACTTGATTGCAGGAAATACGACTTCAGCAATAGAGTGGTCAATGTCTGGAATACTCTACCCGACTCTGTAGTTTCTTCCCCAAACCCCAAAAACTTTAACCTTAGACTGTCTACTATTGACCTCACCCCTTTCCTAAGAGGTCTGTAGGGGGCGTGCATAAGCGCACCAACGTGCCTACCGTCCCTGTCCTATTGTTTCTCTTATTCTTTTATTTTCTTATATGTACCCATTTCATTTATTCACAACTATGTATACACTTATACTTATTATCTTGTAAACAATTGGCAAATCAAATAAATAAATAAATAAATAAATAAATAAATTATGAAATCTAGTGAATAACTAAGAGTTCTTGCCAAAAATATACAGTTTCTCAGACTATACCTGAAGACTATTCTGAAGAATTGTGCATTTCCTGTATCCTCGGCTTCTATACATCAAAACTGACAAATACCTGAGGCCCTATTTTGTTTTGGGGGAAAATGATGTCTTTGATTCAGGTTCGCAATACTATTTAAAATACTATGGTCAAAAACACAGTTTAACATGCAGGCAAATAATAATTGAAGGAGGAAAAAAATAAATCAGGAAACTGAAAGAATGCCAGTCAGGAGGGATAATGCATATGAATAAACTGGCAGCTTCACCATAGAATACAGGAATTTGTTTTAGATTTAAGAAGCTAATAAAAGTATTAATGAAAAGACTGGAACTAGTGAAAAGATTCAGAATAGAATAAAGAAGAATAAAGTTGTAAGGTACCTTGTAGGTCTTCTAGTCCAAGCCCCTACTCTAGTAGGAGACCCTATACCATTTCATCAGGCAAGTGGCTGTCCAGTATTTTCTTAAAAGCCTCCACAGATGAAGCAGCCACAACTTCTGAAAGTACTATTCTACTGATAATTGTTCTAATTCTCATGAAATTTCTGCTTAGTTCTGGGTTGCTTGTTTCCTTGAATACTTTCCATCCATTGCTTCTTGTCTTGCCTTCTGGTGCTTTGGAAAAATGGACAGTCACCTGGTCCCCTCTTCTTTGTGGCAGCCTCTCAACTTTTGGAACATTGGAACATTGCTCTCATGTCATCCCCAGTGCTTCTTTTCAATAGACTAGACGTACCCAATTCCTGCAATCATTTTTGTGTGTTTTAACCTCCATCCTTCTAAACATCTTTGTTGTTCTTCTCTGCACTATTTCCAGAGTCTCAACATCTTTTTTATATTGTGATGACCAAAGCTGAATGCAGTATTCCAAGTGTGGTCTCACTAAGGCATTATAAAGTGGCTGTCAACTCCAAAGCTGGCCTGACTGAGGTGATCTTTGAAGCTTCAGTGTGGCCACAATGGTGTTGAGGGATAGGCAGGGGGGAATAGAGATAACTGGGGTTTTGTAGCCAAAACAAAGTCATTTCTCCTGAGAACCAAGGATGTTCCCACAGGTGGCTGAAAGAGGAGTGAAGTTTCCAAGCAACTGGACAGCACCTTTATTGGACCATGTGACTGATTGTTTGGGAAAGTGGGGAATAACTTTTACTTTTAATTAGGTGAAAACCACAGGAACCTTTACAGTCAGTTTTTTACCAGTCTGTGTCAATATGATGTGTCCAATAAACCTATTCCTTGAGGAATCTACTTGCCTCAGAGTTCTGCTTGCTATGGGTGTAGTATCTTGAATTCTGACAGTGGCATTAACACTTCACATGGTCTTGAGTCTATCCCTCTGTTAATGAAGCCTAGGATTGTATTGGCTTTTTTTTTTGGGGGGTTGGTTGCAGCACATCATATTTAAGTGATTCCTCACTAGGACTCCAAGTATGGTATGTCCAATTTACAATTAGGAGTTGAGCTTATACCAAGTAGTCAACTTGCATTATCTATCCCTACTGGAACTTTTTGAGTAATTAAAATTAAAAGTCAGATCATGCAAGGTTCTTGTAGCAGTAGATATTTTTATTAAGAGCTCCTACAATTGGTTCAGACATGGATTGAAACCTTTTGGGTACAGTGATTGGATTCGATCAGTATTTAAAATTAGGACTTTTGAAAGGTATCCCACTCTAAACTCAAGTTTCATCTAATATTTTTAATTAATAAAAAATAAATGTTACAATGGCTTCCATGTGTGCCAGGCTAAAATTGCAGACAAACAAAGGAAAGTTTTTTCTAATAACTTTCCCAAGGAAAATTCATTTACATTTAGAAATTTTAAAGCAAAATATAAATTGGGCTATTAAGTGTGTAATGGTGACTAGAAAAAAATGTTGTATTATAGATCAGTTATTCTAAAATGGGGACATTATGGTTCATTGAAACTGTTGGAATGAAGCATATCATTCACAACTTCTTCGGTTTTGTATTGAGGTGACGATTGATTGAATGGAATGGAAGTTTTCATAAGTAGTGCTCTTCAGGCACATGCTAGCTCCCATGAAGTAACTTTGGTGGGGGAAGCATGGTATAATCATTCTTTTACTGCATTCAGTTTTGGTCACCATGGTGTAAAAAAGATGTTGAGACTCTAGAAAAAGTGCAGAGAAAAGTAACAAAGATGATTAGGGGACTGGAGGCTAAAACATATAAAGAACGGTTACTGGAATTGGATATGTCTAGTTTAATTTTTTTAAAAAGGACTAGGGATGACATTTAACAGATTTAACAGATAATCAGAGTTGGAAGGGACCTTGTAGGTCATATAGTCCAACCCCCCGCCCAAGCGGGAGACCCTACACCATTTCTGACAAATGGCAGTCCAATCTCTTCTTGAAAGTCTCAAGTAATGGTGCTCCCATAACTTCCGAGGGCAATGTGTTCCATTGATTGTTCTCACTGTCAGAAAGTTTCTCCTTATTTCCAGGTTAAATCTCTCCTTGTTCAGTTTCCATCCATTATTCCTTGTCTGGCCTACAGGTGCTTTAGAAAATAGCTTGACCCCTTACTCTCTGTGGCAGCCCCTCAAATATTGGAAGACTGCTATCATGTCTCCCCTGGTCCTTCTCTTTACTAGACTAGCCAAGCCCAGTTCCTGCAACCGTTTGTTGTATGTTTTAGCCTCCAGTCCCCTAATCATCCTGGTTGCTCTTCTCTGTACTTTTCTAGAGTCTCAACATCTTTTTTATAATGTGGTGAACAAAACTGGATGCAGTACTCTAGGTGTGGTCTTACTAAGGCTTTATAGAGTGGTATTAGTACTTCCCTTGATCTTGATTGTATCCCTCCGTTAATACAATTTAGGACATAATAGCAGTGTTCCAATATTTCAGGGGTTGCCACAAAGAAGAGGGAGTCAAGCTATTTTCCGAAGCACCTGAGGGCAAGAAAACAAGCAATGGAGGAAAACTAATGAAGGAGAGAAGCAATCTAGAACTAAGAGGACATTTCTTGACAGTTAGAACAATTAATCAGTGGAACAACTTGCCTCCAGAAGTTGTGAATGCTCCAACACTGGAAGTTTTAAAGAAGAGATTGGACAATGATTTGTCTGAAATGTTATAGGGTTTTCTGCTTAAGCAGGGGGTTGAACTAGAAGATCTTCCAATTCAATTCAATTTTATTCTTCCCCACCCTCCTTAGAGTAATGTTCATACTTTTTTGTCATTGTTTAGGGCATATCATTGATTGCAACATTGATAATGATAACAAGGACAATGAGGAGATACTTATGACTTTGCTAAATCTGCATCACACTACTTCAGCCCTACTTCGCTTTGATGGCAGCCTACCATAAAGTATGGGGGGAGGTAAAGGGAGATGAAGAAGAGGGTATGACAAGAATCAGAAATGTCAATCAGAAACAATGGTTGAATGATCCAAGGACAAGGCATGGAAACAGAATGTAAACACCTATCAAAAAGGTGCCAATACTCAGAACTGTTACCAAAACAACTAATTTGAACTTTATTTGATACTAATAAGATGACCAGGGGGAGGGCTGGGACAGGGGAATAGTAATGGCTTTACACAGGAATTCTCAGATCTGTCTTTGCCTATGCTGTAACCACTTGACTTTAGTAAGTATCTTTCACTGCAAATAGAGCTAAGGGTCTGTCTTTCCTAACCACCCAGTCTGGGAGATACCTGTGTTGGATACCATTTATGCAGATGGTCTTTCCTAACTTTTTTTATACATATTTTTTATGACTGGGGAAAGGTTGGAAAAGTAGACAGTCTTTGCAAATTTATAAAAACCTCAGGCTGATCAACTACTCAATTAGAATTTATTGAGTCTTTATATCTGTATGCATTTCATAGTTCAAAAACTGCTCCAGTTTAGTTACATTACAAATATTAATTTCTAAGAGAAGGATACTTGTTATTTATATTAAAAGAAAAAACTGATTTAAAGTTTATACTGAAAATAGAAGTGTCCAATTAAATAATTTATTATCCAGTTTATGGACTACCATATACAATAAAGTAAATCAAACCATGCTACATTTATAAACAAAGCCAATACTTATAACAGCTTAATGAACTTCTAGTCCAATTTAATTATAATGGATGACTAAGTAATTTAAACTTAAACACAAAATTCTATTGTTATTTTTTTAAATCTCAAATTAATGTGGAAAGAAATTTAAACAGATTTATGGATAACTTCATATGAAAGTTTACATAGAGCAGAAGGAGACTGATTTGCATATTTTAATGGGAAAATAAAATTTTAAATGTTTCAGTCAAGTAACATATTAAATTATGTTAAGTCTGAGCTTGCCATGGATATACTGATGGCGATTTCAGGTGCACAGGGATTTGCATATACTGTTTAAGGATTTTAAGAGATACTATCAGCATTTTTGTATATTCCTATGAAGTATTTTGATATTTAGGAAGAAATAATTTCTTCCTTCATAATATACAGAAAAAATTATCTTGTCCTCATAATTCACCAACAATATGGACTTACATTTACAAGCTCTGTGTCTGTCTGTCTGTCTGTCTGTCTCTCTCTCTCTCTGTGTGTGTGCATTGAACTCAATATAATGGAATAAACAGATTAGCTAGTAAAGACATTCCCAGTATGTATATATCAGCATATTAATTCTACATATTCCCCATGGCATAAGGATTATGGGAATATCTCTCTTTAATGGTTTCTTCCCATCCTACCAGTTTACGCAGATTGGATATCTTCCAAGTCTCATCAATAAAAGAATGTCACTCAGTGGGCCTAAGGGCCTAAGGTGCCAGATATCCAAGAGAGTGTGTGTGGGTATGTCTAATACAATGATGTCATAATGTCAATATATTTTGTTTTCTTATTAGTTTCAATACCCAGTGTATAATTCAAAAGAGCATGAGCATCCACTAATGAATTTTCCAAAATTAAATTAACATGTAACTGCTGGCAAAAAGCACAATATTACATTTTGATTACATATTTTTGGCAATTAGTGAAATCTTTCAGTTCTTTCTCAAAAGAAGCCCGAGTGCCCAATATATACACAACAAATATACAATGTGTATGTGTGTGTGCCTGTGTGTATTCAGTATTTCAAAGGGGATTGAAAATATTTATTTATTTATTTATTTTTGTCAATTGTTTACAAGAAAATAGGTATAAGTCAAAACATAGTTATAAATACATGGATACATATAAGAAAAATTTAAAAAAATAAAAGAAACAATAGGACAGGGATGGTAGGCACGTTGGTGCGCTTATGCACGCCCCCTACAGACCTCTTAGGAAAGGGGTGAAGTCAATAGTAGACAGTCTAAGGTTAAAGTTTTTGGGGTTTGGGGAAGAAACCACAGAGTCAGGTAGAATATTCCAGACATTGACCACTCTGTTGCTGAAGTCGTATTTCCTGTAATCAAGTGCGATTAACCTTGAGTTTGTATCTATTGTTTGCTCTTGTGTTGTTATGGTTGAAGCTGAAGTATTCATTGACAGGTAGGACATTGCAATGTATGATTTTATCTACTATACTTAGATCGGACCGAAGGCGGCGTAGTTCTAGGTTTTCTAGGTCTGGAATTTCGAGTCTGGGGGCATAAGGTATTCTGCAACAAGTAGAGGAGTGGAGAACTCTTCTTGTGAAATATTTCTGGACTTTCTCAACTGTGTTAATATCAGATACGTAATGTGGGTTCCAGACTGATGAGTTGTATTCAAGTATTGGTCTAGCAAATGTTTTGTATGCTCTAGTTAGTAATGTAATATTACCAGAGAAAAAGCTATGTAAGATTAGGTTAACAACTCTTAACGCCTTTTTGGCTATGTAGTTACAGTGGGCTCAAGCACTTAGGTCGTTAGAGATGAGTACTCCAAGATCCTTGACAGAGTTTGGATCATCAACAAGGTCTTGACTATTCAGCCTGGATTTTATTTTCTGATTTTTTTTGCCAATATGTAGGACAGAGCATTTATCTGTTGAGATTTGAAGTTGCCATTTGTTTGACCATTCTGATACGTAGTCAAGATCTTTTTGAAGGGTAGCAGTATTGTCTGTGGTGTTGAATAGCTTTACATGATCAGCGAAGAGAAAGCAATTGCTCTTGATATGATCACAGAGGTCATTTATGTAGAGTTTGAAAAGAGTTGGTCCTAGAACACTGCCTTGGGGGACACCACTGTTGTTGTTTATAAGATCATAGTTGCCTTTTTTGAAGTTATAATTGGGGATTATGTCATTGTGATGATTTTTGTGTGGACGTATGTTGAGACAAAAGTCAATCATGTTGTAGTCACTGTTGGAAAAGGGTTCTTTAATTTGTATCCCGTAAATTGAATTCAAACTATTGCAGAAGATGAGATCGAGGCAGTTGTTAAATCTAGTGTTGTTGGTTACTAGTTGTTCTAGTCCCAGATTTGTTACTACATTGTAGAAGGTTGCATATGTGGGTTCAGTTGTACATTCGTTAAGGGTCCAGTTAATATGAGGTAGATTGAGGTCACCAAGAAAGATAAAAGCATGTGGGCAGGATGCTGCCCATGTTAGTAGTGTATTTAGCACGTTTGCATATTCGATGTCATAATCAGTGGCTCTGTAATATAGTAAGAACTGAAATGTGATATTTAAGGACAGTTCACAGACGATGGTCTCAGGAATAGCAAGCTCCTGGGTAACTTGGATGTTTTTTAGATGTAGGAACTCTTTATAGAAGATAGCAACACCACCTCCTCTATGGATTTCACGATCTGATCAGTAAACATGATAGTCTCTTACTGTGGTAATGGAGTCAGGGAGAGATGCGTTGAGCCATGTTTCACAGACAAATATAATGTCGAATTTAGCCATATTTAGTAAGAGGAGAAATTCAGGCATTTTATTTACAAGGCTTTTTGCATTAAGTAGTTTGCATTTAAGGCCAGTTGTGGTTGGAATAGAGGTAGTTAGGGGCGTGTGTGCCTAGTTTTGAGTGATGTTGGATTGGATAGGGTGGGTTTGGATGTGGAGTTGTGGGTTGTGTGACTTTCTTTTGATGCAATCAGCTCTGTAGTCAGTGTATAGGTCCTTTTCTCCATTGTCTAGATGGTTTTTAAGTTCTATGTGGAGTTCACAGGAGCGGATTCTTTGCAGTATGGATAAGTCTGGTCTTGAGCGAAGTTTTTTGTGGTTGGGACTGGTTTTTGCAATGGCATTTATTGTATGAATGAATATGTGTTTGCTGGACTCATTTTTGCATACAACTCTACAAAATCTTGGGGCCACAGAGCCGTCATTGTATTTGCACCCAGGGCCATCTCTGGTTATTTCAATGATATCTTAAGGAGAGATGTTTGTTGTATTTGAGTTGCTTATGACATTGCGAACTTTGGTGATGTTGTCTGATTCGTTGGTGTATTCGAGACCAAATAAGATGGCATTTGGACGTTTCTGTTCACATTCCATGGTGTCTCTGATGAGTAAGGAGATATTTGTGGAATTATTTGGAGGGATAGTAATTGTTTGTGGCTGTGGTTTGGTGGTTATTTTTGGTTGTAGTTGTGATTGTAGTTGAGGTAGTGGTTGTGGTTGTTGTGGGATTTGATTTTGAACTGATAGGTACTCACTTATCTGTGCTGTATTTTTTTTCCAAGAGAGATTAGGCTTGCTTGTATAGTTGTTTCAAAACGTTTTGCTAAATGTGTGAATGAGTGATTCTATGCTTTCAGCTCTGTCAGGTAGGGTACTCAGTTTGTTTAGCTTAGGAGAACATGATGTACATAGATAAAAGAATGTATCTGAATGTTTAACCATATCAGCTAGACTTTTGTTTGCATTTAAGCAGGCAGGGTGGGCTAGATTATTGCATAGGTGGCATTTGATGTAAATTTCGCTTTCATTGATGGTTTCAAGACATTTGGGAGGTCATTGGTAGAGATATTTTTCTTTTGTTTTGGAGTTTTTGGCTGGCATGATCAATGGCAATACACACATACACACATATACAGACAAATACACAAATATATATATTTAACTCACTCTCACTAAAAGTATGGGAGAAGAACCAGGACTTCAGTCTCCTTTGAAATACTAAGAGGATTTAGGGTGTTCAAATCTCAGAGAATACTTCATTCTATAAAACAGGCACTGTTACACAGAAGGGAAAATTTTTGGGTCCTGATAGATGTTTAATTGAAGAAATTCAAAGCATAACCAAACTTGCAAGGTCAAATTTACGTAGCAAATACTATAGAAGAGAGATGTAGTCCTTCAAGGCAGACCTTATCCATATATGATCTGTTTTAAACAAAAAACAAAAAAAACAGCGATCTAGTTTTCAAAAAAATGGGCATACTTTTAAAATATTGGGAGATTGGGAAAAAACTCAATTCAACTTGCTCTCTCCAGCTACTTAGCATCTGCCATAGGAATGAAAGGTCTTTGTACATAATTTGTAGCTCTACAGAACATTCAGTCTAACCTGGTACAAATGATATATATCCTAAGATTTCTTTTGATAAAGAGCTGCCCGGGATGGTTGATAGTCTATTAAAAACAAATTTTTTATATCTTGGTAGTTGAAGCAAAACAACAAAGAATCAGATTCTATATCTGCTTTGGAGATCTGTTTATTGATCTCGTTACTGAACAGTCATGTATATTATATGGTTACAATACAAGTATCACCTTTAAGAGCTGACCCAGGAAGTTAAAAAGAAAAAGGGTTCTGTTGTGTATGCTATTCTCTCCTTGATTACAATAGATCTAAACTGTCATCTTTTTCCCTATTTGAATTAGTTGTCATTGTCCTTCTGCTATTATAAAAAACAAAGGAATTCTGGATATACCACTATATTAAGATTTCATCAAGATGTGGAAGCATTTGTCAATTAGACAATTACAATCAATGAACACTGCATGATGCCAGTGACCCCTTTTATTCTATGGAACTTAAGCTAAAATGTTTAAGATTTAGCTAGTTATTCCAAATTCAATCATATTGCCAGAAACCTCTCAAAGGCTTCTATTCATTCCAAGATCAAACTCTGGAACTTTTTACAACCACATCTTGACTATAAGTATTGCGCCTTTGATATTTTTATCTAGGCATGCTAAATGATCTGTGGCCCTTACTAAGAAATTGATTTACAGATTTTCAGAAATACTGAAGATAGATACACTCAAGTTCATTCTTTGTGATCAGCATTTAACATTCAGTCTGTCTCTAGGGCTAAATCCATCATTCTGGAGATAGGATTTTAACTTTCATTTGCGAATCGAGTTTAATACCCATTGCTGCTCTTAGGCAATACATACCAGTGTGTACATTTGTTGGCTGCATTGAGAGCTTGAATTTGCAATATGGTCATGAAATCTTCATTATGTGTGCAGCTTCAGTTTCCGTGTTTTGCAATCTGTGTAATATTTAGAGACCAGGAATACCATGTGGCACTGAGGTTTTTTTGTTTTGTTTTTTTGTAGCCAAGAGAGATAGAAGAGATATTTTGCTGGAATTTTGGGAAATCTTGACATAGATGTATCCTACATTAGTTTTCATTACATTTCATGCTATCATCTTACATGTCATTGCCCTCCCTCCACATATGTCATTGTTTTTTTTATTTCTTACAGTTCTATAAGAGGATTGGAGATGAGGGTAGTTAATGCATTTTACTAGCCAAATTCAGTCTGAGATAAAAAGAATATGTCTACTCTACCTTTAGCACTTTATTTCTCAAGTATGATCTAAATAGAATTTAATAGCATTCAGAAATACCTTTAGGGTTATTTATTTATTTATTTATCAAATTTCTTTACCATTCATCTCACCTAAATGACTCTGGGCAGCTTACAAATAAGGTAATGAAATAATAGAAAAACATGACTGCAAATCCATTTAAAAGCAAAATTAAAAAAAAGTTCCAAGTTAAAAGTAAAAAAAAGTTTAAAAACTCAATAGGCTAAAAGATTAGCGAGACAGAAGAATATCCTCAAGAAACCATATATGCTAGAGCAAATTATGGATTACCAATATATGTGCGATTAGCACAAATTTTAGTTGAGTTCATGAACAGGACAGGATAGGACAGAACAGAATAGAAAACTGTGATTAGGCACACAGAGAGATCCAAATGAGGTTCTTTTTCTCTGTGCTCTTCATCAAATCCTCAGAATTGACTCAAAATTCTGTGACAAGTACACATTGTCTTTGATACTTTATACATTTCTCAACTCTACTATAGGGGGAAAATGGTTGGCATTTTTTTGATCCAGCATAAGGCCATACTGGACAATGATTCGGTTCATTGTCATCCTTCATACCTTTTCAATCACAATTATGCCAAATGCCTTCACAAGCACACTTAATAAATTAATTTCCATACAGTTTTTTCATTCACTTACTAATTTTGTCTTTTTATAAAGGAACATTCCAATATCCAAGTACAGATATACAATTCACACATACTCCCACAACAAATTATATTCATATTTAAACATTTCTCCAGTTATAGCATCTATGTAGTGGTGGGATTCAAATAATTTAACATCCGGTTTCTAGCCTAATGACTAGATGTGGGTAGGTGTGGCTTGGTAGTCATGTGACTGAGTGGATGTGGTCAACTCAAAGTCACTCACATCGAGCCCCTCCCCCCAAATTAAGGCCTATATTAAACATGCGAAATGGGGGGGAATGGCAGGGGGCTTGCCGTTAGGAAGTACTTTTGTTGCATACACGGATATGGTGCTGCCTGAGTTGACTTTGGCGTTGGTGGGGCACTTTGTATCAGGAGACCTTCTTCCACCATTGCTTCCCCTTCTCCCCATGCTGCCGTGGCATTTAGAGCAACGCTGCGGCATTTGGCGCAGCCACACACAGCCAGCCAGGGCTCCTCCCTGCAACCGGAGCCCGGCGGAGACACTTGGTTTCAGGCACTCCTGTCACTGCCTTCCCTTCGCCTTCGAAGGCAAAGCCAATTCTTTTAAAAACGACACCTCCCCTACCCGAGAGGGCAGCCCAACCCTACGTGGGGAGGCGAATCTCAGGGGGCTGCAGCGCAGGATCGGCCCACCCCAGGAGAAGCACCCAGCCTCCATCCCTGCCTGGCACCGGGCAGAGCGCAAAGAGCTTTGCCTGGGGTACCCAGCGCAAATGACAGGTGGGCCCTCCTGCCCGGCGGCGGAGCTCTCACCAAGGCAGCAAGCGCCTCCCGCCAGGCCCTCCGCTCATCCCGCCAGGGCCGTGCCAGAGCCGTGCGGGCTGGGCAGAGCTGGGAAAGCAAGCTGCGGGTGCGCACCCGCCTGCCAAGCGAAAGAGCTGGGCCGACCCAAGCTTGGCTTCCTTCCCAAGTCCCTCCAGCCCGAACCCAAAGGGGCCACCTGCATGGCTCTGGTGTGGCCCTGGCGGGAGGAGCGGGGGGTCTGGCAGGGAGGCACTCACTGCTTTGGCGAGAGTTCCACTGCCGGGCAGGAGGGCCTGCCTGTCAGCTGTGCTGGGCACCCCAGATGAATCTCTTCATGCTCTGCCCGGCGCCAGGCAGGGATGGCGGCTGGGCGCTTCTCCCGGGGTGGGCCGATCCTGCGCTATGGCCCCGGGAGATTCGCCTCCCCATGTGGGGTTGGGCTGCCCTGTCGGGCAGGGGAGGCTTTGTCATACCAGTAGTAGGGCATCATTTTTAAAAGAATTGGCTTTACTTTTGAAGGCAAAGGGAAGGCGGCGAACAGGAGGCCTGAAGCCGAGTGTCTCCGCCGGGCTCTGGTTGCAGGGAGGAGCCCTGGCTGGCCGCACGTGGCTGCGCCAAACATCACGGCGTTGCTCTAAATGCTGCGGCAGCACGGAAGAAGGGAAAGCAACGGTGGCGGAAGGTCTCCCAATATAAAGTGCCCCACCAACGCCGAGGTCAACATCCAAGCCGTCGCTGCCCGCCTACTGAGGATGCAAGGTGGGGAATTAAGTCACCCCCGAAAAGACGGCCTAGCCATTTTTTGGGGGGGTAAAAAAAAAATAAGGCCCGGCCTCATTTTGTGAGAAACACAGTATTAGCAATACCTTCAAGTTGGAATTACAAATCAGACAGGACACCAGAACATCTTGAGGAATTAGAATAGTTGAAATGTAAATATAACTATCAGCAGCCAATTCTTGCTCATAAAATGAAACCCAGCAAGTGGGTGGGCATACTTCAGCTATAAAATGCCAAGCTAAAGAGACAATTTAAAAAAGTATATAGGGGACCCAAGTTCAAGTCTCTGCCCTCCCAAGCTTGTCAGGATCACAATAAAATTAATAGATGCCACAGATATTTAAATAAATTTCAAGCCTGGTTACTGAGCCTTATTAACATGAGTGAAGACTAAAATGAATTGAAGGATCCACACCCCTACCTCCTATTTTTTTTTATCTTACTATCAGTGAGCAGTCATGTGCCTTGATCACTCTAAAGCAGGGGTGGGCAAACTACGGCCCGTGGGCCACATCCGGCCCGTTGGTCTGTCCAATCCGGCCCGCCCCTGAAAAAAAATCACTGGGCCCCTGAAAAAAAATCATATTGCCCTGCGCCGCGTGGCCCCCAAAGCTGCAAAACAGTGTGGAGCGCTCTCGGGGTAGGAAAGAAAAGAACTTTGCAAAGGCCTCAGCTGGGAGTTTGAAATCACCTTCGAGTGCGACCTCTCCGAAGGTGAGTCCCCGCCGATCCCGCTTTTTTTCCGGGGCTTCCAGGCTTAAACTTTGCAAAGGCAAAGTTTGCAGGCGGGAGCGTCTTCCCGCCAAGGAGCGGGAAGGGTTCTGCCCGGGGGGCGGGCTGCTTGGAGCGGGCTGCTTGGAGCCACCTAAAGCTAGGCTGCTGCTGGTGGAGCCTTGCCCTGCCCTGGTGCCCTGTTTCCCGGCTCAGCGGTCTTGCTCGGGCGGCACTTTAAAAGCCTGCTCCCAGCACCCGAGCAACTTCCCAGCAACTTGCGGGTTCCTTTTTCCTCGCAGGCGCTCGCGCCTGGCCCCGAGCTGCATGGCAGAGGGAAGCCCAGCGGGCGGGCGGGCTGCTTGGAGGAGGCGACCCGGCGGCGCTCCGGGCTTCCCCTCTGCCGTGCTGTGCAAAGTTTAAGCCTAGAAGCCCGGAAACCGAGCAACTTCCCAGCAACTTTCGGCTTCCTTTTAACTCGCGGGCGCTGCGCCTGGCCCAAGCCGCGCGGCGGAGGGGAAGCCCAGAGCGCCGCCGGTCGCCTCCTCCAAGCAGCCCGCCCGTCTGCCGGGCTTCCCCTCCGCTGCGCGGATCGGGCCAGGCGCGACGCCCGCGAGTTAAAAGGAAGCCGAAAGTTGCTGGGAAGTTGCTCGGGTTTCCAGGGCTTCCAGGCTTAAACTTTGCACAGGCAAAGTTTGCAGGCGGGAGCGTCTTCCCGCCAAGGAGCGGAAGGGTTCCGCCCGGTGGGCGGGCGGGCTGCTTGAGGAGGCGACCGGCGGCGCTCCGGGTTTCCCCTCCAACACGCGGCTCAGGGCCAGGCGCGAGCGCCTGCGAGGAAAAAGCAAGCCGCAAGTTGCTGGGAAGTTGCTCGGGTGCTGGGAGCCACCTTCGTGGTGAGCGGCTTGTCGGCGCGTCCAGCACAAGATTATTTGCCCCCCTTTCGCCCCCTTCCCCTTCTTCTCCTCCTTCCCCTCCCCTCGGAGGCCCCTGAGTCAGGAATTGCTACTGCCGGCGCAGCTCGCGCGGCTCCAGTCCCGCGTTGCCTTGGGAAGGGAAAGGCAAAACCAGGAGCCGCTGAGCCTGAGCCTCTGGTGCCGCTGCTGCTATTGCAAAGCACCGCCGCGGCTCTTCCTTTTTGCCTTTCCCTTCCCGAGACAACGCGGGACTGGAGCCGCGCGAGCCGCGCCGGCGGTAGCAACTCCTGACTCAGGGGCCTCCGAGTGGAGGGGAAGGAGGAGAAGAAGGGGGAAGGGGGGCAAAAGGGGGGCAAAAAATCTTGTGCTGACCCGGCCCGTCTGTCAAATTTTAAAAGTCAATGAGGCCCCCGAGCCAAAAAGTTTGCCCACCCCTGCTCTAAAGCAATGAAATAGACCTCTGTCCCAAAGGTTCTTTTTCAAGAGGAAATGGGACTTTCTGGAAACCAAGAAAGTCCAGTTACATTTTGTAGAAAGTTAGCACCCTCCCTCCAGAAGAATGAAATATTTTAAGAAATATTTAAAAAGCAGAAAATTATATTTCTCGAAATGTGAAATAGAGAAACATGCTCTTAAAAGGCAGGAAACAGTCTTTCTTTCTAGCCCCCCCAAAACTGAAGAGGTCATCTTTTAAAAATGCAAATTTGGTAATCCATTTAAGACAGGATTAAAACACCAAAAACACCAGTATCTAGGATTAATTACATTTGTTAAACAAGATTAAAAACCTCAACTCATTACCGGCCTTCATGAGACAAACTAATTAAAATCAAATAACAAAATACACAAAACAAGCCTCTAAATTACAAAATGCTGTAGAACAAACTGTATTAAAATCCATATACTCATCAAACCAATTGGTCAGCTGCTCAGGACCTCAAACCATGTGGTCCTGTTCATCAATAAACCATCTTTCCAATCAGCCTCCATGTTTCCAGTGCCTTTCTCCACACTTGGAACTGAACCAGATGGATATTTCTTCCAACATACTTGAAAAAAAAATCCTCTGGGACAACCATGACCCGGAGAACTGGAGAATCCCCATAGACAAGAGACTCTGTACTCAGTGAACTGACAAAGCACCCTTTTCCACCCAGGAGAAGCAATCCTTAGATCCATTTGCACCACTTAAAGATACCAGCTGATCTCACTCACCTCACAAGGTATCTTAAGGAAATCATCCAGATGAAAGAAAGATCACATGTTCCCAGAAAGGTAGTAAAAAATCAGACAGTGCCAAGCTTGCATCTTGCCTCTTGGAAATACATCTCAAAAGTACACCCAAAGCAGTGTGTAAAAAGCTTAGAAAAAGGTCAAGCCTCTAATAAAAGTACCAGCAAACAAAAAGAAACAAACAAAAAACTCCAGAGAAGTGGCTCCGGATAGTCAGTGTACTACTAAGAACCATTACCTGCTGTTACAATATAACAAGGCTTAACCAGAGAGGCAGTTTCTGAGAACACTTAAAGCAGGGCAATAAAGATAAGGATTAGGCTAGAAACAACACAGAGACACACTAGAATGTTTCCTTCCTGCCTTCCTGACAGGATTAGCCCTGTAAAATGGGAAAAACAAAAGGCTGTTGGAAGGAGATTTCTTCCAACAACTGGTTCTCTGAAATGCCCAGAAAATTAAGAAATGGTTCTCTCAAATGGGTACCAACCAACTGAATCCCACCACTACATCTATGTATTCAACCTGACCATTGTTTAACATTCACAGGATTTATAATGGCTTTTTATCATTATTTTTTTATTCTTTATCATTATTCTTAAAAACATAAGTAGCTTTTTCAGTATTACAATTTATCTTATCACTATATTTTCCATGGAATTTTCTAGGTACCCTTCTCATTTTAATATAATCATTTATATTTTTAATTGATATGATGTGATGTCAAATGTCCCCATCTACTCTTATTTGGCCTTTTTCATTACTTTCAAAGCTAGTTTTAATTTCTATCAAAATTATTCTACATTTTCTCTTTAATTCACTCTTTTTACAGCTTTTTTTTATATACACACTTCCTTCAAATGTATTTCTTGTACTTGATACCACTCCAAATCTATCCTTTATGCTTCCTATGGAAACACCATATAGTAAAATTAAATATTGCTTTCCCCTTCTCCATCCCCCCAACACACACTTCAAGCCCTTACAAAACATCAAATTGTGAGTCAAGAATTCTGTTCACTTCTTGCCTCTTCCCTTCCTTCCTTTTTCTAGTGATTACCTAATGAAGGAATAATTTAAAGAACCAATGTTTTAGATAAGGTAGTATGTTTACTTAATTTTCATTTGCAACACCTTTGTTGATGTTTTCAAGATAAATTTATCATTGTGATTGGAAAACAGCATCATGTCAAATCTTGCTTTACAAAAAACATTCCTGAATGTTTGAATACAATGGATGTAAAGTGAATGTGGTCTGTCTTGGAGCTTGCTTTTGCAGAACAGACTTACCATGATTCATTTTGTATAGTTGGGAAATAGCTTCCCAAACTTCCAGAAGTTATTTTGATAAGCTGAGATAATACTTCAAGAATATTTTATTACTAAGAAGTCAGGGTCAGCTCATGATTATGCTTTTGTGAAGTGCTTTATCTGAAGCTTCATAAAGCTGAAATGAGGCTGCAGAGTTCTGCATGTCCTACTGAATGTGTATATTGTACAGTGTATATTTCTTGAAAAATGTATGATGGTGTGTGTGTGAGGAATTTTGTGTCATTTAAAAAAAACATTTTCTTGATTTAAAGTGTTATTTGTAGATCAGTGAAGAAAATGGGTTGCCTCTCTTTTAATCATTTTAATCATGGATTGTCCATCTTTTAATCATTTTAATCAACCCAGATCAGGATTGCCTGTCTTAATCATGCTCGTGGAAAAGGCATTTGAAATAATTCTAAAAAGTCAATTGCATGTTTAAATACTAGTCAACTATGGACCTCTTGAAAGAGTTTCCCTATTTATTTGATTCCTTTATGAAGCCTTTAATAAGGATCAGCAAGCCCTGAACGTATATTTTATTGATTCATATGGCACACATACTCAGCTCTTCTGGGCATAGGATACAGGCATCCATGTTAATCCTAAAGTTTAGAGTGTGGAGATCTTGGAAAGAACTGGAAATATTTCCTTGCAGCCAAGATTTCAAGCCTAAGATCAACATCAATATTTTTCTAATAATATTGTTGTAATTAGTAAATGCTAGTTATTCTTTGCCTTCATTACCCAACTAATAGTTTGATGAGTGCTGCTAAGATCACCTCGATCAAATGGGAATAAATATAAGTATACAAGTCTTTATCAGGAAAACAAGATTCGCTCTACTAGCCCGAACAGCTATGAAGGCCTATTGAGAAACTCGCTACCAGAAGAACTACATAAGACATGACCCAAGAATCAGGCCTTCTCAATACTACCTGCCTTGCTCTGGAACACACTTCCTACAAAATTACATGATCCTTACTCACCAAGATTTCAAAAAGCTACTACCTTTGATTTGGAATGAGTTTTGGAGGCTTTTATTAACCAAGTGCACTATTTTTCCCTAAAAAATATTTATTTATTTATTCTTATTGGCTATTCTATTGGACTCTGCGTAGTGCCCAAAATGACAGAAAAAGACATTAAAAACAACTAAATATATTAAAGTAACAGGCAATCTGAACTAAAATGTTCTAACAAAATCCCCCAAACAATATTGGGACATTAAATAAATAACAAACATCAACCCCAGGTCTGGAACTAAAGCCAGTTCTCAAAGCTTTTCAGTACCCAAGGAGAAAGCTTGCTCTCCTGATCCCCGAGGGGATACTTTTCCTGAGGGTTGAGACTGCAACAGAGAAAGCATTATTAATCTTCATTTTTAGATAGAATATTTTAGATTCTTTAGCCATAAAGTACCCAGAGACAAAGTTGAGTTGGGCAGCTTTATAAATTGAATAAATTGAATAAATAAATAAATACTATAAATACTATCCAGAATTTTAAATACTGCAATAAGTTATAAATATAACTCACAATTAATTATGCCCTGTACTCCCAAGTATATTTCTAAGCCTTTCTATATTCAGAATAGCTTTCAGAAAAGTATATACCGTATTTATCGGCGTATAACACGCACAGGCGTATAACACGCATCTTCATTTTAAGAGGGAAATTTCAGGAAAAAAATTAAATTTCTAAATAAAAACTTTGAAGCAAAATAAGGGTAGCTCAGAACTTTTTTTTATTAATATTATTACCACTTATAAGGTAAATCAGTGGTCCCCAACCTTTTTGTACCAGGGACCGGTTTCAAGCAGAAAATTTTTGCAAGGACCGGGGGAGAGAAGAGAAGGAGGTTTCGCTCTCTCGCTGCTCCACCATCCAAGGAAGAAACTGCTTCAAAGAAGCGGGGGAGCTTTTCCTGTCGCCGCAGCTATTCCGAGCGCCCGTTTCACCCCCACTCCCACCCCGCGCGCGCTTCAATCCACAGTGTCCCATTCTGCCTGCCTGCCTGCCTGCCTTAGTTTCTGGTTGTTTGGGAGCAGCTTCGGCTGAGAATAATAACTATTCGCCTCTTTTACTCAGCCGAAGCTGTTCCGATTCAACCATTAACGAAGGCAGGCAGGCAGGCAGAACGGAGCACTGCGGGCGGGCGGGCGGCGGACGGGGTGGGGTGGGGAGAAACGGGCGCTTTAGGGAAGCTGCGCACAGAAAGCCCCCCTGCTTGAAGCAGTTTCTTCCTGTGCTGGTGGAGGAGCGAGAGAAGCGACTGAGAGAGCTGACCCAGAGAGAAGGACAGGCTTCGGTTGCTTCCTCCCTCCCCTTCTTTCATTTGTGTCCTTGATCCCCGATCCCAGCAGCATTCACCGAAGGCTTCTTAACATTATATCGGCGTATAACACGCATACATCATTTGCCCCCTATTTTCAGGGGGAAAAAAGTGCGTGTTATACGCCGATAAATACGGTACTGATCATAAAAAAACTATTGATTTTTGGTAGCAGAACAGTATCTACATCCAATTAAACTATTTTTAAACTTAAAATCAACATGGAGTAATAAGGATAACCAGAACTAAATACATGCATCACTCAAGTTTATTTCCATGATAAATGAGCAGATAAAAGAATGATTGGTGTAAGCATAAAAAGCTTTGTAAAAGCTCCCATGTCTAAATATCTAATAGTTGCTATTGAGGTTAATGGTCTCAATTTTGCTTTGAAGCATAAAACTGAGGATAATTCTTAGCTTAGATAAGTGCTGGTTAATTTAACAGAAATATTTTAAAGATCTCTACTGAAAACAGTTGATTTGCAAGGATTTGATACACACGAACAGTCACATAATTCACCATATAGCAGATCTATAAAAGATATTCATAAAGAATGGACCCAGCTGCAAACAGAGTGTTGTTTGGTATATACTACACAAACATCAGAATGCAGCACTACAAAATTTGTCCAGAGATAAAACTTTCTAATATTTTAAATATGTCATTTATGCAGCTATTTTGGGGAGCAGGTTATAACACATGTTACAAGTCTTCTAAAAATAGAAACAGAAAGTCTAAAGGAGCTACACAGATGAAGAAAATTATCCATGGGATAATGTTAACATTAAGTTTCACTTTTGTGTCTTATTTTTCCAGTCAAAGGAATCTCTGAACAGTGAAAAAAATCTTCAAAATAACTATTAGTTATGCACTATTTTAACAAAATACGTTTCTGTTTATACATTTAAGTCATAAATGTATGTATAGACAGATAAAAACTTGTTAGCGTGCAGCAATTTTGATGAACAAGTTTTAATGCATAAATTAATATTTAATATTAATATTGTTCAAGAAGAAAGAACTCATGTTCATCAAGGATCTCTATTTTTGCAGTTTGGTAAAAGTAATTAGTTCCACGCAACATTCTTAAAACTGTAAACAATATCAATGCTACCCTCTTCACAGTGGTGGGATTCAAATTTTTTTACTACCAGTTCTGTGGGCGTGGCTTGGTGGGCATGGCAGGGGAAGGATACTGTAAAATCTCCAGTCAGAGGTGGTATTTGCCAGTTCTCTGAACTACTCAAAATTTCCACTACTGGTTCTCCAGAACTGGTCAGAACCTGCTGAATACTACCTCTGCCTCTTCAGCCTTAAAGAATTCCTCATGATTGTAAAGAATGGCTTCATTTTGTTGTTTTCCCAATTTAAAGAAAATGTGAAAAATGTGACCCTGAAATTTTTTAACTAATTATCTTTTTACTTTCAATCAGTAAATTATAGATCTATATATACAAACATCTGAAAACCTTTTGATTCAGTGCTGTCACTTTCAGGTTTCAACATTCCATAATGGATCAATGTACGATACTTAGCTGAGAAATATTAGTTAACCCAGTGGTGCCTTGTATGTAGCCTTAACAAAGTGTGGTTCTATTTCACAATGACAATCCTGGAGGAAATTATAGTGATGGGTACATTATTTAACTTCTACATTACTAAGTACTAAGGCCACCAAGATGGCTGCTGTAAGATAGACATTTTTCTTTCTTCTGACGAAAATCTGCTGAGTTTGCTACCAAGCCTGGTTCTTTGGTAATCTTGCCCCCTGGATTTTAATGGGAACACTTAGGAATGGCGGACCTAAGAATAGAAATCTTGAAGATTGCAGTTCCCTATGGGAGCAGTTGGAAAGTCACCAGTCACCCATCTTTTCTTTCTGCAGTTCATTTTCTTAAGCATACCTTTAAAAGTTGACTGGCTGATTGAATGCTGATCTATTTTTATCTCCTGCTGGACCTCATCTGATTTTTTCCCCCTCCTCTCTTTGATTTATGTTGTTGTTTTGAATAACTTTTGCTTTTCTGTAAGGAAATCATGGAATATTCTTGGGTAGTGAAAGGGTTTTTACTTGGTTTATATCTATTGGATCTCACCAGAGGAATTTTGCATTTTATTAATCTTCAAATGTCCAGAGCTTTATTTTCCTTCTTCTAATTTTGGATCAAAATATCCTGAAAATATCTTTCATGCTTCTCTATTATTATTATTTTTTACTCTGAGGAATATTACTTCAATGTTCTCTATTTCTGTGTTCTTTTATCTAATGTTGCTAAGTTACATAGAGCAACTTGTCTGTCAGATTACAGATTACACAACTCGACCAGGGCAAAGCAATAGACGCAATCTACATAGACTTCTGTAAAGCCTTTGATTCAGTGGTACACGACAAACTACTCCTAAAAATAAAATCCTATGGTATCTCTGGACAACTGAATAACTGGATAGAAGCATTCCTGTCAAACAGACAACAAATGGTCAAAATCGGGAGCGTCCTATCAAATTCTGTACCTGTCAATAGTGGTGTCCCCCAAGGCAGTGTTCTAGGACCAACTCTCTTCATACTCTACATAAATGACCTCTGTGATCATATTAAGAGCAATTGCGTTCTTTTCGCTGATGATGTAAAGCTGTTCAATACCACAGACAATACTGCTACCCTACAAAAAGATCTTGACTATGTATCAGAATGGTCAAACAAATGGCAACTTCAAATCTCAACAAATAAATGCTCTGTCTTACATATTGGCAAAAAAATCAGAAAATAAAATACAAGCTGAATAGTCAAGATCTTGTTGATGACCCAAGCTCTGTAAAGGACCTTGGAATACTCACCTCTAATGATCTAAGTGCTAGAGCCCACTGCAACTACATAGCCAAAAAGGCATTAAGAGTTGTTAACCTAATCCTACGTAGCTTTTTCTCTGGTAATATCACACTACTAACCAGAGCATACAAAACATTTGCTAGACCAATACTCGAATACAGTTCATCAGTCTGGAACCCACATTACGTATCTGATATTAGCACAATTGAGAAAGTCCAGAAATATTTCACAAGAAGAGTTCTCCACTCCTCTACTCGTTGTAGAATACCTTATGCCACCAGACTTGAAATTCTAGAACTAGAAAACCTTGAATTACGCCGTCTTCGGTCTGATTTAAGCATGGTATATAAAATCATACATTGCAATGTCCTACCTGTCAATGAATACTTCAGCTTCAACCATAACAACACAAGAGCACACAATAGATACAAACTCAAAGTTAACCGCACCAAACTTGATTGCAGGAAATACGACTTCAGCAATAGAGTGGTCAATGTCTGGAATACTCTACCCGACTCTGTAGTTTCTTCCCCAAACCCCAAAAACTTTAACCTTAGACTGTCTACTATTGACCTCACCCTTTCCTAAGAGGTCTGTAGGGGCGATGCATAAGCGCACCAACGTGCCTACCGTCCCTGTCCTATTGTTTCTCTTATTCTTCTTTTATTTTTCTTATATGTACCCATTTCATCTATTCACAACTATGTTATACACTTATACTTATTATCTTGTAAACAATTGGCAAATCAAATAAATAAATAAATAAATAAATAAATAAATAAATAAATAAATAAATAAATAAATAAATAAATAAATAAATAAATAAATAAATAAATAAATAAATAAATAAATAAATAAATAAATAAATAAATAAATAAATAAATAAATAAAAAGCCAATGTGGCTGATATCTAAAAAAAACCATTTGGTAACATCAAATCCCTTGTTGAAAACTTTTAATTTTTTTTTTGATGAAACGATAATACTAAATCTATTTAGATATAAATAAATGTAGATAAGTCAGATTCACAAAGATCACATTTGAAAGTAGAAGATTTAGTAGGAATTGAAAGATATACGGATCTTACAAATTTAGAACTAACTAAGTAGATTCCTGAAAATCAAGCTTTCATTTTTTTACAATGACAAAAAAGTGAAGAAGTGATGAACTGGTTTTCCCTAAGAGAATTTAATGTATTGGGAAATGGATTAATCATACTTAACAGAAAACAGCTTCATTTGGACTTCTTAGAGAATGGCTTTATTTATTTTTAACCAGAAAACAGTTGATAAGAAACAAACGTTGATATTTGTTCCAGGAAGAATCAGTATTAACTATTGGGACAATTTGGATAAGAAGCCATGGTAAACTTTGTATGAATTGATTACAATAGCAGTTTGTTAACAGAGGGTTTTGAAATTTTAATCTTGCTTTTTTATTATTGCTTTATCTGTTAACTATTTTTTCATTAAAATGGTAGATAGATGACAATTTAATAATCTGCAAATAGAATTAGTACTTTAAAATTTTATTTTGCAAAAGATGAGAAAGTAATATTGCAATATATGTATCAGTATTAAAGTTGCGGGGATAATATGTGTATATGTGTTGGTGGGTTTTTTAATTGAACCTTTTCAATGTCTTTTGTGGTTTTATTTTGTTTCTTTCTGTTAAAGATTTTTGGAGTTTGTATTTTAACTTTTTTTAATAAAATAAAAATAGAAAAATATAAATGGAGTATTAAGTAGCAGCTGGTAAATATATACCATAAGTCTTCCATATAAAAGCTGAACTTGTTTCTTATTTCTGTTCAGAGTCCAAGATAAAAATCTATCTCACATATGGTATTAAAATATCTCTAATCAATCCAATAATTATCAACTTTATTAAAGTTCCTCCCTCATATTACTGATGTTAGCTACAAATTGTTTTAAGATTTTCTTACAATTTAAAAAATTCCTTTTTACAGTTATTGTATTGTATGTTAGTCTTTTTCTTGTGATTTCATATGCTGACTGTCATTCTTTTGCTGGCATCCACACTGTATTAACTACCTGTATATGCTTTTAGGTTTATGGCAGTGCTATTACTAGTGTCAGAAACTATGAAAAAGCTAAGCCTATGTAAATGGGGGTTAATAAAGTCCTGGCATAACCAATAAATCTCCAGTCTATCTCTCCAAATAACAGTCAGAAAAGATTACATTTGTGTGTGTGTGTGTTTAATGGAGAGAGAGAGAGAGAAAGAGAGAGAGAGAGAGAGAGAGAGATGTATATACAGATTTGTATCCCACCCCTCTCTCTGTCTCTCTCTCTCTCTCTCTGCAATGTATTTATGTATGTGTATCTGGGTAAAAATAAAAGAAGATTCTTATTTAAATCACTACTGGATTGTATTTGGAAGATAGATCTAAATCTAGAATACTGGATTTCACATTGTGAAAACTCACACATAAAATTCATATTTTGCAATTGATCAATCTTAAGCTGGCAATATCTCTGTATGACAACCACTGGTCATGGAGGAGTGCTTTTCATTATCCTTCCTGCTACAAAAATACATGTTTCTCAGAAGAGTTTGCCATAACTGCTGAGAGAATTTGAATTTATCTTTAATGAAGTGCATATTACTTTTCTGTAAGACTATTTAAAAACTAATCCCCATATGTGTTTTTATTAGTTCTATGGATGAGAGATAATAAAATAAAAATGAACTAAATGCTCTGGAATGAAAGTAACCTTGAAATGATTTTAAAATGAAAATTCCTGATTCAGGAAGAGATATCTTTAATTTCTTGGCATTTTTTTTCAGCCTGCTGGGTAGAAATTATATTTCTCCTGCTTATCTTTTAAATTCAAGCCAAATTTTGTAGGAAACAAGCAAATGAAGAAAAAAAAGGAAGACTTTCTGAAAAGGTGAGGAGGGACCCTTAAATCTATATTTAGTTGGTTACAAATCACACCAAACATGCAAAAATAGAACACTACAGAAATATCCCATTTTAATCCCTGTGGATATTTGCCTTATCAGGATTCTAAATATAAACTTTTACCCTCAATCATTATCAGAAATGATTTCTATCCTCTTTTTGAGGCATGTTGAGATTGCATATCCTCTCTCTTGTGCATGGTTTCTACATCTAGATAGGGTTATGAGGGTATTACATTCAATAATGTAGTAAGTGTTCATTGGCATCCACAAGAGGATAAAAGGAACACATTATAATGTTGATCATGATATCTGAGCAGCTGGACACAATGGTTAAATATAGAAGATTTAATCAAGTCCTTGTGATGAACACGCTTCTGTTGTGTTCTTATTTTTTTCCATTATTTTAAGGATTTGTTCTAATTATATTTTATTTTAGTCCTGGATATACTTTCTCTTCAAATATTTAAAAGTATTCATTTAAAGCCATAGTTAAGGTTTGAGTTGATTCATGAAAGCTATACAAAATCAGAAAAGGTGATGCTTTAGGAAGTCCCCATAATCAGTAATGATGATGCATTTGCTAATAGTTTACCTTATGAATATCCAGCTCTTTTCTTGATCAATATCTGATAGGGTCTAATGGAATCTATATGGAGATTTAATAATCTCCTTACTTTTTAAACATCTAATCTGGTGGATGTACTATTGTGTAAATTGAGATCACACATGGAAGACATTTATTCAATACTGTGACTTTAATGAGACTCTTCTAGTGTTGCACTCTAAATTTCAATAGGAAGCCCTTCACTGTAACACAGCTGTGGTGGGTATAAATTGATGGCTAGAAGAATAAAAAGCAAGTTTTCACTGTGATACCATGTTATTTATGGAACACATTATTTCAAGAAGTTAGCCTGGCATCTTTGCAGATAGCTTCTCTGACTGATTAAAACCATAATTTAGGAAATCATTTAATAAACAGAGGGTGCACATTTTGTTTGATGCTTGATTCTAGCAATGATGGTTTTTATTACACAGTCTTTCTATATATTTTAAATTAATTTATTCTGCAAAGTTTTTAATTGTTGGCTGCCATGAATGGTACACAAACATTTGATACCCCTATCAATACTTAGATACTTAGAACTTAAGACCAAATTAGGTAGGTATTAATTGAAAACAATCCAGAGTATTCTTTGTAGAAAATCAATATAAAAATATAAATATTTGATTTTATATATAGAACTGACCAACAATTTCATTGTATTATGAATTACCGTGTTTCTCATATAATAAGGCCGGGTCTTATTTTTTTTTGAGCCCCCCCAAAATGGCTAGGCCGTCTTTTCGGGAGTGACTTAATTCCCCCCCCCCTTGCATCTTCGAGCGGGCGGGTGGTGATGGCTTGGATGTTGACCTCGGCATTGGTGGGGCACTTCGTATCGGGGTCAACGCAGACAGCACCATATCCGGGTGTGCAACAAAAGTACTTCCTAACGGCAAGCCCCCCCACCATTCCCCCCCATTTCGCATGTTTTAATATAGACCTTAATTTGGTGGGAGGGACTTAATTTCATTTCATGCCTATAAAACATGCTGGGACTTCCTATTGGGGGAGGCCATATTGTTGGAGAAACAGGGTATCTTATTTTAGGCTATTCTGTCATATTTGTAAAGTAGGGGTTATATAATTGGGAAAATTTAACACACAGAACAAGACTATTACTAACATATTACTGTTTGAAAAAATAATAGAACTATTAAGAAAATAAAAATATATCTACTTTGACAGAATACAAAATCTAAAAGAACCTACAATGGCTTATCTATTTATATGCTGCTAAACTAATGGAAATTTGAATACACTGATTTTGGGAAAGAAAATTAACATTTGTTAGATTTAATCAACACTTACCGTATATACTCGAGTATAAGCCGAGTTTTTCAGCCCATTTTTTGTGCTGAAAAATCCCCTCGGCTTATACTCGAGTCAGATTCCCTCTGAAAAAAAATGGTGTGGAGTCGCTGCCGCCGGAGCGCCCCAGTCCCACCACCTCGGGAAGGGAAAGGCAAAGCGCTTTTGCCTTTCCCTTCCGGCTGGGGCTGTTGGGAGTCGCTGCCGCTGCTTTCTTTCGGCTGGGGCTGTTGGGAGTCGCTGCCGCCTGCCTTTCCCTTCCGGCTGGGGCTGTTGGGAGTCGCTGCCACCGGAGCGGCCCCAGTCCCGCCGCCTCGGGAAGGGAGGCAGGCGGCAGCGACTCCCAACAGCCCCAGCCGGGAAGGGAGACAGGCGGCAGCGACTCCCAACAGCCCCAGCCGGGAAGGGAAAGGCAAGCGCTTGCCTTCCTTTTCCCGAGGCGGCGGGACTGGGGCCCGCGGCAGCGACTCCCAACAGCCCCAGCCGGGAAGGGAAGGCAGGCGGCAGCGACTCCCAACAGCCCCAGCCGGGAAGGGAAAGGCAGGCGGCAGCGACTCCCAACAGCCCCAGCCAGGAAGGGAAAGGCAGGCGGCAGCGACTCCCAACAGCCCCAGCCGGGAAGGGAAAGGCAGGCGGCAGCGACTCCCAACAGCCCCAGCCGGGAAGGGAAAGGCAAAAGCGCTTTGCCTTCCGTTCCCGAGGCGGCGGGACTGGGCCGCCCGGCGGCAGCGACTCCCAACAGCCTTAGCCGGGAAGGGAAAGGCAAAAGCGCTTTGCCTTCCCTTCCCAAGGCGGCGGGACTGGGGCCGCACCGGCGGTAGCGCGACTCCTGACTCAGGGGGCCTCCGAGGGAGGGGAAGAGAGTGACTCCTGCCTCCCGCTGTCATCATCATCTTCTTCTTTTGGGTTAGTGAATCAATTAAACCTTTCATGATAGTGAGATCGCTTTCCCAAATTAATTATTTTTATTTTTGAAATTTACCAGTAGCTGCTGCATTTCCCACCCTCAGCTTATACTCGAGTCAATAAGTTTTCCCAGTTTTTTTGTGTAAAATTAGGTGCCTCGGCTTATATTCGGGTCGACTTATACTCGAGTATATACGGTAAATCACACCTTATGTTTAGAACTGAGTCAATATGTAGAGATTTATTTTTCAAATTTTAATGTATCCATAGATTCCTACACTATAAATCCGTAGTAAGACTACACCTGGAACCCTGAATCCAGTTCTGGTTACCACATTACAAAAAAGATGTTGAGACTTTGGAAAAAATTCAAAGAAGAACAACTAAGGACCTGGAGACAAACACATTTGAAGAACAGTTGCAAGAATTGAGTATGGCCAGTCTAAAGAAAAGAAAGACTAGGGCTGACATGATAGCAGTACTCCAGTATTTGAGGAGATTTCACAAAGAAGAGAAAGACAAATTATTCTCCAAAGCACCAGAAGGCAAGAGAAGAAACAATGGGTGGAAACTAATAAAGAAGAGAAGCAACTTGGAATTAAGGAGAAACTTCCTAACAGTGAGGACAATTACCTAATGGAACAGCTTGTCCTCAAAAATTGTAGATGCTTCATCAGTGGAGTTTTTTAAGAAAAGACTGGGTAGCCACCTGTCTGAAATCGTATAGGGTCTGTTGTTGGACAGTGGTTGGACTAGAATACCTCCCTCACAGCTGTATTATGATTGATTGCTGTCAGAGAAATTGCATTAGCACAAAAACTGTTTTCAGTTCCCCATATAAGCGGCAACCAAAGTGAAATTTAAACCAATTTATATTCAACTTGGTATACCATGAGTACACAGCTTAAAGCATCTGCTTCTGTGTCTGTATTAGAAGTATTGTTTGAATTAGAAACTAATTATACAGCTTTTGGTATTCTCTTAGTTTATTCTTGGTGGTGGTGTGCAGATGTTTCATTATCCAAGTATCATCCTTTGTGATAATGTAGTCTAAGCTCAGAAAGTATCAAAGATTCTATAGTTCAGCTGGGAACTACATATACATTTTTTCTATTACAAATTAATTTCTGAAGCTGAACTGTATTTTGACAGGAAGTAGTAATGTTACTTGTACTTTAACCCAAAAAATCTCCAAGGCTACTAAAATTGTTTCCAAAATGCTGTTCTCCAAGAAAATAATTTGAAAGATATTTTACCTCCAAACAGATATTTTTCTCCTGTCAAAACTTTCAGTGGACTGTTACTTCGAACAGAAGAAGCTTCATCACCATCAATGGTGAGAACTGCAAAATTTTCTTTGGCTAAGAATCGAACCTCATGCCATTGTCCATCACAGAGTTCTGCACCTAGAAACACAAATGGGGGGGGGGAGGGAGAGTGATTTATTCAGTTTGTGATTTTTGGGCTATAATGTATTACTTTTAATATATTAGATAGTGTGATAAAGGTTTTACAGCATATTCAGAAAGTACTGAATCACATGTAATTATACAGATAATGTATTCATTTATAACGGAAAATTAAATGTGTGCGATATATACTACTACAGTAATACAAAATTCATTTCATTTTCTGAATCCCCAAATCTATGATCAACCTAAATCAGTGTTATCTCTTCTCTCTTCCCTCCTTCCCTCTGTTCACCTCCCCTCCCTTTCTCTTTCCCTTTCATTCTCCTCTCTTCTCAGATTTCAAGACATTATATGAACTTCCTGCATTGTAATCTCACAGCAGTCATTGCTGTTATGAAAATGTCAAATCTTCAAGTAATTCTCATTATTAGTCGTAGTTACATATAGACACAGACTTCTCATAAAATTGATGAAGCGAGGGAACATGTATCAGACATAAATTTACACTCAAAAGGCTTCCCATCTCATTTTCTTTTCTTTTATAATTGTGTATTTCCTAGGTTTATTATCTGCATGCATTAGGTTATAAAATTCTTAACTTGCTTATTTAAACCACATGCAACCACAACCCTCTTGTGACTCATAAGAACTTTCATGTGCAAATTAGATATGCTAATGAAATATATTCTTGCTAGAATTTCTTTTAAATGACATTACTTTAAAATTTGGACTCTTGAGATTGCCACTTTGATTGAACAAGAAGAAACAGATGTTTCTCTTATAAGAAACATGGAACAAAAATGGTTTAATGAGGTTTTTTTTTTTTTTTGCAAGATCTTAGAGTGTAGTAAGAAATAGCAAAAGATGCCATTTGCAAACTATTTTTGAACAATATTCCAGCAATTTTCATATATCTCTATAATTGATCTTGAGAGATCAATCAGAATGGAGCAATCTGTAAACTGCAATAAATGGATGTTGGCGCTAAATGACTCTTATTAATGCTTTTTAATGCCAATATACTTATTGACAGAATAGTGCAATAAAGGAATGTTTTCCTACTTATTAATCTGCTGATAAATTAGGAAGTCAGAAATGCACACCAGCAATCAGAATTCAATATATTCTTGAATAACTTCTTGTTAAATCAGAGGAGAACTTTTATAGAGGATAGTGGCCCAGTCCATGAGGTTTTGCCAAATATCAGGTAACAGCTTTTTTTTTGATCCAGAGACAATAAGAACACCAGTAAAAGCTTTATTATTAGTTCAAGCAAGCAGATAAAAAGCATACATACCACATAAGATGACTCCTAAACTCTTATAAGGACCTCCTTAATAACAACAGCCGAAATAGTCCATAGATGGCCAGTTTCCACAACATCTAATGTTAGATTCCATGAAGAAATTCTCCCCTCCCAAAAATACAAATAATATTTTTATTAAAACCTAGCATCATGACTTCATGGCTCTGCCTGCCAGGCTCTCTACTGACTGCAAGACCTGTCCTTCATCAGCTGGCCCATTCCAGGATGGAAATTGAAACCCTGAGACTTTCATAAGCTTGAAGCTATCTGAAGATCTCTCTAGAGCTCTCTTAATACAAAGGAGAAATGAAAACATGTACCAACACCTTACAATAACAATGGCTTTTCCACATTACCGCAGCACATGATCATACACCTATATTGGACTCCTATATCTCATGAGTATGAGATAGCATTCATGAAGCAACGTTCTAGGACCAACTCTCTTTATACTCTAATGATCTTTGTGATCATATTAAGAGAGACTGATGTAAAGCTATTCAACACCACTGACAATACTGCTTCCCTTCAAAAAGACCTCAACTATGTGTCAGAATGGTCAAATAAGTGGCAACTTCAAATCTCAACAAACAAATGCTCTGCTTACATATTGGTAAAAAAATATCACAAAATAAAATACAAGCTGAATGGTCAAAACCTTGTTGATGACCCCCACTATGTCAAGGACCTTGAAGTACTCATCTCTAATGATCTAAGTGCTAGATCCCATTATAACTACATAGCCAAAAAGGCATTAAGAGTTGTTAACCTGATCCTATGTAGCCTTTTCTCCAGTAATATTGCACTACGAACTAGAGCTTACAAAACATTTGCTAGACCAATTCTTGAATACAGCTCATTAGTCTGGAACCTGCACTACATATCTGATATTAATTCAGTCAAGAGACTCCAAGGATATTTCACAAGGAGAGTCCTCTACTCCTCTACTCACAACAGAAATGAGGGATAGAGAGATGAGAGAGAAATGAGAGAGAGAGAGAAAGAGAGAGAGATAAAAGAGAGAGAGAGGAGAGGGGGGGAGAGAGAGAGAGAGAGAGAGAGAGAGAGAGACCTGTTTCCCAGAGAAAAGAAAATACTGGGCACCACAAAATCTGGGTAGGCATGGCTGGGGGAGGGTCATGTGACTGGATGGGAGTGGGTCAGAGGTGGTATTCAGCAGGTTCTGACCAGTTCTGGAGAACCGGTAGTGGAAATTTTGAGTAGTTCAGAGAACCAGCAAATACCACCTCTGACTGGAGATGTTACAGTATCCATGCCCACCAAGCCACATCCACAGAACTGGTAGTAAAAAAATTGAATTCCACCACTGGAGTGGGTGATGTCAAGTCGGCCACACCCAGCCAGGTTTTGTGGCTTCTGGTGTTTTCTTTTCTGTAGGAAACAGGTCCAAATGGCTCTTTGAGTGTCTAAGATCGCAGGCCCCTGGACTAGAAGATCTCCAAGATCCATAGCTCTGTTATGATTGATTGATAACAAGTCAAAATCCTTCTAGGTCTAAGGAGGTCCATAGCATGAGATGTACTTTTAAATGTCAACAGGGATAATAAAAGCTGGGTCCTCATAATAACTTCAATCAATGCAAGCTCTGCTGAGTTCCAAGGTTTGCTTTTTGGCACATTACATTATTAACCGCTTTAGATGGCCAACTGAAGTCAATTATACATGACTAGTCTATATTTCTTTTTCTTAAATGTATGAAAAATATTTTATCCCTCATTTTCCCTTCAGATATTCTCAGACCGAATCTTGTATATGTTAGATCCCCTGTCATATGCAAAGTTATTAATTATGAAACCATCATTGAAAATGATGAAAATAAATGATCCCTGCATTATTCTTTGCTTATAAAAGTGACATCCTGATACTTAATAGAGACTGTCATGAACTGTTTATGAAGATAAATCATTGAGCTGCACAAATCATGAGATGAATTGTAATAAATCAGTCATCAGCTTGTCCCAAAGGATCTTGTGACACTGTCAATTAAACTTGGGTAAGCACAAGTTAGTTTTTATCCAACAGAGATATTTTTGCCATTGACAACTCTACCATATTGGTAGCATGGAATTTATAGGAGACTCTTAACAGAAAACAGCAGCATTAGAAAGTCTGTTCCCATGTAGAATTTTGGAATTTCATTTTGCCCTTCATCATTTGTCCATTTATTACTCTCAGAAGGAAAAAAACCCTGAAAATCCTGTTTTATTAAGCCTGAGTAGTCGCATAAAAATGTTCCTATGTATAGAAAAGTTAATATAGTTTTTAGCTTTGCTGTCACTCCTGAAACCCTGGCAGAGCAAGAAATGCTGGTGCGTGATATAGGAGCAGGACTTTTTATCAAATGGTTTATTGTTGCATTGTCAAACAATATCAGTCTGGTTATCAGTCCCACCCCTGACAAAGAGATACAATTTAATTCTGTGGTGGCTTATCTTACTTTATGGTAATATATAAGGTAATTTATACAAACAATTGATAGAAAAATCACAAAGCAATTAGTGTATTTGGATAAGACCATTCTCTAAGACATCATTTTCTCCATGCTTATAACAAATTATACAATAACCAAAAAGTCATCTGAAAATGTGAAATAATAATCATATAATGTAATTTAATCAATCTGAAGATTCTAAAATCTCTTGGGAAGAGAAATTGCAAAGACAGCAACCCAAATATCAGTAAGACTAATGCAACACAGAGGGTTTGAAGACTCAGAAAAATCTCACACAAGGAAGTAAAAACAAGTCAAGATGGCAGCCATGATTCCATGATCAAAGAACCATTCTCTCTCTCTCTTTTTAATGTACTCTAAAGTTGTGTGGGGATTTCTGGTGAAGATGGCCAATTGAATATATGTCCAGGGCGGGATCCTGAAGGGATTTCCCCTGGGCTGAAATTATTCAACTACTAACAGAAGAAACTGGCATTGCTTCAGTTTATATGACTCACCTGGGTTAGGGAGAGTCTTAGAATTACAGCTCAAGTTACTCCGATATAGCTGAGGTCTGCAAGTAACTTCAGGAGCTGCTCCTCAAAGCAACTATGAGCCTAAAGCTGGGCGAGGGGTGAGTGGCTGCAATCAGTTCATCATTTAAGAAGCTGCCACTTTGAAATTTACTTTTCAAACAGATAATAAATTGTGCCTTTCATTTCTTAATCATCTGTAAGGACTATTAATCTTTACTAAGTTAAAAAGAGATTCTCTTGAGTCACAGATTGCTACTCTTGTTTGAAGACCTGTGCCATTTTGGGGATTTCTTCAGTGTTAAACAATAGGGTGCTTAGGAAAGCCAAAATAAGGAAGCGTAGAGCAAAAAAAAAAAGTTGATGGAGAAACACATAAAGGCAGAAAGTTGTGATTTTAGCTTATTATTTGAAGTAATTTGTTGCTTGGTCTGCTTTGCTGCGGGTGGCTAAAACTTTCTGATTTTTATGATTCCTGAATGATTAGCAATCTCTGCAAAAGAACTATCTTTGACCAAAGTGGGAGTCAAGATGGAGGAGCAAATTATTAGAGATATATTTGAAAATTATCTAAATAAAATCTACCAGTTTGTAGATCAGCTTTGCTCTAAGGATGATAAAAAATTCTCAAATTACTTTAGAGATGCAAGTGTGTAGAAAGTTACCAAACTACTTCACAAGTGGCTGAAAATGCAGAGAAGTCAACTGCAATTTTGGAATATAAATCTTGCAGTACCACAGCAGTTATTCATCCTTATGAACAACCACAGAGACTCTGCAACATTCGTCCTGTACATTGCTGCCCAAAATGGAGCTTCTGAGGGGCACATTCACCCTTCAGAAGCCCCGTTCAGGTATCCAGAGGCCTCACCTGGCATGTTGCCAGCTGAAATGGAGCTTCTGAGGGATTAATCCAGCCCTCTGATGCTCAGTTTGGCCTTCCATGGGCCTCTCCCAGCCCATTGCAGGCTAAAATGGAGCTTCCAGGGGCCAGGCTCTCCGAAACTCTGCTCATCCCTCTGTGGGCTTCCTCCAGCCTGTTGCAGACTGAAATGGAGCTTCCAGGGACATAGGGTCCATTTCGGGCTGCAATGGGCTGGAGAAGGCCCACAGAAGGCCAAATGGAACTGCAGAGGCATGCATGCGGCTGAGAGACTGCTTGCTAGATCTTCACAAGGTAAATGACCCAGTGCGGCAGGTTGGGGGGAAAGCAATTGGGGGGAGCATTAGGTATTTTAGTGAGTCAGGGAAGCCTTGGGTGTTCTTAAGCAGGTGGCCTGTTCCATTAGTAGCCCCCTCCCATGACCTTCTCCCCCTCAGAAATACCTCATGTGCACATTCAATTAGCGAATGTGTGGGCAAAAGGAGATGTTGATCACATTCAAGGTATGAGATTCACTCCCATGAATCCTTGAGTTACAGATAGAATAGAAAGGTTCCATTACATTTGTAACTTGAGGACTACCTGTCCTTGATAAACTTTCCAGAGAAGAGAAAGATTTTATTCTATGAAGACAAGCTGAAAGGAGTGACTTAAACTTAACGAATTAACTGTATCTAGGACAGATTTTTATCTGTCTGATATTTGGAAGAAAGTCTTAATCTAAAATTTGAAAATGTAATGTGTGTGTGTGTGTGTGTGTGTACTTTGCCTAGGTAATTCTTAAAGTATGATCCACTGTTTCATCTATGTCTGGCATATTCATCAGTGCATATTCTTCATTATCCTTCAAATATTCTTCCAAAGGCCTTTTTTCTTCTTCAACTGTTTGATGTACTTTCAACATTCCACGCCGTGCTTATACTTGATATTGCAGTATTTTAATCTTTTAACACTTGTGCTAGCTATTTCTTTGGAATGTAGGCAACCTTGTTTTTGTGTTGTTCTAGATGATCAGTTATTTTTTGTTTCAGTTCTTTTACTTCTTTCATTAGAGGGCTTTATTCTTCCTGAGGCAAAGGAGAGGGTGCCTAGTTTTGAAATAAAAAAAAAATGCATATATCTGCTGGATTCTTCTATTGCTAACTCCCCCTAGTTTGCCTCTACATTCTGAGTTACTTCTGGCAAGGCTTTTATTTTATTTTTTTGCCCTTTGATTTTGGGTAAATCTTTGCAGTTCTTCCAATTCTGCTTCTTTATTTCGTATTATAAATTGACGTTGATCTGTTAGCCTCTGTTCTGTTATTTCTGATTCTGGATGTTGTTTTTTTCCAGAGCTGGTGCATTTGTTTCAAATATCCTCTTTTGGGTGGATTTGATCTGTAATAACATATTATTATTTCTTTGTTTTCAATCACTGTATATTTGCAATAGGTAAACACCTTTGCTTCTAGCAGTTCTGCAGCTGCTGGCTCTGGTTGCTCAGCCAACAGTCCTGAGTCTAGTAGCCCATTTTTCACCAACTATCCAGGAACTCCAACATCTAGCATGGACCTTGTTAACCCAGGTGACACCTGAGACGATATGGCTTTTTGAAATTTATGTCTCACCATATTTTTAATGGAACAGACTCACTTTGTCTGACTCCTCTGATGAGACCTGTCCAGTATGGTTGAATTCTCATCTTCCTTTGAGCACACAAGCCCCAAAACCACATCAAGGTAGTGCCTCATTGGGGGGGCAGAGACAAATTCCTTATGTGTCTTTATCACACTTGACCAGATACAGTATTCAAGTATGCAAGTACTACATGTGTAAATATTCAGTACAATTAACACTCATACAGCCATATTTTGCATTATTTGAAATTTCTAAATGCTCTTCAAGGGCAGTAGAATATATGTTCAGAAGACAAATCATGAGGGCATGAGTGATCATTAACAAAATTTCCCAAATTTTGTTACACAGATAGATCCCATCATTGGAAAAGGCAAACACATTCTCAAAGTCAAATGCATTTGTTTCAGGACCTACACAATGCACCTCCACGAGATTCTGAGAACACAGCAAAACAGTATGAGAGTTGGCATTTTGTAGATAGCTTGTTAGCCATGTAAGGGGCTCTATAAATAACCAGTTTTAGCACTTTAAATTAAGTTCGGTGAGCATCTGGCTATTAATGGAGCTTCTTATTTAAAAGGAATATTGGACCACAGAAAGGTGCTGCTTTTCTTCAGTACCATAACACTCTAGATAAGTTGCTTTTTTTCCATTGTCCTCAAAGCCATGCCACAACGACTGAATTGCAATAGTGCCTTGAGATTATCAGGTTATGAGCTATAGAAGCCAGTGATTCTCCTTCTCGTACGTATGTAGTCCTCAACTTATGATCGTAATGGAATTTCTTTAAGACATGACAGTCATAAGTGGCTCACCCCTGTAATCAAATCTGATTTTACAACTTTTTTGCAGTTGTCATTATATGAATGTCAAGGTTATTAAGTGAAAACAATGGTTACTGAATGAATGTTGTGGTCATTAAGTGAATGCTGGTTTCTTCTGCTCCTTGTACCTCAGAAATCTTCCAAATAATGATAAAAGGCATGTATCCCTTGAGGGGGAAATCAACCCCATCCCTAACTGCTACTTAATAGCAAACTACTTCTGTCTAACTGCAAGAATTTTTAGAATTTGCTTCTTCTCTTCAAGGCATATTCCTTCTTTGAATTCCTTCATTTGTTAGGTCAAAAGTCATAGTTGTGAGCTTTCTAACTGATTGTATATAAATAGTTCATGTCCTGTTTGATAGAATAGATTAATATTTTAGATGCTTGGAAAAGGCAGTTTCTCACCCATCAATGCACACTATTTCTGAAAATAACTGTGCTATTCTGAAATCTACAGTGAATTTGCACATTGGGATAAAAGTGGTTTTGAAGACTCAACATAAGAAATGTGTTTTCTTCATTTATTGCTATATAGATTTTCAACAGTTCTAAAAAATTTAAGAGTACAAAGTGACCTTTAAATATTGACAGAAGTCATCATAATAGTAATTCAATGCTGATATACTATGGAATATTTGTTGTGGAGTAATTTACTTGTAGAAAGTTTCAAGTGTGTCTTGCATAACATAAAAATTGAAAGCATAAATACATAATTTATATTTTAAAAATAAAGGTGATTTTTTTTTCTGTACCAATTGCTCTCATTTAAACTTTCTTCTGCTCAGAAATCTTCCAAATAATGATAAAAGGTTCTGTTAAATCAAAATGAAAATGTTCACAGAGTTTCCATAGAAATGTCACATTTTTAGAGCACAGATACTCCCATGTCATTACTAAAGCTAGTTATGGAAAGCTGTTGAACTACATATGAAGAAATCACAGTGAGTTTCCATTTTGATGAAAAAAAAATCTGCCAGTACTATCCAGAAAGAGTTTTTTGTTAAATGTTACGGAATTAATGAAGACGTCAATCTCAATGTTGCAGCTTTTTTTCTAACTCAGTAATACTGGAACAACCACTATTAAATATATATATATACAGGAACACAATGTTGCAGCCAACCAAGACCAAAAAAGCCACAAAATAGACAGAAGATATTAGAAACACCAATCAAGCAGAACACAGCAAACTCCAAGACCAATAAACACAGACCAAGACTCCCAACCAATCAGGATGAAGAAAAACCATTCTGGCACAGCAGTAGGCTAGCCCCAAATTTAAAACTGAAACAATTGTAAAAGTCTCTAAAATATGACTTGTTACTTCATTTTCATACCAGAAAATATTTTGGCTACTTGATTTTCTGTATGTGTCAGGTCCACTGTTAATCAGACAGGGTTAACGAGACAGGTTTCAATACCCATAATATATTACTATGCTAATTTATTTATTTATGTAGTTATTAAACTTCTATGCTGCCCATCTCAACTATTTTTATTTCTTACCCATAGGTGACAATATATTTCCTTTTTAGGTGTGTAAATAAATAGATGATATATCACTGGATAAATCACTGCAGTTTTGTTGCAAAGTTTTTTCAGAAGTGGTATCCCATTGCCTCCTTCCTAGGACTGACAGAAAATGACTGGCCAAGGTCATCCTGCTGGCTTCATGCCCAGTATTAGAGCACTGAATTTGACCCTGGTGAAACATGTTCAAATCCCAGTGGGAATCTATCTGACAGTAGGGGTCCTTGGGAAAAGATCCCTGACATGTCATATATCTATCTCAAAGACGAGAATGACATGGACTAGGGGACGCATGCTAGAACATCATCTGGGTTATCAAGGTCCATGCCAAATGCTAGACAATCTGACAAGAAGTGAGCTACTAGAACAAGGCATGTATAAAGATGACAAGAGAACCTGGAATTGATGAAATGCTACTACATTTCACAGAGCTAATGAGAGGGGATATATGAAATGTATGAGAGAACTATGATTGGACAGAAACCTTCATCTATATTCACTCAGAACCAGGGAATTATACAACACTTCAACATAGTGAAGAGGAAGCTGCTCTCACAACTTGAGACTGACCAACTACATATTACATAATAGATTCAATAAGAGATGAATGAACAACTGGATGTTATTCTGGATGCCTAAAGTTGGAATATCATTGCTAGCTTCTCCATTATAGAGCACAGCAGCTGATATAACACATAATATCATGTATAAACTAGCAAAAAGAGAGTAATAGATTTCTCAGGAAATCCTTATGACAAGCATAACTCAAACCAATTAACTGATATGAGGCTAGAGGCTAAGATTAAGACAATTTAGATAGTGGTTAGTTAGCTGCTGGAATTGCAAAAGAGTGTGAAGATTAAGATAAGAGTTGCCTATTGAAAAAATAATACAAGGACCTGACTCCATCTGAAACCCCAGAGAACACTAAACAAAGACTCATAGCACTGGCTACCAAATAGGGAGATACCCAAGAGAAGCAAAGGTTAAGAAGATAAATACCTTCCAAAAACAACCCAAAGTGTAATCTCACCGCAATTGCAGTGCAACAATTCAAAAATAGCAGAATGGCCAACAATAGAAATCAACTCTGTATCTACATTCTTGATGACCCAAGTGATGCTGTGGCTGCCCTCTCACAGTGCCTGAAGGTTGTGAGGGCCTGAATAGAAGACAACAGGCTTTGGCAATTCCAGCAACTCTGGCATTGGATACATGGAATTCTGGGATTTGGAACATTGTCATCTTTTACTTGTTTCCCATCAGCCCAATTATTCTACCACAGATAGATCCAGTCCTTAACTTGGGGGTTCTCCTGCAACTCCTACTCGAGGAGCAGGTGAAAATTGTGTCTAGGACAGCCTTTGTCCAACTTCATGTTGTGCAGCAGTTGTGGCCTTTCCTGGATCAGGATTCCCTGTACTCAGTTGTACAGTCCTTAGTAATCTCATGCTTGGACTCTTGTAATGCACTCTATATGGGGCTATCCTTGAAGAGTATACAGAGACTGGTGTTGAGTGTGGCAGTTTTGGGATCCTCAAGAATGGCTCCTGTAATATCACTGTTCTGTGAGCTGCATTGGTTACCAGTCTGCTTCCAAGTGCAATTCAAGGTGTTGTGATCACCTTTGAAATCCTTCATGGCATGGGTCCAGGTTACTTGAGGGATTGTCACATTCACTAGGATTGGCCTGTCCCACTTGCGCCATCAGAGGAGACATGATGTGGATCCTATCAACCCAATTATTCTGGCTGGAAGAGTCCTGGAGGAGGGCCTTCTCTGCTGTTGCTCCTGCCCTCTGGAACATCTTGCCCCTGATGTGAGATTGGCCCCAATTCTCCTATCCTTTCATAAGAGCCTAAATATGTGACTCTGCCAGTTGCCTAGGCCCCTATGGGAGAACAGTACAGTGGAGGTGATTGATCAAATAACAACAGATCCCACCGACCCCCCATTCCACCCTGCCGATGTGTCCTTAGATTTTAATTGTTGATTGTAATTTATTTATGTTTTAATGTAGATATATTTTTATGACTGTAACTTCCTTACTTATGGAAAGATGGGTGACCAACAAAATTTATAAAATAAATAAATATAAATAAACAAATAAAAGCCAAGCACTAGACCCATAGACACAAGAGTCTACTACCTTAGGCAGAACCCATATTCTGCCTCAAAGGCAGTCAAATATCTGGTAGAGTGTAAGATGTAGCCAGGAACAATACACACTCAATGACACAATCCAATAATAGCACTTTGTATTGTATATTTACACAATATATGGGCTAGATCTTCCCAAATCCAGATAGAAGATTCCACAGAAGATCACAAAGAATAACACAACTAAGACCTTGTGTGACTTTTAGATCCAGGTGGGCAGACAGATACTGACCAATCAACTAGACCTTGCGATAATAGACTAGAAGCAGATGACAGCTGTAATCGTAAGTGTAACAATCCCAAGTAATAGCAACATAAGGAAAAAGTAATATAAGAAGCTGAAAGAAGTACCAGGGCCTGAAGGTGGAAATAGAGAGTATAAGAAAAGTTAAGGACGGTGACTCCTAAGCTGGGAGAGTGGTTCTAACAGATCCCAGGAATAGCAACAGAGCTCTCTGTCCAGAAGAGTGCAGTGTTAAAAACATTAAGATACTGTACAGAACTCTCAAACTTCCATGCTTTTGATAGAGAATCCAGATTAAAACATTTCATCCAGAGTGGTGAGAAGAGATTTTTTAAAAAAATTATATTATTATTCATATTCATGAATAATTATTTCTGAAGAAAACTTACCTAAAAGAAAAATATATATTTTCTTTGAGCATACTCAAATACAATTTAGAAACATCAGGAACCATCTATATTTGTCTGTGGATAGTAATTTCTTTAATTGGTCTTTGAAAACTGTATTTGAAAACGACCATTAGAAAATTGCTGCTATTATTACCTTCTACAAAGAGAAAGATATCAAGAAAGAATACAAAAATTAATTAAGAATTTTGATTGCAAGAATATGAGATGTGGCAATGAACAAAATCAGACAATGTGATGAGGCTCTATTCAGGAGAAGAGGTGTGCAGATCAGAGTTTAGTTCTTCAACATAAAAATGTATGATGCACAAAAGAAAATGTATTGCATCTTCATTGACTCAAAGAAAGTACTTGATAAAGATACAGATATCTGAAATGTTTTGTACATACTGTATATGGAGTTGAAAGTTGCTTGCTGAGTGGTATATCTAGAAACTAGATACATAAGAAAATAAATAGAATGTTTAGCAAAATGTTCCCAAGATGGTGCCCAACAAGGATGGTGAGGTTCTTGCTCCCGGAGAACTTATCACCTTTTAGATCCTTTTAGAATGCCCACCTTCACCAGAAGTTGCCTGAAATTGTGTGCTGAAGCTCCCGTGAATAATCAAGATCCCTTGGGAGCCTGATATTCCCCCGCAGCCAACTTGGGTGAAGCAGCCTCGGCAAGCTCCCACAGCCTACCCCAGCAGCCATGAGCCCCTGTGAAGCGCAATTCCCAGGTGGCAGGGGAGGGCAATTCCCTGGAGATAGAGCCATTGGACAATCTCCCGCAACCTCCCCAGCAGCCATAATGCTTGAACCCCGAGCCCCAGTGGAGCGCAAATACCAGGAGGCAATTAAAGAGCCAAGAGGCAATTAGAGAGCCAAGCCGGAGCACAGCCATCCCCACTCAGCTTTCCGAGCCCCAGATAAATACAATTCCCTGGAGGCAGCCAGAAAGCCATGCCAGAATGGACTTACAGTCAGCCAGTCTAAATCCCAGCAAGAAAAACTTATTGTTTTTTGTTGTTACCAGGAAACAATCTTTCTAGAAAATAATTTCTACAGTTCTCTACCTTACCAAACAATCTCTCACCAACCTCTACCTCACCAGGAAACAATTACTTAGTAGCCATTAAAACAGAAGAAACCATGTGGCTTTAAGGAGTTTTCCAGTCCTAAGTTTCCTTGGATGGAGTCTTGAACCAAGTCAGCTATGAACTGAGTTAACTATGGTCCCCCAAACAGGATTCCCTGAATGGGGTCAATGTGTTTCAGTAATTCAGTTGTTTTACTCTGTTTCAATAATTCAGCATGTTTTTAGTCATCCTGTTACAGCCTGTTTCAGCGTGTTCCAAACCTACAGCTTTTACAACGTGTCTCACCCAACAGCAGCCATCAAAGTAATAAATCCTTCTCACCCAGTGGATTGGATAGCAGCAGTTAGCAAAGCAATAACCCTTTATTTGCTGATTCTTAATACTACTTCATTACTTTAATACTTAAACACTGATAACTTCATTACTGCAAAACTTATAACTTTTCTACCTCATGACCTATATCAATGATTAGATATTGATGTCTCTAAATCAATTTCTATGAAATAATTAATTTATCAATGGATTAATTGATTTATTGTTTTGATTGATTAGTGTGATTAGAGTGTTTAGTACAAATAGTGTGATCACTGATCAGTGTAAAAGATCAGGATTCATGTAATTTAATTGATTAGTAAAATTAGTGATTTAGTGAATTTAATTGACCAGTGTGATTAGCGATTAGTGTAATTAATTGATTAGGCTGATTGTTGCTTAGCAAAATTATCTGACTAGAGAGATTATTGTAATTGATTAATTGGTGTGATATTGGCTATATTCAATACCAAAATATCTTGTTTCATTAAGCAACTTAATCAACGTACCATCTCAACAAACCTACCATGCCAGGAAAAAAAATCCAGTGCCAAACCACAACCTAAAGAGAAAGAAATCCCCATCAATGAACCATAAGACTCCTGCACATGCCTTATATGTAATGAAACTCTAAAGGATAATTAAAATTCCACCAAATGTTCTCTATGTCAGTGGCCCCCAACCTTTTTTGTACCAGGGACCGGTTTCAAGCAGAAAATTTTTCCAAGGACCGGGGAGAGAAGAGAAGGAGGGGGGGGGCTTTTCCTGTCGTCGCAGCTATTCCGAAGCGCCCGTTTCACCCCCACCCCCACCCGCCCGCCCGCGCGCTTCAATCCACAGTGTCCCGTTCTGCCTGCCTGCCTGCCTGCCTTAGTTTCTGGTTGTTTGGGAGCAGCTTCGGCTGAGAATAATAACTATTCGCCTCTTTTACTCAGCCGAAGCTGTTCCGATTCAACCATTAACGAAGGCAGGCAGGCAGGCAGAACGGAGCACTGCGGGCGGGCGGGCGGGCGGACGGGTGGGGGTGGGGGAGAAACGGGTGCTTCGGGGAAGCTGCGGCGACAGGAAAAGCCACCCCACCACCCCACCCCCGGCTTCTTTGAAGCAGTTTCTTCCTGTGCTGGTGGAGGAGCGAGAAAGCGACTGAGAGAGCTGACCCAGAGAGAAGGACAGGCTTCGGTTGCTTCCTCCCTCCCCTTCTTTCATTTGTGTCCTTGATCCCCGATCCCAGCAGCATTCACCGAAGGTGAAGAAAGCCGCCATTTTTTTTTAAAAAAAATTCTTTGCGGCCCGGTAGAGAGTGCTCCACGGCCCGGTACCGGTCCGCGGCCCGGTGGTTGGGGACCCCTGCTCTATGTGACAACTACGCTCACCATGACTGCTTGGGATTACCCAAGCAAATGACTCAATTCCTAGAATCATCCAACCATGCATTTCAATATTTCTTCCCATCATGCAGACCCAAACTGGAAAAATATATTGCCCTGTTTGAAAGAGTTGATACCATAGAAACACGAATAACATCCCTTGACACCATAGTAGCATCCCTGGACACTTTAAAAGAAAGATTAATTAACCTTGGAAAAAAAGATACAACACAAAAACCCAAACAACCAATAGCTACAAACCACATCTCTACCCAACAACCACAATCCAATCCACAAAAAAACACAAATCCAACAAATAATGATATCCCAATCCTCGTCAGAGAAGCTGTCGAGCACGAACGGAAGTGTCCAAATGCCATCTTATTTGGTCTAAAGGACAACAATGACAATGATGACATCACAATTGTCCGCAACATCATCAGTGACTATCAAGCATCAATCATCTCCCCTGATGAAATACTTGACATTTCCCGCATCGGCCCAGAGTTCAAAAACAGTGACAGCTTGGTGGCCCCACGCTTCTGTAGGGTCATTTGCAAAAATGAATCAAGCAAACATAAATTCATTTATACTATTCACTCACCAAAAGCAACACCAACCATAAGAACCTCCGTTCTTGCCCTGACCTAACCTTACAGCAACGTGTACGATCCCGTGAGCCACGCACTGAGCTCAAAAGACTTCATGAACAAGGAAATACTAATCTATACATTGACTAACCCACAGAATATATCAAAAGCAAGACCTTCAACTTACATCCCAAAAACCATCACCCCAACATCCAACATTAGGCATGCATGCCCCTTACTTCCTCCATACCCACTACTACATATCTAAAATGCAAACTACTCAATGCAAGAAGCCTCGCAAACAAAATGAATGAATTTCTCATCTTATTAGGCACGACCACATTCAACCTTATATTTGTCTGTGAGACTCCATTATCACAGTCAGCGAATATCATGTTTATTGGTCAGATCGCGAAATCCGTAGAGGAGGTGGAGTTGCTATCTTCTACAAAAAATCCCTAAATCTAAAAAAGATTCAAATTACATAGGAACTTGCTCTCCTAGAGACCATTGTCTGTGAACTGTCTTCAAATGCCACAATCCGCTTCTTACTATGCTACAGAGCCCCAGATTATGACATAGTTCATGCAAACAAGCTAACTTCACTGTTAACGTGGGCTGCCTCTTGCCCTCACCCTCTTATTTTCCTTGGTGACTTCAATCTACCTCTTATAAATTGGACACTAAATGAATGTACATCCGAACCCATACTTGCAATCCTGTACAATGTTGTTACTACACTGGGACTGAATCAATTAGTAACTAACAACTTATCTTCTGCAACAGCTCAAACTCAATACATGGCCTACAAATACAAGAACCCTTTTCAAACAGTGACCACAGTATGATAGACTTTTGTCTCAATTTACACCCTCACAAAGAAAATCATAATGATAGATCCCCAAAATACAACTTCAAAAAAGCCAACTATGATATCATAGATGCTGACCTATCATCTCTTGATTGGCACATTCTGTTCTCATTATAATGCATTCTTGTTTGAACTTGAAAGAGTCATTAAACTATATGTATTATTAGTAACCCCCCAAACAAAAACAAAAAAAAATTACCCATAACAATAAGGAAACTTCAGTTAAAAAAAAGATTGCTATGGTGTAAAAACAAAACTAGCTACGTAACAAACTTTAACAACCAATATAACACCCAATGCCAACAGATAAAGGCAGAATGCACAAATTACCACTGCAATCAAGAGGAAAATCTCCTACTTACAAAATCCACCCGCACCTTCTACAATTTTGTTAATACCAAACTTAAAGAATCAAGAACCATCCCACCCCTAAAAGGACCAAATGGGCGTTGGTCAATTTACCTGAAAACACCCTGTCTATCTATGCTGCTAGAGAGCCCAGGATGGGTTAGACTCCTCCTGATGGCATAATCAAGCTGAGTCCGTCTTGTATAAAAGTAGCAGCCTGTGGGAGTAACCTCAGCTTTGGCGAACGTGCTTGACAGACTTTAGTGAGTGTCTCTGAAAGCCAAAACAGAAGCTTGAACCATAATTTATCTTACCATAGTCTGGATGAAACCAGGGAGGGACTGGGCTCTCTAGCAGCATAGATAGAAAGGGCGTTCTCAGGTAAATTGACCAACGCCCATTCTCCTCCATGCTGCTGCAAGAGCCCAGGATGGGACATACCAAAGCCTGCATGTCCTCGGGAGAGTCCTCATCTGGCTTATCACTCCAAAGTTGGAACCTCTTGCTGAAGTACCCGTCTGCCGAAAGCCGCACTCATTGAGGCATAGGAGTCCAGGCGGTAGTGTCTGATGAATGGAGATGGGGATGTCCATGTAGCCACTCTGCAAATCTCTTTTAGGGAACATCTAGGGTGTGCCACTTGCGCTCTAGGTTGTGGTGCGGAAGGGGACAGAAATCAGGTACCACTATGTCCTGGATCTGTGGAATACGGTATTTATCTTGGGTACAAAAGTCCCTACGGACCTAGACAGAGAACAACTCTGTTGTCATGAATGATGCAGAGGTCCTGCTGTATTGAAAGAGCAGCCAACTCCGACACCCTTCTAGCTGATGTGATAGCTATTAAGAAAACCACCTTCAGGGTTAAGAATTGAAGGGACACCTTTCTGAGGGGTTTGAAGGGACGTTCTGTTAGAGCCTGGAGAACCTTGTGAAGGTCCCAGGATGGAAACCTGTGTACCACAGGAGGGCAGAGATTGGAAGCCCCTTTTAGAAATCTGCATACTGAAGGGTGGTGGCACAAGGAAGGAAATGAGTCCCAGGAGAGGACTGAGGAAAGAGCCGCTACCTGACGGCATAAGGTGTTAGGTGCAAGACCCTTCTCTAGGCTGTCTTGAAGGAAATGGAGGACCTCTGCTACTTCAGCTAATGTTGGAGTGAGACCTTCCCTTTGACACCAATGACAAAAAACCCTCCAGGTGGCATCGTAGATACGCGTCATAGATGGTTTACGAGATGCTTGGATAGTAAGGATGACCCTTTCTGGGAGATTAGCCTCTCTTAACAGTTGCCGCTCAATCGCCACATGGTCAGTTTGAACCACTGGGGATCCAGGTGGAGTAGGGCTCCCTGATGCAGGGAGTTCTTGTGGTCTGGGATCCTCCAAGAAGTGGCTACAGACAGGTTCACCAGATCTGCAAACCAGGGTCTCCTGGGCCAATGGGAGGCCAGAAGAACCAGCTCTGCCTGTTCCTCCAACATCTTCTGAATGACCGCCGGAATGATGGGAAGAGGAGGAAAGGTGTAGAGGAGACCATCCATCTGCTCCGGTGCATTGGTCCCCTCTGCTCCCTGACAAGGAAACCTGGTGAAAAACCTGTTTACTTGAGGGTTTTGGGGAGAGGCGAAGAGGTCTACCTCCAGGGTCCTGAACTTGAGGGAGAGATCCCTGAATATGGACTGGGGAAGGGACCATTCTGCATGGTTGGCTAGACTCCTGATCAGCCAATCGGCTTGGGAGTTGTTGACTCCCGAGATGTGGTCTGCTGTGATAGACAGCAGGTGTCTCTCCTTGTACCGCCCCAACCGTTTGGGTTCCCTCATAAGGGCCTTGGATCTTGTCCCCCCCCCGCCTGTTGATGTCCACCTTTGCAGACATATTGTTCATCAACACTAGCACATGGGATCCAGCTATTCTGTCTCTGAAATGTGTCGGTGCTAGATATATGGCACTGAGTTCTAGCCAGTTTATGGGGCCGGTCCTGTCCATCCGGGACCAAATCCCTTGAGCTATGTGCCCGTCCATGTGGGCCCCCCAACCCAGAAGACTTGCAATGGTGGTGATGAGCGGTCTGTTCGGTTCTTTATTGGGGGCCCTTCCAAAGGGCTGGGGAAAGCCACCACTTGAAGGAGCGACAGGTCTGCGGAGAGAGCTGGACCCTGGCAGATGTGTGGCTGGTTCTTTCTTGTGGAAAGGGGAGCAGGAATCATTGTAGAGTTCGGGAGTGTAGCCATGCCCACAGAACGATGCCAATACATGAGATCATTTTCCCTAATAATTTGGACAACAGTGACAGGGAGACAGTGTGTTGATGTTGAACCAGTCGAATGATATGGGTAAGGCTCTGCCCTCAATCTGGAGACAGAAAAACTTGGCACAGAGTTCTGTCGATGACAGCTCCCAGGTGGAGCAATCTGGTTGTGGGGAAGAGATAACTCTTCCTGGAGTTGATGAAAAAGCCATGGTACTGGAGGCAATGGAGTGTGGTTTGTAGATCTTGATGGGCAGAATGAGTGGAGGACAACAGTATCAAAATGTCGTCCAAGTAGCATTGGATCCTGACTGAAACAGACTGGAGCAAAGCCACCAATGCCACAAGTATCTTTGTGAAGACTCTTGGAGCAGACGAGAGCCCAAAAGGAAAGGCTTGATACTGGTAGTGGGAATTCTGGTAACAGAAACAGAGAAACTGGTGATGATGAGGCCAGATGGGAATGTGGAGGTAAGCCTCCGTGAGATCAGTGGAAGAGAAGAGATTGCCCTCCCAAATGCTCTCTAGAATAGAATGCAGAGTCTGCATTATAAAGCGCCTATATGGGATAAAGTCATTCAGAAATTTTAGGTCGAGAATGGCTCACAACCCCCTCCCCCCCAAGGCCTTAGGGACCATGAAAAGCCGAGAATAAAAACCACGTCCCAGTTGGAGTTCAGGGACTGGTTGAATGGTCCTTATGTTGACCAGGTGTTGAATGGCCAATTCCATAAGGGCCCTCCATGAACTGTCCCAGGAAACAGGACAGAACACAAAATTTTCTGGGAGTGATGATTACTGTATTGAGTACCCAGGCGTCTGTCGTTGATTCCTCCCATCTGGAAGCAAAGGAAGCCAAACGACCTCCGATGGGAGGGGAGAATGAGGGATTATTTAGAGCGACGGAAGGAGCGACCCCCTCCCCCATGAAAGGGCCATTTACCAGCAGTTTGCTGTTGTCTGCCGGGTGCCTCAGGGCGTTGCTCTTGGTGCTGGGAATACGCTTTTTGCGGTCTGGAGAAGTGAGAAGTATTTTCGTGCTTGAATGGAGGTGGCCAGTATGGACGGTAGTCTGCCCTCTTCCCTGTCGATGAAAGTTCCTTTTGTCTTTTGTTTCGACAACGAATGGATCGAGAGCATCACCGAACAGCTTCTCACTGGTGCAGGGGGCTGAAGCCAGCTTCCACTTGCATCAGGGCTCTGCTTGCCAATTTCGTAACCATAGCAGTCTCCTCGCTGCCATGAATGACGCCATGGCCCTGGAGAACTTGGCAGCGTTGAGGGTGGCATCCACCATGAACTCTGCTGCAGCTATAATTTTATTGAGATCTTGATGCGATCTACAGTCTGATGGGGATATGAGGCCTTGTAGTTGGCGTAGCCAGCGTATGGAAGACCTTGTAAAAAACAATGCAGCAGTTGAAGCCCGGATGGCCCAAGCAGAAGCTTGATGGTTATGCTTCAATGTTTGTTCGGGGCATTTGTCCTCTGCCTTTAGTACGTCCTCAGGCTCAGTTGGAGTGCTCGAGGAGAAGGAAGCCACGACTGGGGTGTCTACCGAGGGAACTGCAAGGGCAGTAGCTAGAGAAGGGCCCATGTTGTAAAACCGCCTATCATGGGACGATGGGTGGGGGCTTGCTGTGGGGAAGGCAAATTGCTCCTTGACTAAGTCAAGAAAAATGATGGGGGTTGGAAGGACCTCTGAGTGAACAACGGGTTTGGAGAAGAGGGAATCCCCATGCCCCGATTGCACCACTTGAGGTTCGGGGGTAGCTTCCTCCGAGGACAACTGGGCTGTGACCAGTGCCTTGTGGAGGAGGGGTTTAAATAAGGCAGTTTTGAAAATTATGGCTGAGGGAGGTTGATCAGGCCTCAGATCCTCCTCTTCCTCTGAGAGGTTGGGGTCCCAGATTTCTCCCTCTTCCAGTTCAGATGCAGGGGAGGGGCTATACTCAGATGATTCTGCATAGTCTCCCTGCTCGAAATCAACCCATTCTGCATGGGTAGGACGGGATCTGTGCTCCACAAGATGAGGTAGTCCCCTTTTGGGGATCTGAGCCTGAGAATAGGCCGAAAAGATGGTCTGAGACCTGTCTGAGGGCCTAAAGATGTGTTGAAGCCCTTCTGCTAGACCTTGTCTGATGACTATGAAGACTACATCGTGGATGTCAGAGGGTCTGCCACTCGATGGAGGATCAGGGGGCCAAAGGCTTGCCGCTGTTGGAGTAAAAGTAGCCTCCGGTCTTGGTCGAGAATTACTTTTGGCTACAGATGGGAGAGAAGAAGAGAGGTCCCAAGGGGCCTGAATGAAGTTGGGGCCTGATCTGCTCAAGTCTTGAGGCCCAGCTTGGACCTCAAGCCTCTCTGGGGACCAGGATTGGAGATGTCTAAGAGGGGCTGGGGTTTCTTCCACCTCCCTGGAAGTACATGCCTGAACCACCAGAGGATTGGTTGGTTGGGAAGCCTGTTGCAGTTGTCCCCTCATTTGTTCAATAGTTTTGTTGAACTGTCTCTCCAAGGCTGCATGTCTTCATTTCTCTGCTTTTAGTTCGGCCTGGGATGTTTTCTTGGGGCCCAAAGGTTTGGCCCTGATCTTGGCCGTTACCTCCCTTTGAACAGATTGAGAACGTTGTCTCCTTCTTTTTCTTTTGGCAGTCTGGAGGCCTTAGGTGTTCAGGCCCGAAAGTTCTGTGTTGATCTTGTCTTGATCCATAGTTGGCATAAACAGACACAAGAGGTGCTGGGAGCGACCCTCGCTATGTGTTGCCTATGCAGTAGCCTGAATTAGGGTCCTTTTGGATGGTAGAAGCAGGCCGTTGGTAGATGAAGCCACCTGAAATGGCCACTCGCCATGTGCATTGGAAGAAGAAGCTTTCAAAAGAGCCTCTCGCATGAATTACAGGCTACAATGGCTGTTAGTTGCTCCCTAGGCTGAGAATAGCCCGGAGCAGTGAAATCAGCTGGAAAGAGAAAACACGGGTTTTTTTTCGATCAGCTGTGAGGCACTGTTATCGCTAATACAATCTTTACAATCGTGGCAGGTGAAATCGCAAAGGGAGAGGTGTAGGGGAGGGCCAAGGGTTTCTCCCCTACTTACAGTCTCCCTTAGCTGAAAACGTTGAATCCTCGGCGTTGCAGGAGAGCGGAGCCCCAATCTCCTGAAGGCACAACTGTACTGGGTACCCGGGAGCTGTGCCAATGATCTAAGATCGCTTTTGATTGCTGCTGACTAAAACTGCTTTCAGAGACACTAGCTCAATAGTCATCGAAAGAAGCTGAGTCAAAGCTGGAGTTACTCCCACAGGCTGCTACTTTTATACAAGATGGACTCAGCTTGATGATGTCATCAGGAGGAGTCTAACCCATCCTGGGCTCTCGAAGCAGCATGGAGGAGAATGGGAAAGACTGCAACGATGAAGCTGTTAAGGCCAATCTATTCAATACATTCTTCAGTTCAGTCTTTGTAAACAGCAATGGTTCATGCCCCACATTTCCTATTCGTACCACAACTAACTGTAATGACCTGCTACATATTTACTTTACAGAAGATAATGTAGAAGAGGCACTACGAAACCTAAAACTATCCCTATTTATTGGCCCCAATGGATTATGTGCATACTTCTTAAAAAAGCTCTCCTCTGCCATAGCGGAACCTCTAAGCATTATATATGAGATATCTTTCAGAACCAGCTCCTTACCAAACCTATGGTCCTTAGCTGCGGTCATCCCTATCTTCAAAAAAGGTGACCCCAGCCTGGTTGAAAACTACAGACCAATCTCACTGTGTTGTGTCATGTGTAAAGTCATGGAATCAATCATCAACCAATTCATCACACTCCTCCAAATAACCTACTCTCCAAAAAACAATTTGGTTTCAGGAAAAAATTGTCCTGCAATTTACAACTCCTACACTGCAAAAACATATGGACTACTCTACTTGACCAGGGTAAAGCTATAGACACAATTTACATAGACTTCTGCAAAGCCTTTGATTCAGTGGTACACGGCAAACTACTGTTAAAACTAAACTCTTACAGCATTTCCAGATCCCTCAATAAGTGGATTACTGAGATCCTATCAAACAGGCAACAAATAGTAAAAATAGGCAGTGCTATATCTAACCCTGCTCCAGTTAATAGTGGTGTCCCCCAAGGCAGCATTCTAGGACCCACACTCTTTATACTCTATATAAATGACTTTTGCGATCACCTTATAAGCAACTGTGTCCTCTTTGCGGATGACATAAAATTATTCAACACCACTGACAATGCTACTATCCTTCAAAGCGACCTTGATTATGTGTCTGAATGGCCAAACATCTGGCAACTCCAAATCTCAACCAACAAATGCTCTGTCCTACACATTGGTAAAAAAATCAGTACAAATACAAACTAGGCGGATATGACCTTGTTGATTATCCTCACTCTGTCAAGGACCCTGGAGTTCTCATATCAAATGACCTAAGTGCCAGAGCTCACTGTAACAGCATTGCCAAAAAGGCGTTAAGAGTTGTAAATCTAATCTTAGGAAGCTTCGCCTCTGGAAATATTGAATTGCTAACTAGAGCATACAAAACTTTTGCCAGGCCAATACTCGAATACAGATCATCAGTTTGGAATCCGCACTGCATATCAGACATTAATACAATCGAGTGAGTCCACAAGTATTTCACGAGAAGAGTACTACACTCCTCTGCTCGCAACAGAATACCCTATATCACCAGGCTTGAGATTTTGGCCTTGGACAATCTTAAACTATGTCGCCTACGGTTAGACTTAAGCGTAGCACACAAAATTATCTGCTACAATGTCCTACCAGTCAATGACTACTTCAGCTTCAACCACAACAATACAAGAGCACACAAAAGATACAAACTCAATGTAAATCACTTCAAACTTGATTGCAGAAAGTACGACTTCAGCAATAGAGTGGTCAATGCCTGGAATGCACTACCTGACTCTCTTGTTACACTCTCTAACCCCCACTCCTTTAACCTCAAACTAACCACTATTGACCTCACCCCATTCCTAAGAGGTCTGTAAGGGGCGTGCATAAGTGAATCATCGTGCCTACCGTCCTTGTCCTATTGTCCCCATTTATTCATACCTATTTCCTGTATTCTTACTCATGTTTATACTTATATCTATTACCTTGTAAGCTATTGACAAATCAAATCAAATAAATAATAAATAAATTATTCAATACTAAGTGGGGAACAAAACAAGCTTGATGTTTCCTTGGCTTATTAAGGTAGATAAACTATAGATAAACAAATAAGGATGCTTCTAATATTTTATAAAATTTCTGTTCAATCATGTCCAATTATTTGAAATTTCCTGGACAAGTTCTTGCAGCTTCCAGAAGTGGTTTACCATTGCCTTCTTCTAGGGCTGAGAAATAATGACTAGCCCAAGATGATTCAGCTGGCTTCACTCAGAGTCTCCCAATTTGTAGCATGATGCTTTAACCAATACACCAACCTGAGTCCCATAGGAATACTAGAAGTTTTGGATACATGAATGTGCATATACAAATTTATATATGAATGATGCTGCATTATCGTCTGAGAATCTGAATGATTTGCAACAGATGCACTTTTTAGAAAAGAAAAATAAATTATTATATCAACACAGAAAAAGTGTCCTCTGAAGCTATTCTGAATTAAAATTGCAAAACATTTAATGATCTGCAAGGAAATGCAAAAAAATTAACATATACCTGTATTGGAATTTGATTTCTAGTATATTGTACTGGACAAATCTTTTATGTGTATAAGGCTTAATTCTTGGCTGAAATAAAATAATCTTTTTTAAAAAATAAAGTTTTATTTGGGTTTTCACACATACAAAATACAAGTAAAACATCTTTTTTGAAAATAGCATGGTCCCAGGTTGAACTTCTTTATACAGACACAAAACTCAATTTCATGCTCCTTCTTGTGTTCTATTCCATATCTTATACTATTCTACATTTTCTATATAGTTTTTCCCCTCTTTTAATTTTCTCAATTTTATTTTGATTATCTCATCTCAATTCAAATCATTATATTTATACTTTTGTCTGTTCTGTTTCAATTTCATATGATCTTTGCTCATTAAACAAATTTTCTCCTGTAGTTACTAATTGGAGTATGACACCTTTATATCTTTTAATTACATCCATTCAACTCTTATTTAAACTTCAATATATACCTTAAGGTTATGATCTTCAATATAATACATAACTTCCAATCAAATTCTGCTTGGTACATTCTTATAATACACACTATATTCTTTAAAAAAAAAGGATTATAAATATATGTAATTATAAACCCTCATTCTATTCCAATTCAGTTCTATCATTAATAATCATTAAAAAAATTAACATTTCTTTTCAATTAAATATCATACTTCCTTAAAGACACGTATAATCTCCATAATTACTTTTTCCCTTATTTCTCTTCACATATTTTTTGTAAATCATTAAATATTCATTTTGTTACATTTATTTATTGACAAGCATTCCACTGAATTACGATAGCTATTTTATCAAACATTTTAATCATACATTGTTGCATATTTTCTAAAATTATTTCTTTTTCTAATACAACAATACTATCTTATGTATCTTTGCAGAATCCCCTTTTCCATTAAATTTTTGCAGAATCCCCTTTTCCATTAAATTTTCACCCAATAGGCCCTGTTTCTCTATATTTTCTGTCCTTTATAACTTCTTTTCTTTTCTTTCTTCCCTCTCATCTTCTCCCTCCCCTTTTACCCCCTTGTCTCTCTACTTCTAATTCTCTCTTCTGCATCTCCCGCTTCTGTTGCTTTCTGATTTTATACTTATTTTTCACTCTATTTTATTTTAGAGTTGTTTTTCCCAATCTTAAACTTTCCATTCTCCTTCACCCCTTTCCTTTTTTCCCCCTACCTGAGACTACTTGTTCATTAAAGATGGCTTCTTCTTTGTCGCAATCTTCTTGTTCTGCAGGCATTTCTTGTTGTTTCTCATTGTTCCAAATCTCCATTTCTAAAAACTGAAATACGAAGCCAAAAGAACCTCTCCCTTCTTGGGCATCTTCTTTGTACTTTTTAAGTTTCATTTTCAGTTCTTCTAAAAGTGGAGCCATTTTAAACAGTTTTAAACAACCACCCGATTGATTTTAGTCATTCAAATACAATAACCAAAAATCCAGAGATCATCAAGTAATCCAAATAGTCCCAAACTGTTTCTTCTTATTTCTTTTTCGACTTTCTCTTCCTGGGGATTTTGTTGCGATGTTTCAGTTAAAATGTATCTTTTGGAAGTCTTGTTGAGATTTTGCTGTAAGTTCTTTTTCATTCCAGGCAGTCTCCTCCCTTCCAGATCCTGCCCTTTTATTCTTTTTCTCTCCTTTCCTGTTTTCAAAAGCTTTTGATTATCCATAAATCTTTATTATCCCTTTGACTTTTTATTTTCAGCATTAAATGCCTATTAATGTCAAAGTGGATTTTTTTTCCAATTTCTTGCTTAAGTCTCTTAGCTGTCAGTATAGGAAAAGGAGGGGGGGGAAACCAAATCTTTTCCCTTTTCTCTCTCCTTCGCAGCTTAAAAACCTTCTTAGGGAACAATGTTATTGTTTTTTTTAATAGTTTCAATTCCAGGGTACCTTATTTGTTGCTTTTGCTGTTTGACCCAATCAACCAAAACTTTCTCTTCTTATCTTCCTCCTGCACATTCTTTGCCAGTTGAGTTCTTCTTTGTGGTGACCATTTCTGACTACCGCTATAACCGCCTTCGTGAAAGGGAGTAATGGCCAGCTGGGGAGGAGAGATGCAGCTCTCCTCAACCCTGCAGTCAGTCTCCCCCTTCTTCACCACCTCTATGGGGTGGCTTAGCCCGAAACCAGCTGGCTCAGGGCACTCCAGCAGTGAGCACGGATCGAAACCTCGCAGAGACGAGGCTTCGGTCTGTTGCCGAAGAAGCTCAAACCGGAAGTCCCAAGTAAAACAAACAATCTTGTTGAGCATTCTGTCAAGTAAGCCTGTTACTAGCTAAGAGGTTAAGGATAGCTGAAATGTACAACTTGCTTGTGATAGATTGATTTGACCTTAGTTACTTCCACCATTGTGGAACAAGAACCCTTCCTGTTTGTGTGAGATTAATCTGTTACTCTTTGATGCAAGACAGAAAAGCGGAATAGAACAGCAAACTGCAGGGATTTTTTGTAAATTAAGAGAAGTCACTCATTTAAATTTGTCACAGTCCTTTTGGTATTTCCTGGGGATATAGTGCTGTGTTTCTCTTTACATGGTCTGTATGTTTGGCACTTTAAGTTTAAAATCTTTCATTTTTACAATATTTTCATTTTTGATATTTCAGTATATTAGGTGTGAGTTTGTGCTTAGATGTGAATTTGGCAACAACATAATTGTATGAAATCATACAATAATACCTTCTGCCAAATAGATTACTGACTACAGAAATATGATTTTGCAACCAGTATTTGCTAATTTAAATCCAGCTGTAACAATATGATATCCATCATAGCAAGTGAAGAAAAGGAAAACAGAAAACACACAGGCTGGAATTTGTTTTTACTCTGCTAAAAAATGTACATCATATTTAAATGGTTAGTAGAAGGGGCATGCATAAGTGCATTAACGTGCCTATCATCCCTGTCATCATATTTTTATTATTTTTATTCTTTTATTCTTGTTCTCATTTTTGTTTGACAAATTCTAATAAATAAATAAATAAATAAACATACATACATACATACATGCATGCAAAAATAAATGTAAATCATTAGGCAAAGAAGAAACAAACTGAAAAAGACTCATTGGGACAAATGAGCAACTTATAATCAAATTATAATCCTTTTATCAAAATGCTGGTGCATTTCATTAAGTACTTAGTCTCTCTGAGCTTTGATTGTTCCAGACAGAAATATTTCCCAATGTTACCTGATATAATCCAATATTAAATCTGGGATCCTCTGTATATTTTCTGCCCTGTATTTTCCATTTCCTCAGTGTTCTCAAAAGTTCTTGTGCTTTTTACTATAGATTCAACTTGAAATACTGAGAATGTCAATCTTCTGAAGCTTTATAGGCCTCCAAAGTGCTCTCTTTCTTTCTCTCTCTCTTTCTCTCTCCCTCCTTCTCTCCTTCCCTCTCTCCCTCTCTCTCTTTCTCTCTAGATATTCAATCTAAGAGTAATGACCAGACAAGGAACGACATTTTGTTTCCATTTGATGCAAATTCAGAGGCTGTTTTCAAATATTTTAATGGATACATGATGTCGAACCTATGCCATGCATGTTGGAGGTGGCATGCAGAACCAACTCTCTAGGCACACCTATTGCTCTTCTGCTGTTCTTTGTGCACGCAGGAGCACCGGAAACTGGAAGAGCAGCTCCCCGGAGTGCATCTGCGTGCTGTCCAGCTGGTCTTTGCACGTGTATGCGTGTTAGAAACTGAAAAACCAGATGGCCAGCGTGCATGCACACACCAGAAAGCTAAGCTTCCAGTTTCTGATGCTCCCACATGCATGCGACAGGGAGCTGCTCTTTTGGTTTCTGGTGTACTTGCATGTGCTCCCATTTCAGCACTCAGTGCTGAACATGTTAGCCACTACTGTCCTAATTCCTATGTCCCCTGATAATTACCCTTTAAAGGTTTATATGTATAAAAGTCAGAATTATTGCAAAAGAAAGAACTCATTAAGAAAAAAGAAGTGATATGTAAGATACATATTCAAGAGTGTGGTTGCACAGTGGTTAGAATGCAGTATTGCAGGCAAATTCTGCTGAATTCGAGTCTCACCGGCTCAAGGTGGACTCAGAGTTTCATCCTTCTGAGGTTGGTAAAATGAGGACCAAGATTGTTGAAGGCAATATGCTGAATCTGTAAAGCACTTAGAGAGGTTATAAAGCACTGTGAAGTGGTAAATAAGTCTAAGTGCTATTGCTATGAAGCAGAAGTTGCTTTAGGGAGAGTCAAAACAGTCAGGATAGCAGCTATGCACCTTATGAGAAAAATTTCTTCCCTACTATGATAAGGAAAAATTAGCAATTCATGTAAAAATGGGGGCATGTCTTTGATGAAACAAATGCAGTTAAATTGAAATTAAATCTTACATAACTTTTATTTCTCATTTGATGTATATTTTTAGATATATGTGTCATAAACATGAAAATCAGAAATGTATTTTATTAAAATACATTTCATTAAGCATTCCACAAATGGCACTGATTTAATAATTAATGCTACAGTTCCAATTTTGTAGACTATGTGTGCGGTTGGGTATGAATTAAATATTGTACTACTTATAATGAGAAGCAAGTCAAATACATTTATCTCTGTGGTCAGTTCCAAATTTGTTCTAGTATACTTCACTTTACTTTGATGGCTGTGCTCTTAATACAGTCATCCCACATTCACCTTCTGCATCTAGATATAGCTGAAAACCATTGCATTAATATTTTCATCTATTGCTCTAGTTTTCAGCTTGTTTCCTGAGGCAGAAAAAGTGATGAATTATTAGAGTAGGCCAGAAAATATGTGCAAGATATAAATAAATGGATATGACTAATGCAAGAGAAATTAAAATTAAAATTTCAAAAGCATTACATGAGTGCTGTTATCCATTAGGAATTTGCTATTGCATTTTGTCTAGATCATTATATGGCGCTGAAAATGTTTTGTGCATATACTTGCACCTGTGTATATACATTTTTGTAAGGCAAGCACACACACACACACATATATATAACCAACAACTTAGGTTTAGAGTTTAGATGTCACAGAAGAAAGCAGAATGATACTTGTTGTGTAAAAGCAAAAAGAATGTAGTAGTCACAGAAAGCAAATGTCAAAACAAAAGCTGCCATGTCAACATGTTTATCATAAAAAACACTAAGATTACTTAATGTGAAAATATCATTAATGTGTTAGGGATTTTTGGCTTTACATTTAGTCAAAAGCAGATCTGACTAACATTTGGATTTTGTATTCCCAAACAAGAAAACTAGCAATTAGTGACTTGTTCTCTTTTACCACAAATCTTGAGAAAGTCCTTGTTTCAACTTATCACAGGTCTGCATCCACTTGGTATGACAAGATACTTTCTTATTATTTAACATCACAAATCAAATGCAGGCTTGTCCACCTTTTAAATACCAGTCATAATTCTTTCTCTTGCTTAATAAAGAGGCCTTTGAAAATCAAGAGCTAGGACAAATATTATACCACCAGCTGCTTAAGAATGCATCTCAGGGGAAGAAGGCGGAGCCTCCTCACTGATGGACAGTAGATCGCAACTCTCTGCGGCTATCGTCTGTGCTCTTTCGCCGGAGAGCCCCAAATTTTATGATTAGGGGTTGAAACTGCCTTGGAGGGGCAGCGGAGTAAGGGGAAGCAGCAAGCCAGATTGTGGGGAGCCGCATCTCCCTCCCTGGGCTTGTTTCCCCTCCCTGAAGACGACTGCAGCGGTGGTCTAAAATGGCCACCCCGAAGAGGACGACTCAGCTGGATTAAGCTTTGTGCAGGAGGGAAGAAAGAGGTGGATAACATCTGAACCGGGACAACTGGGCAATACAACTAAACCCCCGGGATTAAGGTAACATAGAATTTTTTAAGAAAAGAAAAGCGAGAGGCGAAATTACAAAGGGACAGAGAAAAAAAAAAGCTAAGCGGGGCTTCGAACCGGGAAAGGAAGAAGCTGGAATTAAAGATTTAATAAAATTGGACTAAAATATTTTGGGAATAAACAGGCATAAAATAAAGCTGGACTTAAGATTGTCAAAGAATAATGATAACAAAGTTTACAAATTGGAGACTGGACTGTGCTGGAATATTGAGATTCGAAAAACCTTAAATAAAAAAAATAGGGGGAAAAGATGAAGACTTTGTATAATGGAGAGTGTCACCTCTTGACAAAAATTTGGCTCAAATAAAAGTGAAAGCATCCTGTTTTTGAATGAATTTGTGTGGATACAACATTACACAAATATTGAAACAAAGTAAGAATTTTAGAAAGTGAAAGCAGAACCAGAAAAAAGAAAAAAAGCAAGGAAAGACTGTTTGTGGGACTGACTGATGTTTTTGGTATAAACTCTGAACTGGAATAACTGAGAACCTTAGAAAACTGAAAGAAGAAAGAAGGAAAGTAAAAGTTTTTTTGTGTATGTGGACTTTAACGATCATAAAATATAAGAGTGTGTAATGATGATATCTCTTCGGGAATTAAAAATGGAACTTAAAAATATGAGAGAATTACTACAGGAAAAAGGCGAATCACTTTGCTCTATCCTAGAAAAAATGGAAATGGCGATTGAAGAACAAGAAGAAAGAGCTTCAGAGGAGGAGGAGTCGATTCAAGGAGAAGACATTTTACATAGACAATTAAAACAAAGAACGCTACAAAGAAGTGGGGAAAGAAGGAAGGTTAAAAAGTTGAGATTTAAGAAGGCAATTAAAAGAGGGAATACTTGTGAAGTCAGAAAAGGCAGAAAGACCCAGCAGAAAAGGGGAAAGGAAGATATTAAGAAAGAGAGGGATATAAGCTGGAATGAGAAAAGATATGGGGGAAAGAGGGGGAGGAGGAGCAGTAAGAAACAGGCATATGAAAAAAAAAAAGAAATACAAAAATAGTAAAATGTTGAAAAGAAATTGTTTTTTCAGAGATAATGGTTGATGAATTAAAAAGAGGATTCTGCAGGGTGACAAGGGGTAATAAGAATATTTCTGCAACTAAAAATATTTAGAAAATAGGGTAATATAGATACTGATAACTTATTAAAAATAAAGGGGGGAAAATATGCTGCGGAATCCAATTGAAAAGATGTAATGATTAATGGTTCACTGAATTAAGATGAGGGAATAAAGGTATATTCTAATCATTAAGGTGTTACACTCAAAATAGTAAAAAGGGGGAAACCTATACTTGTGTGTGTGTGTGTGTGTGAGTGAGTGTCATTAATTTAGAATCCATTAAAAAAAAAGTGTAATGGAAAGGGAATATGACAGACTAAAGAACCAGCTAAATTAATAAGTTAATATAGACTATTAAAAACAAGGAGAGACATTGGTAACTTTATTATTACTATTATTAGGCAAATGCATATTGTTTATTTTTATTTTTAAAATAAATATTAAAGGATTGTATTTGAAATAATTGAAATGAAACAAAAAGATGCTTCAATTGAGATTAATGAAAGAGGCTAGAATTAATGTGTTTGTTTCTCTCCTTATTGAAAATTTGGAATGGAAAAGGTAATAATAGAATTAAGTATCCATATATGAATGTATAATTGCTGTCATATTTGTATGTAAAGGTGATGACCCGGAAATATGTTGTCCACTAAAAGGAGATTTTTGTTCCTAAACTGAAAAACTGAATAAAATTAGTTAAAAGGGGAAAGGAAGATATTAAGAAAAAGAGGGATATAAACTGGAACGAGAAAAGATATAGGGAAAAGAGGGGGAGGAGAAGTAATAAGAAACAGGCATATGAAAGAAAGAAATACAGAAATAGTAAAATGTTGAAAAGAAATTGTTTTTTCAGAGATAATGGTTGATGAATTAAAAAGAGGATCCTGCAGGGTGACAAGGGGTAATAAGAATATATTTGCAACTAAAAATATTTAGAAAATAGGGTAATATAGATACTGATAACTCTTATTAAAATTAAGGGGGGAAAATATGCTGCGGAATTCAATTGAAAGGATGTAATGATTGATGATTTATTGGGAATTAAGATGAGGGAATAAAAGTACATTCTAATTATTAAGGTGCCACATTCAAAATAGTAAAAGGGGGGAAACCTATATTTGTGTGTGTGTGTGTGAGAGAGAGAGAGAGAGAGAGAGTGAGTGTTATTAATTTAGAATCCATTAAAAAAAGTGTAATGGAAAGGGAATATGACAGACTAAAGAACTAACTAAATTAATAAGTTAATATAGACTATTAAAAACAAGGAGAGACATTGGTAACTTTATTATTACTATTATTAGGCAAATACATATTGTTTATTTTTATTTTTAAAATAAATATTAAAGAATTATATTTGAAATAATTGAAATGAAACAAAAAGATGTTTCGATTGAGATTAATGAAAGAGGCTAGAATTAATGTGTTTGTTTCTCTCCTTACTGAAAATTTGGAATGGAAAAGGTAATAATAGAATTAAGTATGCATATATGAATGTATAATTGCTGTCATATTTGTATGTAAAGGTGATGACCCGGAAATATGTTGTCCACTAAAAAGAGATTTTTGTTTTCAAACTGAAAAACTGAATAAAATTTGTTTAAAAAAAGAAAAAAAATGCATCTCAGTATAGATTTCCATTTTTGTGTGTGCATGTTTGACTTTGAATCAGTTTTGATTCTGAGTAATTTCATGGACAAGTCTATACATTTTTTTCATTTTTGGAAGTGGTTTGCCAATATCTTTTTCCTATGGCCAAGAGAGGAAGTGATTACCACAGCTTTTTGGGGGGCTAAGGAATAGCAATAGCACTTAGATTACTGTCAGCATATTGCCCCTAACAATGTGGATCCTTATTTACCAACATCAGTTAGTTAGTTAGTTAACTTTATTGTCATTGCACCTCGTACAACGAAATCAAACACCATCTTCAGTGCACATCATGACCATGAGCATGAAAATAAACACAAACACATATCCTTCACCCTTTACACATTGAACCGGAAACCCCTGACACCACACCAACACTGCACTATACAGCAGAATTCCAAAGAGCTACTGCCCTGGGATAGAAGCTGTTTTTCAGCCTATTTGTCCTGGTTTTTATTATTCTGTACCATCTGCCAGATGGTAATAGTTCAAAAAAAAGGATTCCCAGGATGAGATGGATCTTTGAGAATGTTTTGAACTTTCTTAAGGCAGTGGGAGCTATAAAGCTCTTCCAAAGAGGGGAGAGAGCAACCAATGATCTTCTGGGCAATGACATTAACCCTCTGGAGTGCTTTCCTATTTGCCACAGTGCAATTGGCAAACCATACAGAGGTGCAGTATGTTAAAATGCTCTCTATGGTGCAACGGTAGAAGGTCACCAGCAGTTTCTCATTCAGTTGTTGTTTTCTGAGAAGCCGCAGGTAGTATAATCTCTGCTGGGCCCTTTTGACCAGGGCTGCAATGTGGGCACCCCAGGTCAGGTCCTCTTTTAGGGTAACACCCAGAAACTTACAACTGGCCACTTGCTCCACTTGGTCTCCATTGATAAGCAAGGGCTGGATGTCTGGTCTGTTCCTTCTATAATCCACTATAAACTCCTTGGTCTTATTGCTGTTGAGGACCAAGTTGTTGTCTCCACACCACGAAAGCAACCGGTCCACCTCATCTCGGTAGGCAGACTCATTCCCCCCAGAGATAAATCCTACCACTGTTGTATCATCTGCAAATTTAGCAATAGCATTACTAACGTGAGTGGGGATGCAGTCATGCACATAAAGAGTATAGAGTAAGGGACTCAACATGCAACCCTGTGGTGTACCAGTGTTAAGAATAAGGGCTGAAGAGGTATGATTACCTAATTGGACCCTCTGTGAGCGGCCAGACAGGAAATCCATAATCCAAAGGCAGATTGAATTAGAAAGCCCAAGGTCCAGAAGTTTAGACACTAGTCTATGTGGAAGAATTGTGTTAAATGCAGAACTAAAATCCACAAAAAGCATCCTCACATAGCCCTCCTGCTGTTCTAGATGAGTCAGAGCAGTGTGAAGAGTGGCTATGGCTATAGCGTCCTCTGTAGATCTATTTTTTCTGTATGCAACCTGGTGTTTTTCAAATGTATGCAGAAGACCAGAAATGATGTGCCGGCAGACCAATTTCTCAAAGCACTTCATGATGATAGGAGTGAGTGCCACTGGTCTGTAATTGTTGAGGTTATTGATAGGGAATTTCTTTGGCAGCGGAACAATGGTGGAAGCCTTAAAACAAGATGGAATAGTGGACTGGGATAAAGACCGATTGAAGATCCTGGTAAAGACTCCAGCCAACTGATCAGCACAGTCTTTAAGCACTCGGCCAGAGATTCTGTCAGGACCGGCAGCTCTCAGAATGCTCCTTACCTCCTGTTCCTCCACAATGAGGTGGGGGCTACAATTGGCAATCAGAATGATAGAAGGCTGAGTCACCTTTGAGCCAGTCAGGACTGAACTCCTGGCTGTGGGCAGAATTTGCCTGCATTCTAACCATTGCATCACCAGGATTCAAGTATAGTACTGACAGAATTCTTCTTTCTAACTTAGTGTCTTTAACCTTTATAACAAGCCATCTTTTAGATTTTGACATACCAGCCTTACATTTAAGAATTTGTCTTGTAACCATAAATAATAGTTTTAGGTAAGTAAGTAGAGAAGCAGAGGAGTACTATATCTTTTTATTCTTTTTCAAGTCACTTAATTTTCCAGGCTACATGCTGGGGATAGAATGTGCACAGCTGCCATAAACACAAAAGATTCTCACCATAAAACTGCAGATAATCTTGAACATATTTAGAATGCTGTCCTATAATTTCAGATATTCTGGCAAGCACTCTAAATTAAAGAATGAAAAAATGATGGGAATTAAATCTAGAAATAATATTTCGGCTTTGTTTGTAAAACAGGTTCTTGACATCTCATATATTTCATCAGAGTTATGAAAAAAATGAATTTAAATGTTTGTATATTGACATAGATCAGATATGTTCATTCCAAAGGTGGTATTCAGCAGGTTCTGACCAGTTCTGGAAAATTGGTAGCAGAAATTTTGAGTAGTTTGGAGAACTGGCAAATACCACCTCTGACTGGCCCCGCACCCATATATTCTCTGCCTCTCAAGTCCCAGCTTATCAACTGGATCTTCTTTTGTTGCCCTGCACAGGAGAACAGAGATGGAAAGCTGGTTAGTGGGCTGAAGAATGGAGATTTTCAGTAACCTTCTCCTGGAGTGGGGTGGGAATGAAGATTTTACAGTATCCTTCCCCTGCCACGCCCACAAAACCATGCCCACAAAGCCACACCACACCCACAAAGCCATGCCCATGTAAACAATTTTGAATCCCACCAGTGGTTCATTCCCCAACGCACAGGCCACATGTGGCCCTGGACAGCCTTCACATGAGGCCTTCACAAGATAATAAAAACATTAAAAAGGAAGTTTGTTATTTATATACACTAATTATATTATGTATTTTATATACAGCCCCAAACAATTCCTCTTCAGTCAATGTGGCCCAGAGAAACCAAAAAGTTGAACAATTAATAACTACTGTATAATGTTTTCAATATAGAATATATTAAAACATTAAGAAATGACAATTTGGTTTGGAATTATTCTTACTGAAGTAACTTGTTGCTGATTAATTCTATAGAATATCACCAGATTAAGAATTTGTTGCAAAACACTAAAATAGTAAATTACTAACTGAAAAGGGAACAAAAACACAGTCTGGCAGAGAATTAGTTATAATGGCTCTGAAAAAGAAGACAGTGTCAATCTAGTCCCAAAAGGCTTTAAGTCAATATTTTTTTGCTACCTTCCTTCTCTCTCTTATAACCATGTGCCAGATCATGTCTAGAGTAGTCTCCATGTTATTATCTCTCAGACTACTGGAAGCATGTAGCCAGGGGTGGGATTCAAATTTTTTAACAACTGGTTCTGTGGGTGTGGCTTAGTTGGTGGGCATGGCTTGGTGGTCATGTTATTGGCTAGGCGTGGCCAACTCAATATCACTCACATTGAGGCACGCATCTCCTCGCCTGGCCTCTCATGACTGTGGGGATGCTGCAACAGTCGTAAGTGTGAAAAATGGTCATAAGTCACTTCTTTTAGTGCCATTGTAACTTTGAATGGTCACTCCACACAAGCAAAGTACCAGCAAAGGAGAGAAAGAAAACTCCAGAGAAGTTCCAGAGACAGGAAGTCTAGTCCTGCCAAGAATGTAATAAGGGTTAACGGAGAGGCAGTTTTTGTAAGCAACACCAGAATATTTCCTTCCTGCCTTTCTTATAGGATTAGGCCAGTAATTTCTTCTAACAACCAGTTCTCTGAACTACTTAGAATGTTAACAACAGGTTCTAGCAAATAGGTGTGAACTGGTAGAATCCCACCCCTGCATGTAGCATCAAGTGAACCAAGAAGCTCACTGGTGACTTTCAGCCAGTTACTTGCTCTTAGTACTATCTCTTTCACTGGTTTCCTTCTCTTAGCATAAATATAAGATGTGAAACCCTCTCCACAAAATACTGTACTATAAAGGGAATTCCTTAGACCAGGGTTGTCAAACTGGCAGCCCACAGGCGGGATGCATCACACGTAGGCCACGCCTACCCCAGCTCCACAAAGGCAAAAAACATCATGATATGTCCCAATTCATCACGTGATGCAATCAAATTTGACACCCGTGCCTTAGACCAACAAGTAAATGACTTGATAGGTAGCTAGCCTCAAAAATCAGAAGATATTTATTCAGCAATATAGTTTATATGGTAAAATATTCTCGTGAACAACTTGGCATCATTAAATGAACAGTGGTTTCACATTATCCACAAAGGAATCAGAACAGCTGCATGCACTAGTGTTCATTTTTTCTTTAGTTGTGATCTTGATAGTTGTGATCTTGTGAGTTTAAGTTCTGAAACTCACTAAAACATTCCTCCTGATTTTCTGTCAATAACCTCAATAAATTGTAACTTGTCTTATTCAGTATTCTAACTGCTAGAACAATGGATATATAGAATGTCAAAGGGTGTAATAATTAGGAAACAGGCATGGTCTGTGATGACCCGTAGTCTCTCATAATAACCCAAAACCCAAAACATATATATTAAAGTCTGGTAAGGCCTTCAACTTAACTTCACTGTTTTATTAGGCACAGTTTAAAGTCACAAAAGTAAATAATGAGGCAAACAGAAAACCAAAACAAACCGCATTGATGAGAGTTCAGAAGCAAGCTGAGAAAACTAATCATAAACTCCAGGAAAATAACCGAGAAAAGTCCATGGGAAGAACGCCAGCAAAGATAAACCTCTTTCAAGGTAAACACTAATTGACTTCAGCAATTCTAACTGCGCAGTTGCAAACTTATATACATAGCTCCCACCTGCAAGCCACGAGAAGGATCATGGTAATCTCCTCTTGAGTAGAAATCGCTTTTCCCTGATCCTCTCCTCCCTGCGTGACCTAGGATGGATAGGGGATGGGCCTGGATCCTCCTCTGACTGCTCAGCCAGCCTCTGCCCTTCCCCAGCCTCCTCCACCACCTCTGGAGCCACACTCGCACTCCCTGTTGGTGTTCCTCCTCTTCCTCAGAGTCAGACTCCACCAGGGGCATGACACTATTCCCCCTGAAGGCCCCAGGACCAGGTGGACGAGGACGTTGAGGAAACCGAGCGTGAAAGTCCTGGACCAAACGAGGAGCATGAACATCAGTGCAATTGACTCAGATAAAGTCCTCTGGTCCATAACCTTTCCATGCCACCCAATACTGAAATCGGTCCGGCAACTGGCGTGAATCTCGGATGCTATCCACTTCGTATTCCTCAGCTGTGATGGAGCCAGTCTATGCGGACTGTCAGGCGAGGCATGGACTAACAGGGAACAATGAAAAACAGGATGGATACGCATGGTCCGTGGCAGGGAGAGACAATAAGCCACAGGATTGATCACCACCTCAACTGGAAAAGGTCCCAAGTAACAGTGATCAAGCTTTTTCGATGGTTGCGTCATTGGTAAATATCGAGTAGAGAGCCAAACCTGATTGCCGACTGCTAAAGGTGGAACATTGTGACTATGTCAGTCTGCAAATCGTTTATAGTCTTCTTTGGCTCTCTCTAGTTGATAATGGACCATGTGGTGCACGGCTTTTAACTCCTGCAAGAACGTATCCACTACCGGCACTGGGGAATCAGACAGGGCTAAAGGGAAAAGTCGTGGATAAAACCCATAGTTAGCAAAGAAAGGGGACACATGGGTGGATGCATGTTGAGCATTGTTATAAGCGAACTCCGCCACCAGCAGTACCTCCACCCAATTGTCTTGTTGAGTATTGCTGAAACAGCGGAGGTACTGCTCCAAAATAGCATTCACTCTCTCTGTCCCCCCATCAGTTTCGGGGTGATGAGCAGACGATAGACACGTCTGAACTTGCAGTTTCATGAGTAGGGACTGCCAGAAGCGTGCTGTAAATTGTACCCCCCGATCTGATACCATGCGGTCTGGTAACCCATGCAACAGGAAAACATGGGAGATAAACAATTGAGCTGTTATCTTGGCCGATGGAAGACCCGCACACGGAATAAAGTGGGACATTTTAGTCAACATATCCACCACCACCAAAATGGTTGTGGCACCATTCAGTGATGGTAACTCAATGATGAAATCCAATGAAACTGCCCCCCACCAACGTTCTGGCGTGGGTAAGGGCTGCAATAGACCAGGGGGTGCACCAGCAGCGTACTTGGCTTGGCGATAGATCCCACAGGATGCCACATATCCCAACACATCATGTTTAAGTCTCAGCCCCAAAAATGTCCTAGAGATGAGGTGCAGTATTTTGAACAACCCAAAGTGTCCTGCCACCGGACTATCATGACATTGACGTAGGATAAGGCCACAAAGAGGACCTCCAGGCACATAAATGTGATCACAGAACCGCAACAGGTCCCCAATATACGTCCAAGGAGTCTCTTGTCTCCCATTCTCATCCAATTCTCGACGTCGAGCTGTCACAAATTGGTCTTGCCGCTGTGCCTCCTGAATCCCCACTCCTGAATCCTTCCTCGATGGCCACAAACCGCTCCAATGGAATCACTGTCCAGGGCAAGATTTTATCCTCCCTTCGGGTATACTCGGGCTTCCGAGATAGGGCATTGGCGCGTTGATTCCCTCCACTCAGAACATAGGTCACCCGGAAATCAATCAAGCAAAGAATAAGGACCATCTCACCTGATGCTGGTTCAATGTCTGAGCTGTACATAGGTGTTCCAAATTGCGATGATCCGTCCGAACCTCGATTTGGTGACGAGCCCCCTCCAGGTAGTGCCGCCATGTCTCAAAAGCGACCTTAACTGCCAATAACTCCTTGTCCCAAATCATATAGTTGCGCTCTGGAGCCGACAACTTCCGGGAATAATAAGCGCACGGGAACAAGGTGCCTGCAGGAGCATAGGCCTGGAGGAGCACTGCACCAACTCATCCAGAAGCTCCGACGACAAACCCTCCTGGAACTGGTCTAATAGTGCTGCCTCATTCCATTGTACATCTTGAGCAACCACCCGAAAACTAGCAATATAATCCATGAGTGAGCCACGCCCCTGCTTCAACTCTCTCAAATGTCTGTTTGCTGTTTGGCTTCGAACAGGGTCCTCAAACATGGCCTGAAACTGACAGCAAAACTTGGCGTAATTGTCCAACACCTGGTTGGGCTGGGTCAGCAGAGGCGTCGCCCAACATGCTGCAGAGCCTGACAACAAACTAATCAAAAACCCCACCTTATCCCGGTCAGTGGGAAAATCCTCAGTCCGAAGGCTCATGTAAAGCTGGCACTGCCCAAAAAACATGCTGGAAATTGGGCCAGTGAACCATCAAATTTATCTGGCACTGCCACTGGGCATTTTCGGCATGGCTGGGCAGCTTGCATTTGTGCCACCTGTGCAGTCAAAAGAGCCACTTGCTGAGTTAACTGGGCAATCTCTGCTCTGAGCTGATCCATGGTTACCCCACAAAAAGCAAAATTAAGTTGAAGGGGTGGCTGAAGTCAAAATGTGATGACCTGTAGTCTCTCAAAATAACCCCAAACCCAAAACATATATTAAAGTCCGGTAAGGCCTTCAACTTAACTTCACTGTTTTATTAGGCACAGTTTAAAGTCACAAAAGTAAATAATGAGGCAAACAGAAAACCAAAACAATATGATATGCACCCATTGGAGCACTCTCTTGCCAAAGGCTGCCTCAGCCGAGGCAAAGGTATCCAGTTTGTAGTGTTGTATGAAGGGAAGGACCACGTCGCTGCCCTGCAGATGTCCTCAATAGAGACCTGCGTTACCCACGCGGCTGTAGTAGAATGAGCGGTTACTTGTTTGGGTACTAGGAGAGCCTGCGTCTCATAGGCCTTGGCTATACACGCCTTTATCCAGTGGTCTACGGTTGATGAAGTGATATTGTGCCTATTGAAAATGGTTGGAATGACACAAACAGGGATTCTGTTTTACAATGAGAAGATGTTCTTTTGATATATCTGCAGAGTGCCCTCCTCATGTCCAAGGTGTGCCACCTCTGTTCTAGTTAATGGGATGGGCCTGGACAGAAGTTGGGTAGCCCTATCTCCTGGGCCCTGTGGACCAGGAGTTTATTTTAGGTATGAAGGAGGGGTCCAAACATAGAACTACCTTGTCTGTGTGGAAAATGCAAAGATCCTCTCTGACTGAGAGGACTGCCAGTTCTGATATTTGCCTGGCCAAAGTGATGGCCACTAAAAAGGTGACTTTGAATGTTAGGTATCACAGGTTCGTTGTCTGAAATGGCTCAAAGGGTGCTGTGTTGAGGGCCTGTAGTACCTTGGACAGGTCCCAGAAGAGGTACCTGTGTACTACAGGTGGTTTTAAGTTAACCGCACCTCTGATGAAAATAGGTACCAGATGGTGGGCGAGGGATTCCAAGTCCCCATAGGTTAGCACCGTGGACAAGGCCGCCACCTGTCTAAGAATAGTGCTAGGGGATAACCCCTTGTCAAGACTCTCTTGTAAAAAGTTCAGGATCTTTGGAATAGATACTGCCATGGGGTCTAAGCCTATCCTAGCACACCATTTGCAAAATGCCTTCCAGGTAGAGTCATAAATTCTATTAGTGGAAGGTCTCCTGGAAGCCTGGATTGTCTGGAGGATTGTCTCACCCTCCTTGAGAAGTTGTCCTTCCTCAGGATTCTCCTCTCAAATGCCAGATGATCAGTTGGAGCCACTGAGGCTCCAGGTGGACCAAGACCCCCTGGCTGAGGGAGATCCTGTCCTAAGGAATCCTCCAAGGACTGGATACAGATAGGCTGACCAGGTCTGCATACCATGTCTGTCTGGGCCAATAGGGAGTGAAAAGCAGAATCTCTGCCTTTTCCAGTAGAAGTTTCCTGATCACCCCTGGGATGAGGGGAAGAGGAGGGAATGTATATAATAGGTCCCTGGTCCAAAAGCTGCAGAGGGCATTGACTCCCTCAGTTCCAGATGTCGCAAATCTCGTAAAAAATCTGGGCAGTTGCGAGTTTGCCAGGGTAGCAAACAAGTCCAGGACCAGGTAGCCGAATCTTTCAGACAGTTCCTTGAAGAGGTCTGGGTGCAGCTGCTACTCGGAATGGTCCACCATGGTCCTACTGAGATAGTCCACCTGTGCATTTGTCGCCCCCAAGATGTGCTCTGCCTTGATGGAAAGCAGTTGAGCCGCTGCCCAGAGACCCAGTTGGTCCACCACACGCATGAAGGACCTTGAGTCGGTGCCCCCTTGGTGGTTAATGTGTGCCTTGGCTGTCACATTGTCTTTCATGATTAGTATATGTTGTCCCTCTACTGTGGTCTGAAAGTGCCATAGGGCAAGATGGATTGCTCAGAGCACCAGCCAGTTTATGTTGTTTTTCAGGTTTTCCTAAGACCATTGTCCTTGTACCAATTGGGACTGGAGATAGGTGCCCCAGCAAAACAGTCTGGCATCCGAGATCAAGGTCAGGTGGCTGAGCTCCTTGAACAGGGTTCCCTTGGTTATTGCTGGGGAAACCCACTATCATTAGAGACCTGAGTGTCTCTAATGATATCCGGACCTTGATATTGGAGCAGCTGTCTCCTGCTCTCTGGAATGATAACAGGAATCACTGCAAAGTTCTGGAGTGTAGCCGCGCCCAAGGGACTATTGCTATATACAATATCATCTTTCCCAGGAGCTGTAAAAGCACAGCCAAGGGAATGGTTTGTTCCTTTCTGATTTGATTCACGAAGGACTTTATGCTGTCCTGGCACTCCTGGGAAAGATAGACCTCACATAACCTGGTATCTATCATTGCGTTTAGGTGTAAGAGGTGAGTGGATGGTACTAGGTGACCACCAATGGGTTTAGGGTCCTGGCAGTCACTTGGAACGGTGAAAGAAGTGACCTCCTGAGTCACAAAATGGCCGCTTGGCCTGAAATTGTTGTCTATACCTATCTCTAAACCCCGATCTGTCTGCCTGGTGGTCAGATCTTGGAGGGTAAGAGCATTGAAATTGACTGTTGTTGGTCTTAGTGATCATCAGGTGAAAGGACTGCCTACAGACATATGGGGAGGCACGCTTATCTGCTCGTCTGCTAAGTGAGAACAAAACATTGCATTTTTCCTTGTTCTCAACAAAGAAAGTATTCAATGCTTGCCCAAAGAGAGAGGAACCTCTATAAGATACAGAAGCGAGTCTCCATTTGGTTTTGGTAAAGCTATAGCAAACAGTGGGAGGTGACGTTGGAAACGAGAGTCCCGGATGAAAAAAGAGCTGTGTGCCAAAAACTTAGTGGCTGCCACCAGCTTGTTAATGTCCTGGTGAGTCCAAATTTCCTCCAGAGGAACTCTTGCTTGTAACTGCCAAACCAGAGTAAAGAGGTTCTCGCAAAGAAGGAAGTGGCCATAGTCACCTTTACTGCCCAGGCATTAGCTAGATGGGTTCTGCGGAAGTTTAATTCTGCCTTCATGTCTTCCACTTTCAGGGTTTCTGCTATGTCCCCAGAAACCGTGGTGGATGAAACCAGCAAGGCCAGAGGTTAATCCATGGGAGGCAATTCTAGGGCTTCTGAAAGAATGGGAACCATATTAAAGAAGCTCTTGTCATTCCCTCCCAGGTTGAGAAATGTGCCCAGCTAACCCCATTGTCTTTGAACCACATTCAGGAACAGCTTGGGACAAGGAATGTCCTCTTGCATTATACTTGGTTTGAAAAATACTGTATTATTGGATCCCTGGGAGTTGAGTGGTTCCATGGGAACACTGGGTCCCGCTCCTATCTGGGCCATAGTTCTGGCCTTGTGGAGGAGAGACTTAAATAGCTCTGGACAGAATAGGCCAATGAAGGGAGGGGGATCTGGGGAAGAGATCCTTATCCTCCAATAAGCCCTGTTCCCTCTAGTCCTCATCCTCCAACACTAATGCCTACTTCTGAAGGAATGGGTGAATGATATGAACCCCTGTGACCTCACTGCCTCAGTTGGAAATTGATAATAATGGGTCATCTCAAGGGGAGGTTCTGATGTTACAGAGGCCGGATGGCCTCTAATCTGTAAACTAGTAGCAACACCATGCATATTTGCCTGTGATATGAGGGACTTAAGTTTCTCAGACAGGCCAGATCCCTGCCTGTCCACTGGGTGGAGCTCCAGTGCAGTGGGAGTAAAAATGTCCTCTGGGGCATGGATTCTATCCCTAAACTGAGATTCTGTAAACTCAGTTGCCATGCAAGAAAAAGGGAATTGTTCTACATCTTCTACTACTACTAGAGGAAAAGGCAATTGTTCTCTATCGCCCTCTGGTGACCAAGCCATAGGAACTTTAGGATTTGACACATTCAAATGCTGCAGTTGCTGAGGGCGGAAATGGCAATTTCTATCTGAGGAGGAATAGAGATCCTTTCCTGCTCTGCCTTCCTTTTGGCTCTGGAGATTTGTTTCTCCAGAGCTTTCTTTCTTCTGCTGGCATCTTTCTCTTCAACCTTAGAGGACTTCTTGGAATAAATGGTTTTGGCTTTAATCTTGTCAGCTGCATCCTTGCTAGTTGACCTAGCCCTCTGGAGCTAGGCTTTTTAAATTGAGCCGATGTAGAGGCACTTTGCTTTTCCATGCTGTCTGCTGACACAGAATATTCAGCCATCTTGACAGCTTTTGGCCCCAGTAAGACTGCCCTTTTTGGCAGAATGCTGCAACTGCGCTCTGCTCTGGTGTATAGCAAGGTGGCCAGGCAGTGACTTCTATCTGTGTGAAGACGGAGTGGTGGTGGTAAGACCAGCGAGCGGGGTAGCCTGCACACACGCACACACACACACACGGCTTCCTACAGTTTGGTCAATTTGGGGAGGCTGGCTACTCAAGCCGGGGCAATCTGATCAGCTGAAAAGCGCTATGGTCACAGGCAGCGTCCCGGAGTTACTTGGGTAAGCCAGCCAAGAGTCCCAATTGAAGCCGCGAGAGCTTCTAGGCATGGGGATTGGAATCATGTAATGGGAATTAGAAATATTGATGAGATTTGCTGATTTATATTTGGAAATAAGAACAAAATTTTCTGTAGTTTAGATTAAAAATATCAAATTATTCCTGGAAATCACAAATTCACCCTTGAGAAAATGGGTGAACCTCTTTTCATAAAGTTTAAATTCCCCATAAAGATGGACACTCCCACCCCCAATGCCAGTGTTCCAAGTAGTTCTTCAAACCATGGCTGATTTAGATAGAATTGAATGACAATTAAGATATGGCCAAAATTCTATTTTGAATTTAAGGTACAACAAAGAAGGAGAAATCTTCTTGGAAATCCCAATTATTATTTGGATTATCCCAATTATTTTAGTAGTAGTATTTAAACCCCAGCAATGCACTTACTAGGTATATGTTTAAAATGTATAAAGTTCTTATAAATGCTTAACAATTGGCCCTCTGATAAACAAGAAAAACTTTTGTCACTGTTTAGACTTGGTTGCTCAGTTCTGTGTTCAACCATCTCACAAATTTTCAGAAAATTTAATAACTATTGCTCCAGTACCCCAGTCAACATGTATTTGCAAACTCATTGTCAACTGTCCAATTGGCAAATCCAGGAAAAGAAATTCCTGAGATATTATTTTACCAAGAGTGTAAACTTTATTGAATATATCCACATTGGCCCAGAAGAAGCAAAACCAACATTGGGCTTCATGTGCAAACGCATGCATAGTTGATTTCCCCTTTTCTCATGGGCCACCTACAGTCCATTACATCCACCAATTATTTCTGTTCATTTTATTTTGGGAACAAGCAGATCACAGTGTGGCATTTGCTCTGGATGTCTTTGAAGTGGGGAAGTCTTACAGGAACCAACAATGCTTGAAGGCCATTCCCCCCACCTTATATTCCAATCCACCACTCCATTCTTTGTCAAGATACAAGCAAAGTGGAATTTAGGTGAAAGTTCAAGCCGGTCTTGACAGTCATGCATCATAGATATTCATGCAACAGATATAAGTCCTACTTAACTACTATTTATTTAGTAGCAAACCAAATACTGTGTATAAAATTGTCTTCAAGTTCAATGAACACTTTATGAATGAAAGCACAAAATTCACACAATATGAATCAGCTCTGTTATATTTTCATATAATTGCTCAGGGGAATAATACATTTTAAAGGACAGTAGAAGTCAAGAAAGCAGGTATATAGAGGATGTGTTAATATTTGCTGTAACCAGCAAGTTTTACATTTCCAGCATAAGCCATTAATGGAAGCTGATGCTGCATGTTCTATAAATGAATGTTCTCTGGAATTACATTGATTACAGGAATAAACCATCTATATGTAAGATAAAGGACAAGTTATGTAACATAAGGCAGACCAATGCTGATTATTAATTTAATCATGAACATGAACAGACAAACATATATATTTTATATGTAATTCAAAGCTTTAGTTTATAATGTATAGATAGTTTATTATTTTATAAATTAAATGTATTTTTCTCATTAGAGGACAATAACCCACATTTTTCATTTTCTATAATATGCTTGAAAAACTCATGAATAAAATAGAAAATAAATAAAACACATGTACTTTAGGTCAGAGCCATACCAATTAAAATTTTCCCATGTAAGTTAAATCTGCCCCATGTTATTAAAGTAATGCATATAGTCTTATGTGAGATACTCACTATTTTCAAGGGAAAAAAACAATGTAATTGGCAAGGAAAGTTGAAATACTAAAGGTTTTTTTCCACTATTACTTAATTTTTCTCTTTTCCTTTTCCATATTTGTGCTCATAAATATTCTCCTTGGGTATAATGGTTGATGATGGTAGAAGGCCTTGATATAACCAATAAATCTATCTTACATATAATATCTGTATAATATTGATATTCCAGTTATTACCTTTTTATGAGATGCACTAGTATTCATGGAACAACTGTTTGTGAAGTCTCAGGATTTAATATACTTATCATGCAGAGGCAGGGATCAGTGTCCTGTGAATAGCCAGTTGGTTCAGGATATTTCAGATAAATATATTTCAGATAAAGGCAGAATGCACCAATTATCACTGCAAGCAAGAGGAAAACCTCCTACTCACAAAATCCACCCACACCTTCTATAACTTTGTAAGCATCAAACTTAAAGACTCAAGAACCATCCCATCCCTAAAAGGACCAAATGGGAAAGACTGTAGCAATGAAGCCGTTAAGGCAAACCTCTTCAACATGTTCTTCAGTTCAGTCTTTGTAAACAGCAATGGCTCATCCCCCACATTTCCTAGTTATATCACAACTAACTGCAATGATCTACTACATATTGACTTTACAGAAGATAATGTAGAAAAGGCACTACGTTACCTAAAACCACCCCTACCGATTGACCCGATGGATTACATGCATACTTCTTAAAAAAGCTCTCCACTGCCATAGCAGAACCCCTAAGCATAATATATGAGATATCATTCAGAACCAGCTCCTTACCAAACCTATGGTCCTTAGCAACGGTTATCCCTATCTCCAAAAAAGGTGAGCCCAGCCTGATTGAAAACTATGGACCAATCTCACTGTGTTGTGTCACATGCAAAGTCATGGAATCAATCCTGAACCAATGCATTACCCTTCACCTAGAGCAGGGGTGGGCAACTATGGCCCTTTTATGAATTATGGACTTCAACTCCCAGAATTCCTGAGCAAGCCATGCTAGCTCAGGAATTTTGGGAGTTGAAGTCCACAAGTCATAAAGGGGCCATAGTTGCCCACCTCTGACCTAGAGTCAAACAACTTACTCTCCAGAAAACCATTTGGTATCAGAAAAAAATTGTCCTGCAATCTGCAACTCCTACACTGCAAAAACATATGCATTATACTACTTGACCAGTGTAAAGCAAAATATGCAATTTACATAGACTTCTGCAAAGCCTTCGACTCAGTGGTACACGACAAACTACTGTTAAAACTAAACTCTTACAGTATTTCTGGATCTCTTCATAAGTGGATTACTGCATTCTTGTAAAATAGACAACAAATAGTAAAAATAGGAAACGCCCTATCAAACTCTGCACCAGTTAACAGCAGCATCCGCCAAGGCACCATTCTAGGACCCACACTCTTTATATTCTATATAAATGATTTTGCAAAGGTATAAGCAACATCATCCTCTTCGTTGTTGACATAAAACTACAGAGAATCATTAAAACTGCCCAGAATATCATTGGGCTCCAGCTGCCAGCCCTGGATGACATCTTTGCATCTTGTTGTTTGAGGAAGTTGCACAACATTCTCAGAGATTCTTCCCATCCTGCTTACAATCTTTATGAACTGTTGCCTTCAAGATACAGAACAACTAAAGAAGAAGATACAGAACAATTAAAACTCGGACCGCACATTTTCTGAATAGTTTTTATCTCAAAGCTATAATTGCACTTAACAATGAACTTAATACCACCATCAATGTTGGACAGTATTACAGGGTCTGTTATGTGGATGCTTGTGTGTTTTTAGGAGGCAAGGAATTTTGGTGGGTGGGGAGGTATTTGGGGATTGTCATGTGTGTGTACATGTTGAGTCTGATCTCTGGGTATTATGTGAATTTTGTTGTATGTATACTGTGTATATACGTACAATGACAATAAAGAATTCAATTCAATTCCGTTATTGTTATGATTATTATTACTCTGTTGCTTTGCATGTATACTGAGAGCTTTTGCACCAGAGACTGTGTGTCCAATCATATTTGACCAAATGAATTTATTGTATTGTATTGTATTGTATTGTATTGTATTGTATTGTATTGTATTGTATTGTATTGTATTGTACTGTATTCTATTCTATTTTATCCTATCCTATCCTATCCTATCCTATCCTATCCTGTGCTTTATGATTTTGTCAGTGATACAGTTGATCATGTTATCCTTCAGAGCCATCTGTGAAGTTTGAGAGTGGATTGTATTTGGAAGAATAAACTTCCAAAGAATAAACTGTCCTGCAATAGATAATCAATTATATTTTTTTCTCTGTAGAAATCTTCACTTGTAGAGCTTGGGCATAATAGTTGCAGTTTAAATTCTTAAAATAGTTTGAAAACTGAACTGTAGTTTTCAAAAGAAAGAAATATAAAAGAAGCCAGGTCAAGTAGAAAGGATAGGGCTTTTCTTTAGATGTGAGAGAAGATGCTGTTGGGGTCTCACATAACAACATGGAGCAGAAGAGGCAACAGCTAGAAGAACAATGAGGCAGAAGATCCATAGTGCAGATTAAAACCTGGGAAAGATCCTAAGGTCGCTGAAGCCAAAGAAAGAATCAGCAAAAGAAGTCAGAAAAATGGAAAGTTCATCCCTGGAGTTTAGTTGGTGGAAATGAAAGTCCAGATGGCTCAGCTGTTCAATAACTGGACACAAGTGTATATGCTCTCTGATAGTTCTGCTGTTTTTTAAATCATTCTTTGTGATTCACTGTGGATTTCATACTCAAGACACCAACTGCTAAGTATCAAGCAATATTTCTTTGATGGGCAGCTTTCTCTGACTTAACCACCACCACCCTCGTCTTTATAAATGCAGAAGAGATTCTAACACAGGAAGAAGCAACTTCCTCTGAACAATGGATAAACAAAAACAAATGTAGAAGATACTGGAGACGAAGAAGAGGTAAGTGAGCAGGAATTTTGAATGGACTAAGGAAAAGTGGTATAAAAACCACTTTATCTCTTCACTCTCTCTAATTAATGTATGTTTACTCGCTAATTAGATGGATGAAATACTTCTTTTAAATAGATACAACTCTGATTTTTACAACTCAGCAGCTGTGTTTCACTGAAACCTGGCTAAATGAGTCAATTGCTGATAGCAGCTTACATGTCCCAGGGTTTCAGATACAAAGAGTAGACAGAATTGCAGAAACATCAGGTAAAAAGAAAGGAGGCCTATCTTTAAATATTAACAGCAGTTGGTGCCAAAATATAACTATACTAAATAAATTATGTGATGTGGATTTACAGACATTAATTATCAATTGCAAGTCATTTTATCCTCCACAAGAGTTTTCCTCATTTCTCCTAATTGCTGTGTATGTTTCTCAACAAGCTTGTGTAAACAATGCATTATGAAGTCTAGCTGACTAGATTATGTGGACTGAAGTTAAATACCCAGATTCACTTCCAATTATTTTAGGAGATTTTAATAAAGCAAACTTAAGGAAAAAGCTTCCAAAATATTTTCAGCATGTCAATTGTCCCACTAGAGGCAACAATATTTTAGACCATTGCTACACAACCTTAAAAGATGCTTATTGGACTTTACCACAAGCAGCTGTGGGACACTCTGATCATTTCATGATTCATCTTGTACCTGCTTACAGGCAAAGACTTAAAACCATGAAAACAACAATTAAATCAGTGACAACTTGGACTAAGGAAGCAAAGTAAAGCTACAGGCTTGCCTTGACTGTACTGATTGGAATGTTTTTGAAGCTACCTCTGCAGACTTGGATGAATTCACAGATACTGTAACATCATATATCAGTTTTTGTGAAGACCTATGTGTGCCAACCAGAAACCTGCGAATATACAGTAACAATAAACCTAGGTTCACAGCCAAACTTAAGCAACTACATTGTACTAAAGAAGAAGCCTATAGAAAAGGTGATAGAATGTTGTACAACCAGGCCAGAAACATATTAAAAAGGAGATCAGAGCAGCAAAAAGAAGCTACTCTGAAATGCTAAGGAATCAGTTCTCAAGAAATGAACCAGCAAACATGAGGAAAACTCTTAAAAAATATCACCGGTTACAACAAACCTCCTTCCCATGCTGAAGGAAATCAACAACTGGCAGATGACCTGAATGTGTTTTACTATAGGTTTGAGAGAAAACTACTGCCACCTATCTCCACAATCCCCATCTCAGAAACACCACCACCAACTGCTACAACTGACCTCATCCCATTGGGCCCACCACCTCTGGTGATTACAGAAAATGAGATGCAAGGTCTATTTCACAGACAAAAGCCAGAAAAAGCACCGGGTCCAGACAAGATAACTCCTTCTTGCTTAAAAGCTGATCAACTGGCACCTATCTTCAACCAAATCTTTAATAAATCACTAGAGATGTGCTATGTTCCTTCTTGCTTCAAACGTTCTACTTCATCCCAATGCCAAAGAAACCCTCCATCAAGAAACTGAATGACTTCAGACCGGTTGCTCTAACATCTGTAGTTATGAAAACCTTTGAAAGGCTAGTGCTGGTCCATCTGAAAATCATCATGGATCTGCTGGAAGCCCTCTTACAATTTGCCTATCAAGCAAATAGATCAACAGATGATGCTGTTAATAATAAGTTAATAATAAGTGAAAAGAGTCATTAAACTATATGTGCCAATAGTAACCCCAAAGCCAGAAAAAACAAATTACCCATAACAATAAGGAAGCTCCAATTAAAAAAAATCTCTTTGGCGAAAAAACAAAACTGGCTACGTAGCTAACTTTAAAAGATGCTACAAAACATTATGCCATCAGATAAAGCAGAATGCACCAATTACTACTACAAACATGAGGAAAAACTGTTACACACAAAATCTACCTGTGCCTTCTATAATTTTGTAAATACCAAACTTAAAGACTCGAAAACCATGCCATCCCTAAAAGGGCCTAACGGGAAAGACTATAATGATGAAGCCATTAAAGCCAATATTTTCAAGAAAGTTCTTCAGTTTAGTCTTTGTCAATAGCAATGGCTCATGCCCCACATTTCCTAATTGTACCACAACCAATTGCAGTAATCTGCTACATATTGATTTTACAGAAGATATCGTTTAAAAGGCACTATGCAAACTAAAACCATCTCTATCTATTGGCCCTGATGGATTATATGTCTTCTTCTTGAAAAAGCTTTCCATTTCCATAGCTGAACCACTAAGCACAATCTATGAGATATCTTTTATAACCAGCTCTTTGCCCAACCTATGATCATTAGTCACAGTTATTCCTATCTTCAAAAAGGGAAACCTCAACCTAGCTGAAAATTACAGACCAATCTCATAATGTTGTTTCACTGCAAAGTCATGGAATCAATTATCAGCCAATCCATTACCCTCCACTTAGAGACAAACAACCTACAAACCCAAACAGTTTAGTTTCAGGAAAAATTTGTCCTGTAATCTACAACTCCTACACTGCAAAAACATTTAAACTACACAACTTGATCAGGGTAAAGCAATATACACAATTTACATAGACTTCTGCAAAGCCTTTGATTCAATTGGCAAATCTCAACCAACAAATGTTCTGTCTTGCACATTGACAACAAAATCAGAATACTAAATACAAACTGGGCAGATATAACCTCGTAGATGACCCTCACTCTGTCAAGGACCTAGGAATACTCATTTCAAAAGATCTAAGCCCCAGACCAAATTTTGTGAAGCTTCTTCTCCAGTAACACTGTACTGCAAACCAGGGAATATAAAACCTTCACCAGACCAATTCTCGAATACAGCTCATCTGCCTGGAATCCATACTGTATAGTGGACATTAATACAATTGAGTGAGTCCAAAGATATTTCACGAGAAGAGTACTCAACTCCTCTGCTTGCAACAGAATATCTTATGCTACCAGGCTCGAAATTTTGGGCCTGGGCAACCTAGAACAATGCCGCCTACGGTCTCATCTAAGCTTAATTCACAAAATTGTCTGCTACAATGTCCTACCTATCAATGACTACTTCAGCTTCAACCACAATAATACATGGGCAAACAATAGATACAAACTCAAAGTAAACTGCTCCAAACTCAATTGCAGAAAATATGACTTCATCAACAGAGTGGTCAATGCCTGGAACTCACTACCTGACTCTGTTGTTACATCATCAAACCCCCAAAACTTTAACCTTAAAATGCCTACCATGGACCTAAGAGGTCTGTGCATAAGCGCACCAGTATGCCTACCGTCCCTGTCCTACTCTTCCCATTTATCCATTTATTCATATTCATTTATTATGTATATACTTATAGCTGTTTATACTTATATGTTTATATGTTATGTTATGTTCATACTTATACTTTTTTTCTCATACATGCTTGACAAAATAAATAAATAAATAAATAATAAATAAATAAATATGACTGCACTACATCCTACAACATCTTGAATCTTCAAAGACCTACCCAAGGGTCCTCTTTATAGACTTCAGCTCAGCATTCAATACCATCATTCCAGATATTCTTTTAACTAAACTAAATCAGCTAGCTGTACCTGACCACACTTGTAAATGGATCATAAGCTTCCTAACAGACAGGAAGCCTCAGGTAAAGCTTCGCAAAATCACATCATATACCTGTACAATTAGCAGAGCGCCCCCCCCCCCATTGTGTGCTCTCTCCACTTTTCTGTACCAATGACTGCATCTCAAAAGATCCCTCTGTTAAAGTACTGAAGTTTGCAGATGATACAACAGTGATTGATCTCATTTGAGACAATGACGAATCTGCATACAGATGGGAGGTTGAACAACTAGCCTTGTGGTGCAGTTGGAACGAAACACACTCAAAACCATAAAAATGGTGGTGGATTTTAGGGGAAACCCTCCTATACTACCACCTCTTGCAATACTAGACAACACAGTATCAACAGTGGAGTCCTTCAAATTTCTAGGTTCTATCATATCTCAAGACTTAAAATGGACATCCAATATCAAAAACATCATCAAAAAAGCACAACAAAGAATGTTCTTTCTGTGCCAACTCAGAAAGCTCAAACTGCCCAAAGAGTGCTGATTCAGTCCTACAGAGGAATTATTGAATCTGTCGTCATCTGCACCTCTGTAACGGTCTGGTTTGGCTCTGCAACCAAACAAAACAGACATGGATAATTCAACAGATAATTAGAACTTTAGAAAAAACAATTGCTACCAACCTGCCTTCACTCACTGAGGACCTGTATATTGCATGAGTCAAAAAGAGAGCTGTGAAAATATGTACAGAGCCCTCCCATCCTGGACATAAATTGTTCCAACTTCTATCCTCAAAATGATGCTATAGGGCAGTGCACACCAGAACAACTAGACACAAGGAAAGTTTTTCCCCCAAATGCTATCACTCTACTAAACAACTAATTCCCACAATGCTGTCAAACTATTTACTAAGACTGTTTTACTGTTATTCCTCTACTACTAGATTATAATATAACTTCCTAGTACCTATCTCCTCCCACTTATGACTATAACCTTGTTGCTTGTATCTCTATGGTTTATATTGTTTTATTTGTTTCCTAGTATGATTTGATTGCTTATTTAGTAATCTATGACTGTCACTAAGTGTTGTATCTTATTATTCTTGATGAATATATTTTTTTAATTTTTATATACACTGAGAGAATATGCACCAAAAAAAAAATTCCTTGTGTGTCCAATCATACTTGGCCAATAAATAATTCTATTCTATGTTAGGAAAATATTACTGTTCCTATAAAAGTGCTGAAGAAAAGTAAGAAAAACTTGATTCCAGGCATTTGTTTTATAAAGTAAGGAATAGAAAGTTGTTGCTATACTTATATTTGGCCATATTTGTGTATGATTAGATTTGTGTACATATTTATGCTTGGCCAACACACATACACACTCTATCCACTAAAATTCTTTGCACCAAATACATTTTGTTCTTAGTTTGTATAGCAATAAACTACACTATTAACTATGGGTGAATACTTGGCTTTTTTCTAGTCTATGTTTATTTTCCAACAATGTATTACAGTGCTTATTCTTCTTTCTCAGAGCCAGTTCCAGTTGGTTTTAGGGGGAGGGGAAAGCTTGTGTTTTCAAACCTTCATTTGTAAGGTGCTTTAAATCCTGATTATATATTTCCCTCATGTTTAACATTTACATGAAACCATTGGAGTAGCCAATTGTTGTTTTGGAGATCTGTCAATATGCTTATGATATCCAATTGTTGATTTTGATCCTCAATTGGCAAATAAATGTTGTCAGTCATCCATACCAGTCTCTGGAGGTGGTGGTTCTGGATGGAAAAAAATATTCAGGCTCAGTTTTGCCAAATCTGTCAGGCTGTGTTTTTTTTGTGGGGGAGGCAGCTTACTAGATCTGGGGACCTTACATCTTTATACTTGGATATGTACTTCCACTCAGGATAGTGAAAAACCTTGGCATCTTTTTGAATTCATAGCTCCTGCTCATAGAACACGTGGCATCTGGCAGCTGAGGCTAAGAGACCATTACACAGCTTTATCTGGTGTGCCAACTGTGCCCAATCTGTATCAGGAGAAGTCTCATATAGTTATTCCTACCCAGCCAACTCATGACTGTACTATTGCAATGTCCACTACATGGGATTGCCTTTGAAGACCATTATGAAATTACAACTGATCCATAATAAAGTAGCACAGAAAGAATTCAGTGTGCTTCAGTATACACATATGATTCCACTACTCCATGAGGTACACTGGTTACTTGTGGGCTTCCAGTACAATTCAAGGTACTGGTTATTATATATCATCAGTTGTCCAAAGAGACCCTTACACATCTATCCCATCTTGAAAAGACAAATCATATGAATGGAATATTGTATTATTAGCAAGTAGTGGAACTTTTCTGCCAGCATTTTATATCCCATAATATCAAGCACAAGGAACCAGATGAACTAATCAAAACTGCTTTTTTTATCTATTTACAAGAATCTCACTAGACTGAACACATTCTTTTGGGAAGCAAGCTAAGGGCTTCATGTATTTGGAGGATGTCAAATCTGTGTTGCTTCCTGCCCTGCAAGGCCACTGAGCTTATCAATTGCTTCATTCCTTCCTTCACTCTAGCTGGATATTCCACCATATCTACATTGGCATGGGCTTTTGCTTTTTTAAGGTAGTTAGCTGTACACAGGTTTCTCTATGAATAGAATAGAATTCTTTAGTGGCCAAGTGTGATTGGACACACAAGGAATTTGTCTTGGTGCATATGCTCTCAGTGTACATAAAATAAAAGATACATTTGTCAAGAGTCAAGAATTACACGGTACAACACTTAATAATAGTCATAGAGTACAATAAGCAATCCAATCATACTAGGAAACAGTCAATAAAAATCATTAGGATACAAGCAACAAGGTTACAGTCATACCGTCATAAGTGGAAGGAGATGGGTGAAAGGAAGGATGGGAGGATTGATAGTAATAGCAATGCAGACTTAGTAAATAGTTTGACAGTGTTGAGGGAATTATTTGTTTAGCTGAGTGATGGTGTTCTTGTGTCTAGTTGTTCTACTGTGCAGTGCTCTGTAGCATTGTTTTGAGGGTAGGAGTTGAAACAGTTTATGTCCAGGATGTGAGGGATCTGTAAATATTTTCACTGCCCTCTTTTTGACTCATGCAATATTCAGGTCCTCAATGGAAGGTAGGTTGGTAGTAATTGTTTTTTCTGCAGTCCTAATTACTCTCTGAAGTCTCTGTTTGTCTTGTTGGGTTGCAGAACCGAATCAGACAGTTATAGAGGTGCAGATGACAGACTCAATAATTTCTTTGTAGAACTGTATCAGCAGCTCCTTGGGCAGTTTGAGCTTTCTGAGTTAGCATAGAAAAAATATACTTTCTTATGATTTTTTGATAACATTTTTGATGTTAGGTGTTCATTTTAGGTCTTTGATATGATAGAACCTAGAAATTTGAAGGTCTGTACTGTTGATACTGTGTTGTCTAGTATTGTAAGAAGTGGTAGTATGGGAGGGTTTCTCCTAAAGTCTACCACCATTTCTACGATTTTGAGTGTGTTCAGTTCCAGATTGTTATGGTCACACCACAAGGCAAGTTGTACAACCTCCCGTCTGTATGCGGATTCATCGTTGTCTCGAATGAGACCAATCACTGTTGCATCATCTGCAAACTTCAGTATTTTAACAAGATGGATCATTTGAGATGCAGTCATTAGTGTATAGGGAGAAGTGAAGAGAGCACACATCCTTGGGGGGGGGGGGGCTGTGCTAATTATACAGGTATCAGATATGAGTCTGCCTCGCTTCACCTACTGTTTCCTGTCTGTTAGGAAGCTTATGGTCCACTTTCAAGTGTGTTCAGGAACCACCAACTGGTTCAGTTTAGTTACAAGAATGTCTGAAATGAGGATATTGAATGCTGAACTAAAGAAGACCTTTGCATAGGTCTTTGGAGATTCAAGGTGTTGTAGGATGTAGTGCAGAGCCATATTAACAGCATTATCTCTCGATATATTTGCTCGGTTTGCAAATTGCATGGGATCTAACAGCGGATCCATGATGGTTTTCAGGTAGGACAGCACTAGCCTTTCAAAGGTTTTTATAACTACAGATGTTAGAGCAACTGTAGTCATTCAGTTCCCTGATGGAGGGCTTCTTTGGCACTAGGATGATAGTAGAGCATTTGGAGCAAGAAGGAACATAGCACATCTCTGGTGATTTATTGAAGATTTGGGTGAAGATGGGGGCCAGTTGGTCAGCACAGTTTTAAGCAAGAAGGGGTTATCTTGTCTGGGTCTAGTGCTTTTCCTGGCTTTTGTCTGTGAAATAGATCCTGCAGTTCTTTTTCTGTGATTACCAGAGATTGTGAACCCAATGGGTTGGGGTCAGTTGTGGGAGGTTTGGCTGTTGTTGGTGTATTTGAGATGGGGGTTGTGGAGATAGGTGGCTGTAGTTTCCTTTCAAACCTGCAGTGAAACACATTCAGGTCATCTGCTAGTTGTCAATTTCCTTCTGCCTGTGAAGGAGGTTTGTTGTAGCCGGTGATGTGACTGACATTCTTACTTATGCAAAAATCTGCATAAGGCTTTTTTAGTGCAATTATCCCTACAAAGGTAAATGTGATGACCCAGAGTGTAACACAAATGTAACAAAATCGAAAATGTAAATAAATGTCTTTTAATGCCTCCAACTTGGCCCCACTGTTCAATAATTCTCAGTTGGAGATAAAACATACTCAAAAATAGTTTTCAAAAGAAAGCAATACAGTCTGAACTTAATGAGCAGATAGAGGTGAAATAAAAAAATCAAACAAACTACAATGATGAAATTTCCACAACGGACCAGGATAAGTAATTACCAAATTCAAGAAGATAACAAGGCACAGTCTGGTGGAAGGACGCCAACCAAGATAACTTCAGCCCAAAATAAAACACGCTTTGCTTCTGGCAATGCTGTGTTGTAATCATCTCTCTTATATACTAGTCTCCCCAGCTGCAACCAATAGGACCCCATGGCTGCTTCCCCTCTCATAAGCCAAGTTGTTTTCTTCTCCATTCCTCCCTGTGTGTCCTAGGATGCAGAGGGGATGGGCCTGGTTCTTCCTCTGACTGCCCAGCCAGCCTCTGCCCTTCCCTAGCCTTCTCCACAACCTCCGGAGCCATACCTCCACTCCCTGTCGGCTGTTCCTCCTCTCCCTCAGAGTCCGACTCTACCAAGGGCATGACAGTAAATTTCTATCAATAGGGAGAACAGTGTATTAAATTTTCCAAAGATAAAATAATTATTTTAAGCTGCACATGAAATTATAGTGGCAAGGGACTAAGGTTCATATGTAATATACAGTGTAGCCTACCCCTCTCCATTTCTTCACCCCAACGTGACCTAGTTCTCAATGAAACTGCATTAATCTGCAGATCATATCACAGCAATTATGATGCAGCTGGGAATCTGTAGACTCCTTTTTCCTATGGCAAATTATTTGACCATAAATAGTTTTCCCCTTATTTGATTCCATCCAACCAGACTGCCCATTGGTTTAACTTGGAAAGGAACATAAAATGGCTTTTTATTTCAGTTAAGACTTGCTTGAGGAATAAGGCCTTTCTGAGCTCTGGTAAGTATCCATATCCTTTGTTTTTCTTTGAACTTAATTTCTGGTTTGTTTCTTTTTTCTTTTTGTATTTTCTTTTTGCACTTTCATTTTGAACTACTCTTTGACAATTGACATCCCCCTATGGCTCAGTTTTTTGTCTCATCTCCCACTGCTGATCAAATTTCCCTCTGATAAGAAGGAACTCAGATCTACTGAAGATGTACTTTCAAGACATGTGGAAAATATCTCAAAGTAAGAATAAGAAGATGAAAGCTAGATATTGCTAAACAGTAAAGAATCAACAGACCTCACTGTTAGCTCAGAAGAATCTTGTAATACAATACAATCAAAGTGCTACCAAGACAGCAGTGAAATTCTTTCTTGAATATCTGAAGAGCAATATTCACAAATGAAACAGCAGAGAGGAAGTAGTAGAACAGGCACAGGCAGAAATAGAAGAACAGGAGCAGGTGGCACAAGTGAGTCCACCAGTAAGCCCTGTAACCAAGACATTCAACCCGAGTAACATGACCACCTGATAGATATCAGGCTAGTGTTGTATGCCAAGTGAATACAGTTCCAAGTAACTATAGTGAACTAAAACTGTATCCTGCTAAGGATCAGGCTGCTTGGCAGGTAGCAATGGATAAGGAACTGGAATCATTAAAAAAAGTTGGAGGTATATGAAAATGTTAAGTTACCACCAGGTAAACATGCCATAAGATGTAAATGGGTTTATAAGCTAAAGTCAGGTGTAGATGGGACTGTTACCCATAAAGCCAGGTTAGTAGCACAAAGGTTCAATCAGACAGCAAATGACTACGATGAGGTGTTTGCACCTAGTCTGAAGGCTACTACATTAAGGGCGGCATTAGTGTGGGCAGCTAAAGAGAAATACACAATAAACCATTTAGATGTTGAGACGGCATATCTGCATGCACCGTTGCAACACACTAATTGTTTAAAGAAACCTTTAGGTATAAAAGATGATAATACAACTGATTGCTATAGATTGCAAAAGAGTCTTTATGGCTTAAAGCAATCAGGATATGAGTGGAACCAATGTATAGTTAAAGAATTAACTAAAATAGGCTTTGTAGCTGGCATGGCTGATCCATGTTTGTTTAAAAAAGAAAGTGATGGTGTAATTTCATTGTTGCTATTGTTTACTAATGACCTAGCATTAATCACCAAAACTGAACAAGAAGCTACTAAAATAATCTCACTGTTAGAAAAGAAATTTAAGATAAAAAAGTTAGGAAAAATCAAACAATATCTTGGTTTAAAAATAGATAGAACTAGGGGAGGATACAAGTTCTCACAGGCAGATAAAATTAACCAATTACTAAAAAGTTTTAAAATGAAACTTTGTAAACCAGCTAAAACACCAATGAGCCAGGAGTTTAGCCATAGTGATGTTCAAAGTCCTATTTTTGATAAGAACATTTATCAGTCCTTGATTGGTAGTTTATCTTATCTCAGTAATTGGTCAAGGCCAGACATATTGTTATTTGCAAAGTGTTAATCAATTAGCGAGATTTAACGCTGAGCCAACTGAAAGGCACTGGCAAGCTGCTAAACGTATGTTAAGATATCTGAAACAAACAGTGCATTATGCATTGTATTTGGAGCCTAAAGATGAACTGAGTTTAACTGCATATGCTGATGCAAGTTTTGCTATAGACATAAATACAGGAAAATCTACACCGGGAACTGTAGTATTATTGGGAAAGGCATTGATTGGATGGAGATCTATGAGACATAAACATCTAAGTTTGTCAACAATGGAGGCTGAATTCTCATGTTTATCTTTATTATGTACAGGTTTAGTTTGTTACAAGCAACTACTAATTGACATGGGAATTGATGTAACAGATTCTATTGTTATTTACGAAGATAACCAATCAGCAATACAGATGGCCTCAAATATTGCTGTTAAGACAAGAACGAAACACACAGATTTAAGATATTTAAATGTGAGACAATGTGTGCAAAGTAAGATGATTAAGCTAGAATACTATGTCAGAAAACAATATAGCAGATCATTTTACAAAGGCCCAAGGCTCTATAAAGCATAAGGCTTGCTGTGAGGATTATGGACTTAGAATGTAAGGTTGTATATATTGTCCTACCCAAAGGGGAGAATGTTAGGAATGTAAGTCACCTAACAGTTATTTGGGTTGGAAATATATAAACTAGGATAGACATTTTAATACTATGCCTTTAAGAGAATGCTAAAACTGTAATTGGGTATGGTTCCACAAATGGCCATAAGATGGAGCCAGAAACCTGGGTTGTTTAGTCTTGGTCTCAGTGAGTCTCTGTTTCTTCTGTTGGAGAGAGTTGCCATTCCTCCCAATGACTGTTACTGATCATTGATGTAAGTCTGTTACTGAACTGTTTTTTGATACTGGACCTTGTTATTTGGATTATCCCTGAACTGAACACTGACTGCTTTACCTGTTAATGACTTGGACTGCTTATCTCGGACTGTGCTTAAACGTTTATTGAAAGTAAAAACCTACATTAACTGTACAGTGTATCTGTGTGCTGTGTGTGTGTATTATTCTTCACTACTCTCACTATGTCTCCCTGTATGCGCTCATTCTCCTAACGGGGAATTACCTCAACAGGCACCATTGACTGCTGTCAGCTGCAAGGGTCCCCTAAACTCTTTGAATTGTATTTTAAAGGTCCCTCTCCCTATGACAGATATATCTCTGGCAAATGGCATCTTTCCTGTACATATAGTCTGCTTTTCTTCTGCTCTGGGGATCATCTTCTTTTGTGTCAAATGGACGTGGCAAACCTCATCTTCCTCTTCAGATGATTCTTCACGCTCAGTGCTTTCTTGGAGCAGGGTGACAACTCTGTGTGAAATTGATGGGTGCTGGACTTTTGAATCCCCTTTGTGAAGAATGCTTGAAATATGGTTTTATATGGAAAGATCTACAAACCTCACCTTCTATAGATGTCTTCCATATGGTAGCAAATAATTCTGGGAATTGTAATTTCAACAGTTCTACAGAGTAACAATTTGGAATTTTAGGTAATATGTTCATTTTGATAGTGGCAATTTTTTCCAATTAATGATAGTTGTAATTTTGCCCAATTACCCAAATCTTTTTGTATTTGTTGTAATAATTTATTATAGTTGTCCTCTTTTATAGAGGAGCATTTTGCTGTCAGCCATATTCCAAGGTACTTCACTTTTTTAGCCGTTTGAATCCCCAATTTCTCCTTCAATTCTTCTTTCTGACTCATAGTAAGTTTCTTAGTTATTATCTTTGTTTTGCCTTTATTTATTTTAAAACCTGCTACTTTGCCAAACTCTTCTATTTCTTGTATTAATATCATTCATGTCTCTAATGGACCTTCTATAATAAACACCAAATCATCTGCAAATGCTTGTACCTTGTATTCTTCCTTTTCAATTCTCAATCCTTTTATTTCTTGCATTTGTCTAATATGTGTCAGTAGTACCTCTACTGATAGAATAAATAGAAGTGGGGATAGTGGGCATCCCTGTCTTACTCCTTTAGTTATATTAAATTTATCTGTTGTTTCTCCATTTAGTATTATTTTTGCTGTTTGTGTGCTATATATTGCCCTAATCATCCCTATAAATTTTTGTCCAAAGTTCATCATATTCAATTGATTAATAAAGAATTGCCAATTTAGGTTACCAAATGCTTTTTGTGCATCCACAATATCAACACCACTTGCTTTTCAGGGTGAGCCTCATAGTATTCCAACACATCCATTATCATTCTTGCATTATTCCTTAGATGTCTTTTCGGTAAAAACCCATTTTGATTAGGGTGAATGGTTTCATTTATTTTTTTACTCTATTTGCAATTATTGTAACAAATAATTTATAATCCGCATTTAATAACAAATTTGGCCTATAGTTTTTAGTCTGCTGATCATATGAATTCTTTTTAAATATAAGCATAATATATGCCTCTGTCCATGAGTAATCTTGCTTGTTCTAGCACTTCATAATATAGGTCCAACATTAATATCTCCAATGGCTCTTGAATTTCTTTGTAGAGTTCTGCTGGGATTCCAGTTTTATTATTTTTTGTTTTTTAATTGTCTCCTTCATCTTAATCATCATGATTTTGCCATTCAACATTTCACTTGTTATATCTGATATTGTCGGTAAACCCCTCTCATTTAAGTATTGCTTAATATTTTCTTCCAAAATATCTCCTGGCTGTACAGAGTTTTCAAAAAAAAATTGGGCAATGCTTTTTTTCCATTCTATCTGATGGTGAAGAATCCCATTCACGTCTTGCAGCTATTGTATTATTTTTTTCTCTTTCTCCTTCTTCAATTTGTACACCAGCCATCTTCCTGGTTTATTTGTGTGTTCAAAATAATTTTTTTTGCCAGTCTAAGGTTCAGTGCCATTTCTTTTTGTGACATTAAATTTATTTTATGTTTAACCACATCTCTTTCTCTTTTAATTTTCTCATTTTGGGGTTCTTTTTGCATTGTGGATTCCAATTCTTTGAGTTTTCTCTGCAATATAGTTTATTATTTCTTCTTTTCTTTGCTGCATTGTGCCATATAAGCTATTGTTAGACCCCGAATGTAAGCTTTTGTTGTATCCCATAGATTTTGTAGTGTTGTTTGTTCTTTCACATTTACATTAAGAATATTTCCAATTCTTTTTCCAACATTTGCACTTTTTTTCTTTCAAAATCCTCTGATTTAGAGTCCACCTCCCTCTCTTTTCCTCCTTTCCATTTCACTTTTATAGGGTTGTGATCTGCCCGACTATTCATCAATATCTCTATTTTCTCTATATCCCTTCCCAATTCTGGATCCATCCATACCATGTCTATTCTTGACCAAGAATTGTGGGGATTTGAAAAAAGGGTATATTATATTTCCTGCAGATTTAGTTCTCTCCATGTATCTTTTAATTTAGCTCTTGTGCCATTTTAAAGAATGTAGTTGGCAATAATTCTTCTCTTCTTCTTCTCCTGGCGTGGCTGCCTGTGTCCCCTCGCCTTTAGGCAGTCCCTTTCGGGCGATGAAAGCTCCCCAAGTGCAGTCACCAGCCACTTCGATCGGCTGGTAGAAGCAGCCTCGGGCGAGGCAAACACACACTCCCCTCGCCGTGAGGCCGCTTCTATCGGCCGACGAAAGCTCCCCAAAGGCAGAGTCCCCAGCCGCTTCAGGGCATGGCATGCCTTTGCATCAGTTTCCCAACTGCAAACTCAATGCAAATGCAAACTCAATGCAATGTACATATGCTGTTGTCAGAATAAATATCAGACGACCCCAAGATTCCCGCTGCATTTCTGCTTCCTGAACCAGCTGCTCTTCTTCATCCCCTCAGATAGCCCTATTCCCCCCCGCCTCGATTTCCCACTGCAACCATTTGGATCGCAGGAAGGTCGCTAAAGAAGCTTTTGTCTTCTCCTGTCCCACTCTTTCAAACTTCTCTCTGCAGCCTGGGAAATCCTCTCCTGGGGACTCCATCCCAGCTCCAATCCAACTTGGTTTCCATCCTAGACAAGCCCCCTCCCAGGTGCGCTCTGGGAATCCAAGGCTTGTTTCCTCCCCCCCATCTCTGACTTGAGCAGAGCAGGCACTGGGGGGGGGGCAGGGATGGGGCAGAGTGGAGGGGCTCATGGGCTTTTTGCCTGAGCTGGGTGAAGATCATCCTGGTGGGCCCAAAGGGTGGTCTTTCAGATTGCTTTAATGATTAACAGGACACTTCCCTGAACCCCCAACTCGGAAGAGCAGGGACCTTCAGGTTCAGAAACTCGATTAAGCACAAGCTGCTACTTCTTCCCTCCCTGCCCTCATTTCACGTTGCCTTTGATCACAAAGTAGATCTTAATTATCTGGAGGGAGTTGCGGGTTCAGGGAAGTGTCCTGTTAATCATTAAATCTGAAAGACCACCCTTTGGGCCCACCAGGATGATCTTCACCCAGCTCAGGCAAAAAACCCAGGAGCCCCTCCACTCTGCCCCCTCCCTGCCCCTCCCAGTGCCTGCTCTGCTCAAGAGGGAGAAGAGGGAAAGGAAAAGAAATTATAAAGGACAGAACCAGGACATAGAGAAACAGGGAAAATGGACAAGACACAGAGATAATGGGTGAAAACTTAATTGAAAGGGGGATTCTGCAAGGGTACATAAGATAATATTGTTATATTAGAAATAGAAATGAACTTTGAAAATATGAAACAAGTGTGATTCAAATGATAGATAAAATACTTATTGTAATGTAATAGAATGTTTAATAAATAAATGAAATAAAGAGAATGAGAGAATGAAATTAGGAAAAGAGAGGAACATTTTAATTATTATAAATGTGTTATAAAAATTTAAGTGAAGAGGAATATGAAAGAAACATGAAAAATTATGGAAATGTTATAAGTGTTCCTAGAAGTATGATATCCTATTGAAAAGGAATGTTAAAGATGTCAAAGATTATCACTAACATTAATGATAGAGCTGAATTGGAATAGAATAAGTATTTTATTTTTTATTGTTATATATATATATATATTCTCTTTAAGAACTTAGTGCTTATTTTAAGAATGTACCAAGCAGAATTCGACTGGAAGTTATAAATATTGAACGTTATAATTGTAAAGGCATAAGTTGAAGTTTAAATAAGAGTTGAATGGATAAAAATTAAAAGATACAAAGGTGTCATATTCCAATTAGTAACTACAGTGGAAAAATTGTTTAATGAGAAAAGAAAGTATGAAATTGAAACAGGACAGACAAAAGTATAAATATGATGACTAGAAGGGTATTGAAACTTAGAAAAAAGATATATATAATTGAATTTAGAAAGGAATGAGATAATTAAAAGTAAGATTGAGAAAACTAAGGGAAGGGAAAATTATTGAGAAAATGTTAAAACAGTAATAAGATATGGAATAGAACACAAAGATGAAAATGAAATTGAATTTGTGTCTGTATGGAGAAGTGAAAACCCGGGACCATGCTATTCTCAAAAAAAGAAGTTTTACTTGTATTATGTTTTGTGAAAACCCAAATAATTTTTTATTAAAAAAAAAAAAGAGGCATTATTGCGGAAAACTGTTTTAAATTATTTCAAAGGGGAAATCTTATCTTATTTCAAAGTTCAAATACAAAGTTTTCTGATCTTTGTAAGTCTCCAAATACTTCAGATATTTTGGACAAAACGTAGGAGACATCTTCAACATTTGTAATAAGTGCAGTTTATTCCCTGGTCTTTCCCTCCTCAACACTGAATGAGAATAAAATATTCAAGTCTTGTGCAGTCTGTCTCCCAACAAATTTCCACTGACAGTATTCCACTGACAATATCTTCCACTGAAAGATATTATTATAATACAATTCTAGAGTAATTATCTTGCTCTATTATACAATGAAATTAGAAATATAGAATAAAATTGTCTAAAATAATAAGCAATGGTTGGGCTTACACATAATGTAAGATATAATGTAACCAGTATTTGTGTTCAGACAATATACTAATCCATAATTATTAATTTATACAGCAGGTTCACATATTATGCTAGCAATTGGGCATTGGAATAAATGCTGTTTTATCAAACTAAGTTTTTGCTTGTGCATTTTTCATTATTATCTCCAGTGTGATTGCCAACATTTGAAAAGGTTTGTGCTTCCTTTTTAAAAATTAATTATAGCATGTTTTGTCTAACTTGCTGCTAACTGCAATTACCAATGTCTGTAATAAGGTGGCTTCAATGAATAAGTTATGAAGTTAGTTTTTTCCCCAAACCTTTAGTGAAATTAACAATAATATGTGGTTTAGTATGACACTAAATTATACTTAATAAAAATAAAAAGAGAAAAAAGTCTATATCTTAGGGCCACAATGGAAAAAGAGTAGTGAGAAATCATGTCTATCACTGAAACCATGTCTATCATGACTCACTGAAATTCAGTCCTGTCAAATAAACTTGAAACTGATCCATCCTTGACCAGTGGCATTAATTTCAAAATGTAAATATACCTATGATTTTAAGGACCAAACTGTTGCATTAGTATTATGTTACAGACATGCAATATAATTATGAAGAAAGAAAATATTGCCTGATTCTGTGCAGCATGGTTCAAACAAGTCATTGATTAATGATTTATGCTTGGCATTCAATTTAATAAACTAGATTTAATAAACATTTACTTTGCCAGATTAAGTTGCTTTGTATACCTATTAACTATTTTTTGCACTCTATCTGCTTTTATAGAGCTTTCATTTTGAACTTATATATCTTTTGCAGTATCTTTATCCTTAGTTGATCAGAATTGTAGAGAGAACTAGATAATGCTTTGAGTAATCTTTTCAGAGATAGTTCTTCACCTAAACAGAGAAACAGAATGACCATGGTCAAATTGCTGTTATTTCGCTTTTTAATTATCATTTTATTAAAGAAAAAAGATGTGTAGCAAGATAAATATAGATGTTTTTCCTTTAACAAACAATACTTCAGATGACAACATTTGTGGTTGATTTGGCATTTTTTAACAATAAATCAGAACATTCTTCATGTTAATGAGGAACCTGGATATTCCAAGACTTTGTACTTTACATATATATTGAGAACAAATCTTGGCTTACTGGGAACTGTGTCTGCTGAAGACAGATATCTTCACTTTCTGATAAATTGAGCGTAGTTATTGGAATCATGACAATGTCATTTTAAAATACATTAATGTCTATCTTTGCTGCAATGATATTCTTGTAGTTCTCTGTTAAAATCATCCATATTCCATTACAAAGCCTTGGAATATTCAGGTTCCTCATTAAATAATTGGATGAGTTTAGGTGGTGACAATCCAGAGAATTCAACTGAATCAAATGAATTGGAAAATTGACAGCCATCATTTCAGGAAAAGGTCTAATGTATCTGGAATTGTTTTTTTCTCATCATTTCATTGTGGGAACCAAGATACAATTTTTTGAGAACAGTTGTGCAGGATTCTCAAAGATTGGTTGGATGAAATTATATATTAACCCACTGGTTGAGTCTTACCTTCAGGTAATTCTAGTTGATCATTTTGATTTTTTTGAATGTTGTCTTCTCCAGTTTCCAAGAAGAACTAAGAATATTCCTTCCTTATTCCTTATCAGCACACATTGTTGCTTTGGATAGGTTGGACTATTTTTTTCCTTTTGCATGAAGATAGATGCAAAGAATGAATTAACCACTTCTATTTTCTCCTGTTCCCTGTCCTCTACATGTTATCTTCTTCTATTAGTGGACTGAACATTTCCTTGACTTTTTTCTTTTTATTTACATGTAGAATGAATTTTTTTATACCCTATGACTATCATTAAGTGTTGTACCTTATGATTCTTGACTCTTGACAAATGTATCTTTTTTTATATGTATACTGAGAGCATTTGCACCAAGACAAATTCCTTGTGTGTCCAATCACACTTGGTCAATAAAGAATTCTATTCTATTTTAAACATTTCTTATTATTATTGACATTTGTTGCAAGTCTTAGTTCATCCTGGGCCTTAGTTTTTCTAACCCTCATTCTTGTAGATTTGAGCTATTTGTTGGTATAGGACTGCCTGAAGATTTTATTCTGCTAGTTGTTTCCAACTATAGGGGGCAGCATTCCTCTCTGTTTCAAGGCCATTAACCAGGGCTGTCCAAAGACATTTCTGCATTCATATGGCCAGCCGGATGACATGGAACCCTATTTCCTCCCCACCCAAGTGGTACCTGTTTATCTACTCACATTTACTGCTAGGTAGGCAGGAGGTAGGTGAAGATGGGTGCCTACCCTGTTATGCAATAGTTGGGTATGCCAACTATTGCATAACAGGGGTAGGCACCCATCCAGCCGACAACCCCAGCATCTTAACTACTGAGTAATGACACTGCCCTATTTACTGGAGTGTTGTTTCATTTTTATTTGTTTCCTATTTATTAACTAACCATATCCCTGAGTTATATGCTCCTCTTGAGGGCAAGAACCAATCCTATATTTGAAAAAAATCAGATCAATATTTTCATTTCAAGACAACAAACTAATCAGTCAAAACTCAATAGCAAAAGTTATTTCAGATTCTTCCTATATTGTTAATTATAGTCCATTAACTTCAATGGGGGACTTCCAGTTTGAGCTTCTTCAGCGACAGGCTGAAACCTCGTCTCTGCGAGGCTTTGATCCATGCTCACCGCTGGAGCGCCCCGAGCCAGCTGGTTTCGGGGCTAAGCCACCCCGTAGAGGTGGTGAAGAAGGGGGAGAAAGCCTGCAGGGTTGAGGAGAGCCGCATCTCTCCTCCCCAGCTGGCCATTACTCCCTTTCTCAAAGGCGGTTCTTTCAGTGGTCAGAAATGTTCACCACAAAGAAAAACTCAACCGGAAAAGAATGTGCAGGAGGAAGATAAGAAGAGAAAGTTTTGGTTGACCGGGTCAAACAGCAAAAGCAACAAAAAGATACCCTGGAATTGAAACTATTAAAAAAAAAAACAATAACATTGTTCCCTAAGAAGGTATTTAAGCTGCGAAGGAGAGAGAAAAGGGAAAAGATTTGGGGTTTTTTTCTCCTTTTCCTATACTGACAGCTAAGAGACTTAAGCAAGAAATTGGAAAAAAATCCACTTTGACATTAATAGGCATTTAATGCTGAAAATAAAAAGTCAAAGGGATCATAAAGATTTCTGGATAATCAAAAGCTTTTGAAAACAGGAAAGGAGAGAAAAAGAATAAAAGGGCAGGATCTGGAAGGGAGGAGACTGCCTGGAATGAAAAAGAACTTACAGCAAAATCTCAACAAGACTTCCAAAAGATACATTTTAACTGAAACATCGCAACAAAAACCCCAGGAAGAGAAAGTGAAAAAAGAAATAAGAAGAAATAACTTGGGACTATTTGGATTACTTGATGATCTCTGAATTCTATTAGTTTTTACTGCATGAGAGAATATCAATCTAATAAAGAATATCAATAATAGTACATCTATTAATGTAATAGTATACATGAAGGCTGTATTCACATTTATGCCAAGATATAACAGTCATAATTTACTTAATTTACATTATTTACTTCACCATCAACACATTTTGATTGTTCTATTTAATTTCTATTTGCAAATAATAGAAATAATAATATTTATAATAGAAATATAATAGAAATAATAATATTTTGACTGCATTTTGTTTTTAAAAATATTATATAATATTTTTTGAATTGGCTATGAGATAATAGATAATACAAGAACTCTTTTTAATGAATATTGACTATGTTATAGATATACATAAAAACAGTTTAAATTGTTCTGAGAGATAACTGGATAAAACTCTGCAGATGTCAGATATAAAACATCACACTAAGAATTTGATTATGTATTTCTGCATTCTAAGAAACAAAAATATATACCATTAAAAATGGGGGCTTTAAAGATTTCAAATCAAAACCTAGTACTAGTGGCATTAGCTCACTGTTTTCTTTTGTCCTCTATAGATAGACATTCACATTGCAGAACACCTCAGAGAAATATCCAGTGCATTTTGTCTATTTATTGTCTATTTACCAATAATCTTGTCATATTAAAATAAACTACACATTTATGGAAGCTATTTCAAAAATAAGACACTTTAGTTTCTTTGCATATACATAAAATTAATGAGTAAATTTCCTCAAGACAGTATCAATTGTGTAAATCTGCTTTAGAAAACTCAAGCTTTTTGCCTCTCCTCCCCATGAATCCATGCACCGTTTCAGCAACATTTGAATTGAAATCGTAAAATGTGCAAATACTCTTACAAAAGGGAATTGCTATCTTTTTGAAGATCTAAATAATGTTAGAGAAGCTTAGCTTTCCCCCCCCAGGCCTATTGTGGCTCCTAGTTCTGTAAACTGCATAGAAAACAAACATAATGCTTCAGAAAGGGGATGCTCTTTCAAGAAAGAGTGGGATAAAAGTTCACTTTTACTCGATTAATGTCAACAGAAAATGCCAAGCTGCCAAAGGACACATTATAAAGCTACACAGTTACAGAGACTGGCAGGCAAAAATCCATGGCCAAATTGCTCTGCCAGAACAATAGCTGTGTTTCATCCTGAATGATGAATTCCATTTTCAAGTTCTAAACTATTTTCCTATGGGAAAAATTACCAAAGGCTATTTTTGAATATCTAAAGAAGGATATTCATGAGGATCAACATGGGGTATTACCTAAAAGATAATGTTAGAAATACACTGAATATCCTGTAATATTTGGAGCAACATAATGAAGAACAAGCCACACTGATTTTTCTTGATGCAGATAAAGCCTTGATCATTTAACTGAGCTTTCTTGTTCAAGATATTAGAAGACATGAGTTTTGGAGATAACTTCATAAAATTGATAAGATCTAGTTATACTTCACAGAAAGATTAAATAATTATTTTGGAATTAGGAGGATACAATCTGATATTTGGAAGACAATGGTAGGATGAAATCAAGGTTAATGTGGATTTTAAAAAGAATTATGTGAGATTTGCCAAACAGATAGTCCTTGAATTATAACCACAATTGGCTCCAGAATTTTGGTCAGATATCATGATGGTCATCAAGTGAATGCTCACATTATCACCTTGCTCAATAACTTCAATCCCAGGTCTCCCCATTGTTTTTTGTCTATTTAATGAGCAAAGGCAAAAGTTATGCAACATAACTGATTTTTAGATATCCAAAATTTATGGTTGGAGAAATCTGTTTTTTCTCCACTTTATATAGGAATCAAATAGTGGGTGTTAAACAGCTAAATTCCCATGTCAAACAATTGTTTTCAAATAGAAGGTTTTTGCAGCTAGAAGTATGCTGAACCTTAACAAGAACCTGAAAGAGCCCATGAGAAACACGAAGTAGATGATTGTGCTGGTCTGCTAACATTTGTTTAAATGTGTTAATAATAGCTACTTTGGTGGAGCTGTAAATAGCTTTTGATTCTGCATGTTTTGCTATTTCACATTGGGACCCTGCCAAGGGTGGGATTCAAATTTTTTAATAACCGGTTCTGTGGGCATGGCTTAGTTGGTGGGCATGGCTTGGTGGTCATGTGACTGGGTGGACATGGCTTGATGGTCATGTCATTGGCTGGGCATGGCCAACTCAATATCACTCACATTGAGGCACGCATCTCCTTGCCTGGCCTCTCGTGGGGATGCTTGCAACAGTCATAAGTGTGAAAAATGGTCATAAGTTACTTTTTTCAGTGCCATTGTAATTTTGAATGATCACTCCACACAAGCAAAGTACCAACAAAGGAGGGGAAAAAAACTCCGGAGACGTTCCTGAGACAGGAAGTCTAGTCCGGTCAAGAATGTAATAAGGGTTAATGGAGAGGCAGTTTCTGTAAGCAACACCAGAATGATTCCTTCCTATCTTCCTTAAAGGGTTAGGCCAGTAATTTCTTCTAACAACCAGTGCTCCGAACTGCTTAGAATGTTAATACCTGGTTCTAGCGAATAGGTGCAAACTGGTAGAATCCCACCCCTGGACCCTGGCAGAGGTGGTAGGGTCGAATTATAGGCCTGGTATCAGAAGACCATAAAATGAATTGTTGCTCATCATCTAGAACTGGTTCATTTTAAAGCAACAGACTTTTCTTGTTGGGTCAATATTTTTAGTTATTTTCAAAACATCTAAATTGTTATGCTAATGCTATTAGAGGCCCATATCAATAATATGCCAAAAGCATCAATTGAATTTGGTACAGTCAAGTCCACAACAATGAGGCCATCATTACAATTGTCTGGCATGTAACTATCTCAACAGAAGTATCAAAACATTAATGTCACAATGAAAAAATTCAAAACTGCCCATTTTCTTTGCCTCTAGTATACTCTTGATATACAGTCTTTCGTTCTCCCATCCCCTTTTTATATGCACAGTTACAGATACAACAAATGTCAAAAATGATCAAGGATTCAGTGTTATAGCCTTAACTATTATTTTGACTTTTTTGCTCATTCTTATGTGGAAAACCATGCATAATATACCATTTTCCTATTAAGCATCATTGTTGCCTTTGGGATACAGTTAAAGAATCACTATTCGTTTCTTCTATTTGCTGATCTATTTCTTCTTTTTGATTGTAGTGAAAATGGCATTGATTGTTATCCTTGCCTCTGTTTCTTCTACTCTCTTTTGATATCTTCCCTAATATCAACATTTAAAATTCAAGTTCCTTAAGATGTGTCCTGATTGGACTTCCGGTTGTTCTTCTGCCGCGTCACAGTGGAATCCACAATTGTGCGTGGTTTCACTCTGTGCTCACTTGTTGGAGGGTCCCGATTGGTATCAGAACCACCCTGGTGAAGAAAGGGGAACCACTTGGAGGGTTGAAGGGAGCTGCATCTCCCCTCCCTGACAAGATAAACCCCCTCCGATGACAAGTTGCAGCACTGGTCCAAAATGGCCACATGAAGACGGGAGGCAGTCCGGGAAACTAAGACTGTGCTGGAGCGGTAAAGTTGTGAGTCGTGTGTGAACCAGGCAGTGCACATGGACATTAAGTTACCCCGGAATTAAGAAATAAAGAACTATTTTTGATGAAAGTGTTTAAAAGTGGCGACCAGAGAGAGTGAGAAGAAAATTTGAACTTATGAAATTGGTTTTGAGCATTGAAATGAATTAATTTGGAGGTGGAAAATTTAGAGGAAAATATTTGTTTACAAAAGGATTGGAAATTAAGCTGGATAATTGTTGGACTTTTGGCACTAAATAGGCATAAGTAAATGCTAGAATTGAACTTGTTAAAAAGAAGTAATAGCTAATAACTGGAATTAGCAAAATTAATAAAAGTTTAAAAAGGGAAAAGGGAAAAGAAAGGGTGGAACATGGAAACAGAACTGAGAGCACCACCTAAGGGTACAAGAAAAATTTCAGTGACTCTTTGAAAACTGCTTGGTCTTTCTAAAATTGGAATTTAAAAAGAAATAAGAGGAACTCCACTATAATAAAATAAAAACCCTGAAAAGTTAAATACTAGAATACTACAAAGGAAAAAGATATGTGAAGAAATTGCCTTGGATTATTTGGTGATTTTGGAAAAAAGTTAGAAAAGAAATTAACAGAAGGAACCTGGAAACAAAGACTTATGGACATTGATTGTTGAAATTAAATATAAAAGACACTGGTTGAAATAAACTACTGAACATTTGGACTGGATATAATTATTAAAGAAGGGGGGAGAAAAAGCATACAAAATGGGAAAATTATGTGTGGAAATGAGACTGGAATTACAATATAAAATAGAAATGATGAAAGAAAACATGGAAATGTACAGTATTATTCTACAAAAATTAGAAATTACAATTCATATTGAAGAACAACAAAGAGAACCAGAGGGGGAGGAGTTAAACAATGAGGAAACCAGCTTTAAAGAACAAGTGGAACAATGAATATTAAAAACGGCGGGGGGGGGGAATTAAAGTTAAAAATTTGAGGTTTGATGTGATAATTAAAGGGGGAATTGTTTGGAAAACTAAACAAAGGAAAAGGAAACAGCAGAAGAGGGAATTACAGATGAAAGATTGAGAGAGTGAGGGGGACAAAATAAACAAGGACCAGAAAATGAAGGGAGGCAGAAAGCAAAGAAGAATGAAAAGAAATTATATAGTCTGGAGGGTGAGAGACAAAGGGGTAGAAGAAGAATAGGGAGGGAGATTCTGCAAAGTAATTTGCTGCATTATATAAGAATAAGGATTTAAAAATAGATAAGACTGGAACTGATATTTTTTCTTCTTTTTTTAAGGATTATTGTTAATAGATTTTATTGAAATAGATATGGAAATGGGAATTTATTATAAGAATATTAACTGATATTTAATAAAGCAATGAATAAAATTAAAATGAATTATGAGAATTATAATGAAAAGTTTAATATCAGTTTCTACAATTAATTGAATAGATTAATATTTTTGAAATATATAGATGATTTATAAGGTAATTGAAAAAAAGAATACCATGCGGAATCTGACTTAAAATATATATGCATATGTGATATGTAGTAATTAGGAGAATATTGTTAGCAATGTAGAATGTGGTAATTAAAAAATGACTATACTATGGTAAATTTTTACAATGAATTAAAGGGAATAAATTGAAGGAATGTATAAGGTAAATAGGTGGCAAATTCTAATTGAAATAAAGGGGAATTTTTTTTTGAATTATTAGAATAAGGATAAAATTTATTGAATAATGAATGGAATAACAATATGTGATAAAATTGTAAATGTGACAGATAAAAGCAATATGTGTAATGAATATGAAATGAAATAAGAATCTTAGATAATATTATAAAATAAGATATGAGAATATTTTAAGAAAAATGAAATAAGTTAAGATATGAACAGGGATTGGACAAAATAAGTGTAATGAATTTAATATGTGAGATATTTAAAGGAAAATAGAATATGTATTAATGTGATATGAAATTGAATAAGAAAGATGAATATGTAAGATGAATATGTAAGATGATCATGTTTGTATTGAAATGTTAAAACTTGGAACCACACTGTTTGCCAAAAGAGATGTTTTTTAAAATATAAAAATAAAAAAAATATTTTTTAAAAAAAGATTTGTCCTGATTTAAGTTTATTCATGTCACTCTTTAAAAATGTTGCTATACATTGATTATAATATTTATTAGTGACATATCCTCCATTGTGTTTGGAAGAATAATTTCTTTCCTCACCCCACAACATATCATTTATCCCAAAGTGATTGAATTCAGCTCCATTATGAATTTTAACACTATACTCCAGACAGATAAACTTTCAACTATTTATACTTAAATATAACTACGGCAATTCAATAAGTAAGAAATTCCTTTACAAAAAATAAGGTATAACTTCTATTTTTTCATCAAATCTAAAACAAAAATTTTTTGGTAACCAAGTAACTTCTATCAAGTAGGAAAGTTCAAAATCACATGAAGAAATACTTTATAATACACACACACACACACACACACACACACACACACACACACACACGAGTTGCTATGCTCACCTGAAGATATGTTGATTTTATTCTTCTTCACTCCAGTGACATTGATACGGACATTAATTTTTCCCTCAGTCAAGTCAATCTGTATGCTTCCCAATCCTTCAGCAAAATTGCTGAATAACAAAACTCCATTTGGATTCCATGTTCGAAATTGAAAACTGACTGAGAATAATTCACGATTTGGATGGCCAGGCACTTCCAGGAAACTAGTAGCATTGAAAAATACTGGCACTGTATGAGGCTCCACACAGGAAAAGCTTAAATTCCCCTATGTAAAAACAAAATGAAAAACATATAATAATGTCCACATAGCTTCGCTAATAAAATAATTGTATTGACCCAGTGAAATATAGACATTTAAAACATATTAATTTATAGAAAAATATGTAATAATTAAATAATAGTGACGTATTATTCTTCTAAATCGTTTAGACAATCCTTGGAATTAATAAATATTCTGAAATATCCAGGTATACTATTGTACCTGGAAAGCAGAAAGGAAACACAGATGTAATAAATATATAATATTGTTCTTAGATATTTAAAAAAAATTAAAAACACCTGCAACAACCTTGTTCGGGTTATTTTTAATTTGTAATACAACTGTGGAGACAGAGGCTGAGAGAGCATTATTGCCCTGACAGTCTATAGTGTGTCAAAATTAATATTTAAAAACATCTGGCTATTAGACTAACATTTATGCTTTTCTGATTTAAAAAAACAAATAAAAATAGATTAAAGGCCAAGTATAAGGTAGCTTTTCTTTTAAATTTCTAAAGGGATATATTACTGAAGCCATTTTTTTACATGAATCCAATTTCCCAGAGCAATAATAACAATAAAGTGAATATGAAGAAAAGAAATGAAAATCTATGCTGATTTAATTAGTACAAAATTGATCTTGTTTTCCTACTAGTAAGGCAATAGAGATAACTCAGCTTGAAATAAATGCCATTTTTACAGCCACAATTTCTGTTGGAAAATCAAGTAAGTCCTCCAAAATAATATGTTGTTGATGCACTAATGCATTTCTACACTACATATACAAATCTTGCAACAGTGTTAGAAATACAGTATAAAACATCAATAATACAGAACAATATTGCATTCTGTATCAGTTCCTTGGATCGCTCCCTCTGCTGAAGAATGCAATTACTTATTCAAAGGTTTTGTTATTCAAGGGACAATTTGGAAATCAGCTGTTAAATGTCATAAAACCTGATGATTAGTGTATAAAGGTTATTTAGTCACTCTACAATATGTTCCTCAGCCACTTTAGGCATCTTTGAAGATATCTGAAAAGCAGTTGTGTAAAGTAATTCTTAGAGCAAAACACAAGAAGAGTAGGGAATCTTTAAATAAGAAAAATATGAAGATACACGAAGTAAAAAGTGGGAAATAATCATGAATCCAAAGATTAAATATTTAAATGCGGGTGTAAAAATAAAAGGACTTTTTTTAAAAAAAAACAACCTGTAACATAATAATAGTAGGATTAGAGACTTTTTTTTAAATGGAGAGCCTGAGATTGTGAGAATCTATACTGCTCAAATAACCTAGAGACCAGTGGTGGCTCACCTTTTTGGGCTCCTGTGCCAAAAATTGCATGCTTGCGCTCGCATACCAGCACCCAGAAGGCAATACATGCCCCCCCACACCCCCTGCGCATGCGCGCGCAATGCCCCTTCTCCCCACCACCCCCTTACTGCACAGTGCGCCTCCCAGCTGATTTTCAGCCTGTTTGAGGCCTTTTTGGCCTCCCAGAGGCTCAAGGGAACCCTCTGCAGCCTTTGGAGGCCGAAAAATGGGCCTGTTTCATCACTTCCGGTATTTCCGGAAATACAGGAAGTGATGAAACAGGCCTCTTTTTCGGCCTCCAAAGGCTGCAGAGGCTTCCCTCGAGTCTCTGGGAAGATTAAAAAGGCCCCAAATGGGCCAAAAAATCAGCTGGGAGGCATGCGCATGTGCAGTGTAGGTAAGTGTGGCTGGGGATTGTGTGCCCACACAAATGGCTCTGCATGCCATGCGAGGCACGCATGCCATAGGTTCGCCATCACGGCTATAGAATCTCAAAAGCCTATGAAGAACCTCAAAAGTCTCAAAGTCGTATGGAAAAAAATGGATGTATTTTTTTAAAATGATGATTTCTGATAAGAACTACAGTACAAAAAAACAAAAACCAATAATAGCTAGACCAAAGAGATAGCAGTGTTCCAGTATTTGAGGGGCTGCCACTATGATGAAGAGGACAAACTATATTCCGAAACACTAGAAAGCAAGACAAGAACCAATGGATGAAACTAATCAAGGAGACATGCAACCTACAACTAAGAGAGATTTCTTAACAGTAAGGATGATCAATTAGTTGCTAAGTTGTTGCTAAAAAATTACATTTTTAATTTTTCAGAAAGAATGTTACAAACAATGAAGTGTTCAAATCAGCTATTATCACACATGTAAACTTTGAACTATTTATTTCATGCACTCATTATGCAAATTTGTTAATCCAATATAAGTGGATTACCCAATCCAAAGAGTGCAGCATAGATTTATAAGATAATGTTTAATGGTCTTTGGCAAACATATCATAATACTCTTCCAATTATCTTGCTGTTCAGAAAAAAACTAGTATATCACCCATAAATATCAATACATTAATAAAAATGCATCCATCAAAGGGCATACAAAAAAATAGCCACCCAAGACCTATTAAGTATCTAAAGTTAGCCTAGTTTAGCAGGATAGCCTGAGGAATACATGATATGTTATTTTGAATGATATAGTTGCCTAAAAATAGTTTTGAAATTACTTATGGTAAGAGCAACAGTGGAGATTAAAAACAATATATATATTTTAAAAAACTAGCCTCAGTGACACAAATAAACTTGTTTTAAGGTGCTTATGTGAATTATTTAAATTTTGTTAAAGAACTAGCTGATAACCCAGTGTTGCCTGGGTATTTATTTATCCCAATCCTGTATTTGTAAGTCAGAACTCATGCTATTGTACTGTCTCTCATGCAGCATCACAATTCTTCTATTCCTGCACAAGAGAGAGCTCCCTTGTGGAGTACTGTGAAGCCGTTACCAGAGCAAGTCCACTGTGCTGTACAGTAGAAGCCATTTTAAGGCAAAACCCCACCAAGGGATGTTTGGGGTGTCTTATTTTCACAGTATTTGTTTCCAGAGGGTAAGTCATCTGTGTACCAAATTTGGTTGAAATTGCTTGAGGCATTCCAGAGTTATGCTGGAACACCACACACACACACACACACACACACACACACACACACACACACACACACACACACTTATATATATATAGATATAGATATAGATATTTTCAAAATTGCAATCTGGTTTATGAGTTTCGACACAAATGACTGTAAACAACAAGTAAGGATCATTGTACAATGCTTTTCTTTTTTTCACCTCTTGAAATCCCAAATATAGCTTTTTTAACTGATAATATTTGAAGCTTAACAGCTTTCATTTGGATTATCAAATAGACATTCACTACATGATGGGAAAAAATTCCAAAGATCCATTTAAAAATTGTTCTTAATGCAGTTTGTTCACACAAATGCTAAAATGTGTATCTAGATATGTAGTGTAAAAATGGATTTCAAATATATATGAATAATATGCAAACTGCCATTTTTTCCTTTAGATGACAAAGCAATGTACTGACCCCAGTAGAAGGTTCCAGCTTCTTCCTTCTGGCCATATCTGTGATATTGTTGGTATTGTAGATTATGCTTTCCATGCAGCCTTTGAAATTCTTTCTGCTGTTTGAACTGGGCTTCCCAGAAAAAGGCATGCCTCCAAATGTTATCTTTGAAAAGAAATGTGAAACATTTTATAAGAATGGCAAGCTGCCCAATCTCTCCCATATTTTGTGTGTAAATAAGTGAGTTAAGCTCAGCTCCTGAATCAACATTAATATACTTGCACAATTTACATCACAAGATGAAGCAGTTTGCCATTGTTTCTTTAAGGAGATATGATGTGATATAATATTATACAATCAGCAAGGTAAAGCTAGATGCTATTGTTTGCAACCTCTGCAGTTTTATTTCATGTTATGTATTATTGATCATTCAAGGTAACTCATTTTCTCAATAAAAGTACATATTGATGGTTTCTGTTGGTTCTTGCAGATAGGTCTTCACTAGAATGATCAACAATACATGAGTTATCTTTCTGTCAATCGCATGAATTCCCAGATTCTGTGGAAATTTTAATTTTAAGGCACCAAGTATTATACTTCAAGCTGACACTGTGTTTCTCATATAATAAGGCTGGGTCTTATTTTTTTTGAGACCCGAAAAAATGGCTAGGATGTCTTTTGGGGGTGAATTAATTTCTCCCCCTGTGCACTCTTGCCTAGAGCACCCCGCAGGCAGCCACGCCTCACTACCAGCCACTCCTAACGGCCGATCATGGTGGAGCGTGGAGGGCTCCCTATCCCCACCAAGCGCCTTTGCTGCAGACCTGGGTTAGCGGGCAGGCGGCATCAGCGTGGATGTCTGCCAGCAAGGTTTCAAATGCTTCTCGGGCCTCCATAGCTTCTACAGTTCGCACTGGCGCCTCTTGCCAGCGCCGTCTCCAACAACAGCATTTGAGTCGCTCCCGCTTTTCCTGCTGTCCCCGCAACAGGGAAAAAAAACATTTTGAGGTACCTGGGAGTGCTGCGCATTGCGCTTTCGTTTAATCCCAAGCGGCTGGTTGGGCATGAGAACAGCTGAGTGAGCATCTCTACTGCTGCTACCCTTGGTACTCCAGCCTCGGGCTCTGCAAGTTTCCAAAAGTCCCGGTGCATGCCCATTCCTGCATTCCAAGTGCGCCCAGGCCGAGCTGCAGCTGTCCCTCTCACCAGCGCTGTCTCCAACAACAGCAGCGGCAGGAACTGTGGAAGCATTTCAGCCACTTCTTGGGTGGTGGAGCCGCTTCTGTAACTTCCACGTAAGCTACGGAGGCCTGAGAAGTGGCTGAAACGCTGCTGGCAGACATCCACGCCAATGCTGCCCACCCGCTGACCTGGGTCTGCAGCAAAGGTGCTTGGTGGGGGTAGGGAGCCCCCCGCTCTGCCATGATTGGCTGTTAGAAGCAGCTGGTGGCGAGGCATGGCTGCCCGCGGGGTGCTTCTAACACCAAGTCCCCCCTGCCCTTCCCTCCCATTTTGCATGTTTTAAAATAGGCCTAAATTTAATTTCATTTTATGCCTAGAAAACATGCTGGAATTCCTATTGGGGGGGCATATTGTTGGAGAAACACAGTAATAACTTAGACTGTGATGTTCCTTTTATAAATTTTGAATGGAATACAGTCCACAGAATATTTCCTGTCTTATCTTTCCTTTTGAAGCATCTCCCGATATGTTTCCCCTAAACAAGAAGGTTGGATTGGGATACTCAGAGCATTACATGAAACATAACATCTGAAATGCAATGGCTTTCCTGGCACAAGGCAATGCGTATTAGCATGTATCCATTTCACAGAGAAAGTAATTAATTGCACAATCAAAACAGTTTAAAATGGGCTCGCCAACTCCCCTTAATGTAGAAAATAGGAACTCATTTAATTTAAGAACCCAGGAAATGAATGAAAAATGCAAAAAAATTTACTTATAGCACCTTAAGAAACAGACGTGAAGATGAACCTGTCCTTGAGTCCTGCAACATTTGTGGCATGCTTTGCTTTTCCTAGAAACCATACAGTTCCAAAAACTGCAAACTTGTGACAAGATTTCAACAATGAGAACTACATCAATGGTTTAGTTTGTTCTTCATAAGAGAGGAAAATTTGTAAAAATAAATGGAAGTATCTGCTACAACTGTGGACTTTATTACAACCCTATGTAATAAATATAATTAACTACTGAGACAATGAAACTGGCATCCAAAAGCAAAATATACAAGAATAGCTTTGGCATCATTGCAGATAGATTTTAGTGGAACTACAGTATTGAATCTTGAAAAGTAGAGGAAATGCAGTTCTCCACTAAAGGAAAAGTAGTATAAAGAATGGAAACAAATATGAACTGATCAGACATATTAGTTTAAAGCAGTTTGGCAAACCTTTTCAGCACCGAGTGCCGAAATGGGAGTGCACGTGCAAGTGTACATGCACTCATGTACTGGAAACCAAAAGAACAGATGATCTTTCAGTTTCCAGTGCGCCTAGTCTTCCGGTTTCTAGTGTGCCTGATTTTCCGGTTTCTGGTGCACATGCGTGCACAAAGACCAGCTGGCCAGCGTGCATGCACCGGCTCTGCCCTGGTCTTTTGGGGGTCCTCGCACCTCCCTGCCCATCCCCCTGGTCCCCGTCGGAATGGCAGGAGATCCCCACTGATGACCCAGTTCCACAGCCCTGGACAGGGAGAGAAAGTTGGGAAGGGAATGTCATCTTCCTCAGCTGGAAAGCTTTAGCTCCTTCCTGGCCTCAGATGGGGCGTAGGTGTTTCTGGGGCTTGGGTTGGGGAATCAGCAGGTGGGAGAGCTTCACCCCAACTATGGCCAGGATGAAGTGCCCCTCTCCAGCCCACCACCAAGAACAAGCCAGTGGAAAGTCCCCCTTACTTCTGCCAAGAGAGCATGATTGCTTCCCGGCTAGCACACCTCTTCCCCTGGCATTGGACAGACGTTCCTCCCACATGGAGTCAGCTCCTGTGCAGCCCCGCCTTCCCAGAAGAGCAGCAGTGACAGCCACAACAGGAGCAAGAACTGCTGCCACAAGAAACAGGAGTGAGAACTGCTGCCACCCTTTCACCCCTGGTGGCAGCAGGACCAGCGGGTGGGGAAGTTGACCTGTTCAGCCAGCAAATGCTGCTCTGCCTGCTGCTCCTGCTGCTGCCGGGGGTGAAAATGTGGCAGAGGTTCTTTCTCCTGTTTCTCTCCCTGTGCCTACCACTGCTGCTCTTTTGGGGAGGTGGGGCTACACATGTGCACTACTGCCACCTCCTCAGCCCCAGCAGCAGCGGTTCTCACTCCTGTCTCTCGCTCTGTGCCTGCTGCTGCTGCTCTTTTGGGGAGGCGGGCTGTGCATGTGAACCACTGCCACCCTCTCACCCCCAGCGGTAGCAGGAGCAGCGGGCTGGGCAGCGTTTGCTGGCCGGGCAGTCAACTGCCCCATGTCTGAGCTGGCCAATATGTCAGAACCTGGAAGAGCAAGGGGAGCAGAGCTGCTGGCCAGAATGGGTGGGCCGGGGCTTTCCTTCCTCCCTGCCCTAGTGGGCATCTTGCATGGGCCCAGCCCTCCAGCCCATGGCACAGATGTGCATCCGCGGTCCAGAGTGCCTGGCTGGCAGGTTTGCTGGGAAGATGATCTTCTGGTTTCTGGCATGGATGCACACTTGCCAGCGAGTCTTCATGCACACATGCACTCCAGAAACCAAAAGACCAGGCAGCCGATGTGGATGCATACTCTGGGAACTGGAAGATTATCTTCCCAGCATGCACATGCACACTGGGCGGCTGCTCTTCTGGTTTTTGGTATGCATGCGCATGTGAAGTCCAGCTGGCTGGCATAGCAGAACCCAGAAGAGTAATGGGCAATGGCAAGCATGCCTGGGAGAGATGGCTCTGCATGCCACTTCTGGCACACATGCCATAGGTTCACCATCACTGATTTAGAGTTTAGTACCTGTCAGAATACATAGTTGTGATATGACAGAAATACTGCCGAAACATAGCTAAACCACAGATCATTCTTCCATTTTTTGCTAATTGAAGTAAGAGATGAATGAAATTCCCTATTCACAACTCATCAAGTAATAGGGCACTGAGATATGCTGGAACCCAACAATTGGTATCAGAAATGCCAGCATATGAAACAAAACAAAACAAAATGAAAATAACATAACATAACATATAACATAACATAACATAACATATAACATATAACATAACATAACAGGTAAGTGAAGAATGCTAGCAACAATCAAAGATGTTCTTCACGTATATTCAAAGGAAGGGAAAGGAATCATTATTTGTTGTTGTTATTAGCTGCCAAGTCATGTCAGACCCATCACAACCCCAGGACAAATTCCTCCAGGCCTTCCTGTCTTCTACCATCCTCATGCTGACTGCTTCAGTGACTCCATCCAGGCATCTCATTCTCTGCTGTCCCCTTCTTCTTTTGCCCTCAACCGTTCCCAGCATTAGGCTCTTCTCCAGTTAGTCCTTCCTTCTTATTAAGTTTTTGAGTTTCATCTTCAAGATCTGGACTTCTAAAGAGCAGTAAGGGTTCATCTCCTCTAGGACTGATAGGCAAGGTTTGATTGCCTTGCAGTCCAAGAGACCCGCAAGAGTTTTCTCCAGCACCATAGTTCAAAGGCCTCAATTCTTTGGCATTCAGCCTTTCTTATGGTCCAATTTTCACAGCCATACATTGCAACTGGGAAAACCATAGCCTTGACTATACACACTTTTGTTGGCAGGGCGATGTCTCTGCTTTTTAGTATGCTGTTTAGGTTTGCCATAGCTTACCTCTCCAGGAGCAAGTGTCTTTTAATTTCTTGGCTGTAGCCCCCAACTGCGGTGATCTTTGTGCCCGGAAAATAAAATCTGTCACAACCTCCATTTTCTCCCCATCGTTTTCTTCCCCATCCAGGAATTGAGATGGCTGGATGCCATGATCTTAGTTTTCTTAATGTTGAGTTTCAAGCCAACTTTTGCACTTTCCTCCTTCACCCATATCAAGAGGCTCCTTAGTTCCTCTTCAGTTTCTGCCATTAGAGTGGTATCATCTGCATATCTGAGGTTGTTGATATTTCTCCCAACAATCTTAATTCCAACTTGTGATTCATCTAGTCCCACTTTTCTCATGATGTGCTCTGCATATAATTTAAATAGGTAGGACGACAGTATACAGCCCTGGCAGAGCTACTTAAATCATACTTTGAATTGGTGTTTCCAGATGAGGTTATACCAGACAATTTTGCAGAACAGGATGAATTGTGATACATACTTGGTTAAAAATTACTAATTATATTGAATGACTTATATCCAATGTCTAATGAATTTGTATTCCAAACTACTGAAGGAAATTGCAAACACTCTAACAAAATCTGTGTCTTTTGGATGGTTAATATTAATTGATTAATTGCTCAGTAGTTGCAACTGCCAAAAAGTGAATACAGTCCTAGATTACAACAACAGAAGGATTGTATCAAGATCACATGAAACATTAGTATTACTTTGTACTGCATTGGCCATTCCTGGAAAACTGTGGCTAGTTTTGTCACCATGATACAAAATTTGATGTTGAGACTTTAGAAAGAATACAGAAATGAGCAACAAAGATAATCAGGGGACAGAAGGCTAAGGTGTATGGTGAACTGTTGCAGGAACTGGGTTTGCCTAGTCTAACCAAGAGAAGCACTAGGGATAACATGATAGCAGTCTTCCAATATTTGAGGGGTTGTCACAAAGGATTGGATCAACCTATTCTCCAAAGAAGTACTAAATAGAAGGTTATCAAGGAGATATCCAATGTAGAATCACGGAGAGATTAATGGCAGAACATTAATCATGAGAAATGTGACAATCAATGGAATAGATTGCTTCCAAATGTTATGGATACTCCATCACAGGTTTTAACAATAGATGGAATAGTAATTTGTCTGGAATCATTTGGGATTTACTTTTTGAGCATAAGGTTGGACTGGGAGACTGCCAGGGTACCTATTATTCTATTATTCTTTCTTATTGTCTAGTTTGGTTTCTTTAGTATTCAGTAAGCCTTCATAGCATTTTACATTCAGGGCATTTTTTTCATTATCTTCCAGATGTTCTTCTAATCTCATTTTTTTCTTCAGATATCTGGAGTATTGCAATATTCCATATCTAGCAAAGATTTTCATAAATAAGTGTATCAAAGTCACTATGTTCATGAAGGGCATGATTCATTATTTTTCTGATGTTCCTATCCAGGGCTTCTAGTTCTATTTGAGTCCCATGTATTATTCCAGTTATCTATCTAATTAACAGAAATGCCCAGGTGTTAATTGCCTTGATGGTATGTTTTTTATTGAATCTTAATTTTAAGATCTTTACTCTTGTGATGCTTTCACTGCTTCTTCTTGACATCAGTGCACTTGATGTTGTCAGCTTGAAGAGTGCCCAAGTATTTGTAATGATCTTCATCCAGTCTATTGTTGTTATTGCTATATTACTTTACTATGATTGGTAAACAGTAAGTCAGTTCTTTAGACTGGTTTATGCATTTTTATACAGCTATATATTCCTGCCAATGATATGAGATAGGGAGATGTTGTTTGATGTTGTTAAACATATTTGTTGCACAATGTAAGATGTTCCAAGTAAAGCTCCCTTTTGCAATTGACTCATAATAATTTTGTCAATGCTGATTTCATTCACATTATATTGCAGATGTTTTGGGATTGCACCCAAAACATTGGTTTCTTTGGTCCCAGTCATTTTGCTTCTATTGCAGGTCATAGTATTTTATTATTTTATTCAGTTCTTGTATTATTATTATATAGTCAAGCTATTTTCCAAAGCACCTGTAGGCCAGACAAGGAACAATGGATGGAAACTGATCAAGGAGAGATTCAATCTGGAAATAAGGAGAGATTTTCTGACAGTGAGAACAATCAACCAGTGGAACATCTTGCCTTTGGAAGTTGTGGGAGCTTCATTACTTGAAACTTTCAAGAAGAGATTGGACTGCCATTTGTCAGAAATGGTGTAGGGTCTCCTGCTTGGGCAGGGAGTTGGACTAGATGACCTACAAGGGCCCTTCCAACTCTGTTAATCTGTAATCAATTATACTGTTTCCAGATACTGCCAGATTCACTATCCAGACCAGATTTTTTGTCTTCTTTATCAACAATAGAATATAATAAAAAAAATTGTTGGCCAAGTGTGATTGGACACCCAAGGAATTTGTCTCTCAGTGTACATAAAAGAAAAGATACATTCATCAAGAGTCAAGAATCATAAGGTACAACACTTAATAATAGCCATAGGGTACAATAAGCAATCTAATTATACTAGGAAACAGTCAATATTTATTTATTTATTTGTCAATAGTTTACAAGATAATAAACATAAGCATAAATACAGGAAATGGGTACGAATAATTGGGGAAAATAGGACAGGGACGGTGGGCACAATTGTGTGTTTATGCACGCCCCTTACATACTTCTTAGGAACGGGGTGAGGTCAATAGTGGTTAGTTTGAGGGAAAAGGAGTGTGGGTTTGGGGATGTGACAACAGAGTCAGATAGTGTGTTCCAGGCATTGGCCACTCTGTTGGTGAAGTCATACTTTCTGCAATCAAGTTTGGAGTGGTGTACATTAAGTTTATATCTATTGTGTACTCTTGCATTGTTGCAGTTGAAGGTGAAAAAGGCATTGATTGGTAGTACGTTAAAGCAGGTTATTTTATAAACTATGTTTAAGTCAAACCATAGGTAACATAGTTCTAGGTTGTCCAGATTCAAAATCTCAAGATTGGTGGTGTAGGGTATTCTGTTGTGAACAGAGGAGTGTAGTACTCTTCTTGTGAAATACTTCTGGACACACTCAATTATATTAATGTCCAATATATAGTGTGGATGCCAGACAGCTGAGCTGTATTCAAGTATTGGTCTAGCAAAGGTTTTGTATGCTCTAATTAGTAATTCAGTATTACCAGAGGAGAAACTTATTAAAATTAGATTTATAACTCTTGAAGCTTTTTTGGCAATGCTATTGCAGTGAGTTATTGGGTCATTAGTGCTTAGGTCATTAGATATGATTATTCCATGGCAGAATGAGGGTCGTCAATGAAGTCATATCTGCCTAGATTGTATTTGCTGTACTGATTTTTTTTTTTAACCAATGTGTAGGACAGAGCATTTGTTGGTCGAGATTTGGAGTTGCCAATTATTTGACCATTCAGACACATAATCCAGGTCACTTTGAAGGATGGTAACATTATCAGTTGTGTTGAATAGTATCAGTGGTATATAAATATAAATCGTAAGGATACAAGCGACAAAGTTACAGTCATACAGTCACAAATGGAAAATGGAAAGGAGTGATGAGAAAATTAATAGTAATAGTAGTGCAGACTTTGTAAATAGTTGGACAGTGTTGCGGGAATTATTTGTTTAGCAGAGTGATGGTGTTGAGGGAAAACTGTCCTTATGTCTAGTTGTTCTGCTGTGCAGTGCTCTATAGCGTCGTTTTGATGGTAGGAGTTGAAACAGTTTATGACCAGGATGTGAGGGATCTGTAAATATTTTCACAGCCCTCTTTTTGACTTGTTCAGTATACAGGTCCTTGATTGAAGACAGGTTGATAGTAATTGTTTTTTCTGCAGTCCTAACTATCCTCAGAAGTCTGTGTCTGTCCTGTTGGGTTGCAGAACCGAACCAGACAGTTATAGAGGTGCAGATGACAGACTCAATAATTCCTTTGTAGAACTGTATCAGCAGCTCCTTGGGCAGTTTGAGCTTTCTGAGTTAGCATAGAAAAAACATACTTTCTTATGATTTTTTGATAACATTTTTGATGTTAGGTGTTCATTTTAGGTCTTGTGATATGATAGAACCTAGAAATTTGAAGGTCTGTACTGTTGATACTGTGTTGTCTAGTATTGTAAGAGGTGGTAGTATGGGAGGGTTTCTCCTAAAGTCTACCACCATTTCTACGATTTTGTGTGTGTTCAGTTCCAGATTGTTATGGTCACACCAAGAGGCAAGTTGTACAACCTCCCGTCTGTATGCGGATTCATCGTTGTCTCGAATGAGACCAATCACTGTTGCATCATCTGCAAACTTCAGTATTTTAACAAGATGGATCGTTTGAGATGCAGTCATTAGTGTATAGGGAGAAGTGGAGAGAGCACACAGCCTTGGGGGGGGGGGCTGTGCTAATTGTACAGGTATCAGATATGAGTCTGCCTCGCTTCACCTACTGTTTCCTGTCTGTTAGGAAGTTTATGATCCACTTACAAGTGTGTTCAGGTACTGCTAGCTGGTTTAATTTAGTTAGAAGAATGTCTGGAATGATGGTATTGAATGCTGAACTGAAGTCTACAAAGAGGATCCTTGCGTAGGTATTTGGAGATTCAAAGTGCTATAAGATATAGTGTAGAGCCATTAGCAGCAGCATCTGTCGATCTATTTGCTTGGTATGCAAACTTCATGGGATCTAACAGCGGATCCGTAATGGTTTGCAGCACTACAGCAGTAGCCTTTCAAAGGTTTTCATAACTACAGATGTTAGAGCAACTGGTCTGTAGTCATTCAGTTTCCTGATGGAGGGCTTCTTTGACACTAGGATGATAGTAGAGCATTTGAAGCAAGAAAAAACATAGCATATCTCTGGTAATCTATTGAAGATTCAGGTGAAGATGGGGGCCAATTGGTCAGCACAGACTTTTAAGCAAGAAGGAGTTATCTTGTCTGGCCCTGGTGCTTTTCCTAGCTTTTGTCTATGTAATAGACCTTGCACTTCTTTTTCTATGATCACCAGAGGTTGTGAACCCAATGAGTTGGTGTCAGTTGTAGGTAGCTTGGCTGTTGTTGGTGTGTTTGAGATGGGGGTTGTGGAGATAGGTGGTTCTAATTTCCTTTCAAAGTAAAACACATTCAGGTCATCTGCTAGTTGTTGATTTCTCTCTGCCTAGGAAGGAGGTTTGCTGTAGCCAGTGATGTTTTCAAAAGTTTTCTTACAATTGGTAGGGTATTGCAGATGCTTTTCAATTTGAATTCTAAAACCCAATTCTTCATTTTTTATTACTTTCTCTATTTTATAGTCCCATCTATCCTTGCTTGAAGGCAAATAATATTTCTTGCAGATCTTCCAATGCACCATTGTTACTACTGTTGTCTCTAGTCAACAGTACTGTTCCTCTGGTCAGAATCTGTGATCTTCTTGCAGCAGCTAACCAGGTTGTTTATTGTTTTTTCAGCTTTTTTTTCAAGAAGTGTTTTATTTTTTAATTATTTAAATACATCTTTGTGAGAACAGGTGTTCCAGGTGTTTTACATTTTAAATCAATCATATCCTTCATCACAAATACAACTTTCCAATATCATCTATTATCATTTTTCATCTTTATATTCTCATAAATTATTTTGTATCAGTCTCTTTATTTTTATTCATTCTCTATCTTCCTTAATCATATATTCTACATGTTTACAATTTAATCTATTCATATAATTTCATTAATTATTCAAAATTTCATCTTAATTTATGATTATTCCTTTGCTAATTTAATTGCCATATTATCAAATCTGTAACAATATATCCTCATTACTTTATACAAATGGATAACAGAATATTTAAATCATTAAAATATATTGATCAATTACTAATTTCCTTAATCATGTATTCTTGTGCTCACCATGTTTACAATTTCATATCATTCTTTTTTTTTAGTATAAATTTTATTTGGGTTTTTACAAAAACATAATACAAATAAAACATCTTTTTTTGAGAATAGCATGATCCCGGGTTATCACTTCGCCATACAGACACAAACAAATCAATTTCATATTCATCTTTGTGTTCTATTCGATATCTTATTACTATTTTAACATTTTCTCCATAATTTTCCCCCTCCCTTAGTTTTCTCAACTTTTTTTTTAATTATCTCATATCTAAATTCAATTATACAGGTGAAACTCAAAAAATTAGAATATCATGCAAAAGTTCATTTATTTCAGTAACGCAACTTAAAAGGTGAAACTAATATATGAGATAGACTCATTACATGCAAAACAAGATAGTTCAAGCCGTGATGTGTCATAATTGAGATGATTATGGCTTACAGCTCATGAAAACCCCAAATCCACAATCTCAGACAATTAGAATATTACATGCAATCAATAAAACAAGGATTGTACATAGAACAATATCGGACCTCTGAAAAGTATAAGCATGCATATGTACTCAGTACTTGGTTTGGGCCCCCTTTGCAGCAATTACTGCCCCAATGCGCCATGGCATGGAAGCTATCAGCCTGTGGCACTGCTGAGGTGTTATGGAAGACCAGGATGCTTCAATAGCGCCTTCAGCTCTTCTGCATTGTTCGGTCTCATGTCTCTTATCTTTCCCTTGGCAATGCCCCATAGATTCTCTATGGGGTACAGGTCAGGCAAGTTTGCTGGCCAATCAAGCACAGTAATCATTGAACCAGGTTTTGGTGCTTTTGGCAGTTTGGGCAGGTGCCAAGTCCTGCTGGAAAATGAAGTCAGCATCCCCATAAAGCTCATCTGTGGAAGGAAGCATGAAGTGCTCCAAAATCTCCTGGTAGACGGCTGTGTTGACCCTGGACTTAATGAAGCACAGTGGACCAACACCAGCAAATGACATGGCTCCCCAAATCAACACAGACTGTGGAAACTTCACACTGGACTTCAAGCATCTTGCAGTGTGTGCCTCTCCATTCTTCCTCCAGACTCTGGGTCCTTGGTTTCCAAATGAGATGCAAAAGTTGTTCTCATCAGAAAAGAGGACTTTGGATCACTGAGCAACAGACCAGTTATGTTTTTCTTTAGCCCAGGTAAGACGCTTCTGACATTGTTTGTTGTTGGGGGGTGGCTTGACAAGAGGAATACGACATTTGAAGCCCATGTCCAGGATCCGTCTGTGTGTGGTGGCTCTGGATGCACTGACTCCAGCCTCACTCCACTCCTTGTGAAAGTCCCCAACACTTTTGAATGGCCTTTTCCTGACAATCCTCTCCAGGCTGCAATCATCCCTGCTGCTTGTGCACCTTTTTCTTCCACACTTTCATCACCCATCATTTTAATCATACATTGTTTCATATTTTCTAAAATTATTTCTATTTCTAATATAACAATACTATCTTATGTACCTTTGCAGAATCCCTTTTTTAATTAAATTTTCACCCATTATCTCTAAATAGGCTTATACTTTCAATTCTTATACATTTTCCCTGTTTCTCTATATCTTGTTTCTGTTTTTTATAAGTTCTTTTCCTTTCCTTCTTCCCTCTTTTTCTCCCTCCCCTTTTTGCCCCTTGTCTCTCTACTTCTAATTCTCTCTTCTGCAATCCTCTCTTCTGTTGCTTCCTAATATTGTAATTATTTTTCAAACTATTCTTTTTTTTTCAAATCTTAAACTTTCCACTCTCTTTCCCCCCTTTCCTTTTTCCCCCCACATAAAATTACTTGATCATTAAAGATGGCTTCTTCTTTGTCACAACCTTCTTGTTCTACAAGTGTTTCTTGTTGTTTCTCATAGTTCCAGATCTCCATTTCTAAAAATTGAAATACGAAGCCAAAAAAACCTCTTCCTTCTTGTGCATCTTCTTTCTGTTTTTTAAGTTCCACTTTCAGTTCTTCCAAAAGTGATGCTATTTTTAACACTTTTAAATAACCACCCAATTGATTTTAGTCACTTAAATCCAATAGCCAAAAATCCAAAAATCACCAAGAAATCCAAATAATCCAAAGCTGTTTCTTTTTGCTTCTTTTTTCCACTTTCTCTTCCTGGGGTTCTATTATTTTGTTACAAAGTTTCAGTTAGAATGTATCTTTTAGAAATCTTGTTAAAGTTTCACTGTAAGTTCCTTTTAGTTCCAGGCAGTCTCCTCCATTTTTCCAGATCCCGCCCTTGTATTCTTTCCTTTTTTCTCCTTTCCTTCTTTTAAATTTTTTTGAGTATCCAAAAGTCTTTATTATCCCTTTGACATTTTATTTTCAGCTTAAATGCCTATTGATGTCAAAGTTGATTTTTGTCAATTTCTTATTTAGATCTCTTAGCTGTCAGTATAAGGAAGGAAAGAAAAAAAAAAGCCAGATCCTTACCCTTCCTCTCTCCTTTGCTGCTTCAAAATCTTCTTTGGGACCAATGTTATTTTTTATACTTCAAATTCCAGGGTACCTTATGTTGTTGCTTTTTCAGTTCAACCCAGTCAACCAAAACTTTCTCTTCTTATCTTCCTCCTGCACATTCTTTTCCGGTCAAGTTGTTCTTTGAGGTGGCCATTTCTGACTACTGCTGCAACCGCCTTTGGGAAAGGGAGTAATGGCCAGCTGACAAGGAGAGATATGGCTCTCCTTGACCCTGCTGGCGGTCTCCCCCCTCTTCACCACCTCTATGGGATGGCTTAGCCCTGAATCCAGCTGGCACAGGGTGCTCTGGTGGTGAGCATGGATCGAAACTGCGCACGATCGCAGATTTCGGTCCATCGCCGAAGAAGTTCAAACCGGAAGCCAATTTCATATCATTCTTTAAGCATTTAAAAATTCCATTTAATTTATATTATCCCCTATTATATTCCCCAATATTACATTTGCCACAGTTGCTTATATTTTATTTTCTATATATTCCCTTTCCTCTAACAACTCATTTTTACACGTATATTTTCTCTTAGCCAATAAATTCAGACTTATAATATTATTACCTCATTATCTTATATATATGAATAAAAAAAGATATAATTCATTAAAAATATTATCCTACCATATGGTTATATCTATTCTCCGTCAGACTCCACATAACATTTCTTTTCATATCTTAACTGTTAATTGAATCATATATAAACATTTCTATCTTACTTAATTAATCCGTTATAAATTCTCATTTTCATCACTTTTACATTAACATTATTCCTTCTTGTTCTTATTCTTATTCAATTCCTCAAAATTTATTATATATATTTTTACTACAAATATACCTCTTCATGTGGAGTCTCCCTCTTTTCTATTTCTAACCATTATCTCTAAGTCTTTCTTTTATATTAATTCATCATTTCTTTGCTTGCTTACCATTTACTATAATCTTTTGGCTTTTTCCCTTAATCCTTTCTCTATTTATCATCATTTTCTTACATTTTCTCTCCCATTTCAAAAAGTTTGCCCCCACCCTCTTTTAATTTCCTCTCTGTATCTCCCTAACCATTTCATTTATCAGCATTCCAATCTCAATATCTCTCCCCGTTTATTACATCTATCATTAATATCTCATATTCAACTTTTTTTCTTCTTTTTTATTATTTGTAGTTCCTTCTGTTCCATTTCACTGGCTCCTCTTTCTTCTAGCTCCTCCTCCTCCTTTGTTTTTTCTCCTTCTTCTTCTACTACCATCACCATTTCTGAATTTTCTTCTGTATTCTGTATTTTAGTGCATAAATCCAACATTCTATCCCACATCTCGCTCATGGCTCAAATGTCCATCTTTTTTTCTTTGCATATATCACTCATCTTTATATTGCTTATTGTTCCAATTGTCCAGTATTCAGTAAGTTTTATTTTATTTAAACCAGTGACCTTTTTATTTTAAAATGTCAATGTCCTCAAATCTTTATATCCCAAGTCACTGATCGTTCCAGGGTAGTATTCTCCTGTGTCCTTACTTTCCGATTATAATATGTTTCAACTTCCAGGGGTCTTATAATAATATTTTTCTTTTATTCTTTTTTCAATTTCTTCCTTTAATAAAATCGTTCGTTTGAAAGGATCTACAGGATTCTTCTTTCATCAACAAGCGGCACTTTTAGTTCAGTTTCACAGCCTCTTTTTCTGTTTCTTTATTTAGCTTCACCAATTTTAAAAATCAAATATCATTTCTCTTTAAAACAATTATTTCTAACATTAAAATCAATGCCTTTTGATGTCAAATCCTGTCCGACTGCCAATTCCAAATTAATATTCTTCCAAATTAATTCCTTTTCAAGTTTAAAGGTTTTTTTTTTTTTTTTTTTTGAACTCTTTATATTTCCCAATTTCTTCTATCTTCCATTCGCCGCTAGGACAATTCTTTATTCTTATTCTTCTCTGTTATAGTCTTTTGGGGTAATACAAATAAAATAAATTCTTCTCACCCTTCTCCAAATACTGTTCCCAATCTCCACACCAGCGCTGCGCTTAGATGTTCTTCGGCTGTCCCAACTTTGTAGCAGCAATCTTGGCACGCCCTTCTCTCCATTGTGGCATAGAGAGCAAGCTTGGGGTTTCTACAGGGGAGTTGCGTTCTCCCCAGGAACCACACCAGGCACCTCTCCTTGGCTTCACCGTCCCTCCGAAGCAGCATAAAGCTCTGTTTGGAGCCCAAAAATGGTGAGAAGCCAGCACAGGAATGGACACCTCCATTTGCTGCTTCTGGTTTTGTTGTGATATCTGCCAGAAGTCGTTTCTTCAGCTTTTTTGTAGGGGCAGCTCTCTGTTGCTATCTTCTTTGTATGTTGCTTTATACACATTTGTTGTTAAAGCTTGATGTCAATCCCGAAATTGACATATACGTAGCTATTTTATTTAATCCTATCATATATTCCTTTTCTTTCTTTCTCTTTGCTGGTTATGGAGGGGGGGATTTCAGGTTTGCCACATTCCTAAGGTGGGAGGAGTGGATATAGTGAGGGGTTTTTAGGCTAGGTGATTTTTCTTTCGATGGGAATAGAAATTGACCCTGCTGAGACTTGGAGGTGGAGATTAATGACACCAAGCAAAGTTGATGTTAGGGAATGTAACTTTTGGAGTTGTTTCTAATTTCCAATATTATGTGGTGTAATTCTGGGTTGTGTCAGATCTGGAATTACAACAGACTTTGCCAATTTGATATTTTCCTAAATAAAAGAAATTGTTTTGGAAGACGGACTTTGCTCGTTTCTTTTTAAATAGATTTCATCACTTGGAAACCTGACACTTGATTTGTGCAGCTAAAATGAGCCCATTTGTCCCTTTCTTAAACTTTCCTACTTTTAGCCCTTGTCAAGATTGCTTTGTCTGATATTGTGTGTGTGTTTGTGTCTGTTGTCTGTGTGTGTACCGATCATATAATGCTTTGTCTTTCCATGTTTCTTTTCCCCCCCCAATGGTCTTTCTTGTAGTCTAGTTTTGTCTCTTCAATACTCAATAAGCCTTCCTGGTATACTAGCTTCAGTGCATCTTCTTCACTATCCTTCAGATATTCTTTCAAGGCCCTTTTTTCTTCTTCAACTGTCTGAGGTATTTGCAATATTCCACCTAGTTTCCTTGGTAAGTAGAATATGTTAATATTGCTACATGGATAAGGGAATAAACTAGCTGTGATGGTTCATTGTCATTACTTTTCTAGTTTTCCTATTCAGGGCTTTTAGTTTTGCTTGAGTCTAGTCCGCTATTCCAACTGTGTATCTAATGATTGGAATTGGTTAATTGTCTCGATGGTACTACCTCCACTGAATTTGGACTTTGAAATTTTATCAATCCGCATATTTTCTAAGTGCTATCCAGTATTTTTTGGTGTCCTATTCAGTGTGCTGAAAATTATTGGGACCACCACAGCTAGTTTATGCCATATTATTTCAATTTGATTTTTAGATATTGATACTTTGTGATACAATTCTTCTATTTTACTACCTCTTGGTATTTCTACATCAAGTATCCATATTTTCTCCTTTTCAACTTCTGTTCAATCTGGGGTGTTATGAGCCAAGATATTTACCAATTTGTATTTGAAAATCTACAATATTTTAACCTGCTTTTGACTACTTTTCAACTCTACATTCCTATCTAGTTTCATTACTTGCAGAGGATAATTTTTACAGATGTTCTAATAAATCACTTTCATATAAATATGGAAGAATATTATTTTTGGCATTTTTTAGTATTATTGCAGGATGTATATCAAATCCTATTTGTTTATCTAGTTTGTCTTCTTATTGTTTTAAACATGCATAAGAAAAATGTCAGAAGAGAAAATAGTACTTAGCCAAACTTCATTGATATCAGAAATGTTATGAAAAGTTGGATTAAGTTAGAGCTTAGAAAAAAACCAAAATAAAATCTTAGGGAAACTTTCCTGTTAGGTAGTGGCTAACCATTTCTTTATTGTTGCTAAAACACAAAAAGGCACAATAATTTTTTTCCATTATATCTTTATTTTATTTATTTGCTTGTTATATATGTATATTATCAGATTTACAGTTGTTTACAATTACTTTACAGCTCAAGACATTATACATATTTAATCACTTTTTAGACTAAAAAGCCTCTAAATAAGAATTTTAAACCTTGTTCAATTTAATCTTCCCCTTTGCTAAAGATGTCCTTATTTGAGGTAAATTTTTTCTTATATTCTATTACTAGAATTATTACTAGAATAGCTTTGCATTTATTTGAATTGATTTGTGACTTAGAACTGACTATTATCTAAATCAGTACTGAAATATTACAGGCATTTTATAACTTCTGAAAACATCCTTTGTGTGCAATTGCTAATGTGCATATCCTATATCTTATAGGAAAGCACTGAACACAAATTCAATAGTAATAGATGATGGTGTACCTCATAGTCCAGATCCAAGTGGTCAAATTCCCCATTGATGCGAAATTGCTGCAAATGCCTATCAAGGGTGAGATTGATGTTTCTCCCATGACGCTCTATTAAAACAGAATGCCAATGGTGATCATCCAAAAGGCTACCTGTGGTCACAGATGTGTGCCCATAAATTGAACCATACTGGTTGCTACCTGTGAAAAAAACAGAAAAAAAATACTGATTTTAATTTTATTTTGTATTACATTATTATGCTGCTCAGTGACTCTGGGCTGCAAGAACTAAAATTCATTAAATTCATTCACTAAAACAGCCTCCTGTTTTGCTGGCAGAGGCACTGCGAGCCAGTCCTTTGCTGTTTCCAGGGGAGCCCTATGTGTCAGATCTAGCCCCTGGGCCGTTAGTTTGATACCCCTGATCTAAGTGGTGTATACAAAAGCAACAAGAACAATATATATATACTTCTTCTGAAACTCAGAATACAAGACTGTTCATTTCCTTCCTCCTTTAACATTATGAACCTTAAGATAACTTTATCAAAGTTTCTATAATATTTCCTTCTTCATCCAATTTCTCCATGCTGATAGGATTAGCAAATGACTTCTCTCCCCTCCTCACTTTTTCCTGAGAAAAGGAATTTGTGTCCTAATTGAATGAATGAATTTCAACTAAGATGCAGCTGTTGATCAAACAGATAAAGAAACTTTCACCTTCCCTTTTTTAGGTTTATAATCATGCTCTTTGATAATGAGAATCTGCAATTTTGCATGAAAAGCTAGGACTTATTGATTTACAAGCTCACATATATCTATTGGCAATTCCCCAGAGTATTCTAAAAATACTTCAGAGAAAAGCTGGAGTTCCAACAACCAGTATGTTCAAGGTAAATGAAATCTAATTAATTGATAGCCTTCCGTCTGCATGCCAATAGCTTTAAAGCCTGACAAGAACTTTCAGATTTGTTCCTTCCAAAAAAGCAAACAAAACCCCACCCTCTTGTGCTTTTTTCCTGTGACTTGTTTTAGTATAAGGGATCTTTTGTTCTTTCTTTTATCTCCTCTTATTCTAAACAGGCATTACACCTTATTCTGTTCCCAGAATTCTATTCTCAGCTGCTGAAACATAATCACAAACTGAATTTATAAACAAATAATTTTGTAGTTTCTTAGAGTTATTTTCTATTTATACCTATTTATTTTAAGCATATGATGTCTCCAAATGCTGTAATTAAAAAGCCTCTGATGAACCATTTCCTCTTTTAAGTGTCTATATGATTTGATTTTTCCTTCTTCCTCTGTTTACCTTCAGGCTTTATGAAAAAAAGATAGATCATGTTCTTTTTAAATAAATTAACAAAGGTAGGAATCTTTTTTTTTTTTTCAGTGCCTCACCCTATTTACTCATGAAGTCTCCCGATTTAGCTCAGGTTGGTTGATATGTATTTCATTTTGGCCACAAATCTAGTCTGAGAGGATTGATTCAGTTTGGAATTTAAATATAGTTTATGTATATCTCCATTAATTTGTAGTAGTATAACATTTGCGTATAAAGAATATGTGCTGCAGTTAGAAAAATTGTTTTTATTTTTGTTTAAGCTTTAAAAAGTATGGTAAAAATCTGGTATAAAGTGTTTAATAGTGTTTATGATCAAGTAAAAAATAAGCTACATGTAGCAGATAAGTTTTTTTATAGGAACAGTGGTAAAAACAACATTGTTTAAACTGTTTTATGTTAACTGTTTTAATGGATAAAATATATTGATGGTTTGATTTTATTTTGATTATGAATGCTGTTCAATTATTTGCAAGTTAGGAGAATGCCTATATTAATTGATTGAATGCATGAATAAAATGTAGCTCAGCAGCAAAGCATATGCTCTGCATGCAAAAATTTGGGCCTAGGTACAAATACAACTTCCTTAAGTAGAACTGGGAAAAAGTCCTGTTTGAAATTTGAAGAGCCACTTTGGAAGACTTAACTCTAAAATAATAGTGATTTCAAAGGTGATTAGAAAATAAGATAGTACAACCCAAGGTCCATAAAGGCTCAGCTATGATTGACAACTTGATTTGTCTACAAAACTCAGACCTGCAAGATGATCTCTACCCTGCAGTTTCTTCATATGGAGAAGCTGTTCAGTGGACAACCTTTGATCTTTCCTCATTCTGTTGGACCCAGCTTGCCACAGGTCTCTTGATCATCACTGTGTCTAGAGAAGTTTAGTTCTCTGATTTTTCTCATCTGAGAGTCTGTCTGTTTTGTTATTAAGCAGTTATGTGAGTAATATTTTTATGATAAGGGAAATATACAAAGAAAAGTTACATAACACACTTCTTTCCTCTGCCTTACATCTCGAGATATTATAAACCAGTTAGCTTTGTCCTTGTCAGTCCTTTAAGGTAAATCAGATTAAGAAATTCTATCCTATCATTGCAAGGCTTTGCCTCAGAATCTTGAAAGCCTGTCAAAGTTTATATCTGACCCATGTTACATTAAAAAAATCTAGGTGGGTTATTTGGACTTTGTGTATAATGTTTCCTACAGTTTCCAGGCTATGCAATCTTTGCTGCCTGTTGTTTCTTAATCATTCTTTCATATCTCCTCCAAGGTCATCTCTGATTTTTTTTTATAGTTAGTACTAGAAGCTAGTTAAGAAAAACCGGCTAAAAGCAATAAAATATAGTGATGCAAAGAACTGATGAGTTTTGCACTGTTAAATATAAAAAATAATAATTTAATCACTTAAGCTTTACATTCAAACAAGTAAACATATAATTCAGGAATATTTCAATTCACACATTCCTGAAATAGAAAAGTACACATCAGAGTTAGGGTAGAGACAGTTTCAATCATTCCATTCCCATCATGTGGTACTTATGGAAGTATAGGAAAAACTATAAAAAGTAACATTGCCAAAGTTTTCTATATTGATTGATTATGTTATGCAAAGGATGCCAAAATAAAAACATGGGCAGAAAAATAAAATCTCTGTGAATTTGCTAACCCTGCATTTCTGTCACATCCCTTCCATAGGGCCTTTAGTATTCCTAGACTGAGACCAAACAGTCTGAACTTAAAATTACTTAATTACTTAAAATTACTGAAAAAAATCTGATATTTTTCTCTGTAGGCTTTAACTAAAAAACCCCAAAAGGATTTGATTTCATTTCTAGATAAAATGTTCCTAAAATAAATCTATATCATTCTAGCTTTTTAAGATTTTGTTTATTCTACCTAGAAGCTGATTAATTTAAATTCTTTCTTTTAAAAAAGGTAAGGGATACATTTGGAGTTATAAATCTAATGCTAAGTCATATAAACTTTATTTTTTTTAAGCCATACCTAGATTTAAATTAAGAACCAGTTTGGCCTTTTTCAATTCTAGGGTGATATAATCTCCTTGCTGGCCTTCTCCATGGAAGAGTACACCTTCACTTTCAATGGTTTTAAATTTCAAAGCGATGACATCTTTCAGTGTTTTCAGTGTTTTCTTCTTGTGTCCAAATCTATACGGCAATACAGCATGGCCATCAAAAGTGATAACATCAGCCCCTAAAGAGGAAAATAAAATCATTGCTGAATAATTATGTACTGCTTAGGCTAAGTAAAACAAAATGTAAGGCAAAATGTAAGGCAAGCAGATATTTAAGGAATGTGTCATCTGGTTCTTACATATTCAAACAGCACATGGAAAACTGTACATCAGTTTATGAGGTTATAAAATAATCTCTCCTGATTATTTTTATTAATATAATATAACGTAGAATAGTGATTTAATATATTGTTAAATATATGGGTCTTTCTCCCTGCTATTGAGTTAATAAAAAGAGACATTTATTTCATCTTCTCATGACATTTTTTCTTTATTATTAATCTGAAGTTCTGCCTAAAGATCTTGGTTGACCATTCAATGATTGCCAAATGTCATAGAAACTGGGTCTTGCCATCAACCTAAAATGAACCATGGAAATTATAAAGAAAACTTTCAGAAAGAAATTGAAGTTCCCAAGACCACTGAAAAATATGTGTGTAAATATAATTGAAAATGGAGACAGTCAAAAGTAATTATCTGAGGATACCAAATCAGGATTATACACTTTAAAATATTCTTCACTGTTGCAATAGCTGAGGATGCTTGAATGTAATTGGAACACACACACACACACACATAATATGGCAGTATTAAACATGATAATTTTAAGATTTATCCCCAAGTACTGCCAGAATGACTGGCTGATTATTATAAAACCACTAATGGTAACCACAATGATTCTTCAGCACAGCTTCTATGATCTTAACTATGCCACTAAAATTTGGCAACAAAAAATCTTTCTTTTTTGTCTGTACAATTTTTGAAAAGAAAGAAGGGAACGTAGAAGGGTTAATAAAAGCCTTATAGTCATAAATAAATATAAATAGAGCTGATACTGTCAATGGAGTAAATTTAAAATAATTTAATTGGAATTCCAGAATAAACTCCCAGTGCAAATAAAGCAAATCTACAAATCTATTGCTTTGATAAATGAAAAATTTCTGTATTAATTTGACTTCTGGTTAATCATACATAGAATTAAATTTCACTGTCAAGTCTGCATTTTGGTAATTATATTTATGAATTTAGGAATGATAGAAGACCAAGTTGTTGTAAAATATTAAGGTCATATTGCACTGTAATTAAATGTAAGCTGTGTAAGATGTTAAATTCTAAACATTATCAAACATTGATAGAGCAATGAATTTTTAATATCACCTGTCCCAAGTCTAAAAGAAGCAAAATCAGCTGCTTTCAGCTTGTATTCAAGATACTGGTTGTCAATTATAAAACCCTCCTTAGCATGAGGCCACTTCTCTCCAGTTCTTTCTACGCATCTTACATTGTCTGACAGAAGATGGTGGGTTGTTAAAGTTCTAGCTGGCCTCACCACACCCTGTCTCTCCTAGTCACTCCTCATCTCATCCACTCGCCCAGCAAAGCTGCTGCTGCTCTGTCTGGCTCCCTAGCTTGCCTTGACCACATGGTCTCTGAGGGCCATCCAGGTTGCTGACCTTTGGCTGCATTCCATGTGGTGCTCTCCATGTGGCCCAGCTGAGCTGCCCTGATCTGCCTGGCAGCCTGGGTGAGCCTGCAAGCAGCAAGGCCTGAGTCCTGGCCTAGCTGCCTCCCATTGGCCTAGCAAGCTTGCCTGCCTTCTGCACAGCTGAATTCCACAGAGCACTCTCCATGCATCCCAGCTAAGTTGCTGTGATCTGCCTAGGTGAGTGACTGCTAGCAGCAAGTCCCAAATCCCGGCCTAGCTGCCTCCTACATCATCCAGCACATTTTCCTGCCTTCCCCACTGCCTTCCCCGCTGTTCCTGAGGCCCAGCACCCTTGCCTTCCTTCCCTGCTACCTTCCTTGCAATCCTTGAAGTCCAGGCTGCTTGCTTGCCTTCCCCAATGCCTTCCCTGTGGTCCCTGAGGCCCAGAAAAGTGCAGGAGGAAATGCCCCATTTAACACCTTTATTGGGTTATCTGCACCATGCTTGATCATGATGGGGAGGGGGGAAAGCAAAAAGCCTACTTGGTCTGTAGATACTTACCAGCATTGTGGCGTTCGGAAAAGACTGAGCTGAAGTCTTCACTCTGGTCCGTGTTTCCAGCGGGAACACGGACCGTTCCTATTGGCTGATGAGGTTTGACAGCTGACTATAAAAGGGAACTGTCAAACGGCATCAGCTGGTGTCCACCAGCTGGCTGCCTTGTTAGCGCAGCAGCCGCGGCAACCCTTGTTACAATAAAGTAAAAGCTGAAGTTTGCTGCGTGTTCGCCTCAGTTATTACGCTGCTCTACAACAAGCATGACAGCAAATCTCTCTCCCAGCTCACCAGTTCGGGCATTGGGAGCTTGAGGAGTAGATGGTTTGCCCAGAAATCCATCTGCTGCTCTTCCAAGCCCAGCTCTGGCTGCAGCCGACCATCGGCCAATTTTCTTCCAGTGCTCATTGATGGAATCCCGGGAGTGGCAGCATATTGCATGCTTTTCACTCCAAGCAGCCCAGACTGGAAACCGCATGGCTGGGGAAATTGGTGCCTGGAGCGAGAGGGGAGTGCAGGCTGACTGGGTGGGGAAGGAGTACCGGATTTCCAGCACTCATGTGGGGAACTCAGGCTTGCAGCAGCAGCAACAGTTTGGAGCTTTTTAAGGAGAACTGCTCTTCCACCCCAGCCATGCGTTTTCCAGTCTGAGCTGCTTATAGTGAAAAGCATGTAATATGCTGGCATTCCTGGGATTCCCTGAATGAACTCTCCAAGAAAATTGGCCAATGATCAGCTGCAGCCAGAGCAGGGATTGGAAGAGCAGCAGGTGGATTTCAGGGCAAACAATATATTTCTCAAACTCCCAATACCTGAAAGAGTGATCTGGAAGAAAGATTCACCATCATGCTGGTAAGTACGTATAGATCGAGTAGGCTTTTTGCTTCCCCCCTCCCCAACCCAATCCAGTGCAGCACAGAGAGCCCAATGGAGGCGGAAAACGGGCATTTCCATTGGCCCTTCTGTGGGCCTCGGGGACTGCTGGGAAGGCATCCCATTATTGCTCCCAGGAGGCTGCAGAAATGCCCACTGGGCCCAAAATGGGGCATGGAGGGCGGCATGCTCCCCCTGCAGCCCATTTTTGCTCCCAGGGGGATGCAGGAGGCCAAGTGCTGCATGTCACACTCCCTGGCCACACCCACCATAGTCATGCCCACCAGCTGGTCATTAGAATAGAGGACTGGTTGTTAAATTATTTGAATCCCACCACTGTGTATATTCCATTCCCTTCAATTAAAGTGTGTCATTTTATGGAACCTAAGAAGTGTATCTTTTCTGACATGTATGTCTAACTTCTAGAACACCATACCATATCCACTTCCCGCATTACAAACTTAATGTTTCCAAGTGACTGTTTGCAAGTCACTCAGTCCTCATTTTATTCTTCATACAGTCATATTGGAAGATACTACTGGCTGCAAAAGAATAATGGCTTAAAGTCATTCAGAGAGTTCCACGGCCAAATCTTTCTTATTCATTCAAAGATATACCAACATTCTCATATGTCTATGCACAACAACATTATTCAAACCCACATTTGTAATTCCAACTATGTTCTTCCTGCTTCATTATCATTAACCACCATAACAAAAAAAAGAAGGGGTGGAAGAAATGTGAATTCTTGAGAAGAATAGGAAAAAGATAAGATTTAGATTCTATTAGAGCTGAAGGAGAAAGAAAAGAAAGGAAAGCTTGATTGTAATATGTGGAAAGAAGAGAGCAGGCAGACTCACTGTTCTTATTCTAAAAACAAAATTTTCAGGAAGTATTGGACATATGGTAATCTTACTTTATATAAGCAACACAAATACATAAATATATCCATCTGTTGCTTTATACTCCAAGGACATAATGAGGTTTACTGATTGCAATTTGTTTTCCAACAAACAAAACAATAAAATGCCTTGCAATACAAAATAATCCTTACCTTGAAAAGACAGCCTATGCTATTTCACATCATACATTAAGAAGAGAAATTAGTTAATAAATCAATATAGCACTTAAAATTTCTACATGTAACATATGCAGATAACTAAATCAAGGCCCAAGGGACTACTTAGGTTTACCTGACAAAATAATTAATGGCAGAATACTCATTGAATGCTTTTTAAAAAGCAATAAATTCCCGAGAAAAGGTTACCATCTTGCAGATTCAACAAAGCCTCCAGTTAAATCTATGTTCTTAGTTCTAAAGTCAGAATCATGGGACATAATTAATCTCTATTTTAAATGAAAGAATATCTAATGTGGAATGGAAAAAGAGAGAATCTATTTGTAATAGTTACCCTGAGGAGAGGTAACACTTAATTCTTTGTGTGTTTTTGTAAGTGAGACTCACCTTTTTCATATATACCCCTTCAAATGACAGTGTTCATACAAGACACTGAAATCTCTTTTGTTTTAACCATAGCTTGTTCTGGAAGCTATGTTGGACTTCATGTATTGTTCTAAGGATTTACAAACTACAAATATTAGGTTCCTAGAGCAAGCTAGGCTGAAAGCCTGTTAGGTATAACATTGATACCAAATATGGTTTGGGTGAATAAATATATAAAACTTAGATATCATGGTTTAAGTGCTTATCACTTTAAGCACAATGCAGCAGGAAATTAGCCGATTAAGGGTGCGGCTAGAAGTTACAATATAAGGAAGCATTAGAAGCTGGAAAGCTTGCTGACTGTCTGTCTGTAACTGGCTGTAGCTGTAACTGTGTGCTGCTGCGACTAACTGTGATTACTGACTGTGAGTGCCTGTGACTGAACTGTTATTGTTTGCTACTGTTTGCTGAATATCCAGCGTTTGTTTCTCTGGAGAGTGAAACCGGAGGAGGAGAAGATATCTTTATCGGCTGATAAAGATATTGCAAGGACTCTTAACTTGGACTATACTAGTGAGTCTTACTGGATGGAAATACTGTGAATGACTTAATGGACTGAATGACAATGCTTAAACTCTAACTGGATTAAAAACTATTTAAACTACAAACAGTGTTTGTGTTCAGTGTGTGTATACTCTGGGGCCCTTCCACTCTCGCTTTGGCTGCCTGGCTTGACTACTGCTGCAATACTCTGCTAGGGGTTAATTCCCAAACCCTAACATAGGTTATGGGCCCAGCTGCATAGTCTAACTAAACAGGATATAGCAGAGAGAGTTGGTGTGAGTTGCACATTACTGTAAAAACAAACTGTTTTAATTAGTTTAAAATAGTCAAAATATCTGAAGAGTAATGGCACAAGTAAATTTGTCACAACTGTCCATGATATCCAGGCTGGATGGAACAAACTATGTTTCATGGTCAACGAAATGTAGTTTACTTCTACGCAGAGAAGGATTGTGGGACATTATAGTAAACCCACCAGATGTGAGTAGCTGGGATCCTGCTAATGATGATGATAAAGAAAAGTTACAAGACTTTAAACTGAAGAATGAGCAGGCTTTATGCATCATAGGACTGACTCTCTGTGATCAGCAGCTTGTCCATATTCGTGGAGAAGAAAATGCTGCAAACTGCTGGGAGAACCTCAGGAAGATTTATGTTCGGGACAGTGTAGGAGCACATATAAATCTTACACGGAAGCTTTTTCGAACGCATCTTCAGAGGAATGGAGATATGTTAGTTCATTTAAACTGTATGAAGAGCATTTTTCAAGATTTGCAAGAAAAAGAGCTTATATTTAATGAACTGCAACAAGTCTACATAATATTATCTTCATTAGATCAAAGCTATGATGACTATGTGACTTCGTTAGAAGTATTGCCAAAAGAAAGCCTCTCATTAACCGAGATTACAGGCAGGCTACTAGAAGAAGCCAGAAGAAGGCGTGAGCGTGACGAGCTGAGAGAAGATAAGAAAGAAGAGAAATTATCTTCAAAGCTTGAAAGAAACCAGCAAAGCAAAGTAAAGCACCCGGAAGAAGAGAATTTATCTTCGACGGCATACACAATTAAAAAGTGTTTTAATTGTGGAGGCAGAGGACATTTGGCAAGGTTCTGCAAAAAGAGAAAAAACCAGAATGTAAAAAAGCCAAAGAAAGAATTTGAACTAGCCACGTTTAGCAACTCTGATGTGAAGAATAATTTATGGGTGGTTGACAGTGGCGCATCCCACTGCATCACAAGAGATAAGACAAAATTTATAAAAATGTCGAAAAGCTCTCAACATATATCTCTTGCTAACGGCTGGAACCTGAAAGCGAAAGGTCTCCGTACATAAACCAGGATATAAAAATGTTGTATGTACCGCAACTAAAGTTTAATTTGCTTTCAGTAAGGGTATTAGATAAATTAGGTTATGTAATTACTTTTAAGGATAATAATTGCATAATTGAAAAAGATAACAAAAGGGTAACTGCAGCTTTAAATGGAACATTATATGTCTTAGATAATAGTAAGAAAGGGAGGCTCAAACTGTATTTAATAATATAAAGCCTCATGAAGAATGTATCCATTTATTGCATAGGCGTTTGGGGCATGTAAATTTTAAAATGCTAAAACGTACAGTTGAGTTATCTGAAGGAATAAGGTTAAAACCTTGTGATAAATATTTGCGTTGTAATGTTTGCTGTGAAGATAAGAGCAAAGTATTGCCTGCAAATAGGCTAAATGGTTTCAAAACAAAGAACCTTTAGAAGTAGTATTTGCAGACATAATAGGTCCAAAGAAACCCAGTATGGGAGGTGCTAGATATATACTGAGCATTATGGACCATTATTCTAGATATGGGTTTTGCTATTTAATGAAAAGCAAAACTGAAACATATCAACATTTTTTCAATTGGCTTAGGTTTGCTGAAAGAAAGTCTAAACGGCAACTGATAACCCTGGTGACAGATAATGGTACGGAATTTATTAATAACAAATTCCAGAACAGACTTAAGGTAGCTGGAATAAAGCATAAGAAGTCTGCTCCATACAGGCCAGAACATAACGCTTTTATTGAAAGAAGAGGCCAAACACTACAGGCAATGGTTAGAACAATGTTAAATGATTCTGGGTTACCTGATTCTTTGTGGGGGGAGGCTACAATGTGTGCTAATAACATATTGAACAACGTTGTTAATACAACAACAGGTGAAATACCATTTACCAGATGGCATGGCAGGAAACCTGATCTAAGTTACCTGCACACATTTGGTGCACCAGCATGGGTGCATATTCCTGCACAAATCAGAAAAAAAGGGCAACATAGAGCTAAAAGATTTTTCTTCGTTGGTTATCAGGCAAACCATAGGGCATATAGATTTTGGGAGAAAGGCACATCTAAAGTGTTATGTAGTGCTAGTGCCCAATTTCTAGAACATGAAGGATGGGAGAAATTAGAACAGGATGCCAATAAAGATGTAATTATTGAATCCTATAGAAATCCCATTAGTTATCCCTGTAACTTTAAAAATAAATTAAAGAGACAAATACAGGATGAAATAGTGCCCATAAAGGAAGAAACAGATTCAATAGCTGAACAGGATGAGGAAGATGAACAGGTAGTAGTTCAACAAAGTCCTCCTGTAAGCCCTGTAATTCCCAGAAGAACTACACGTATATCTAGACCGCCTGATAGGTACCAGGCTAACACAGTGTGCCAGATTAATGAAGTTTCTAATTCTGTTGAAGAAATTAAAAAGTATCCTAATAAGGAAAAAGAAAAATGGTATGCAGCAATGAATAAGGAACTGAATTCATTAAGAGATATGAAGGTGTATGAGAATGCCAAATTACCTGTAGGAAAGAAATCCATTGGCTGCAAATGGATATTTAAGGTAAAAATAGATAAAGATGGTAATTTAATCCATAAGGCAAGGTTAGTAGCCCAAGGTTTTAGGCAGAATGCTAATGACTACGATGAGGTGTTTGCACCTAGTCTTAAGGCAGCAACCTTGAGAGCAGCTTTAGTGTGGGCAGCTAGTAAAAACTATATAGTTAACCATTTAGATGTGGAAACTGCTTACTTGCACGCCCCATTAAAACATATTATTTATATGAAAAAACCTGTTGGTATTAAAAGTGAAAGTAAGAATAATAATGATTGTTGGTTGTTAAAGAAAAGTCTCTATGGTCTAAAACAATCAGGCTATGAATGGAACCAGTATATTGTAAAGGAACTAGACAATATAGGATTTAAAGCTGGTTTAGCCGATCCATGTCTGTTTAAGAGGGAGACAAATGGGAAAGTATCATTATTATTACTATTCACAGATGATATTGCATTGATAACTGAAACTAATGATGAAGCAAATAAAATAATAGCATCATTAGGAAAGAGAATAAAGATCAAGCAATTAGGGGAGATAAAGAAGTATCTCGGTTTGAATATAAAGAAAACACGGAAAGGTTTTAAGATATCTCAGGAAGATAAGATAAGCAAATTGCTAAAAGATTACAAGATGGAGCTTTGTAAGCCGGCTAAGACTCCAATGAGTCAGGAGTTTAGCAACACTGATGTACAAAGCCCTGAGTTTGATAAGGTGATTTATCAATCTTTAATTGGTAGTTTGAGTTATATTAGTAATTGGTCTAGACCAGATATTTCGTACTGCGTGAATCAGTTGGCTAGATTCAATTCTGCACCATGTGAAAGACACTGGATTGCAGCTAAGAGGATATTAAGATATCTTAAAAAGACAATGAATTATTCATTGTATTTAGAACCAAAGGGTGATTTAATTTTGAGTGCTTATGCAGATGCTAGCTTTGCATCAGAAAGAGACACTAGAAAGTCGACTTCAGGAACAGCCATAATGCTGGGTAAGACATTAATAGGCTGGAAGTCAATAAGACAACAGCATATAAGTTTGTCTACTATGGAGGCAGAATTCTCCTGTTTATCATTGTTATGTACAGAGTTAATAATGTATAAACAAATGTTAATTGATATAGGTATAACTGTAGATTATCCTATAATTATACATGAAGATAATCAGGCAGCAATTCAAATGGCCACAAATATTGGAGTAAAACAAGGGAGCAAGCATACAGATCTAAGATACCTAAACGTGAGACAATCTGTAAGAAGTAAGATGATTCAGCTAGAGTACTGTATGTCGGAGGACAATTTAGCTGATAATTTTACTAAAGCCCAAGGTGCCAGTAAGCACCAGGAGAGTTGTGAAAAATATGGGATAAGATTGTAAAGGTATTATATATTTATTTCACCCAAAAGGGGAGTATGTTAGGTATAACATTGATACCAAATATGGTTTGGGTGAATAAATATATAAAACTTAGATATCATGGTTTAAGTGCTTATCACTTTAAGCACAATGCAGCAGGAAATTAGCCGATTAAGGGTGCGGCTAGAAGTTACAATATAAGGAAGCATTAGAAGCTGGAAAGCTTGCTTGCTGACTGTCTGTCTGTAACTGGCTGTAGCTGTAACTGTGTCTGCTGCGACTAACTGTGATTACTGACTGTGAGTGCCTGTGACTGAACTGTTATTGTTTGCTACTGTTTGCTGAATATCCAGCGTTTGTTTCTCTGGAGAGTGAAACCGGAGGAGGAGAAGATATCTTTATCGGCTGATAAAGATATTGCAAGGACTCTTAACTTGGACTATACTAGTGAGTCTTACTGGATGGAAATACTGTGAATGACTTAATGGACTGAATGACAATGCTTAAACTCTAACTGGATTAAAAACTATTTAAACTACAAACAGTGTTTGTGTTCAGTGTGTGTATACTCTGGGGCCCTTCCACTCTCGCTTTGGCTGCCTGGCTTGACTACTGCTGCAATACTCTGCTAGGGGTTAATTCCCAAACCCTAACATAGCCAACAAATCTATTGTAGCTTAACAGAACAACACTGTAACATTGTTGCAAAAGTCATACTATGCAATCTTTATATTAGTGATATAAACAATGCATAATGCCATATAATCAGCATGTAGTAAATATGTTCTTCAGACTCAACTTTTCTAAATGTTTCCTCTCCTGCTGGTTTTCTCATTAATACACCCCTTCAGAACCAGTAAATTACCATTCTCTTTTAGTCATCCAGGAGCTATTTTAAAATTCAGGGACTGATCTAAAGTCAGTTGAAGTTGATAGGAATTCATTCACAAGCTTCAGCTTACTTTGAATTAAGAAGCCCTCAGGGGAGATTGTTCAAAAGCACGTTGAAAGGGTATGTTTAATCACAAAAACAAAATTATTTGGCGCACCAGCCCTTTTAGACTTTAGAAGAAAAAGCAACTGTAAGCATCCTGCAGTTAAAGTTTAACTATTTCACAGTTTAGGATGTAATAGCTGTTCTCTTTCATGCTCTTTAAAAGATTAAAATTATCTGATTTATCATCAAAGGGAATGGTAGCTAGAAATTTTTTTCCATCAAAAATATTTTAGGTTATTTGAATAAGTTGAATAATATGATAAGAACCGTCAATTGAATAATTTCAGTCACACCTTTTCATTTTCAGTAACACTTTGAGATTTTTCACGATTAAACCAACATTATTCAAGCTGCTGTTTCTGAAAATTGCTGCAACCAATTAACTAGTCTCCACACTGAAGCTCTTGTTCATAAAAACCTGTTCATAAAAATTTATATATGCTACATAAATACTGCACAAATGGTAGAGAACAGAGCTACTATGGCAGCAAATGCAATTCTTAAACACTGAAGAAAAAGACAGTAAGAGAAAATCACTACCATTGTAACCATCTCTCACTTTGAAATAATGGTATATAAGACAGAATAAGAAGGTTCCCTTCAATTCAGGAAATCACAGCTTTGTGTGAGTTTTGGTTCTCCATCCCTTTGAGAAATGGGAACATTGTCCCTGACCTCTATATATTGACTGCTACTTTTGTACATCTCTATTCATGCATGTTTTTCCTAAGATAATCATATTTTCTGACAAAGTAGAATCTACAAGTGACAAATTGAGATCATTCTCTGGAAACCCCTCTTCAAAACCAATGAATTACCTGAGGATGTTAATAGCAATCCTGGCAATCAGGCAACACAAATATATCTTCCAACACATTGTTCTATTCCAATGACTACTGAATGGCATGGTAAACATATACATAATATATCCATATATGATACTGTCATATATAATTTAGTAAGTACATATATTGTAAATTTGCTTATAAGGAACTCGGGACCTGTTGCCTCCATCTTCGGATGCTTTAGATCAGGGGTCCCCAACCACCGGGCCCCGGACCGGTACCGGTCCGTGGGTCATTTTGTACCGGGCCGCAAAGAACTGGGCGCCGCCATCTTGTTTCGACAGCGCTTGAGAAAGTGCTTCCGGGTGAGCTTGTCGGTCGTCGGTTGGAAAGCGGCGTTTGGGTGCTGAAGGAATCCTCGCGCCTTAGTTTCGTCGAAGGGGGGGTGGCTTCAAACAAAGAGCCATCCCGATGGTGGTGGAGTCTCACGTTACTCAGGAGGAGATTAAGAAAGAGCCCGAAAAGCCCATCGACCGTGAGAAGGTACAAAGGAGGAGTTAAAGGTGGCGGGGAGAAGCGGGGGACGGCTGGCTGGCTGGTTGATCGGCTCGCCTTGCCTTGGTCGTGCGTGCTGATGCCGGTACCGGTCCATGGATCGGTCCGTGGATTGTACTGGTCCGTGGTACAAAAAAGGTTGGGGACCACTGCTTTAGATAGTGAGATGGAAAACATATCCATTTAATAAATGAATAAAAATAAATCTGACTAATCACAAAAATGAATGGTATTTTTAATTCAAATCCAGTTTATAATTAATATTATCTCAATAAAATTTGTGCCAATTTAAAATTTTAAGATCTTAAAAACATTCAGAGTGGTTACATCAGACATCAGAAAGATAATCCATGTTAAAAGAAAGCAGTAAAGTCTTTACCTCTGGTGGTTCTATTATGAATTATTTCTTACTGGTGAAAGTATTTAATTTTGATTTTTAATTTTCAAATATAAGAGCTAAATAGAATATGTTCTGAAATATTCTGAAAATTAATTACAGAATGAGTTAAATATTATATGATATATTAATGTGATAACATTAATATATCAACATTAATATATCATATAATATTTAACTCATTCTGTATTTAATTTTCAGAATATTTCAGAACATTAATGATAATTAATGTTAATTGTTAAACTAATATTATCCAAAAGTTTTAAAATATTAAATTGCCTAGATAATTAGTATGTTAAAAAGAATTATTTTCATCCACAGAAGGAATATGATATAAACATTCTTGAAAGATAATATTTATTTCAGCTAACATTATACTGATAGTGATGAGTTTTTAAAACTTAGATAAAAATTATTCCAGCATTTTTCAATTTAATATATATGCTTTTTAACATGGGCACCAATAAACTTCCAGATATAATAGGATATTGTGAGCATTCATAAATCAAATCTTCCAGCATATGTAATAACCCTATTCTGACTGAGAACACTGCAGATATAATCTTTTAAATGACTCTGCTGGTTTATCTTTTTAACCAGTTATCCCATGAGTTAAACTTAACAGAAAAAGATGATATAGTATCACCTCTTTATCTTTTTCCATTCTTAATCCACCCAAGGGACACTTGGAAGGTGGAAGGAGTAAAGGAAGAACAGCTTGATAAATATTGAAGGTGTGTAATAGCACTATTATTTCTTAAAATGATATGGTTAACAAAAACTTTTATTTAAAAATAATAATTGACATGGTCTTATAGAAACAGCTAGCCCTCTCCCCAAATTCCCTAAATTTTTTAAAAATGAAATTTTGTTCCTAGCTACAGTCTGCTTTAGCATCTGCATCTCACCTCTTACATTATCACTTTTACTAGTTTCTAGTATTAGCTGCTCTTCCTGTTTTCATTTGTCAAGAAATTCCAATTCTTTAGTTTTATTCTCTAAATGAAATAACAAATGAAGACAAATGCTATGGTTTCTGAAGAATGCAGAGAATATATGAAATTTACTTTGCTTTTGTGGTCTCTATGGAAAGTTTCAAAACTCTTCCCTCTCCAAAACTAATTCTAACATCTGAAAAGGAGAAAGGGGACCAATTGGATCATAGCACAATTCGCGCTTTAAAACTGAATAATGAAAATCATGCAAACTAAGTTTTAAAGAGTTTTAAGGATTCTTTTAATATGAGAAACACATATTTTCGGTCTTCATTCATTTCCATTCTGCTGGCTGTATCTACTGCTGTAATGCATTGTAAGGCTGGGTACTTTGAACTTTTTGTTATTTAAATACTTCTACTATTTGTTTTTCTTCTACCCTCTTTTGCAACAGCTTAGAATTTATCTATATTTTTATGCAATAAAATAGAATGAACAAATATTGTTTTATTTAATTAATACAGGAGTATCCACTCAGCACACAAATTAACTTCTGAAATGCTTTTTTGTAGTTTTTAACATTTGTTCCACCAAGTTTCAGGAGCAAGAAGTAAAAGTGCAATTTTGATTATTGTGCTAAATTAACTAAAATGCAATAAAAAGAGGGAATAAAAAACCCTGACATTTACAGAAGGATGAAAGGAAGATCAATTCCTGATGCCTTGATGGATACCAAATGCCAGGGATACATTCAAGCATAAGATATGCATCCTTAATCAGCAATTATTGATTTAAAGTCCCAAATGTGGCAAAAGTAAGACAAGTAAAGTCCTTAAGAGTTAATGTTTCAATTTCTCAAATGCATCTCCAGCAGGAAGGCAATTACATACATATAATTATTATAAGATGTTCAGTATAAACCACCTAAAATTTGTTAAGATAAAAAGAAAACCAATTTCACATTATAGAATATAATTTTCCACTGATTTTCCAGAGTCAAAGCTCATCATTTGAGAGGTCATATAATTTATTAATGTCAATGTCATCATCTTCTTTGACTATAAACAAAAATACTGATTATACACAATTAATTCTTCCCAAACCTCATTTTATTGTGAAATTTTAGAGGCAGCAATAGAATCAAAATTAAGCATTCTAAGAATAAGTGCAAAAATCCGTTACCTTAGTATACCATAAAAAGTTTTAAAAATAGCCATACAAAACCAAAGTAAGGTCTAGCGTAACCAACTTCCACACCAAACATTTAATCAGTATTTTTAATGTGAAATTATCCAAGAATGTAAGCTTTTCTTGCATTAAAGAATCAAAGTTATGTTTGCAATATATTTCTCAAAGAGCTATATTGTTAAGTATAACTAATAAGAAATTACAGAAAATATGAATTCTTAATATATTTTGGTGAGAAAGGCTAGTTAAGGAAAAACTGAATTATAAAAGCCTTGTTTCAGTTTCATATCTAATTTCTCAAATGAATACAAACATCAGCAAAATCCCATTTTGCTTAGTTAGAACATAGAAAATGAAATAAGAACATTGGAAGGGGTCTTGGAGGTTTTCTAGTCAATTCTCTGTTTGAGCAGAGAACCCTGTACCATTTCAGATAAATGGTTGTCCAATCTCTTTTTTAAAGCCTCTAGTGATGGAGCACCTACAACTTCTGAAGGCAAGCTAGTCCATTGTTGATTGATTTCACCACTAGGAAATGTATCCTTAGTTCTAGGTTGCTTCTCTCCTTGGTTAGTTTCCAACCATTGTTTCTTGTCTTGCCTTTTGCTGCTTTGGAATATAGACTTTGTAGGAACTCTCAAATATTGGAACAGTGCTATCATGCCATCTCAGTCCTTGGCTGTGAAATGCAATGAGTATACAATGAATTATATGTGACATATCCATATTTTCTTCCAGGACTGTTTAATTCTGATGTTAAATAGCTGATGAGATCATAATACTTTCTGGGGATATGTGAACATCTGAAAACATTGGTACAAAATCCCCTGGGCAACAATCTTACGAGTTTATCCATGCATATATTATAATGCTTAACTATTGTTTTACAGATAAATTCTCTTACGAAATTTATACACATAAAATTCCCTTTTGCATTTAATTTCAAAAGATATTTTAAACTACAGCTTCTTATGATACAATTCTGACATTCTGTTAAAAACAAAGGTATTTATCCAATAATATATATAAACCAGGAGGGTCAAACTCAATTTCATTGGGGGCTGCATCAAGGTTGTGTTTGACCTCAGGGGGCTGTGATGGCATGACCGTGGTGGGCACGGTCAGTATAATGTCATTCATGACCAGAGGTGCTTGTGGTTGCCCAAGCTTCCGTGAACTCTGCGCAGAACTCAAAAACAGTCCAGAAAATGGAGAAAAGGACTTATACATTGATTTCATAGCTGATTGCATCAAAAGAAAGTCACACCACCCACAACTCCGCATCCAAGCCCACCCCATCCAATCCAACATTACTCAAAACTAGGCATGCACACCCCTAACTACCTCTATTCCAACTACAACTGGCCTTAAATGAAAGCTACTCAATGCAAGAAGCCTTGTAAATAAAATACCTGAATTTTTCCTCTTACTAAATACGGCTAAATTCGACATTATATTTGTCTGTGAAACATGGCTCAATGCATCTCTCCCTGACTCCATTATCACAGTAAGAGACTATCATGTTTACCGATCAGATCATGAAATCCGTAGATCTGTGTTACTATCTTCTATAAAAAGTCCCTACATCTAAAAAACACCCAAGTTACCCAAGAGCTCATCTGTGAACTGTCCTTAAATATCACATTTTGGTTCTTACTATGTTACAGAGCCACTGATTATGACATCGAACATGCAAACAAGCTAAATACACTACTAACATGGGAAGCATCCTGCCCACACGTTTTTATCTTTCTTGGTGATTTCAATCTACCTCATATTAACTGGACCCTTAACGAATGTACAACTGAACCCACACATGCAACCTTCTACAATGCAGTAACAAATCTGAGACTAGAACAACTAGTAACCAACAACACTAGACTTAACAACTGCCTCAATTATTTTCTGCAACAATTTGAATTCAATTTACGGAATACAAATGGAAAACATGGGAGATAAACAATTGAGCCGTTATCTTGGCCGATGGAAGACCCGCACATGCAATAAAGTGGGCCATTTTAGTCAACATATCCACCACCACCAAAATGGTTGTGGCACCATTCAATGGTGGTAACTCAACGATGAAATCCAATGAAACTGCCCCCCACAGACGTTCTGGCATGGGCAAGGGCTGCAAGAGACCAGGGGGCACACCAGGAGCATACTTGGCTTGGTGACAGATCCCACAGGACACCATATATCCCAACACATCATGTTTAAGTCTCTGCCACCAAAATGTCCTAGAGATGAGGTGCAGTGTTTTGAACACCCCAAAGTGTCCCGCCGCCAGACTATCATGACATTGACGTAGGATAAGGCCATGAAGAGGACCTCCAGGCACGTAAATGCGACCATGGAACTGCAACAGGTCACCAATATACGACCAAGGAGTCTCTTGTCTCCCATTCTCATCCAATTCTTGATGTCAAGCTGCCACAAATGGGTCCAACCGCTGCACCTCCTGAATCCTCACTCGGAGGTCCACAGGTTCCTCGGTGGCCACAAACCGCTCCAATGGAATCACCATCTGGAGCAAGATTTTATTCTCCCTTCGGGTATACTCAGGCTTCCGAGATAGGGCGTCAGCGCGTTGATTCCCTCCACTTGGAACATAGGTCACCCGGAAATCAAATTGAGCAAAGAATAAGGACCATCTCACCTGACACTGGTTCAATGTCTGAGCTGTATGTAGGAGTTCCCAATTGTGATGATCTGTCCAAACCTCGATTTGGTGACGAGCCCCCTCCAGGTGGTGCCGCCATGTCTCAAAAGCAACCTTAACTGCCAATAGCTCCTTGTCCCAAATCGTATAGTTGCGCTCTGGAGCCGACAACTTCCAGGAATAATAAGTGCACGGGAACAAGGTGCCTGCGGGAGCATAGGCCTGGAGGAGCACCGCACCAACAGCCACATCGGAAGCATCTGTTTCCACCACAAATGGCTGCCCTGGATCAGGGTGTTTGAGGATAGGCTCGGAAGCAAAGGCAACTTTCAACACCTCGAAAGCTGCCTGCCCCTCAGCACCCCAATGGAACTTCTCCCCCTTCTTGAGAAGATTAGAAAGGGGAGCAGTCAAGGCAGCAAAGCGGGGAACAAATGTGCGGTAGTAGTTCACAAAGCCCAACAGTCATTGCACATCCTTAACCCGCTGTGGAGGTTGCCACGCCTGCAACGATTGTATTTTTTCTGGGTCCATTTCCACCCCAGCAGGTGAAATACGATGTCCCAAGAAGTCAATCATGGTTTGTGCAAACTGACACTTCTCACGCTTAGCAAACAGGTGGTTATCACGCAAACGTTGCAACACCAGCCGCACATGTTGCCAGTGTTCCTGTAGGGAGTCTGAGTAAATTAAAATGCCATCTAAACAAATGACCCTGAATTGATCCAACAAATCACAGAAAACATTGTGCATGAAATGCATGAACACAGCTGGGGCATTGGTTAATCCAAAAGGCATCACGGTATACTCAAAATGCCTGTACCTCGTCTTGAAAGCTGTTTTCCACTCGTCCCCTGCATGAATGCGAACCAGATTGTAGGCCCCACGCAAGTCCAACTTCGTAAAGATCTTAGCTTGATGAAGCCGCTCAATCAGTTCAGGGATGAGGGAAAGTGGGTACCGATTCCTCACTGTGATTGCATTCAACTTGTGGTAATCACAACACAAATGTAGCTCCCCCAATTTCTTTTTTACAAAAAGCACCGGTGCAGCCAATGGGGAGGTAGAAGGCCAGATAAACCCTTTCTGGAGGTTCTTTTCAATAAAATCCCGCAACACGACCAACTCCGGTTTCGACAGGGAATATATCCAACCTACCGGCAATTTTGCATCGGGCAACAAGTCGATTGGACAGTCATACACCCGATGCGGAGACAACTGATCTGCCTCCTTCTCCCCAAACACATCAGCAAAGTCCACCAACTCCGCAGGTAGATCCAGGTCCACGGGCATAGCCACACTCCCTGCACAGGAGCACAAGCAATGGTTGGCACACTTCCTATCAAGAAACTGCACAGCTCCAGACGACCAGACAATCTGTGGATCATGGGCCTGTAACCACTCCAAACCCAGCACCACCGTAAAATGAGGGACTGCAGTAACGTAGAACACGGTTTTCTCCACATGCTGCCCATATACACATGCAAAGGAATTTGGTTGCAGCAACCACAGGTCCCAAACGAAGGGGCCGATCATCAATCGTCTCTACCATTACTGGCGGGGACACCTGTTGCTGAGGAATGAACCACTGCTCTACAAAATGAGCATCTATGAAATTGGCTGTGGCCCCTGAGTCGACCAAGGCTTGGATCTCCACCACTCTCACACCAGGCATGAACAAACTTGATTTCAGCACAAGATGCTTCACCAATAACAACTGTGGTGGAGATGTCAAAGGTGGCATGGATGGCAAGGTTGGTGAAGATGGCGGGCCTAAGGACTTCACACCCCGACCTATAGACCCCCGTAGGGCAAGCAATGTTCGTTTCCCGCCACCGCAGGCGTTGCTGCTGTGGATGTCTTAACAAGACACTTGGCCGCAAAATGGCCTCGATTGCCACAATAGAGGCATAAACCATCACGACGACGTCTGTCCTTTTCTACTTGAGTCAGGTGAGGGCGGCCAGCCCCCAACTGCATGGGTACCTCCAAAGGCACTTCCACCAAGGGCGCCGTCTTGCTGGAAACAGATAGGGTCTCTATCCGTCGTCGCACCTGTCCCTGCTGAAGTCTAGCATCGATACGAAGACGCAGATGCATGAGCTCCTGAAGGGTGAGGGCATTCAGTGCACACCAACTCATCCAGGAGCTCCAACGACAAACCCTCCTGGAACTGGTCTAATAGTGCTGCCTCATTCCATTGTACATCCTGAGCAACCACCCGAAAACTAGCAATATAATCCATGAGTGAGCCACGCCCCTGCTTCAACTCTCTCAAACGTCTGTTTGCTGTTTGGCTTTGAACAGGATCCTCAAACATGGCCTGAAACTGACGGCAAAACTTGGCGTAATTGTCCAACACCTGGTTGGGTTGGGTCAGCAGAGGCGTCGCCCAACATGCTGCAGAGTCTGACAATAAACTAATCAAAACCCCCACCTTATCCTGGTCAGTGGGAAAGTCCTCAGACCAAAGCCTCATGTAAAGCTGGCACTGCCCCAAAATGCTGGAAATTGGGCCAGCGAACCATCAAATTTATCTGGCACTGTCACTAGGCATTTTCAGCATGGCCAGGCAGATTGCATTAGTGCCACCTGTGCAGTCAAAAGAGCCACTTGCTGGGTTAACTGGGCAATCTCTGCTCTGAGCTGATCCATGGTCACCCCACAAAAAGCAAAAATGTTGAAGGGGTGGCTGGAGTCAAAATGTGATGACCCGTAGTCTCTCAAAATAACCCAAAACCCAAAACATACATTAAAGTTCAGTAATGCCTTCAACTTAACTTCACTGTTTTATTAGGCACAGTTTAAAGTCACAAAAGTAAATAATGAGGCAAAAAGAAAAGCAAACAAACCACATGGACAAGAGTTCCGAAGCAAGCCAAGATAACTAATCATAAACTCCAGGAAAATAACCGAGGAGAATCCATGGGAAGAACGCCAGCAAAGATAAACCTCTTTCAAAGTAAACACTAAACTTTGACTCCAGCAATTCTAACTGCGCAGTTACAAACTTATATACATAGCTCCCAGCTGCAAGCCACGAGGAGGATCATGGTAATCTCCTCCTGAGTAGACCCCACTTTTCCCTGATCCTCTCCTCCCTGCATGACCTAGGATGGATAGGGGATGGGCCTAAATCCTCCTCTGATTCCTCAGCCGGCCTCTGCCCTTCCCCAGCCTCCTCCACCACCTCTGGAGCCATACTCCCACTCCCTGTTGGCTGTTCCTCCTCTTCCTCAGAGTCAGTCTCCACCAGGGGCATGACATAGTGGGATGTCAGAGACAATGAGAGTAGGATTATATAAGTGATAATCAGCACTTTGAATTATCACCATGACCTTGCTGGAAGCCAATATTACATTGGTGAACTATAGCATTCCAATCACTATCCCCTGCAGCTGCCTTCTGAACCATTTGCAGCTTCTGGATGATTGTCAATGGCAGCCTATATAGAGTGTGTTGCACAAGTTCCAGCTGAGATGTGAATAAATCTTGAATGACTATAACCATGCTATAGCTCTGAACAGCCCAAGAAGTTCTCTTTAATATATCATCCTTAGGAATAAGTAAAAGATTCTATTTTTTAGGAGGTATGTTTTCATCTATTTTCACTTATAAATTTATTCCATTCACTTTCTGCATTAATCCGATAATTGTTTTAAAGCCATACAACAGTTGGCTGTCAAATAATCTTTTAAAATATATTTTCTTTCAAAATACATTTATTGATTTAATTTATTTATTTAAGCAAATTTCACCTCAAATTTGCATTTAAACTCCTTTTTATATATTACTTTTTTTGAAGGAAAAATCTGTTCTACATCTTTACTTTTCAGTTGCAGATAAAATTGGTTCATATCAGAATTTCAAAATTCAGATGACTGAAATATATTTGAAAACATCGCTATACTTCCTTTCTCTTTCTTACAATTATTTACCAATATTTTCTTATTTTTATAGCATTCCCTCTTATGATTTCAATGGATTTTATGTATAATTCAATTCAATTCAATTCATATTCAATTCAATTCCATTCAAACCTTTATTGTCCGAGCACATGTGTACAATGAGATTGGCAGATCCTCCCTTAGTGCACCCCCTCCCTAACACAATACAACTCATAGTGAAAACAGAAATCTCTAACTCAATAAATCATATTAACAAACACACAGTTCTATTGCACCAATGTGAACATGTTGTGCCGACCCTGCAAGTCTATCGTACTCCACAGTGGACAACCAGCTAAATATGAGCCAGCAGTGTGTAGCAGCAGTCAAAAAAGCTAATGCAATTCTAAATTGTATTAACAGAGGGATACAATCAAGATCAAGGGAGATATTAATACCACTCTATAAAGCCTTAGTAAGACCACACCTAGAGTACTGCATCCAGTTTTGTTCACCACATTATAAAAAAGATGTTGAGACTCTGGAAAAAGTACAGAGAAGAGCAACCAGGATGATTAGGGGACTGGAGACTAAAACATACGAAGAATGGTTACAGGAACTGGGCTTGGTTAATCTAGTAAAGAGAAGAACCAGGGGGAGACATGATAGCAGTTTTCCAATATTTGAGGGGCTGCCACAGAGAGGAAGGGGTCAAGTTATTTTCTAAAGTGCCTGTAGGCCAGACAAGGAATACGGATGGAAACTGAACAAGGAGAGATTTAACCTGGAAATAAGGAGAAACTTTCTGACAGTGAGAACAATCAACCAATGGAACAGCTTGCCCTTGGAAGTTGTGGGAGCGCCATCACTTGAGACTTTCAAGAAGAGATTGGGCTGCCATTTGTCAGAAATGGTATAGGGTCTCCCGCTTGGGTGGGGGGTTGGACTAGATGACCTACAAGGTCCCTTCCAACTTTAATTATCTTTATCTGTTATGATGTTATTTCACATTCAGGAGTCTGACAGCCTATGGATAAAAACTGTTCTTCAGCCTGTTTGTGTGCTATGCTTCTATATCTCCTTCCCAATGGCAGGAAAGTAAAGTGCTAACCAGGGTGTGAGTCATCCCTGAGGATTTTCCTCACTTTTCTCAGGCAGCAAGCCCTAGCAATTTCATCTAGTGGTATCAGGGGACAGCCCACGATGCTTTGTGCTGTGCTCACCACCCTCTGTAATGTCTTTCTATCCACGGCTGTCAAACCGGCATACCATGCCGTGATGCAGTAAGTGAGAACACTTTCTATTGTGGATTGGTAAAAGGAGGTCATCAATTGTTGTCCCACCTTGTTTTTGTGCAAGACCCTGAGGAAATGGAGTCTCTTTTGGACCTTCCTGGTCACCTGAATGTTATTTTGCCAGGTGAGATCTTCACTGAGATGGATTCCAAGGAATTTAAAGGAGGAGACTCTCTCCACACAGCCCCCCTTGATGTAGAGTGGGGCAGGTTCCTCTCTCTTCTTCCAGAAGTCTATCACCATCTCCTTTATCTTGCTGATATTCAGGTGCAAGTTGTTTTCTGAGCACCATGTGAATAATTTCTGAACCTTCCCTCTGTATGCTGATTTGTCTCCATCTGTAATAAGGCCCAATATGGTGGTATCATCTGTGAACTGGATGATGACAGTGGATGGGTCAGAAGGTACACAATCATGTATGTACAATGAGTACAGATAGGGACTGAGCAGACAGCCCTGAGGAGAGCCAGTGCTAAGCTTCAGGGAGGTAGATATGAATGACCCAGCTCCCATTGTTTGTGGCTGGTCCATCAGAAAGTCTTTAATCCAGTCACAGATGGAAGAGGAAAACTTCAAGTCAGTCATAATTTCCCAATTTCAAGAACTTGCACTATCATAGCCTACTTAATATCATCTACTGGACATAGATAAACAGTGCAAGATAAGCTAACTTATTTTGTGGGGATTGAAAGGGGGAGAGCATACTGAGTGCAGGAGTGGAAAAGAGAATATTTATGTAGAAAGTAAACATGGGATCAGTCAAAAATGACTCAAATGTCTATATACCAATGCACAGAACATGAGAAATAAACAGGGTAAATTAAAAATTCAAGTAGATGAGGGCAGATATAATATTGTTGCCATTACAGAAACTTGGTAGGATGAACCCACAAATGGAATGTTATTGAGAGTTTTGCAGCGATAATTCAGTGCCAGATAAATAAATACAGATAGGTGATGCTTCATTTAACATCTTTATAAACATAATAAGATTTTACAAACCAGTTGTAGATTTCTCCAATATGGAGCAGCTCAAACAGAAACACGTTACAAGTACAGAGAAGAGCTCCAGTCTTCAGCAAGCAAGTTAGTTTCATTTTCAATAGACAGACTCAGATCTCAACAGAGCTGCAGAGTTGCAGAGCTTAACATAGAGCCACGCCTAGACTACTTTTAGTTTCAGTTTCCAAAGTATCCTCATTGGCTGATTTAGTTGCTATGCCTATTCATTGGCTGACCTTATTACCAAGCTCTATTCCAGTTCATGAATATACTGACAAATATATAGCTAGAAGGATTTAAATTATTTAAAAGAAACAGACCAAATAAAAGAGGAGGTGGAGTTGCACTATATATAAGAAATACCTATATCTCTAGAGATATAGAGATGCACATATGGTGCACAACACCATATTGAATGCATTTGAGTCAATATAAAAGGGGGGGATACATTGCGATAGATGTGCACTATAGTCCACTCAACCAAACAGAGGAAATAGATGAACTTTTTGCTAGTCAGTTAACTTAGGTATGTACAAACTCTGCACCAACTGGAAAATAAAACATGTTCCTGACAAAACTAGCAGACAACTTTGTCTCCCAAAAAGAATATAGAAGGGAAGTAAGGGATCAGCCATATTGGACTTAATTCTCCATAACAGAGATGAAATAATAGAAGGTGTGGAAGCTATAGAAACATTGGGGGAGTGATCATGCAATATTGGAATTCAACATTATGCAAGTACAAGCAATAGAACTAGTCAAAATAGAGTCTTGGACTTTAAAAAACTAATTTCAGTAAACTTAGAGACAGCTTGGAAAGAATTCCATGGATGAGAATCATCAAGGGGAAAGCAATTCAAGAAGCTTGGAAAACTGGAGATTATAAAAGCCCAGTCAAACAATATCAATGAAGAAGAAAAATAACAGCTCTCAAAAGAAACCAGCATGGTTGCAGAAAGAACTGTGATAAATTCAAGGACAAAAAGGTTAAGTATAAAAAGTGGAAAGAGGGGCACATAAGTAACACAGAATATCAGCAAATAGCCTGGCCTACAAAGATGAAATGAGGAAAGCTAAGGCTCAGAATAAACTAAGGCTTGCAACAAAAGTGAAAAATAACCAAAAAAGTTACTTTTAAAACATTTTTTAAAAAAACAAATAAAACATTTTTAAAAAGTTCTGAAGGAACTGCAGATGTGAGCCCAGAAACACTCTATTTTTCAAAGATCCTGGAGCACTGGGATATTACCAGAGGACTGAAAAGAGCTGATGTAGTTCCCATCTTTAAAAGAGAGGAAAAAACAGATAGAGAAAACTACAGACTTGTTAGCCTGACCTCAATACCTGGAAAGATTCTGGAAAAGGTATTCAAGCTACAAATCTGTGAATCCCTAGAAGCAAACAAAGTCATAACCAAAAGCCAACATGGGTTTGTCAAAAACAGATCACACCAGACAAGTCTTATTACATTCTTTGACAAAGTGATAAAATTAATGGACCAGTTAAATACTGTGGATATAACTTACTTGGAGTTGATAATTTGATAAAATAGACCATAAGCTACTATTTGATAAGATAGAAAAATGTGTGATAGACAGCATCACCACCAGATGGATTTGTAACTGGCTGACCAATTGCACTCAAGAACTGCATCTACATCAGGGGTATCAAACTTGTGGTTGTCATCATGTGATGTATCATTATTTTTCCCCTTCAGTAAATTGGGGGGGGGGCATGGCCAGCGCATGAAGCATCTGGTCAGCAGGCCATGCGTTTGACACCCCCGATCTACATGGAGGGAAGTATGCAGTGGAGTCCCCCATGGCTCTTTTTTAGGCCTAGTACTCTTCAAAATCTTCACTAAAGATTTGGATCAGGGAATAGATGGTGAATTCATTGAACTTTCAGATGACATCAAGCTGGCAGGAATAGCGAACACTCCGGAAGACAGGCTTAAGATACAGAAGGAACTTGACATACTTTATTTATTTATTTATTTATTTATTTATTTATTTGATTTGCCAATTGTTTACAAGATAATAAGTATAAGTGTATACATAGTTGTGAATACATGATATGGGTACATATAAGAAAAATAAAAGAATAAGAGAAACAATAGGACAGGGACTTGAACACTGAGTGCTAACAAAATGAAATTCAATCATGAAAAAAGTAAGGCAAGAAAAACCAAATGCACAGATATGGCAAAGGTGGTACCTGGCTCAATAGTAGTAACTGAGAAGGATCTTGGAATCCTAGGGGACAATCACTTAAGTATGAGTCAGCAATGTGCTGCAACTGCCAAAAAAGCCAATGCAGTTCTAGGCTGCATTAACTGAGGAATAGAATCAAGATCACATGAAATGTTGATATCACTTATGCCTTGGTAATACCACAATAACTGCATCCAATTTTGGTCACCACAATATATAAAAAAATGTTAAGATTCTAGTAAGAATGCAGAGAAAAGCAATGAATATGATTAGGGGACTGGAAGCTAAAACACATAAATAATAGTTGCTGGAATTGGATATGCCTAGTTTAATGAAAAGAAGGACTAGGGGTGGCACAATAGCAGTGTTCCAATATCTCAAGGTTGCCACACAGAAGAGGGAGTCAAGCTACTGGAACACTGGAAATTTTTAAAAGAGATTGAACAACTATTTGTCTGAAATGGTATAGGATTTCCTGCCTGAGCAGGAGTTAGACTAGAAGACCTCCAAGATCCATTCTATTCTATTCTATTCTATTCTATTCTATTCTATTCTATTCTATTCTATTCTATTCTATTCCATTCCATTCCATAATAACCACTTAGAATACAAGTACAGAACTTACAGCTATAGATGTTGGTTGTCTGTAAAATATGAGCAGAAAATTTTAAAAAATGCATTAAGATAAATTCTAAAAATAAAATGTTTTTACAGAACATTCAATTTGCATAATTATGAAGATTAATGCCATAACCAAACAAAGTGAAAAGTTCAACAGAATACTTTATAAAAAAACACTCAGAAGCATTTAATATTCTTTTAATTTGAACATGTAGCACATTTGAATTTATTTGCGAGTACATTCTAAAATGATTTTCAAGTGACTTCTTAAGTGTAGCAATGGAACAAACTTGTATGAATTCTGACTTTTAAATAATTGTACTTAATTTGATTTACTAATATAATAAATTGTATGCTTTTCAAAGTTCATGAGGACGCAAGAAAAAGCTGTATTCTCTTTTTTAAAATTATAGTATAATAGGTTTCAGCAACTAATGTTACATTGTGATAGCATAGTCAACAAAACAGGTTTATTAACATTCTAGCAACTTCTCCTACCCAGGATAATATATTCATATTCTCTGGAATGAACTGGCTGTCTCAATCTCTTTCTAATATTGGATCACATCATTATTGCAAAATTAATCTTGTTATTTATTAGCCTATTGTAGATATCTAGGTTTTGCACTAATTCTTCTGCATGTATAATTTATAGAGCAAAGCAAATACCCCAAATTAATCCGAGTATATTTTTAAAAAGTCTCTTACTAAATTCTAAATGCAGACAAATATACTATTACTTATGTGAACGGCATAGTAAAATATTAATAAATTGCATTTGAACTGCCATTAAGTATTCCCTGTATCTTTTCTTTGAATACAAATTATCTGTGTATCTTGAAAGTCTAGGTTATTTTGTCTAGTTTGCTGCTATTCAAATATACGGTGAGATGAAGACATAGTGTTAATTAGGGCTTTGCCACATGTGCAGCTTTAAGAAATTTGTTACTTGTGCTGAAACTAGCTAGAAATGGACAAACTCTTTTTTGTTCTGTAGATGGATCCACATTTCTAATGGATACTTTCCTATCCAGAACGCTCATCAGTGAACTGGTAGAAGACAAATAAAAAATAATTTTGCCATTCTGCCTATTATTTGGGCTAGAAGGAGAAATTTAAGAAATAAAAGGTTCACCTGAAAATAATAAATAAAAAACAACCCTTTAGCATTAGTCTACCAGTTTGGGAGAAAATATCCAGTGACTTATCTGTCATCTGACCAACTATCATTTGTACTATAAGTGACAGCTCAATCAAAAGCTACGTATGCAGAAAGGAGCAAATGAACTGATTTTTCAAACTATCCCATATTGATGATATAGAAACCTAAGGCAGAGCAATTTGAAGGCTTTGCCTGAGCATGTTCCTCTCCTCAAGTACAGGCACTCCAAATTATGGAAAGAATTGGTTAGTCTCAATTTATACACTTTTGTCTCAATTTACACCCTCACAAAGAGGATCATAATGATGGATCCCCAAAATATAACTTCAAAAAAGCCAACTATGATCTCATAGTTGCCAATATATCATCTCTTGATTGGCACATTCTGTTCTCTATCTATAATACTATTGCAGACCTTTATAACGTATTCTTGCTTGAACTCAAAAGAGTCATTAAACTATATATACCAGTAGTAACCCGCAAAAAAAAAAATTACCCACAACAATAAAGAAACTTCAATTAAAAAAATCACTATGGTGAAAAAACAAAACTAGCTAGGTAGCAAAATTCAAAAACCGATACATTACCTTATGCCATCAGATAAAGGCAGAATGCACCAATTACCACTGCAAGCAAGAAGAAAACCCCCTATGCACAAAATCCACCAGTGTCTTCTACAATTTTGTAAACACCAAACTTAAATACTCAAGAACCATCCCATCCCTAAAAGGACCAAATGGGAAAGACTGTAGCAATGAAGCTGTTAAGGCCAACCTCTTCACCATGTTCTTCAGCTCAGTCTTTGTAAACAGCAACAACTCATGCCCCACATTTCCTAGTTGTACCACAACTAACTACAATGATCTATTACATATTGACTTTACAGAAAATATCATAGAAAAGGCAGTATGTAACCTCAAATCACCCCTATCTATGGCCCCGATGTGCATACTTCTTAAAAAAGCTCTCCTCTGCCATAGTGGAACCCCTAAACATAATATATGAGATATCATTCAGAACCAGCTCCTTAACTGAACTTATGGTCCTTAGCAATGGTTATTCCTATCTTCAAAAAAGGTGACCCCAGCCTGGTTGAAAACTACAGACCAATCTCACTGTGTTGCGCCATGTGCAAAATCATGGAATCAATCATTCACCAATCCATTACCCTCCACTTAGAGTCAAACAACCTACTCTCCAAAAAACAATTTGGTTTCAGAAAAAAATTATCCTGCAATCTGCAACTCCTACACTGTAAAAACATATGGACTACTTTACTTGACAAGGGAAAGCAATAGGCACAATTTACATAGACTTCTGCAAAGCCTTTGATTCAGTAGTACATGACAAACTACTGTTGAAACTAAACTCTTATGGCATTTCCAATCCCTTCATAAGTGGATTACTGTGGTCCTGTCAAATAGGCAACAAATAGTAAAAATAGGGAGTGCCCTATCAAACCCTGCACCGGTTAACAGCAGTGTCCCCCTAGGCAGCATTCTAGGACCCACACTCTTTATGCTCTATATAAACAACCTTTATGATCATCTTATAAGCAACTGCATCCTTTTTGCTGATGACGTAAAACTATTCAACACGATGCTACTGTCCTTCAAAGTGACCCTGATTATGTGTTTGAATGGTCAAACAATTGGCAACTCCAAATCTCGACCAACAAATGCTCTGTCCTACACATTGGTAAAAAAAATCAGTACAGTACATTGGTACAAATACAAGCTAGATGGATATGACCTTGCTGATGACCCTCACTGTGTCAAGGACCTTGGAATACTCATATCAAAAGGCCTAAGTGCCAGAACTCACTGTAACAGCATTGCCAAACAAGCATTAAGAGTTATAAATCTAATTTTACGAAGCTTCTTCTCCAGAAATATTGAATTGCTAACTACAAAACCTTTGCTAGACCAATACTTGAATACAGCTCATCTGTCTGGAATCTTTACTGTATATTGGACATTAATACAATTGAGCGAGTCCAGAAGTATTTCACAAGAAGAGTACTACACTCCTCTGCTCACAATAGAATACCCTACACCAGGGGTCCCCAACCACCGGTCCATGGACCGGCACCGTCCGTGGAACAAGTCCTACCGGGCCGCTGGAGTTTATTGGCGCCGCCATCTTTTTGATGAAAAAGTGCTTCCGTGAGCTTTTCCGGTAGAAAGCTCACCGGAAGCACTTTTTCATCAAAAAGATGGCGGCGCTAGTGCTCCGGGTGAGCTTTTCCGGTAGAAAGCCATTTCTACCCAGAAAAGCTTCACCGAAGGCTGGAGCCGCCATCTTTTTTATGAAAAAGTGGTTCCGTGAGGTCACCAGAAGCACTTTTTCATCAAAAAGATGGCGGCGCCAGCTAATGCCGGTACTGGGCCGCACCATAAAAAGGTTGGGGATACCGGGCCGCGGCATAAGAAAGGTTGGGGATCACTGCCCTACACCATCAGGCTTGAAATTTTGGGCTCGGCAAACCTACAACTATGCCGCATACGGTTGGACTTAAGCATAGTATACAAAATTATCTGCTACAATGTCCTACCAGTCAATCACTGCTTCAGCTTCAAGTGCAGCAAAACAAGAACAGACTCAATTTAAACAGTTCCATACTTGATTGCAGAAAGTATGACTTCAGCAACAGAATGGTCAATGCCTGGAATGCACTACCTGATGCTGTTGTTACATCCTCAAACCCCCACTCCTTTAACATTAAACTATCCACTATTGACTTCACCCCATTCCTAAGAGATCTGTAAGGAGCATTCATAAGTGCACCATCGTGCCTACCGTCCCTGTCCTATTGTCCCCATTTATCCATACCTATTTCCTGTATTCATACTCATGTTTATTCTTATAGCTATCATCTTGAAGGCAATTGACAAATCAAATAGGTAGGTAGGTAGGTAGGTAGGTAGATAGATCTAGTAACCAGAGGTGAAGGACACATTGGCAGTTCTATAAGAGACTCATAGGAGCACATTTATTGTCTAAATTAATTTAAAATGTAGCAGAAGAACTGCTTGGCTAATATGGTATAACAAGGTAGAAGACACAATTTTTGAAATTGAGGGAACCCCCCCTCCTCTATAGCAGGATAAACATGAGTTGCAGCTGACATGGCAACTTCAAATCTCAACAAATAAATGCTCTGTCTTACATATTGGCAAAAAAATCAGAAAATAAAATGCATGCTGAATAGTCAAGACCTTGTTGATGATCCAAACTCTGTCAAGGACCTTGGAGTGCTCATCTCTAATGATCTAAGTGCTAGAGCCCACTGTAACTACATAGCCAAAAAGGCATTAAGAGTTGTTAACCTAATCCTGCGTAGCTTTTTCTCAGGTAATATCACACTACTAACTAGAGCATACAAAATTTTTGCTAGACCAATACTTGAATACAGCTCATCAGTCTGGAACCTGCATTACGTACCTTATATTAATACAGTGGAGAAAGTCCAGAAATATTTCACAAGAACAGTTCTCCAGTCCTCTACTTGTTGCAGAATACCTTATGCCACCAGATTTGAAATTCTAGACCTAGACAATCTAGAACTACGATGCCCTTGGTCTGATCTAAGTATAGTACATAAAATTATACATTGCAATGTCCTACCTGTCAATCAATTCTTCAGCTTCAACCATAACAATACAAGAGCACACAATAGATACAAACTCAAGGTAAACCGCACCAAACTTGATTGCAGGAAATATGACTTCAGCAACAGAGTGGTCAATGTCTGGAATACTCTACCTGACTCTAATTTTTTTCCCAGACCCCAAAAACTTTAACCTTAGACTGTCTACTATTGACCTCATCCCTTTCCTAAGAGGTCTGTAGGGGGTATGCATAAGCGCACTAATGTGCCTACCATCCCTGTCCTATTGTTTCTTTTCTTTTTCTTTTTTTTTAAATTGTATTGGTTTTTAAAAACAAACATAAACAAACAAAACATAAAAACATCAAGCTATCTTCCATAGGTGTACATACAGTGTGCCAGTTGGTTTACAAATTGTTTTGTGCTTCCATTTTGTAGTCTTCTATTACAATTACATTACATATAATCTCATATTGTCAATCAAAAATTAAATACCTTAGTATCATTATTAATCATTTGACTATACTTTTATTCATTCATGTTTTACAAGATAACCATAATTTACTTTATAACAGTTCATATTATCATCCCAAATCTATCCTAAAATCATTTTGTAGATATAATAAGAAAGAAGTACATCTTTATATATTTATTATTTTCTAAAAATCTACATATTTCATTACTGTATTTTATTGTCTAACCATTGATAGAAAAGATCCCAAATTTTATAAAATTGTTTATCCTCTTGTTCTCTAATTTCAAATGGCAATCTACTCATTTCAGCACATTCCAATATTTTCTTAATGATTTCCTCCTGTGATGGTATTTTCTCATTTTTCCAGTTTTTAGCAAATACAATCCTAGCTGCTGTTAATACATTTACAATCAGGTATTTCAAGTCTTTACTATATATATCAGGTAAAATTCCCAATAAAAATATCTCTGGTTTCAAGTCTATATGTTTTTTTGTCATTATTTCCAACCACATGTGGATTTTAGTCCAGTAATTTTTAGCATCCGCACAAGTCCACCACATATGGTAATATGAGCCAGGTGTCTGATGACATTTCCAACATTTTTCGGATTTTTCGGGGGGAAATGCCACCTGTAAAACATCTTATACAAATTTTCTTTATATGCTGTTGACATTGTCATTTTATAATTTTGAGACCACAATTTTTGCCATTTCTCTAAATCAATCCCATATCCAAAATTCTTCCCCAAGCAATCATAGTTTCTTTAACTTGTTCTTCTTCTAGTTTAATTTCTAATAAATATCCATACAATTTTAATCACCTTTTCATCAGTACCTGTCAAAATCTTATCTAAGTCAGTCAGTTTATCATAGAAACCTTCTGTTTTAGAATCTTTATCATACCTTGAATGTATTTGCGCATATGAAAACCAATTCATCTTTATACCTTGTTCCTCTAGTTTTTGCATAGATTTAAGTTCACCCTTTTCATTCAATATTTCACCATATCTAACTGTTTGTTCCTTTTTGTATATTATAGGATATGAAAATGCTTCAATAGTCGATAACCAGGTATCACCAATAGAACATTTTATAGAGATTTTCCTTATAGAATGTGGCCATTGTCAGTTTTAGATTTCTCTCCCAGAGCTTTTGCCATTTATCCAAATTTATACTATATCCAAAGTTTTTGGCCCATACTATCATTGTCTCTTTGACTTGTTTTTCTTTCATTTTATAATTTAATAAGTGATTATATAACTTCTTTATCAATTTGTCATCTGTCCCCACTAATATCTTATCAAATGTTGTTGGTTGTCTATAAAACCCCCATGTTTTCACATCGTTCATGTTACATGATTGTATCTGCAGATATGTCCACCACTCTAGTTCCACCCCTTGGCTTTCTAATTCTAATCTAGTTTTCAGCTCAGCATTCTCTTTTGATATATCTTTATAAAAAACAATTTTTCCATATTTATAGCATTTGGATGTATCAGTGATCATAGAATTGAGAGCCAGACTGGTATTTTCATATAGTTTTGTTGCTTAATTTTATCCCACACTAATAACAACGTGTTCCTTACAAAATGTCTCTGGAAATATCAGTGTGCCACATTTCTCCCATACCAAAGAAATGTGTGCCACCCTAGTTGAAGGTCATGACCCTCCAATACCAATAGTCTTCTACGCCTCAATGTTATCCACTCTTTCATCCACAAAAGTACGGCTCTTGAGAGTATTTTCTGAGTTCTTTTGTTGCTAATTAGTGTTCATCCAGTTATATCTATTGATGACACAACTCCCACCATTCCTGTCCTCAATTTTTCTTGCATTCTATCACACTTAAATTTTAATTAAGACATGGTTCAATCAAATGGTAAAATATATGGTTTAGTTGAAAAAAATTGAGAAGTCTATTGATATAAAATCAGTGTTTCTTTTTTTAAAAGCTCTAAAATTATGTAGAATGTTCCTGAATCAAAACAAATAGACTACATACCTCACATTTCCGACACTCTAAGGAATGAACCCCTCAGTGTCAAAGTAAGGCCTTAATTCTACTCTCTAATGGCTCTTCCTTAATTTCCCTATTGAATATAAAGAAGACAAGAGTCCCTTCAATTCAGCTGATAATTTTAAATGTTGGATGTTATTTGACATAGCAGTAATTAAAAAACTAAACAAGGAAGAATTGGAATCAAAGAACTGCTCTCTTGGGGCAAGAAAATGACAGGTCATAGGAGAGACTTTAAGAGAAAAAAGCTCATAGCACAGAACAAAGAATGATAAGGTCAGCATTTTAGCAATGTACCACTGAGAGACATACAACTCCCAAGCTTCCCTTTGTATCCTTTAACTCAGTAGTCAATAAAAAGGCTATGTTGATGCTTACTTGGTAGTTATTGTCTCTTGTGGACAATTATCTATGTTAAAAGAGCAAGGAACTTAAAATTGTGTTTTATCAACATCTCAGAAGAGATCATATGTGTCTACTAGAATTTCAGCTTTAATGTCACCAAGTGCAATCAATTGACCTTTCTGCAACATGAAAACAACTGGATAAAGATATTTTCTTTTCTCATTCTATTGGCTATGTGTATGTCTGTGTGAGTGTGTACACACATGTACAAACATGTACAAATGAAGAGACTCAAGTATGTGCCCATATATTTATATATATATAAAATCAACCAATGTAAGTGGGTAGGTAGATATTTTTTTTATATTCCAGTCTAGGGCTGGGAAACAGTGTCTGACTCAAAGTCATTCAGTCAGCTTCCATTCCTAAAGGAGGATTAGACAACTAGAATCTCTTCCCACTTCTAATCCAGCACCATAGCCATCTCTCTCTCTCTCTCTCTCTCTCTCTCTCTCTCTCTCTCTCTCACACACACACACACACACACACACTCACACACACACACACACTCACTCACACACACACACAGAGTTTATTTATTTTATTTATTTGGTTTGTCAATTGCTTACAAGATAATAGGTATAAGTATAAACGTAGTTATGAATACATGGGTACATATAAGAAAAATAAAAGAAACAATAGGACAGGGACGGTAGGCATGTTTGTGCACTTATGCACAACCCTACAGACCTCTTAGGAAAGGGGTGAGGTCAATAGTAGGCGATCTAAGGTTAAAGTTTTTGGGGTTTGGGGAAGAAACCACAGAGTCAGATAGAGTACTGAACAGATATTTTTTTATTACAAAATCAACATGGGATATTTTTAATTTTGATTTTCCTTATCTTTTCTTTGAGGAATTCAGGGTACACCCATATTAATTCCTAGTTGCCACTTTCATTTTTTTCTCTAGGGAATTTCACAGCTACAGTAGCTTTCTAGAGAACAACTCAACGAATAAATCCTGGGACTTGAATAATCTACAGTGTGCTGTTAAAGAAAATTGATTTCTATCCTTCAATGCATATGCATGTAAACATAACCTCTGTTATGCCCCTGGTGGAGACTGACTCTGAGGAAGAGGAGGAACAGCCAACAGGGAGTGGGAGTGTGGCTCCAGAGGTGATGGAGGAGGCTGGGGAAGGGCAGAGACCGGCTGAGCAGTCAGAGGAGGATCCAGGCCCATCCCCTATCCATCCTAGGTCACGCAGGGAGGAGAGGATCAGGGAAAAGCGAGGTCTACTCAAGAGATTACCCTGATCCTTCTCGTGGCTTGCAGCTGGGAGCTATGCATATAAGTTTGTAACTGCGCAGCTAGAATTGCTGGAGTCAAAGTTTAGTGTTTACTTTGAAAGAGGTTTATCTTTGCTGGCGTTCTTCCCATGGACTCTCCTCGGTTATTTTCCTGGAGTTTATGATTAGTTATTTGGCTTGCTTCAGAACTCTCGTCAATGTGGTTTGTTTTGGTTTTCTTTTTGCCTCATTATTTACTTTTGTGACTTTAAACTGTGCCTAATAAAACAGTGAGGTTAAGTTGAAGGCATTATGGGACTTTAATGTATGTTTTGGGTTTTGGTTTATTTTGAGAGACTGCGGGTCATCACAACCTCACAGCAATTGTAGTTTAGGCAACCAGATTTAACAATTTAAAAAAAAATCAGACATTTCCAGTTTCACAATGCAAAGGGCTTTGATTTCAGATAATGAATGAACACTATACATGCTGGTAGAATGCATAATGCACTTTCACATATAAATAGAGAAGGATGGATAGTACTTTATTAAGCTTAGTGAAGTCAATTAAAATCTGAAAATGCAGATTTTTCAGATAAAATTTTGAAGTAATATTTGAGAGGAATTATCTGTTTTCAAAATATGTTTTGAAAGTCCACTTTTTCAAAGTCCACATTTGAAAATACATTTTACCACCCTTTGAACATATTTCCACTTTTTTTTTTTTGCTTCTCCAATTATAGTAAAATGGAAGGAAGGAAGCCTTTGTTCTTTTGGGGATCTTTAGGACACAATTTTCCTTTTCCCCCCAATACCATTGAGAGCTATCATTATTATTTTGGACATGACATTCCCTTGTGCTTTTTAGCCTATATGTATTCATAGAAATGATTCAGATCAGAAAGGATAAGTGATGGAACAAAAAATCAACAGATGATGGGAGAGAAAGAAAGAAGTATTGGAAAGATTGTATATTTAAAGCTACAAGGAAGGATCAACTTCTATTTTGTTTCCAATTGTGTAATTACAAACTATTAAAATATAATGTCAATTTAGGATAAACTAAGCTACATCCACAGTGTAAGAGTTGTGGGATAGGGGACAGTAAATCTTATTCTAGAGACAGCCATTTTCAATCAAGAAACAGATGACAGGTGAGGAAAGAACATCCCGAAATGTAGCTCATCCCCTGCCTGAACTCTTTCATGTACTGGGAATCTGAAGTTCTCTTGACAGCATCACCTCTTAAGCCAGTGGTTTATTTCTAAAATCTTCTATTTACTCATTTGATGTTGACCTTCCTTTGGAAGTATAGATTGAAATATCATCTTTGCTCCAAACTCTTTGGCCGTGTACTAAATATGCAAGTTTCCTGTATAACACTATATGCAGAATGTTATGAACTAACATAAACGTATTTAATAAAGTTTAACAACCTTAAAAGAACAGCAGGCTCTTAATCCTGCACTTTTGATTGGTCCGTGAATAGCAAGCTGGGATTGGTCCTTACGGAGCAATCTGATTGGCTATTAGCGGAACGTCTCTCATTGGGTACAATTTAAACGTTTCAACGGAAGTCATTGGTTAATGGGACAGCAGCCAGCCCTATAAAAGAGCTGTTGCTGCCCAGGGTTTTTGCTCTGTTCCTGATCGTTAATAAAGAGTTGAAGTTCACTGTTCACAGCCTCGTCTCCGTTCCTTGCGCCCATGCTCAGAACTTAACACTGGCGACGAGGATGGGATACGGAGACATCAGAGCTGACTGAGCACTACAGAGCAACGAACAGAGCACGTGGCTGAAGAAGCATCAACAACGGCAAGATGTCCGGTGGTGCCATACCACCCGCTCCATTTCACCCGGCTAACAAAGACTGGGACTCGTATATGGATCGGTTCCAGATGTTTCTGGAGACCAACAACTTAAAAAACGCTACGACCGGCAAGAAGCGAGCAATATTTCTAACCCATTGTGGGCCTGCCGTTTTTAAGATGGCGAAAGCACTTGCCAAACCGGCTGAGGTGAGGTCAATGGATTGGAACACCCTTGCGCCCATCCTACGAGCCCACTATGCACCCGCCGTGCCAACATTGGTTCGAAGACACGAATTTTACCAGAGGGACCAACGGAAAGGCGAGAGCGTTGCAGATTTCATCGCTGACCTCCGGAACCTGGGTGGCCTCTGTGGGTTTTCAAACCTCGAGGAAGCTTTATGGTAGGCCGCATAGTTCTGGGATTAGATGACGACACGGTGCAGAGCAAGATCATGGCAAAGGGGGACATCGATCTTGCCGATGCCATCACAGACACTACTGCAGCAGAAGCAACCAGGAAGTTGGCCGCCCGAATGCGCTGCACCAACGCACCGCTCCGTAAACTCGCGAATGATACCTCGCCTCGTCCAGAGAGGCCCTTAATGACGGCACAACATGAGGACCTCGAATCCACATCAGATAGCGAAGAAGAAGAGGTCAACTGGCTCCGGTCCGAACGCGACCAACAAGAACAACGAACCCAAAGATTACCACGCCAATGCTCTGGTTGCGGGGCAAACCACCCGCGATCAGATTGCAAATTCCTTGACGCGCTCTGCCGTTCCTGTGGGAAAAGAGGCCACATCGCAAAGGTCTGTAGAAGCAAGCAAGGACCCAGCTCAATCCAGAGGGAGAATAACTACTGCCAGACCACAGGAAATCGTCCTGTGACCTGGGATCACCTGAACCACCAATGGAACAACCACTCCTACAGAAATAAAGCACCTGCCACTTCAACGAGACAAGAAGAGACACACCAAACCATTACCATCGGCCACGCTTCATCCTTAGATGCAAGAAAGATCCGAGTAAGGGTCACCATCGAGAACCAACCTTGCGTGATGGAAGTCGACTCAGGGTCGCCCTCTCGATGGTTTCCTGGAAGACCCTCAAACAGCTAATCCCTTCCATCCGTCGCCAGGATCTCAGCCCCAAAGAATCATACTCAAAGATTACCAGGGCAACAGAATTCCAGTCGCCGGCTCCAGCCTAGTCCAAGTCTTCTTCAAAAATCGCACCGCATCACTACCACTGACCATCGCCGATTACGACCGCCTAGTTTGTTAGGCCTACAATAGTTCGCCCGCCGGGATAGAGGTAGCTGGCGTTCACCAAGCTGAGAGCAACAACTGGGAGGAGTCTATCGTCCAAGAATTCCAGGATGTTTTTTCAGAAGAGCTAGGCAAGTACAAGGGGACCCCAATATCGCTTAGCCTTAATCCCGAATAACTCCCATCTGCCTTAAGCCTCGCCGGGTGCCGTTTTCACTCAAAACCAAAGATCGACAAGCAGCTCGATAAATTAATAGCCCAGGGTTTTTTAGAACCAACCGACCACGCCCATTGGGAAACCCCAATAGTAACACCCATCAAACCGGATGGGTCGTTAAGAATTTGTGGGGATTACCGGGCCACTTTGAACCACGCACTTCAGCAGAGTGCTTACCCGGTGCCGGTGGTTCAACATCTTCTCCACTCCCTGGGTGGCGGGAAGATATTTGCCAAATTGATTTAGCGCAAGCAAACCAACAGTTACCCGTAGATGCGGAAACTGCGGAAGCACAAACTATCGTTACGCACAGAGGCGCCTTTAAGTGCAATAGACTCCAATTCAGAGTGAGTGTAGCCCCGGAATTTTTCAAAGCCTGATGGAGAGACTTTACAAGGCATAAAAGGAGTCGTGCCATATTTTGATGATGTGTTAATTGCCGCCCGAACAGAGAAGTTTTAGAAAGGCGTCTAAAAATGGTTCTCCAAAAATTCAAAGACGCCGGCCTCAAGGTTAAAAAAATAAATGTCAACTGTGTACTGAAAGGGTGGAGTTCCTTGGATACCTTATCGATAGTCAAGGAATCCATCCTCTGATAACAAGCTAAAAGCAATAAAAAAGCCCCGACACCTAAGAATAGAACAGACCTCCAAGCCTTCCTGGGGCTCATCAACTTTACAACATCTTTTTGCCCCAGAAGGCGACCGTAGCTGAGCCCCTACACAGACTTCTCGACAAAGGAGCAACCTGGGTCTGGGGACATCGAGAGGAACGCGCTTCCGACAAGTGAAAGACTTACTAACTTCCGATGCTGTATTAATGCAGTATAATGAGACTTTACCTTTGACTATTACATGTGACGCTTCACCGCTTGGAGTAGGAGCAGTTTTAAGTCATGTATTACCAAACGGAAATGAAGCACCTATTATGCTTTTTTCTCACGTACATTATCAAGGGTCGAAAGGAACTATAGCCAACTTGATAAAGAGGCTCTTGCTGTTGTATCATCTGTAAAGCGTTTTCATGAATACGTGTATGGATGACCATTTACTATAATTACGGATCACAAGCCATTGCTTGGTATTATAGCGGAGACAAACCAACTCCCTATATATTATCGCCAAGAATGACTCGCTGGTCAGAGTTCCTAGCTGCCTACAATTATCTACTGCAACATCGCCCGGGAAAGCCATTCCCACGCTGACGCTTTAAGCCGTTCCCACTTCCGGAAGCCGTCAACCACCCAGCTCCAACCCTCACAACACTCCAAATTGAAACGCTACACTGCCGCCACGGCAAGAGACATTGCCATCGAGACTAAGCGGATCCTGTCTTAGCACGAGTTCTCAGCTGGGTCGAACGAGGATGGCCACTGACCAACTCCACGACAACTTCGTGCTGTTCAAAACCGGCAGACAGAACTTTTCTCCCAGAAGGGCTGCATTCTCTGGGGAGATAGAGTCGTCGTCCCAGAGAGGCTACAACAAACAGTTTTAGAAGTACTGCATGATGGACATCCGGCATTGTGCGTATGAAGGCGCCGACGGAGCTATGCTGCAGGTGGCCAGGCATCGACAAACAAATCGAAGCCTGGGTAACCACGTGCTGGAAGTGCCAAGACGCCAGCAACGCCCCACCTAAAGTGGCGCCAACCGAGTGGGAAACCCTCGGGGTCCGTGGTCCCGCATCCACATTGATTTTGCAGGACCCACCAAAGGACCCACTTTTCTACTAACAGTGGATGCCTATTCCAACTGGCTAGAAATACATAAAATGAAGACAACCACAACTGAGTCAGTCATTAACAAACTGAACAAATTGTTCGCAACACATGGACTACCAGACGCTTTAGTTTCTGATAACGGGCCCCAGTTCACTGCTCTGCTTTTTGAACAGTACCTAGCAGACCGGGGCATCCGCCATGCGCTAACCTCGCCGGCACACCCTGCGGCCAACGGAAGGGCGGAGCGAATGGTACAATTCGTCAAAAACACTACAAAAATGGATTCGGGAGACATCGACGACAAGCTGAACCGGATCCTGCTTCTTCAACACATCACCCCACACAGCGTCACGAATAAAACGCCTGCCGAACTGTTAATGGGACGAAAACTTCGCCCCACCTCGACCATCTACATCCTTCTTATTCACCAGAAAACCCTTCGGGTCTAGCGGGAAGTGCTGCGAATTCAAGGTAGGCGACTTGGTGTTTGCTAAAATTTCTCCGGCGACCCATTGTGGGTCCCTGCAACCATTACCCAAACCACCGGCCCCAGATCCTACCGCCTACAGACTAATGATGGGAGAACTTGGAAACGCCATATAGATCACCTTCGCTCCAGATTGCCACCCATGTCCCACAACTCCCCTTATTCGCAAACTGAGGGGAGGGATATCGAGGGCCCGAAACGGAATAGATAATGATGTAATCAGGGAAACCCAGCATCCAACCCCACGAAGCGCGCCAACTGAAGAAGAGTCAGGGAGCGGGGTAGCTTCGCCACGGGGAAATACCACGAGGGAGGCAAGCCCACGGAACCCGGAAGTAACTCTTGTGGACTGGAATAACAACAATGGCAGCCACGCCGAGTCCTCCCGTACCAAAACGGAACCAACCGTACCAGAAAGACTTGAAAGCGTTCCACCGGAATCAGACTGCAGACAGAAACCGGTGGAACAGCGAAAATCAAACAGGCAGGTGAAACGACCTGCATATCTACGCGACTATATCACCACATCCCTCAAACGGAACCTAGGGGGGAATGGCGTTATGAACTAACATAAACGTATTTAATAAAGTTTAACAACCTTAATAGAAAAGCAGGCTCGTAATCCTGCACTTTTGATTGGTCTGTGAATAGCAAGCTGGGATTGGTCCTTACGGAGCAATCTGATTGGCTATTAGTGGAACGTCTCTCATTGGGTACAATTTAAACGTTTCAACGGAAGTCATTGGTTAATGGGACAGCAGCCAGCCCTATAAAAGAACTGTTGCTGCCCAGGGTTTTTGCTCTGTTCCTGATCGTTAATAAAGAGTTGAAGTTCACTGTTCACAGCCTCGTCTCCGTTCCTTGTGCCCATGCTCAGAACTTAACACAGAACATCTTCTGTATGGCTTCCTAACTCTCTACAATGAAACTATGCATCTTTCTTTTATCTTTCTTTTATCTTGAGATTGTATAGTGTGGGAGAAAGTTTTACAGTCATGTTGTTATTCCACCTTGATCTGCAGTGATACTCATAGAGGAAGAACTGTAGTTTGGATACCCTTGAGAATAAAAAAAAGTCCTGTTAAGCTGAATAAGTTCTACACTATAAATCTCTAGATGGCTATTAGCAATGGTTAGCAATTTCTGTAATACTATGTTGCCAAATAGTAGTCAGCATGGTCAGTAATAGTCCGAGTCTGATTCTTGTGTTCTATGCGGCCTCTTGTCACTTACTGTTCATTTTGTATCCACCTTGGCAAATGTCAAGCTATTCATGCTAACCATGAATATGTGCCACCAAGAATAGAGTACCTGCCAACAAAGTAACTCTATTCTTGTCCTTACTGTATTTAAACAAATGTCAAGAAGAAGAATCTTGCAAATCCACATTTCTGTTTCTTCAATGTCTTTTTGATTCTTTATGTTATCAGGCAACTTAAGGAAAATGTTTATGGCCCAAAGTCTCCTTGCAAACTAAAACCAAAATGTGAATTTCTTTCAAACATCTGTGTTTCTAGTTCAAATATATTCTTCTCATGAGAATTTTTTTTTAGTGATAAGTTGAATCTGTTCATCTGTTTAAAATAGCAGTTTTAAGCTTGCAGTTTATGAATGAATTTCCATAGACTTATCCTGGCAGAGTTTCTGTATTTCTTTTAATGCTTACTTTAATATTGACTTCATTATGATTATATCATGAACATTTCTCCTGATATGTCCATTCCTGGCAAACTCAATCCTACTGTCCTTGATGGACAATAAATATATCTTCATTTACTCCATCTTCAAAGATGTTTTATCAGAATACTGATATTAATTTCTTCAGTTTTATTTATTTAATTATGATTTTATTGTATTGTAAACTATTTGGAGGACCTTCAGAGGTAAAAGCTATATATAAATCATCCTATACGCAACACAATTAAACTTAGAATGTAGAAGTAATCCCAGTTTACCAATATGCTCCTGGACCAACACATGTAAAATTCTTAAAAACTGTGCCTCTATGGCTACATTTGGACACTCATGCAATTGTCCAGAGGATATTTTATGTATGAATAGGGAATGTCATTTTAAAGGAGATATGTTTGTGTTCCTTCCTGACCTCCAAATAGATCTGAAAACAATCAGAACAGCTCAGATATTTAATAGTTGTGTTTAAACTGGAGTGAACAATATTGAAACATGAAAAAAGTGATCATTGGGAAATACCCTATATCAGTGATGGCTAAGCTTTTTGGTTCTGAGTACACACGTCTCCCGTGCATGCCCCCCGCACATGCCCTCTGCCCCTCACACATACACAGCAAAGACATTAAGATCATCTAGCCAGTGAAACACATGCGCGTGCATGCACAACGGAGCTGAGCTGGGGCTCATGCGCCCACAGAGAGGGTTCTGTGTGCCACCTCTGGCACGCATGCCATAGATTTGCCATAATGGCCCTATATCTTATCTTAATGAGTCATTTAACCAATTCATTCAATTTTCCCTTTGAATAAGGCAGGAACAAGTTCATCAAATTTTGGCTTATTCTGAAGTGCATAGACTATTCAGGGAATTGAACAAGATTACTGGAAACATTTTTTTTTCCTGGAAGCAGTCTGATTAAGTCTGATTAAGTAAGTAAGATTTGGAGAAAGGAAGAGAATAAGACTTGGAAAAAAGCAAAATCTCCATTATACCATAATCTAGCAGTTGCAATTCTTTCTCGATCTCTCTCACTCTCTGATTTTAACATTTCAATAAAACAGGATGATATTTGTAAAGAAATTACAAATTAGGGAATGAGGCAAAGTCTGCTAAATTTCACAGAAATCAATAAAAGAATTGTCAAGTGTCAGTACATTAAAATTAGATTTTGATTTTATTTGTTTGTCTGAAAAAATACCTTTCTTCTTTAGGAACAGAATATTATTTGACATACAGCCAAGAAATACCAGATTTTACCTAAATGCATGTAAGACATAAGACATAAGACATAAGAATTTATTTGTCATTACACTCGCTAGCGGGTGCAATGAAATGAGGTGCTCTTCCACAAAGTAAAACTGGACAAACACCACTAAAAGAACAAAAAATTGAACTAAACACAACCAACCATACAATAATCTCTATGCAATTTAAAAATGTAAATACCCCATTACTCTCAGCCATTTAAATTCCACAAAAATCTTATGACCCTGCATTCAAACTCAAAACTGCACTTGGATAAAAACTGTTCTTAAATCTGGTCGTCCTTGTTCTTAATACCCTAAATCTCCTTCTCGATGGTAATAGTTCAAAGAGCTGATGTCCCGGATGAGAGGAGTCATTCAATATATTAAGTATCTTCCTCTTACATCTATTCCTATACAGTTCTTCCAAAGAGGGGAGTGAGCAGCCAATGATGTTTTGGGCCGCCTTGATCACCCTCTGAATTGCCTTTTTCTCTGCCACTGTCAGCTCGAGAACCATACACAGAGACAGTAGGATAATATACTCTCAATTGAACTCCGATAGAAGGTAGTCAGTAGACTCTCAGCCAGTTGTTGTTTCCTAAGAATCCTTAGTAAATACAACCATTGTTGTGCCTTCTTAATTAAAGCAGCGGTGTTTGCGCCCAAGTCAGGTCATTTGTAATGATGGTCCCGAGAAACTTACATTCAACCACCTGTTCCACACGAACTCCCTCTATATACAGCGGCTGAATGTCTGCTCTTTTTTTCCTATAGTCCACTATAACCTCCTTGGTCTTCTTAATATTAAATAGAAGATTATTATTCTTGCACCAGCGGGATAGCTGTAGTACCTCATCCCGATATGCAGACTCATCATCCCCAGAAATAAGTCCTACAAGCGTAGTATCGCCTGCAAATTTCATTATCCTATTGTTGGGATGTTTATTTGTGCAATCAGATGAATAGATGGAGAACAGTAGTGGACTAAGGACACAACCTTGTGGAGTGCCAATGCTAAGTGTCTTGACAGTAGAAATATAATTCAGTTTAACTCTTTGTGGACGATTTGTTAAAAAATCCAATATCCATAAACAAATAGAATCTGGAAGATCTAGATCTTTGAGCTTGGCTATTAATCTGTGCGGTATGATGGTATTGAAGGCAGAACTAAAATCTGCGAACAACATTCTTACATAATTCCCTGGTGTTTCCAAATGGGATAAAGCCATGTGAAGCACAGTAATAATTGCATCCTCGGTTGATCTGTTTTCTTTGTAAGCAAACTGAAGCCCATCAAAGGAATCGGGAAGGCAGGAGATAATATAATTTCGAACTAGCTGCTCAAAGCACTTCATTAAGATAGAAGTTAGTGCCACCGCCTATAGTCGCCGGACCATTTGTGGGCATCTTTTTAGGCAGTGGAACGATGGTGGAAGCTTTGAGACAAACAGGAACCACGCATTGTATCAAGGATTGATTAAAAATTTCAGTCCATACCCCAGCTAACTGATCAGCACAATCTTTTACCACCCGACCAGGAATTGAGTCGGGCCCAGCTGACTTTCTGGACTTAACCGCCTTCATTGTCTGCCTCACATCCTGCTCATTCACAATGAAGGGAGGCTCTGCTGAGTAAATGATGGCAAAGGGACAGTTTCAGTTTGATGGATCTCAAATCGGACAAAAAAATTGTTCAACTCCTCCACCACCACCGCACTACCATCCGAAGAGACCTTTTTTGCTTTATAATTCGTTAGTTGTTGAACCCCCTGCCAAACCTGCCTCATGTTATTACTGAGAAAGCAATCTTCAATTCTCCTCTTATATTCGGCCTTAGCTTGCTTAATACCTCTCCTCAAGTTCGTTCTTGCAGCACTATAATCTAGATCATTCCCAGACTTAAAAGCCTTATTTCTTGCATACAACAAACGTCTAAACTTCCCGGTCATCCAAGGTTTTTGATTAGGATAAACCCAGATTCGTTTATCCACCGTGACAGTATCAATACAGTGTGCCATATACCCTAACGCTGCAGCCGTGTGATCGTCAAGATCAGAATGATCAAAAACTTCCCAGTTTGTCTGTTTGAAGCAGTCCTTTAGCTGCTCCATTGCTCCCTCTGGCCAGCTTTTCACCGTCTTGACTACCGACCCTGCCTGTTTTCTCAGAGGAATATACTCCGGGGCTAGAAGCAGGGACAAGTGATCCGACTGGCCCAGATGTGGTAATTGTAACACCCTGTATCCATTTACAATATTCGTGTAGACCTTATCCAAGGTGTTCGACTCCCTAGTGGCACACCTTATATGTTGATAGAATTTAGGGAGGACCACACGAAGATCTACATGATTAAAATCTCCTGCAATAATGTATACAGCATCTGGAAATTTGCTTTGCAAGTTGCTAATTTCATCACCCAGGAAGCCCAGAGCCAAATCTACATTTGCATCCGGCGGAATGTAAACAGCAAGAATAATGACAATGCTGAATTCCCGTGGAAGATAGAAGGGTCTGCATCTAACAGACAGATATTCCAGCTCCAAAGAGCAGTGACGTGTTATAACCTCTGAGTTTGTACACCAAGTCTCTTTGACAAACATACACACTCCACCTCCTCTGCACTTCCCCACATTTCTGTCTCTATCCAGACGATGTAATAAAAAACCGTCCATCTCAATAACAATGTCCGGGATAGTGGGGTTCAACCAGGTTTCGGTGATTAACAACACACAACAGCTTTTCACGAACTTACTCGAAGAGACCTGTAACCTTAAATCATCCATCTTGTTTGCCACGGATCTAGCATTGGTCAGAAAGAGACTTGGGAGCGGCAGCCGCTTCATTTGTTTTTGCAGCCTGTATAAAACACCAGCCCTGCAGCCTCTTTTCTTCCCCCTCTCCCTTCGTCTTCTTCTCCTTCTCACCCTCTCTCTCACCAGAGCCCCAATCCACGGAGAGCCGGGGAGCCTTGCAATCTCTGACGGTATGTTATGTTTCCAAACAAACTTAGCTGTTATCTCTTGTTTGCTTTGTAGTCCAATCTTCACAAGCTCACAATTGCTGTAGAGTATGTTCATCCCGCAGGAGGTATTCACAATACAAGATAATCCACACAAAACATCCATAAAAAACACCAAGTCGAAGAGCACTGAGCTGCAGCATGTGAATGCGCGGCCATCAAAGCCATGTAGCAGATAACTCATGCAGAGAATAGCAATTGGTGAGTATCATATAGTCATAAAGTTGCTCAGGAAAGCAACATGGGTAGCATATAAATTTAATACATAAAATAAAATTGGAAGGCACATAAATCCAATTATATTCTCAGTGCACAAATCAAATTAAATCTTCTCCATCAGGTGACTGTCTGATTTCTGCTTCCAACCATCTACCACATGGGCTTTTTCCAACTGATTCAAGAATTTTCTTCTTCATTAACAGTAGAGGAAAAAGAGATCAGTTGAAATAGTTGGAAGTGTTGATTATTTTGTGAACACGTAGTGTGTGTGACTAGGATAACTTCTCATCAATATTTCATCAGTAATGATGTCTGAGACTGAAAGCCAGAAATTGCCCTTTCTTTCTTTTTGTAGAAACTGAGCTCTTACTGCTGAAGCTATTATTTACACTGTTTTAGCAGAATTATTAGTTCTAACATAACCTACCATGTCTTTTTTATTACTTTGAGACGGATGGTGTTAGCACCTTCTGGAAGGAAGGTGAAAAAGTTTTGTTGGAAATTTCAGTCACAACTCTGCTTGTGCATCTTGCTTCGCCTATCCTAAAGACAAATATCACAACAGCAAAACACAATTGTATTATGGATGAGCGTAAGCTGGATAATATTAGACTGCACAACAAATTGATAAGAGTGCCACAGACATATAAACAGGGATTATACGATTAAAATGTACTAGAGTGATACATTGCTTCAAAAAAATGAACGTGGATGTATCAACAGTATACATTTTCCAAAAATATGCTGGGCCACACAGCCTATTAAAATAGTATAAAAAATAAACATAACCCTAAAAATTAAAATTTCTGTAATAGAGTTGTCAAAGTCTGGAATGCCCTAATTGATTCAATTGTTTCAGCTACAAATTTTCACAGTTTGTGTCACAAATTGACTTCTGTGGGCCTTACTTCACACTTAAGTGGTCAGTAGAGGGGGCGTACATAAGTGCACTAACATGCCTATCGTCCTGTCATTGTATTTTTATTCTTTTATTCTTGTTCTCATCTTTGTTTTACAAATTCCAATAAATAAATAAATAAATAAATATCTAATTATATGTGAAAATCATAATTATTATGATAATTAATGTTTGCTATGCTATTTAAAAATAGTTTGTTTAAACACTGTTGGAAAATTAGATTGGAAGGTAACAGATGGAAGAGATCACTAAGAAGCAAAAGATTATTTATGTACTAAATAAATAAAAATTCTCTTATTGACAAACTTCTGAAGCCAGAACTGTCAGTTAATGAATGCAATATCCATTCCTCCCTTGTCACTATGATGCATTACATAAGTGGTACTCAAAACTGAGGAGAAACAGTTGGAATTTTTTAAAAAAACTTTAGGAATGATCAAAAATTTCAGAGTAAGATCAGACTCATTTTTACTTTGAAAAAAGAAAGGAAAGAAGGAAGGAAGGAAGGAAGGAAGGAAGGCAGGCAGGCAGGCAGGCAGGCAGGTAGGAAGGCAGGAAGGCAGGAAGGCAGGCAGGCAATTAAAATTAGATTGCTCAGCCTTGGGATCTAATTTTTTAAATATACACATTATACATTCCTACATATTTTGTGGGTTGATTAAACTGAGAAACTATGCCTAGTCAGATACTTTCCACAGAGAAAAGAGGAAAAATTGTGTATTGAGAAAGCAATTCCTTCCTTCCTCAATTTATTACAGTGTCACATTACTGTTTTTTGTCATAAACTTCATTTGGTACTGTACATTTGAACTAAACATAGTAGCACATAAGGATGTTCTGCTTTTCATAATCAAGCCATAAAACCATTGGAAATTCTGGACTCCTTCCAGAGCACTTACAGGTAGTCCTCAACTTACGACCACAACAACTCAAAATTTCTGTAGTTAAACAAAACAGTTCTTAAGTGAATTTTGTCCAATTTTACAACTCTTTTTGCCACAGTTAAGTGATCTCATTTCCAGATTGGCTTTGCTTGTCAGAATGTCGCAAAAGATAATCATACAACTCTGGGACACTGTAGCTATCATAAGTATGAATCAGTTGTGAAGCATCTGAATTTTGATCACATGACCATGGAGGTGTAATAGCTGTAATAGTCATAACTGTGAAAAAATGATCATAAATCACTGCTTTTCAGTTGTTATAACTTTGAACAGTCACTAAACGAACTGCTGCAGGTAGAGGACTACCTATAGTGACATATTTGCATGATCTCATCATAAAAAAATATTTTTTCTGCAAAAGTTTTTCCTGTATCAGTCATCAAACTCAGCAGTGATTCCTCAATCATTTCAAATGTGGTGAAAAAAAATCAAATGAAGTTCCTAAATAAGTGTGAAGTAGTCCCAAATGCACTTGGGAAATGTGGCATCTGTGTTAGTAATTAAATTCTAATTCTCAGTAGATTACATATTTAATAATATGATACATGAAGAACATAGAATGAATGAAGCTATTTTCTAATGGACAAAAGCTAAATCAAGAGCCCTAATTAAATACAGAAACTTCTGAAAAACTAATTTCCTTGAGTAAACTATAGCATTATTTTTAGATACCATGTTACATCTTAAAATGCAGATTATGGCTTATTGTGCAACTTTTTAATATTGGGCAAACATTACATTAGTAGGGGGTTATATATATATATCTAACACAAATAGTTAAGATCAGCTGCAAATAAATAGAAATAAGAATTGTTTTAGTTGTTATATCAGTTGCCTTTTTTGTCTGCAAAAACACTCTTTTCTATCATAATTATTTTTGCATCTCATTTCCCTCTGATCTTACTTCCTTACTGGAAGAAATTTTAAGATATTTGGGCCCAAAGCAGCCTAAAACAAACAAATGCACAAAGCTCTGATCACAATAGGAAATCAGTGTTTCATTAACCTGAGGCTACATTTTGTAATAATATTTTTTTTAAATTTCAGATACAGGTAGTCCTCAACTTATGAACATTTGTTTAGCAACTATTTCATTTTATGATGTGCTGAAAAATGACTCTTTCTCATGGTTACAACAGTAATGTGATAAAAAAAAAATCAGGTACTTAGTAACTGACATGTATTTTACAATGGTTGTAGCATCCAAAGTTACATGATCATCATTTACAACATTTCCACAGAACTTTTCAAAAGTCAATGGGGGAAGCTTGATAGCCTTAATAATTGTGTAATTCACTTCAAAAACTCATAATTTTGGGTGTCCACATCATTTAACAGAAGTTCTCATCCCAAATGTGGTTGTGAATCAGCAAGTATCTGTACCTCAAGACCCTTTATTAATGGCCTAATATGTCATTCTCTGTGCATATCTCCATAACACCTCCCTTTAAGTAGAATCATAAGAAATTTTAAAATTTAAAATTTAAATTTTTATTTTAGTTAAAAATCTGTCTTCCTCTCTAACTACTATCACTCAAAGCTACTACATATACAATATTTTATTTCCTAAAACTGCATGCAGTCACCAAAAGTTTCTCCATATCATTGGAATTATTTGTTCCTTCAGTGGATGATAAATTCATCAAGCATACATGGAGTGATATTTAATTTATTTAAAATACTATATTTAATTTATGGTTTTTCCGGTCCTCATCTACTATGCGTGTATAGCCTCATCATGCAGATCAAAGAGTCAATGGCATCCACAATCTTCTTCTTGACATTTCACTTTCTTTTAACCTTTTGGCTTTTCATCATTTTACTTCATCTTTTATTTCCCATTCAAATCATTAATTGGTTCATTTACTTTGCATTTTTTTTTAAAAAAATCATTGCTGAATGATAAGGAGCTTTTTTTTCCTTTTTTCCCACCAATCTGCTGGTCTTGCAGCCAAAGCTTGTTCTTGGATTTGTATGGGAGCACTTAGAAATGACCCAACAATTTTTGAATCGCCAAGGACCCACCTGAAAAGGGACTCTTGAAGATTCCTAAGACTCTGGATGTCAGGATTCTGGCAGCTACCGCAATTAAATCATGAGTCTCAAGCCAAACTTCTAAAACTTCAAAAGGATTTATTGGAAGTTAAAATGTCCAGCACTACCTGGGTGTAGCTGACTCTGAGACACATTGTCACCCTTGACCCTGGTTTTCCCCCACCCCCTGGGTGAATCATAATTTATATTCTCCAATGGGACACATCCATAGCCAAGAGTCATCAATCATGTTCTCTAATTAGAATTTTGCACGGCAGAAACTTCAGTCACCTAGTTACTATCTTTGAAAACTATTTATGGAATAAATGCAACTCTAAAAAGACCATAGAAATATTTTATGAGTTGACACTGGAAGCAGTTAGAAAGTCACTGAGCCATCTTCCTTGCAGCAGTTTCATTTTCTAACTAAGACTGCATTTTATCCTTCACTTTTTGGATTTATTGTTTTACTCTGCCTTTTTGTCTTTAAAAGTTGACTGGTTTTTTTTTCTTTTCCATTGATTGAACACTGTACAACCCATGTTACTTTGTGAGGGTGAAGAAATAGAATTTATTTGTATTAACGCTTGTTTCAAACACATTTTCTTTTTTTATTCATTTTTTATATAAAAGTTTTTATTTTTAAGACAAACATATAAAAACAAAACATAAAAACATAAAACCATCTTCCATTTTATATGCATTTTCAAATGTTTTCCCCCGCTCTGTCACAAGGTATTTATTTTATTTTCATGGTTATGGTCATGATATGCACTGAAGATGGTGTTTGATTTCATTGTACGAAGTGCAATGACAATAAAGTGTTTGCATTCTCTCAGAGCAACTCAGAGCACAAGAAAATATAAATGCAGCTGTACATAAAACTATCTGTAGATCAGCAAGCGGTGATAAAATTATCACTGGTTGCTGATCTAAAGTAAGTGAATAAGCAATTAATTCCACAAATATCTGACAATTTTTAGAATCAGCATAATATTTTTGATACAATTCCTATAACAAATCTATGGATGTGATCTAACAATATAGGACTGAGGTGTGGTGGTGTAAAATTTCAGTTGTTTTGACTCTTTTGTGCATTCTGTGTCATATGAACAAACTGGTTCCTCAACATGGAAGTGTTTTATGCAAAATTCAAGGGTAAGACTGGAGACACTTTGCTGTGTAGACAAAATTATATGAAAAAGATGAGGTGAATTATGATGTTTTACCCTCCTCTTAAACATGCTTGGGGTGCTAATGGCAGTGTGACTGGCAGTGTGAACTGATGCATTTCTAAAAATAATATGAGATATCAAGGATATGACAGATATGAGTACAACACCATGAATTTCATTATCCGTTCCATTTGTTTCCCTTAGGGCTTTTAATGCCTTTTCTTATATGCTCTAAATATTTTGTTCCTAAACTGGTTTTCTCAGAAGACTACAATATTCCACCTTTATAACATCAGTAGTACCAAGCAATAGGACAGACATAATGGTGAAAATTATAATGAGGTCCCCAGAAAAAAAAAATAGAAAAGGAATTCTGCCTTAAAAATCAGAATCAGAATTTTCAGGTACATGTATTATCCAAAGAGCATTATAATGAGAAACAGTAAAATAATTTTAAATAAATAATTTAAAGTACATCTGAAAATAGGCCATGTATTGGTTGCAACAACAAAGTTTCTTTAATTTTTATTTTATTTTAAATATATATATTCTGCCCTATGGTGAAATGTTTTCCCAGATAGCTTGCAAATCATTTTAAAATCACACATTAAAAAGAAAAGCTAAACATACTGACCAAACAGAAATGATTTCTAAGTAGCAACAGATACATATAATAAAGCATGCATAACATTAAAAATTTGGATATAAAAATAAACAGAGAAACCTATTCCAGAATTTATGATTTCACATTGTTTTTAATCTATTCAAGGTTAAGACTACCCAATCAGTGAGTCAACATAAGATTGATACATCAAGCTGAGGCTAATCAAAATGGGGGAAGAACGAATAAATGAAATTTTGCAACTAAGGAAAAAGGAAAAGCTGCCTCAGCTTATTAACAGTCCAGTAACTGTAGACTATCTGTCAATATTATTATTTCCAACGAAAGCAATGGAAAGTTGTGGTATTTTGCTGAAGCTGTTATGACTTTACAGCAAAGGTTTACTAATACCTTTCAAGTAAGGAAGACTTGTAATTAGCTATAGTTGTTGTGGCCCACCGGCAGCTGATGGAGCTGGCAGCAGAGTTGGACAGTAGCAAGGAGGTTGGGGAGGAACCTGGGCCAGTCTTAGAGGCTGAGGAGGGCTTGGGCAAGGGCTCTGCATTGGAAGCAGGGATGGGGCCAGAGCAGGCTGGCAGTCATCAGCTGCCTTCAGACTCAGACAGCAGTGAGACAGGGGAGATTCTGGAACTGGTTCCCAGCCTGCGCATGCGCAGGGCTACCAGAAGACAAGAACAATTGAGAAAGTAGGGTCAACTCAGGAGTAAGACCATACTTTGGAGATGATTGCCCCCCCCATAGGACATAAAAGAAGAACAAATGGGATGTGAGCTTTTGCAGGAAGCAGTTAGTTAGTCTGATTGATTCAAGCTTTGAAAAGTTCTGTTTGACTCTGTGTCAAGTTTGGCCTTGCCCTGCATTTGGCAATTAGTTCTCTGGCAGCATTCGAAGTGCTATAAGGTGGGTGTTTATAAACATTCCCCTGTAAGACTGTTTGTGAAGTCTTGCAGGCTGTAAATGAATGTAATTCACAGCCATGGAAATAAAAGAGGTTTTGCCGGGACTAAAATTGTGTTTTATACTTTCTAAGGAAGCCTAGGTCAGAACAATATTGGCGCTTCTTTATATACTGAACCTAAAATCTTTGTAGTCAGACACACTTTATACCATACTTTGTATCCAGTCATGTTAGACCAAAATATTATTATTTTAAAAGGATTTCAAGAAAGCAGGAGACAAATAGACGAAAACTTTAAATAACTTACAATAAGGACAGCCATAGATCTCGATCCTCAGACCAATTTGGCCCTCCCCACTCCATTCCAGAGGAAGTATCCGAATGTAGCGGGCAATAACTGGATGCTGTAAATCATGTCGTACCACAGTGTCAGAATTTACATTTCCAGGAAATGCCTAGGGAGGGACAACAAATATTAAATATTAAATATTAACAAAACAACAATATTATTTTAATATTTGGCCTATTTAGAGCCTATATACACACATCACATGACTAAGTGTGTACATATACACAGACATAATCACATATATTCAATGTGGATTGCTTCTGTGTGCTGCTGTAATTTCAGTGATACTGTCAGCTCAGAGAAGTTAATTATTTATTTAACAAACTTATATTGTGCCTTACAGAATCAATAAGAGCACCAACATAAAAAAAATCTTTCCCAACAATGCTATTAACTGAACCACCCATGCTATTAACTCTGTTATACAATCCTATTCTATTCAATGCTTGGGAAAACACAGTCCCTGGAAAGCTAAAAGGCTACCACCTTCAGAATTTCAGTGAATTTGCAAATTGCTGAGATTACTACAGAGGCCTACGGGGTCCTGCAACATTTGAAAGAAAGGACCTGAGTATGCCCATCCTACTTAACCTATAAGGATAGATTATGCAATCTTTACAATTTGACCCAGTGTCATGTAGGACTTTAAAGGTTTCAACCAATATCTTGAATTGCACCTGAAAAGCACTTGGGAGCCAGTGGAAACCAAAGAATACCCAGAACTGTACACGCCAGCATACTGGAACAGTAGCAGCTTACAGATTGTTTTCGATGGCAGCCTCAGAATTAATTGGGAAACTATTTCAACTCTGTGTTTCTTCTGTAACATGTACATTTATAGGGTTGGATACATGTATTATTTTGTGTCTTTGAAATGAACACCAACAGTTCTCCCTCATGAAATTGTTACTAGTGGAAGTCTTGTGCTTTTTTAAAAATCATATTCACCACAGAGGAGTTTTTTTTTTTAATTTCCAAAAGAAACTGAAAAATATATGTACAAGTGGAATATTCACAACATGTCTGTTTCAAGGTCAGACCATTTCTACATTTTTAACAGCCTATGTTGAGACCAGAATGACCCATTCCTGTAAATCAGCTTTTGAAGGTAGCATTTTCTACTTCTTCACCACATATTTTTATTTAGCTGGCATTGATATTGATGTAATCTTGGTGTTTTTTTAAAACATAAACAAACTCACACAACAACACAAACACACAACACACACATGGAGTGGCTTGTGCATTCTTCTTTCACCTTCAACAAAAAATTCCTTAACTCTTCATATGAAAATGGCATCATTTGATTGTCTGAGATTGCTGATGTTTCTCATAATAATTTTAAATTTCTATTATTTCTAGTCCTGTATTTCTCATGATATATCAATATATTAAATTAAATAAATGTGTATATCCTTGATGCTCTGCTGTTTCTATTTTGAACCACTCGATTGCTTCCCATTACATTCTATATGTTGCTCCCTATTCATAATAAACATACTAGCCTAAGTGTGTTGACTGTGAAATAAGCAAGCCGTTTGAAAATAGCTTATTTTTAAGTCAGATATTATTTGGGACTGAGCTTGAAGCTTACATTGCCTAAAATGCAGATTTAAATGCAGGAGAAAAAAAACAAGAAAAGGGAACCATCTATTTTTCAGATTATTTATTTTATTATATTTTTATCCTGCCTTTATTACTCAAAGCAGTGAACATACATAATCCTTCATCCTCCTATTTTTAAAATACATATCATTTAAAGTTCAGAAAGAAATCCTTTGAACTCAAGCTATTTGGAGAAATGATTTAGAGGAATGCACATTCATTGTATAAAGCAAATATCTTTCACTGCTTTATTTCTGAATTATTTCTTTAATAATTCAAAGGAACTGAGAACTATGTATTGGCATAATGTTATCTTCTTTACTGACAGTAGTGCTATGGTATATTCAGAAAATTAGGTTTTAAAAACTGAATTCTATGCAACTTTTCACATTTGTTCCTTACCAAAAATGTAACAATAATAGCTCAAATCAATATTATTGACTTTAAAAATATTAAATGTCATATAAACATAAAATGGGGATATTTTCTAAAAGATATACATATCCAAGAAAAATTTTTTTCTCTCCTTGAAAGTTTGCAATAGGATGATCTATTGTCTACTAGTATACCAGAACCCTTTAAATATATATTGTTTGTAAATAGTCTCTCAAAACTGTCAACTGTGGGCACAGAGATGTATTGGTCATGGAGAAGAAGATGTTAGGTCATTTCAGTGAATAATTTAAGGAAGAAGAATTTTTCCAATAATTTTTCAAGATTGTCCCATTATTTACAATAGGTTCTCTACTGCTTAATAATACTTGCTACCTTTTTAAATGACAGTAACAGCTCCAATAGGTCATCAAATCTGTTTTATACTCATTTGGTTTCTTCCAAATTGTTAAGCCTATATATTTTTATTCTAGTTATAAAGAAAATTAAGAATCTGAGTCTTTTTAATGAGATAGAGGAATATATTAGCAATAGCATGTATTGGTGAAACAATTACTACAGATATTCTAGCATTGCTGAGTTCTGTTTTTCCATTGCCCAGTCGTATCAGCTGGTACAATAGCATAGTTTACTTCATGAAATGCAGATGAAGATCATATAGAAAATGGAGAGCTTGCAAGGGGAAAAATCATTAGAAACTATAAATCAGCACCAGAAGATTGATTCAAACTAGTATTTTAAACCACACTAAACTAAGACTGGTTTCCATGATCAAAAGAAAAAAATATATGCATGCTTTCTTAGAAATTCCAGCTGTTTATACTCCCTAATATCGTTTATTAGGGAATCATCGACCTAAGACTGCAGATGGTGAAAGGTGGTGTTCAGGGGTAAAAAGTAAGCTATAATATTTGATTCCATTCCTTAGCTAGCTTGCTCTCTCTGGATCTCAGTTAAAATTTCTGTCCTATTGTCTATAGTGAAATTCAATTCCCAATCCTCTTAGCTTTTGTAATATAAATTTGGAGGATTTTACATTGTCTTGTGCCTCAGGTAGCAAAAAAAATATTGGAAGAAAATATGCAGATACTCACAAAAGAACATTTATCAATAGTTTCTTTAAAAAAGGCACAACCCAGCATTCCTGAAACAGGAAGAAAAGTATTCCAGACTTCTCTATGGGAAAAGGGCAAATATTGGTGATAGCAGATTCAGGAAAACAGAAACTGAAGTGTGCAGACCAGGCAGTAAATCTAGGGAGGTATATTGTCTCCCTGGAGCAAAACTGAGTACCTTATTAAAATAATCAACCCCATGGATTACTTCCCCTTTCTTCTCCTGTACTTTGGGACCAATGACACAACAATAAATCTGAAAACAATAACAAGAGATTACAAACAGCTGGGGAAGAATGTTAAAGAATTAGGGGCACAAGTGGTATCTTCATCTATACTTCCCAAAAATCCAACATTTAGTGAGGGAGCAAAGGATTTTAAAAATGAACCACTGGCTTAAAAACTAGTATTGTCAACTGAAGATCAGCTTCTTAGACTATCTTCTGCATTACTCAGATGATGGGCTACTGGCAAAGGATGAACTGCACCTCACAAGAACTGGAAACAATATATTTGGAAAACTACTGGCTCATCTTATCAAAGAGTCTTTAATCTAAAATTTAAAGGGGGGGGGCATTCTTCCCAATCTATAGAAACTAATTCCAAGCAAAAACCACTAGATAACCAATCACATAAGAAAGAAGAGAGCAAAGTGAAAGAAATAAAAAAAGAAAAACATAATGAAGTAGAGAGTGATGGAAAGGATAGAAATCCCAGTTACAAAGTTGCAGATATAAGATACATACCCAAGACCACAAGTGGGATTCAGCCAGTTCTCACTGGTTTGCCTAAACCGTTAGTTCATTGCATATGCAGTTGGAAGAACCGGCTAAAAATAAAGTGAAAGAGATATATTTTTCCCTCTCTCTTCCTTCAGTTAATAGCTCCGGGCAGACAGGCAAGAACCATTTAACAGTTGCGGTTGGAATGCAGCCAATACATTTATTTATTTATTTATTTATTTATTTATTTATTCATTTATTTATTTATTTATTTATTTATATTTTTATTTGTCTATTGCTTACAAGATAATAGGTATAAGTAAAAACATAGTTATGAATACATGGATACATATAAGAAAAAATAAAAAATATATAAAAGAAACAATAGGACAGGGATGGTAGGCACGTTGGTGCACTTATACATGTCCCCTACAGACCTCTTAGAAAAGGGGTGAGGTCAATAGTAGACAGTCTAAGGTTAAAGTTTTTTGGGTTTGGGGAAAAAAACCAGAGTCAGGTAGAGTATTCCAGACATTGACCACTCTGTTGCTGAAGAGGAGTAGAGAACTCTTGTGAAATATTTCTGGACTTTCTCAACTGTGTTAATATCAGATACGTAATGTGGGTTCCAGACTGATGAGCTGTATTCGAGTACTGGTTTAGCAAATGTTTTGTATGCTCTAGTTATTAGTGTAATATTACCAGAGAAAAAGCTACGTAAGATTAGGTTAACAACTCTTATCGCTTTTTTGGCTATATAGTTACAGTGGGCTCTAGCACTTAGGTCATTTGAGATGAGTACTCCAAGATCCTTGACAGAGTTTGGATCATCAACAAGGTCCTGACTATTCAGCCTGTATTTTATTTTCTGAATTTTTTTGCCAACATGTAGGACAGAGCATTTATTTCTTGAGATTTGAAGTTGCCATTTGTTTGACCATTCTGATACATAGTCAAGGTCTTTTTGAAGGGTAGCAGTATTGTCTGTGGGGGTTGAATAGCTTTACATCATCAGCGAAGAAAAAGCAGTTGCTCTTGGTATGATCACAGAGGTCATTTATGCAGAGTATGAAAAGAGTTGGTCCTAGAACACTGCCTTGGGGGACACCACTGTTGACAGGTACAGAATTTGATAGGACTCTCCCAATTTTGACCATTTGTTGTCTGTTTGACAGGAATGCTTCTGTCCAGAGATACCGTAAGATTTTAGTTTTAGGAGTAGTTTATCCTGTACCACTGAATCAAAGGCTTTACAGAAGTCTATGTAGATTGCGTCTATTACTTTGCCCTGATCGAGTTGTGTGGTCCATATGTTTTTGCAGTGTAAGAGTTGCAGATTACATGATAGTTTTTTTCCTGAAACCAAATTGTTTATTAGAGAGTAGGTTGTTTGTTTCTAAGTGGAGGATGATGGATTGGTTAATAATTGATTCCATGACATTACAGGTGACGCAGCATAAAGAGATTGGTCTGTAATTTTCAACTAGTCTGGGGTCTCCCTTTTTGAAGATGGGGATGACCGTGGCTTGTGACCATAGTTTTGGCAAAGAGCTGATCCTGAAAGATTTTTCAAAGATTATGCTTAGAGGTTCGACTATGGCAGTGGGTAGCTTTTTTAAGAAGTAGGCACATATTCCGTCCGGTCCAATAGATAGAGGTGGTTTTAGATTGTGTAGTGCTGAAGTGTATTAGATCATTGTAGTTGTCTGCGGTTCAACTAGGAAATACTGGGCATGATCCATTGCTGTTTACAAATACTGAGCCAAAGAATGTGTTAAAGAGGTTGGCTTTAATTGTGTCGTCGTTGTATTTGAATCAAGTCAATAAACATGTTACATGTTGAATCAAGTCAATAAACAACAGAAACTGACAGGATTAGGGCAGGGAAACCTATTAATCATCCATCTAGGGATGGGATTAACCTCTTCCCTTCATAAAGAAGGACAAGATTACAAACATTTTTATTATAAAGAGTATTAAGTAACACTTCTGTGATCAGCTGATACTCCCTGGAGTTCCACAAGACATTTTATAGCTGCTGCGGTGTTGGCTACTTCTTGTTTCTTCCTAGAGAAAAAGATACAGGAGGGAACTATGATGCAGCTTGATCATACAGGCCATGAATTTAATGCATATGTGGTCCAGCCAGCTGTATTGCTTCTGATGGGAAGCACCCAATTTAGAACATAGAAAACATAGAATAATAGAGTTGGAAGGTTTAATGGCTTTTGGCAGCACATCCAGGCTTTCAATTAACCTGAGCACCTGCTCTTAGTTTCCCTCTTAGCTGTTGCGTTTGCTTTGGGGTTGACTTTTCTAAAAATATGGGAATGGCTGTTTTAAGTTTTCTGCATTGTTTTAGTGGTTCCTGGCACTGTTCTTTTGGGGTGTACTTCCCTCACTCTTTTTAAAAGCCTCTAGAGATGAAGCACCCACAACTTCTGAAGGCAAGCTATTCCATTGGTTGATTGGTCTCACCCTTAGGAAATTTCTCCTTAGTCCTAGGATGCTTCTCTCTTTGGTTAGTTTCCATCCATTGTTTCTTGTTGCGCCTTTTGGTGCTTTGGAAAATAGATTGACTCCCTCATTTTTGTAGGAGCCCCTCAAATTTCCTGACAGAACAATTAATTAGTGGAACAACTTGCCTCCAGAAGTTGTAAATGCTCCAACAGTGGAAGTTTTTAAGAAGAGATTGGATAACCATTTGTCTGAAGTGGTGTAGAGTTTCCTGCCTTTCCAACTCTATTATTCTATTCTGTTCTAAATATTGGAACAGTGCTATTTTATTGTGAGTTGGACTAAGGAGAAATTTCTTAAGGGTGAGAGTAATCAAGTTGGCGATTCCCATCCAGTCACATGCTCACCCAGCCACACACACTTAGTCATCAGGACAGAGAACTGGTTGTTAAATTATTTGAATCCCACCACTGCCCAAGACTCATAAAAGACTCACATAAATACAGTTAGTTGACTATCAGTGGCAATCTAATGAATTTCTTCTATTCAGTTATACTTAACTTGCTTCACACTAATCTTGGAAATAAGTAAATGCAGCAAAATAGGTTTTGGCTACTTTAAATAATTTCTACAACTAAATTTCCCACTGCAAAATTGTAAAAGTATATTTACATGTATTCCAAATTCTTCTTTGATGAGCATAGATGCTTATTCCAGAGAGCTAGACATCTTTAAATCTATTGTGATGCAGTCTTACCAAATGAATTTTCTGCAGATGTCATGAAACATTTTTACTGCTCTTTCTTCCTTAGTGATTTTCTGATGACTAACACTTCTGTTTTCATATTCTTTTAAATTCAGGTTAAACCAAGAAAATGGATTTGGATGTGAATCAGAAACTCAGAAACAATTACTAGGCAATCTATACTTATCATTTCTGGAAAAGGATAAGTAATTATCAACCAATTACTTTATTGCCCAGTTCTTAAATGTTTTATTTCATTGCTCAGGTCTGTGCTTAAACTTAGATCTTTTGATGTTCATCATAAACATAAAAGAGAAAAAATGTTATTCTTTTCCCATGAAGGCAAATCCCTCTTGCCTTCCAAATACCTAAAAGTGGCATGCTAGAGGTCCTGCCTTTGGATTCTTTTCTATAATCATGCCAGCACATCATTACATAAGATCCCAGGAGATGGGAGGGTAGAGGTAGGGTTGAGCCATGAATGAGAGTACAGACTGCCCCTTCAAGGGTCCAATAGCAGACAATATCTATAGCTCAGTGTTGTATTGAGTCCTTAATAGGAGCCTCTGTGGCGCAGTGGTTAGAGTGCAGTACTGCAAGCTACCTCTGCTGCAGCCAGTTGCTTACAATTTGGCAGTTCAAATCCCACCAGGCTCAAGGTTGCCTTCCATCCTTCTGAGGTGGGTAAAATGAGGACCCAAATTGTTGGGGGCAATATGCTGACTCTGTAAACTGCTTAGAGAGGGCTGTAAAGCACTATAAAGCTGTATATAAGTCTAAGTGCTATTGCTATTAATGCTCTCTGAGCATGGTTGCATTTGCAGTCATTTTACTTACCTACTAGCTAACATTGTCAATATTGATGATTGTAGAGTTTACTCCCTGTTGAATGATTTATGCTATATTGTGCTATTTTTGAAATGGCATTTGTTGCCTATGGATAGTATTCTATTACTATTATCTATTATCTTGAGTAGTTATTATTCTATTACAATTGCCTGTATACTATAGTTATAGTAGTACACATCAATATTTCTTTCTTAAGTCTGTTCTGTTTATATTCCCCAAGATTTATTCTTCTTTTTCTATTAATAACCAGCACATAGAGCTTTTGTGCTTTTTTAACATTGTGCTTTGTATGAACTATGCAGGTACTTTTTTCTTGTAGCTTTTTTTTTTGAACTGTCACTCCTGAAAAAAAACACCCCACTTTCATTTGGCTATTTTACTCAGTTTCCTGGAGGTTACAGAGCTCTCAAAAAAGATCTCGTCCATTCTCCCTTTCTCTTTTTTATATCTGTGTCAAGGTTGCAGCTTTACTGGCAACTGAGCTATGCTGATGCTGGGGAAAAGGCTCGGACAGAGGGGAATGGCAGCAGCACAGGCGCCTGCCTATACAATGTTGTTCCTGCAGCCTGGTCTTCCACACTATCTTGAAACAGCATTTTTCCAAAATGCTCCCTTTGCAGAAACACATTCAAATTGCTTTCAATTGTTAAGCCTTCATTACAATGTCCTTTGATCAATCATGTTGAAGCGGTGGAAAAAGAGCATATAAAGCACTTTTCATATAAAGCATATAAAGCACATTTTATATTTAGTATGGGTTAAGCAAAGGTCCCAACTTCCTGTTGCTGTGCTTAACATTAACAGTCTGAAAAGATACCAATAAAGGATATATACATTTAGCAATTTCTCAAGGATCCCCTGACTCCATTTCTCAGCAATCCTTGGACTCTGAACTCTGCTTTTTATAAAAATATTGTGTAATGCCACAAAGTTGCTGAACTAGGGAACCAGCTATGTTCTCGTGAGAAAGGGTGGGCATGAAAAATAACAAATGGTGTAAGATAACTGAGTAATGAAAAATGTATTTTTTCACTTCCTCTATAGTTTCTCTATACAAGCATATATGTTACTTCTCCTTTTTTGGTAAAATGTAGTAAAAGTAACGCCCCAGCCTAGCCTGACATCATGATGTGTATAAAAGCGATAGATGATGAAGAGCTGAGGGTTCAGAATTTGCCATGCTAATGCTCTGAACACTTTGCGCAAATAAAACCTGTATTCTCCAACCTTTCGTGGTCTTGTGTCCTGATTTTGGAAGCAAGATTTGCTGCATCAATGTCACATTGTCACAGCATTACCAAGACTGCAATGTTGTCTGGAAAATGATCCAATCAATAATTGTATGCACTTATAACTGTTAAATATAAGCAACATATTTAACTATCTATGTTGTAAGGCAATCTTCAGCTGCTGTTTAACTGAAAGTGGCAAAAGCAACAGCTACACAGTAGCTTTTTTCCATTAAAAATATTGCTATCTTATATAATGCTTTATCACTTTAATATGTATTCAATGCCATGTGGATGGCTGTTACAAATATTAAATATTAGCAATCAGAATGAATATTGCATTTATGTACAACTTGAAGTAAAAGTTACTTCATCACTGACAGTAAAGGAATCATTACTACTTTATTTTATATAACTGTAACTTGAAAAGAAAAGATTTGTACTGCTAATCTAGTCTTACCAAGAAGAAATTCTAAAATACATAAAGAAGTAAAAAAAGAAAAGAAAAACCAGTGTACATGGAAAAGGAGAATTCCTTTAGCAGGTCTTTGTAAAGTGAATAGAGGGGAGAATCTTTTACATTGCATCTTGTATAAAAATATTACAATGGGAGGGCGGAGCTGGCGTCGCGGCGGTACAGCATGTGATATTTAAGCTCTAAGATCGCTGCTGATATCTCCATTGCAGGACGGTCCCAACGGACTAAACCATCCTGTAGAGATGGTGACCGAGGAGGGCACATCCTGTTGATCCCAGGGACATCACAAAGTCCCTGGTAGATCCAGGAGAAGTCCTTTTTTCCCGCAGCAGAGAGGAAGCCATTAAAGCTGCTGAAGCTGGGACAGCTCCGGAATGGAAGAAAGCTGGAAAGAAAGTGTGTCCGTTTGGTGAGATAATTTTCTACTTATTTTTTTCTGGAGAGAACACCCTAAAAGACTAAAAATTAAATTTAAAAGTGAAGATAAAAGTGCTCAAGCAGCGAGATTAAGCACAAACTAAACCTGAAGTTTTTTTTCTTTTTATTAGAACTTTGGATTTTTGTAAAAACTTTTCAATTTTTAAACTGGACTGGTCTTTCCTTTTTAATTTTAATTTTTTCCTTTCAAAATAACTCTTTGGAAAAGTTTTTTTTTCTTGTTTCTTCTCTTTAATAATTTTAGACTCTTTATTTTTTTATTCCTGGTTTTAATATTAGAGGGGAAGGGAAAGGAAAGGGAAATAAGTAGCGTTGCCACCTGGAGGCTTGGATACATTGTTTTCCTTCCTTCCTTCCTTCCTTCCTTCCTTCCTTCCTTCCTTCCTTCCTTCCTTCCTTCCTTCCTTCCTTCCTTCCTTCCTTCCTTCCTTTCTTTCTTTCTTTCTTTCTTTCTTTCTTTCTTTCTTTCTTTCTTTCTTTCTTTCTTTTTTTCTTGTTGATACATTTGGTGTTACCTTCAAGGACTCTGTGCTTTTCATTGAAAAGATAGTGGGAAGAGCATGTAGATTGTTTATGCAGGTGCTCTTCTGTGGAACTACTGATAGCTGGAGTCTGGATTTGAAATTGAAGAAAGAAGATTAAAGTGACCTTGAAAAGAGAACTGGAAATTTTGTTTTTTGATTTAGTAAAGAGCCTCGAACATATAGTGGCAGTGGTTTGCTTACTGACAGAATTGCATTTTTTCTTTCCCTTTTTTTCTACTCCCCCCTCCCAGTTGGATTTTTATATTTGGACTTGAGTCCTTTGACACTGGAATAAGACTACTTTTCCCCCCTCCCTCTTCCCTTTGTTTTACCTTTTTAGCAAGGGTATATACAGATTTCTGTCTTTTTAAATTTTTTCCTTATTTTTTCATCCTTTTTCCATTTTCCATTTTTTCTTTTTTCCCTTTTTCCCTACATAATTGGAACCAATTGGATTAAGGTATTCAAGTACCTGAATATTTTTTCCCTTCCCTTTTTTATTTTTATTTTTTGCTTTTATTTCTTTTTTATTGGAGTGGCAATTGGCTGCTCTTGCTTTTTCTTCTCAATTTTCCTATTAAGTATTCTAAGATGAAGCAGAAAGATACCAGCCTCAGCTTCTTCAATCCTGATTTCTTCCTCCTCACCATCTGGAGGACAACGATCAATACAGGTGATGTTACAACAAGAGAAGGAGAAAGAAGTGACACTGCAGATGATTATGCAAGGAACTCAAAAGATACAAGTAAAAACAGATAATATTGAAAAGAGAACAGAGAATATTGAGCAAAGAACTGAAAAGACAGATGAGAAAATTGAAAATATTCAACAGATGATGATGCAATACGAGGACAGAATCAAGAAAATTGAAGAACAAGATGTACAAAGAGATGAGAAGATTGGAGATATGGATGCCTGATTGAGTGAAGTGGAAAGAGACAAGGGCAGATCTCTGCAATCATTGGGATGGGAAATTGATAGATCAGAATTCTATCTTAGATTTCAAAATATGGAAGAAGAAAAGGGTGAAAACCTTGTCAGAAGGTTTGATGTCAGAAATCCTGGCAGAAGCATTAGAGGTAACTAAAAAGAAGATGATGGATGGAATGGATGAGGTTTTTTGTGTCTATACAAGATATGCAATGAGAAATAAACTGCCAAGAGAAGTTCATATCAGATTTACTAAGAAAATAATTAAATTACAAATACTGCAGGCAGCAAGAAAAAAAACACTAAAGTACAAAGATAAAGTAATAGTGGTACTGAAATAGGTACCGAGAAGAGTGAGAGAGATAAAATGGATGAGAGAAAACTGATTACAATTAATATAAATGGACTTAATTCAACTACTAAAAGAAGAAAAATATTTCATAAGTTAGAGAAATTAAAATTTGACATAATCTGCCTACAAGAAGTACATATTAAAAGACAACATGATTGTATATTGACACAACAAAAATTAGGGAAATTATTTACAGTGTGGACACAGTGTAAAAAGAGAGGGGTGGTGTTATACATTAGAGATACAATCCCTGCGGAACAAATATATGCAGATGATGATGGAAGGATTTTGATGGTGGAGATAATGGACAATAATCTAAAGATACTTTTAGTAGCAATTTATGCTCCAAATGATAATCAGGAAGATTTTTACAGGAAATTACATAAGAAAATAATTGAACTGGACTATGCTAATATCTGTCTGATGGGAGATTTTAATGGAATAATAAATAACAAATTGGACTATAAAACACACAAAACAGCAAAGAAAGCTAGAAAGACATTGCCAAAATCCTTCTTTCGAATGGTAGATGAGATAAACTTAAAAGATACATGGAGAGAGAGAAATGTGGAAAATAAACAATATACCTTTTATTCAAATAGACATGCATCATGGTCTAGAATAGATATGATATGGATGTCAACAGAATTGCTTTCTAACATACAAGCCATTGAAATAGAAGCAAGTACCTGGGCAGATCACAATCCAATAACATTTGTATGGAAAGGACAAAAAAGGAGATCTAGATGGACTTTAAATGATACGATATTAAAGGAAAAAGACTTTAAACAGAAAATTGAGAGAGAATTTACTTTTTTCTTTAAAGAAAACACAAAAGAGGATACATCATTACAGAACCTCTGGGACACAATGAAGGTTTATGCAAGAGGCTTGATAATGGACTATACAAGGAAAAGAAATATAAAACAGAAAAAAACCTTTAAAATATTGGAAGATGACTACAAGAAGTTAGAAAAAGAACTACAGAAAAAGTACACAAAAAAGGAGATTAAAATTAAAATGGACATAACTAAACATAAAATGGGGCTAATGGAAAAAGAAGAAATAGCACAAAAAATTAAAAATGCTAAGCAGAACTATTTTGAAGATGCAAACAAACCAGGCAGATGGCTAGCATATAAACTGAGAAAGGAAAGAGACTCGAGAAGGATAAATCAATTGATAAATGATCAAGGACATGTATGCTATGGAAATGCGGAGAAGAAAAAAATTATTCAAGATTATTATGGAAAACTGTACCATCAAGAGAATGTTCAGGAAAAAAGAATTCAGCAATACTTACAGGAAGAAAATTTGCTTCAGATATCCAAAGATATTGAAATAATGTTAGAAAGGAACATAACAATGATGGAATTAACAGAAGCTTTAAAAAAGCAAAACATTGGGAAAGCACCAGGTCCGGACGGTTTGCCAGTGGAATTTTATAAGCCATTCCAGGAAACATTGAATCTTCACTTATTAGAAGTTATGAATGAAGTTATGACAAAGAAGAGAATACCCAAAACATGGTCAGAAGCATATATCACACTTGTACCGAAGGAGGACACAGACCCACAGCAAGTTAAAAACTACAGACCAATATCACTATTAATTTCAGATTATAAAATTTTTGCTTCAATTCTGGCAGAAAGACTGAAAAGATACTCAAACAATTTTATTCACTCTGATCAAAATGGATTTTTGCCGAAAAGACAGATTAAAGATAATATGAGAATAATTTTAGATACACTGGAATACTATGAGGCACATCCCAAAAAACAAATGGCTCTGATGTTTTTAGATGCATAAAAAGCTTTTGATAATGTGAATTGGCATTTTATGCTGTTACAATTGGGCCAAATGGGCTTTGGTAAAAAATTTACTCAAGCCCTCGAAATGATATATCATAAACAAACTGCAAAGGAGTTAATGGAGAGTTAACAGACTTTATAGATATAAGAAAAGGGACTAGACAAGGCTGTCCACTGTCACCTCTGTTGTTTGTGTTAATTTTGGAAGTGCTGAATAGGAACATCAGAGAAGAAAAAGAAATAAAAGGAATGAAAATGTAAAAAGAAGAGTATAAATTATAAGCTTTTGCAGATGACCTGGTATTTATATTAGAGGATCCATTGGAGTCAGCACCTAAACCGATAGAAAAGATAGAAGAGTATGGGAAAGTAGCAGGTTTGAAAATGAATAAAGATAAAAAAACTTTTTTAGCAAAGAACATGTTAGTAAGATGAAAGAAAGAATTGGAGGAAGTTTTGGGGATCCAGGTCACAAATAAGGTTAAGTATTTAAGGATACACATCACACCAAGATGTAGCACACTTAAGGAAGATAATTATCTTAAACTTAAACAACAGATTGCGACAGACTTGATAAAATGGGAAAACTTACAATTATCACATTAGGAGAATATCTACAGTTAAGATGAATGTATTGCCTAGAATCTTATACTTATTCCAGACAATTCCAATCAGATTAGGGAAAGAATTTTTTGAAGATTTAAACAAAATACATTTGGCAGGGGAGGAAAGCAAGAATAAAACTTAAATTGCTACAAGATGCAAGAATAAGAGGAGGATTTGCTTTGCCCAGTTGGGAATTATACTACCAAGCGACGAATCTGATGTGGGTAAAGGAGGATAACACTAAGGAATACTAGACTTTTGAATTTAGAAGGACATGACTTGCTGTTAGGGTGGCATGCCTTCCTCTGGTATAAGGGAACTAAAACACAGGGGTATTTTAGAAGACATTATATTTGAGAAGCATTGTTTCTAAACTGGGAGTAGATAAAAAAACAATATTATTTAGAAATTCCACTATGGTTATTTACTATTGAAGCTTTTTCCTATCCAATAATATATAAAAAGGAACAAACAGTTAGATATGGTGAGATATTGAATGAAAAGGGTGAACTTAAATCTATACAAGAGTTGGAAGAACAAGGTGTAAAAATGAATTGGTTTTCATATTTGCAAATACAATCTAGATTTGATAAAGTTGTTAAAACAGAAGGTATTAATGATAAGTTGACTGATCTAGATAAAATTTTGACAGGTACTGATGAAAAAGTAATCAAAAAACTTTATGGACATTTGCTAGAGTTTAAATTAGAGGAAGAACAAGTAAAAGAAACAATGATTGCGTGGGGGGAAAATGTTGGATATGGGATTGACTTAGATAAATGGCAAAAATTGTGGTCTCAAAATTATAAAATGACAATGTCAATTGCATATAAAGAAAATTTATGTAAGATGTTTTACAGGTGGCACTTTCCCCCGATGAGAATTGCGAGGATGTTCAAGAATAAATCAGATAAATGTTGGAAATGTCATCAGATACCTGGTTCATATTACCATATGTGGTGGACATGCTCGGATGCAAAAAGATATTGGAGTATAATTCACACATGGTTGGAAAAAATGACAAAACAACACATAGACTTTAAACCTGAGATATTTTTATTGGGAATTATACCAGAAATATATTGTAAAGAATTGAAATATTTGATTGTAAATGTTTTAACAGCAGCTAAAATTGTATTTGCTAAGAATTGGAAAAATGAAAAAATACCTATGCAGGAGGAAATTATTAAGAAAATCATGGACTGTGCCAAAATGAGTAAATTGACATTTGAAATTAGGGAACAAGAGGATAAACAAATTTATATGATATGAAATTTATATTTATAATTTATATTTCATCAATGGTTAGATAAAAAGACATGATAAAGAAATAGATTAGTAAGTCTTACAATAAAAGTTAATAGATTGATATAGAATACAATATAAAATATATAACCATTGGATGAATGTATAAGATTAAATCATAATGAAAATTAGACTATCTCGTATAAAATGATGGAAAAATAGTTTAGTCAAATTAATGTTTAATAATTGATATTACATAATCACAAGCTAGATTGATAAGGTGAGAATTTATATAACTTGTGAGTAATGGTAAAAAAAGGATAGCACAAAAGATTGTAACCAACTGACACACTGTATGTATATAATTGAAAGAGGATTTTATGTTTTTATGCTTTGTTTGTATGTTTGTTGTAAAAAATAAAACTTAGTTTAAAAAAGTATTACAATGGAATTATGAGAAAATCTTATATTCTAATGGAAAATATAAAGATGGTTTTCAGAGAATGTTATTATGAGTCTAAAGAAAATGGTGGGTAAGTAACTTGGACAAGAAAGATTGACAAACAACTTCAAGCAATAAAGGACAAGGAATGATAACTCAGTCAACAAATAGAGAAAAAAAAGAAAAATAGAGATTAAGATAATCACTGACAAACTTACAGCGAAGTCAATAGTATTCAAAAATAATCAGAGAAAAAATTCTCAGAGATAAAGAATATTAAAAGATGGAAATACAATACACAGATTCTTTTATAAAAGCATTTATAGAAATGATTTTAAAAAAGAATACTTTCATAAACCAACGCCAATAGACCATGAAGGGCAATAGGCCATAGGTCAGATATTAAATATGAACTAACCAAGATGAAATGAAATACTAATTCATCTGCATTAAACCAGAGAAGAAAAGGTACTTAAGGCTGTAGCTATGCTCTGTCAACAAATACTGAACAAATTTATGTTGTCCTAACAATGGGAAAGGAAGAGATATGCAAGGGAACATACAAGTTACTAATCCATTGCATCAATTAATTCTTTATGCAAGCAAAGTTTTGTTTACAATCTTATAAATAAATTGTAATTAATTAATTATACCTAAAGATAGAAAAGTTAAATGAATATACAGTTTTAAAAAAAGAAAAGAAGCATGAGGTCAGCTAGTTAATTGAAGATGGAAAATAGGAATTCTCAGTTTGGTAGATTGCCCATGTAACCTACTATTACTTGTTTTGGGGCTGTAAAACCCTACAAAAAAATTAATGACCAACATTGTCAAACATCAAGTTACTATGCTGTCATAGAACATTGCAGCTTAATAATTTCAGCCTGGCCAGTTTAAGACTGTTTCAATGTTGCTATAATATCCTTCATTGGTTTTGATTGACATATGATTCTGGCATTAAATCCACAGTCATTCTATCAACTTAGAGTAATTTAGAGTTTACAAGGATATATATCACATCAATCTTGCTTTCAAGGGGTTCAAGCAATTCCAAAGTCTCGAAATTTGTAAATGTCTGTTCTTACTTACAAGCAGATTGATGGAGAAGCTTTAGACAACTTTGATTTTATTATACATTTGCATTCATTGTTAAAAGCACAGCAATATGAAAAACTAAATATGGGTTCTAATACCCCCCAAAGTCATAAATAATGGTTTACAGATCCTATATACTAGACAGTAGGGCAACCCAATTAAGCTGTCCTATTGTCCAGATCAATCATGGAAAACACTAAAATTTGCTAGTTTTTGAAATATGAGTTCTAATTCCTGGAATGTAAACAGCTGCAGACCTGGTCATTATCGTATATAGATTTTCTTCTTTGAGAACTTCCTGGACATTTTACGAAGTACTGTTGACTTTTAACTTTTAATTGGACTGCCATTTATCAGAAATAGTGTAGGGTCTCCTGTTTGGGTGGGGGTTGGACTAGATGACCTATAAGGTTCCTTCCAACTCTGATTATCTGTTGTCTGTTATTATTTAACTTCTAAGAAATGACCACAAACACTGTGAGTATAGAATACTATTGGCCAAATGTGATTAGACACACAAGGAATTTGTCTCCTATGCTCTCAATGTACATGTAAAACAACAAAGTAATAATAATAATGATCATAATAATGAAGGATAATAATAATTACAATGATACCAATAAAAGAAGGTAGTGAAATAGATCAGAAGGATAAAAGTAATACAGTCATATATGAGTAATATATTTAGACATAAGACAGAACTGTGGAAATTAAATTTCAATAGAGTGTTGACACAATGGGGGGGAAAACTATCTCTGTGTCTAGTTATTTTGGTATGCAATGCCCTGTAGTGGTGTCACATTTATCATTTCTCATATAAAAATAATGTTGATACATGAAACATTTTAATTAGATAAGGAAAAAATCCTTCTGATTCTCTTTTCATTTTTTTTAAAAAAACTTCCTCCATATCTCTTTTACTGTGCTTTTTTCCCTTTCTCATCCTTCAGGAACAGATAAAAAATGACAACATATTATACAAATCAATATAGCATACCACAGTGAAGTTACACACAATGCAATTTTCATTAATGGCACATGAAATCTAAAACAATCTTCAAAGGCTTTTGTCATGACCCTTCAATGTACAGAGATTGCCTTATTCTTACAAATCATTTAGAAATTGCTTTATATAGTTCCTTCTTTTTAACTTTTTAGCTAATGCCTCATTGGTTTTAATGTTTTCTTGCCTTTTATTACTGCATAATTTTATTTGGTTGGAAAGTGTTTTGAATATTTTATAGAAATGTTTTAGAGAAGCAGATTAATACAGTTTATTTTATATGCTTGCTATATCTTGTTATCATATTGGTTTATTTTTTGAAAAGAGCTGCCTTAAGAAAAGTTTATTTCACAAACTATAGCAAAATGTTATAAATCCAGATGTTCTTCTTTTATCAATCCATATACTTTTGGGATGGTAGGAAATAAAAAGGATAGAACATTAATCTCTTTATATTGTATTGTATTGTATTGTATTTATATTGTAACAAATTGCAAATATTTCAATCTTAATCCACTTTAATTAACTTGTAATTTTATGGTTAAACTTTGAAATCACAAAGGTTTTTCAATATAAAGCTCCTTCTTGGGTTTTAATTCTTTTGTTACTACAATATTTTTTAAAACGGGAAAAATGCTTATTGAATGACTAGATATTTTAAGTGATGTGGAGGTTGGGTAGGAAAGGTGATAGACAATTTTTAACTTTAAAATGTCAGGTTGAGTTCTTTTTTAAAAAAATAACTTTTATTGATTTTACAATTAAAACAAACCAACAACACATACATACATGAAAGAGAGAAAAAGAAGAAAGAGAGAAGAAAATAGAAAGAAAAAAATAGAAAACAATTAAAAACATTCTCATCTTCAACAGTTTGTAAGGCCTCTTTTTTATCCTTATTTTATGCCATATACACACACCTAATCCTTACATATATCTGTGTATCACTACAGGGGACAATTGAGTTCTATAGCAACTTATGCTAAAGTATATTATAATTTATGCTAAAATATACATTTGCTCGCTTTGAAGTGGAGACATCAGAGACAGCTAAAATACAACCACCAGGCAATTGTAACCCCTACCTCATTGTGGAGGAACAGGAGGTGAGGAGCATTCTGAGGTCTGTGGACCCTAGAAAGGCTGCCAATCCTGATGATATCTCTGGCCGAGTGCTTAAAGACTGTGCTGATCAATTGGCCAGAGTCTTTACCAGGATCTGCAATTAGTATTTATCCCAGTCCACTATTCCATCTTCTTTGAAGGCTTCCACCATTGTTCCGCTGTCAAAGAAGTTCCCTATCAATAACCTCAATGATTATAGACCAGTGGCACTCACTCCTATCATAATGAAGTGCTTTGAGAAATTGGTCTGCCGGCACATCATTTCTGGTCTTCTGCATACATTTGATAAACACCAGTTTGCATACAGAAGAAATAGAACTACAGAGGACGCTATAGCCATCACTCTTCACACTGCTCTGACTCATCTAGAACAGCGGAGGGAGGGAGCTATGTTTGAATGCTTTTTGTAGATTTTAATTCTGCATTTAACAAAATTCTTCCACATAGATTAATGTCTAACCTGAAAAGTTAAGGAATCAGTTCTCAACAAATGAACCAGCAAACATGTGGAAAACTCTTAAAAACATCACTGGCTTCAGCAAACCTCCTTCCCAGGCAGAAGAAAACCAACAACTAGCAGATGACCTGAATGTGTTTACTGCAGGTTTGAAAGGAAACTACAGCCACCTAGCTCCACAACCCACATCTCAAACACACCAAAACAGCCAAGCCTCTTACAACCAGCCCCAATCCATTGGGTTCACAACCTCTGGTGATCACAGAAAAAGAAGCACAAGATCTATTATATAGACAAAAGTCAGGAAAAGCACCAGGGCCAGACAAGATAACTCTTTCTTGCTTAAAAGTCTGTGCTGACCAATTGGCCCCCATCTTCACCCAAATCTTCAATAGATCACTAGAGATGTGCTATGTTCCTTCCTGCTTCAAATGGAAATTATAATGGAAAGTTATTTCCTTCCATGCTGGCAGGGTGAAAAATGAACTATTATAAAACACCTTTATAGACAAATGGAACAGGCTCCAATTCTCTTTTTTCTTTATTCTTAACATTTGTGGGCATGGATGTTGCTTTCATTCTGTCATCTGTGATCTTGAAAATAAAAAGTTTTGTTTGATCACAAGCATCAAGCAAGAAGCCAAGCAAAAGAGATCTCATGGTCTGGTGCCCACAGTGATTGAGATGTTGATGGCTTCCAAGAGGAACTGTGCAAGCTCTTATCCACAGCCTTATTCTTTTTCTCTCAAACACACACACACACACACACACACACACACACACACACACACACACACTAATAGAAAGGAGACATGTATCAAAGGCACTAAAAACAATTTCTCTGTGTATTGATTCTGGTGAAAAGATAGCTGGTTTCATTTGTCTGGTTTTTATACATATTGTGTTTAAAGATTTTAAGTAATGGAGCACTCACCTTAAGTATGGAAAGAGAAAAGAGGAAGCAGGACAAAAACGAGAAGATTATGAAACTGGAGTCTAGCCAAAAAAACATTTCAAGCCATACAAGTGAGTTTGGAGCAGAAATATTAAAAACCATATGGATGGTTGCCAAAGCTCTTAAGTATTCATATAGGATCTCATTTGTGGAGGTGATCTGAGGCAGAATTCCCCACAAAGAGCTATACCAACTAGGAGACAAAAGAAGGACCAGGGTGAACTTCAGAATGGCAGAATTATACCATGTCAGAAAGAACGCAGTCAGCAAAAACAAAACAAATCAAGAATTTGAAAGTTCACAAAGATACAGGAAATATCCCCATTTACTCCCTAATTTCACTCCAATCAAGATAAAGGTTCAAACACAGACTTATTTCCTTTTTTTTCCAATATTCATCTTTTGTAATGAGAGAAAATCTGAATATGTTGACATTTCACATCGCATGGATCAGTTATGTGCCATCAAGCTGATATTGATTCTTAGATTTATTATTATTATTATTCACAAAAAACGACAGTGTACACAGCAAACGAGATAACTATGCTGGGTTTCGTATCAAAATCACTAGTCGAACACTCCCCAAGCATTTAGGACTATGTGATATATCGGCAGATTATGTGAGCAAATCTCAGTAAGGTGGCCTCTGCAGCTGACCAATGATGATTTTGTCAGCGCCAATTGTTTTTAAGTGCTTGCCTAGGTCTTTAGGCACAGCACCCAGTGTGCTAAGTACCATTGGAACCACCTGCACTGGTTTATGCCAGAGTCTCTTCGGTTCAATTTTCAAGTCCTGATATCTGGTTATTTTTTCAAATTGTTTCTTGTTGATTCTGCTGTCACCAGGTATGGCAATGTCAACAATCCACACATTTTTCTTCTCCACAATCGTGATATCTGGGGTATTGTGTTCCAAAAATTTGTCAGTCTGTATTTGGAAGTCCCACAATAGTTTTGCATGCTCATTTTCAACCACTTTTTCAAGCTTATGATCCCACCAGTTCTCCATGCTGCTGCGAGAGCCCAGGATGGGTTAGACTCCTTCTGATGATGTCATTAAGTTGAGTTTGTTCTTCTATATAAAAGGCCATCCCCTGGGAGTCTCCCCAGCTTTGATTCAGCTTCTTTTAGTCAGTAAGCTGTGTCTCGGAAAGCGCTGTGATAGTTCTACCATTCAAACTCTTCAAGAAAAGCAAATACAGCTTTAAACATAGCTCCCGGGGATTCGGGCAGCTGTGTCTTCAGGAGAGCGGAGCTCCGCTCTCCTGCAATGCTGAGGACTCGATGTTCTAGCATCAGGGAAGGCAAGTAAGGGAAGTGTCCGTCAACCTCCCCCACAGCCTTCCCCTTGCGAGCGGCCATGATCGCGAATGATTGGCAAAAGCGATAACAGCGCCAGCCAGCTGATCGCTTTTTACGGAGGCTGCTCTTTTCAGCTGTTGAATTGTCTGTCGTTCAGGGCTCTTAGCAGCCTAAGGAGCGACCGCCATCACAGAGGCCACAGCACGTGCGGGTGCCATTTTGGGGGAGCAAATCCTCCATTGCACAAGGTGAGCGGCCATTTTAAGTGGCCCAACTTCAAATCGGCGTCAAAAAAAGGGCAAATATCTGGGATTCCTTGGCAGGAAGGCCCCACTAATAGGCAGCACATTCTGAGGGTAACTTCCAGCACCTCTTGTGCTTTGCCTATTCTTGCCATGGATCAGGACAAGGCCCAAGCTGAACTTCTTTGTCCAGAGGATCTGGCCCTCCAACCAGCCAGAAGAAAAAGATGCAGACAGCGATTTCAATCAGTACAGAGAGAGGTGGCTGCAAAAATTAGGGCCAAGGCTCTGGCCCCCAAGAAAACATCCCAAGCCTAACTTAAGGCTAAGAAACGAAGACACGCTGTCTTAGGGAGACAGTTTAATAAAACAATAGAGCAAATGAGAGGGCAACTGCAACAGGCTTCCCAATCAGGAGAACCCCAGGGTTACCAGGGAAACCCTTCTAGGGGAAGGGAGGAAAATTCAGGATCCTTTGGAAACCCTCCATCTTGGTCTCCTGAGAGGCTTGAGGAACAACTCAATCCTCAAGACCTAAGCATGTCAGGGCCTAACTTCAAACAGGCCACTTGGGTCTTTGCCCCCCACCCCACCATCCAGCATCCAGGGCAACTCCTGGCCTAGACCAAAATCTACCTTTACTCCCACTGCAGCAGGCCTTCGATCCTTTGACCCTCCCATTAGAAACAGGCCTAGGGAGATTCAGGATGTTGTCTCTATTGCCATCAGGCAGGGATTGGCTAAAGGATTCCAGCAAATCCTTCGGTCCTTAGAAAAGGCTCACTCCCTTTTCCCTTCCCAACCCCAGGGCCTCTTGCCCCTTCATAGAGGATTTCATCCCAGGAGCACAGGGCCCTCTCCACTCACTCAGAATGGGAGGATTATGGGGAGGACGACTGTGCTGACCCTTCTGTGCACAGTCACTCATCTTGTTCAGATCAGAAAGGGGGGGAGATCTGGGATCCTAACCTCTCAGAGGAGGAAGAATCTCACCCAGTTCAACCTCCCTCAGCCACAGTCTTCAAACAAGCCTTCTTCAAACCACTCCTACATAAGGCTCTAGTTACAGCCAAGCTATCCCCTGAGGAAGTGGCTCCCAAATCACAAGGGGAACACTCTGGGCAAGGAGACTCCCTCTTCTCTAAGCCGGTAGTTTACACAGAGTTCTTACCCTCACCCCTGTTGTTTCTCAACCTGGTCAGTGAACAGTGTGCTTCCCCCACTGCAGGTCCTCGCCTTTCCCTCTCTTCCCATCATTCCAGCAGTCATTCAGAAGATGTTGGAGGAATGGGTGGAGCTAATTCTCCTGGCCCCCTATTGGCCATGGCGGCCCTGGTTTGCAGACCTGGTGAACCTCTCTGTAGCCTCTCCCTCTCCCAGCCCACGCAATATCTCTCCATCAGGGAGCCTTGCTCCATCTAGTGGTTCAAACTGACCATGTGGCGCTTGAGCGACAATGGTTGAGAGAGGCTAATCTCCTGGAGAAGGTTATTCTCACCATCCAGGCATCTCACAAACCATCTATGGCGCATATCTATGATGCCACCTGGAAGGTTTTTTGTCAATGGTATTATAAGGAGAGTCTTTCACCCACCTCAGCTCAACTATGTTTCCTTCAAGATGGCCTAGAGAAGGGACTAGCCCCTAATACCTTATGATGCCAAGTAGCAGCCCTTTCCTCAGTGGTCTCCTGGGACTCATTTCCTTCCTTGTCTCACCATCCTTCTGTCAGGAAATTTTTAAAAAGGGCTTCTAACCCCCTGTAGTACACATGTATCCTTCATGGGACTTTGCTAAGGTGCTTCAGGCCCTGATGGAACCACCATTTGAAACCCTTAGGACAGTATCTCTGCAATTCTTGACACTAAAGGTGTTTTTTCTGGTATCAATCACATCAGCTAGAAGGGTGTCAGAACTGGCTGCCCTCTCAATCAGACAGGATCTATGCACCTTTTATGATAATAGAATTGTTCTCCGTCTAGATCCCACCTTTATCCCAAAGGTCAATACCTGGTTCCACAGGTCCCAGGACATTGTGTTGCCAGATTTCTGCCCCCTTCCACACCACAATTTAGAGTGCAAGTGGCACATCTTAGATGTTAAGAGAGAGCTTAGAATTTACCTCAAACACACTTCCACCTTTAGGAAAACTGAAGCTACGTTTTCTCCTTTTCCCCAATCTCACTCACCTTAAGCAGGTGGGTCAAGGCATGCATTGCTCAGGCATACAAGGCTGTCTCTCTTCCAGTGCCTCGGGATCTGACTGCGCACTTCACCAGAAGCGCCACGACTTCAGCTGCCTGGGCCACCGAGGCATCCCTGGAAGAGATTTGCAGAGCGGCCACATGGGCATCCCTGTCACCCTTCATCAGACATTACTGGTATAGGTTCTTCTGCTTGAGCAGGGGACTGGACTAGAAGACCTTCAAGGTCCCTTCCAGGTCATTCATTCTATTCTATTCACTTAATGTTTCCAAATAATAATTAAAAAGTAGATGCTCATCTCTGTTTCATAGCAGAGAGACAGAAGCCAGCATTGTTTGAAAATACTTCCATGGTCATGTGGTCGGTATGACTATAGACTGAAGTACACAGGATGCTATTACCTTTCCACAAAAGTGGTACCTATTTATCTACTTGCATTTGCATTCTTTGAAGCTTCTAGATTGGCAATACATGAGGGAAGATTGGGACTCCCTCATCATGCAGTGCTTAGGTCTTCAACTGCCAACCTTTCATTTGACAAACCTAATATTTTAACCCTTAATTTATGTCTTGCATGAGAACTTTGGGTTGATTTATTCAGTGCTCAATTTGTTTGTTTTATTGGTTCTCCATATGATTCTCAGAAGTTTTCTCTCATACCAAAATTCAAAAATGTCAATACTTTTTCTACTCTGCTTCTTCAAAGTCCCACTTTTGTTTTCCTAGAGTGTCATACTGAATAACATTACTTGCACTATTCTAATCTTTGTAGGCATGTATCCACAATGGCATTTGAATATCTTTTTCAAGGTCTTCATAGCTAGTCCATGGAATATTAGCTACAAAGTACTTCCTGATTCTTAGACATCTTCTTTGTTAGTTCTAAAATTGGTTGATATCATTAGTTTTATTTTGTTTAGATTTAATTTTAGTCTCATATTTTCACTGTGCTTCTTAACTTTTATAAGTAGAACTTGTAGATCTTTTGCCTTCTATCATAGTATCATTAGCATAGTACACATTATTCATGTTTTTCCCCTCTAATTTTAAAACAACACTAGTTGGGAAATCCTCAGCCAATCAAGTAGGAAAAATCAAGTGGGGAATTAGCCTTGAGTTGTGAAGCCTGCAAGATACCTAGGACAGATTTCCCCTTCCCCCATGGGATTTCCATGGCACTTGATCTGTTTGGGGAGTTTGGAGAGATTCTTATACTATAAGTAGAGCATAATAAAGTAATCAACTTAAGCTTAATTTAATTTTTATGAAAATATGAGGATCTGGCTGTGTGGGCCTGACACACACTCATCTTTTTCCAACCCAGCTTCCTTTAATATATATTTAGCATATAGGGCTGAATAAACAATGGGAGAGTATCCAGCCTTCTGTCACTCCTTTGTTGACTTGGAGCCAGACTTACTATTGTAGTTTTCTGACTTGTACATAGGTTTCACTATGAATAAATGAAATATTCTGGGTTTCCCATTTTTCTAAGAACACACCACAACTTTATGTAATTTATACAACCAAAGGCTTTTCTATAATCAATAAAGCACAGAAAGCATATAATGATTTCTTCTTAGCTTTCTTTGTTATCCAATATATATCAGCAGTTTCTAGGGCAACTTGCTGTAGCCAACTTGTTGCAGCCGACTCATCATGGCCAATTTGCTGCAGACCAACTTGCCAGAGCACAAGAATTACACTAATATTGAAGAAATTGAACAGAATCATTAAAGAAAGGGTGCAAAAAGAGAGACAAAATGAAATGTAAATTGCAAAATTTAAAATATTATTGTACTATTTTAAATAATCAAATTGAATTGTTGAATTGTCTCATGGCAAGTTGTCCCATGGTGAAGTTGGCCATGGTGACTTGACTGTAATGAGTTGATCATGGTGAGATGGCTGTGATGAGTTGGCCATATTGAGTTGGCCATGGTGCGTTGGCTGCAGTAAATTGGCCAGAGGGAATTGTCCCATTCCGATATCAGCAATAGTACCTCAAGTTCCTTAGTCGTTATTAAAGCCTACTTGAAGATTTTTCTTTTGCCGTATTCTTTTGCCTCTGATCTGCATGGATGATCCTAAGTATTATTGCTAGCATGTGAAAGTATCTATGGCAGTCATTTATAATTAATTGCTCACCTGCATCTAATCTAGTTACAGATAAAACAAAAACTATACATCCCAGTAAACCATTCTTACTACTTTCTTAAGCTATTTTATACAGGCACGAATACTACTTTATGCAGTGACCAGAAAGTGATGGATATGCTTTAAAATCATTTGGTAAAACCTGCATAATAGGACCAGAAGACCTGGCAGTTTCACATCATTCATGAGGTGCAATTTGCTACTTTTAGCCTTTGCTTTCACAGCAACATTTTATATAGCACAAATAGTTTACTTTCACTCTCCATCTGTCTATATAACTTCTTTTTAAAAAAACTTTAGAACAAATGCTAACTCAGGCTGAACTTTGATAACTTATATTGCAAATATTTCTCCCCATCGATTTCCCCTGCGTCCCCCAACTCTGCTTAGTTTGCTTTGTACTGGGATTTTATCTTCAGACTACATGGTGTTTTATTTATCCAGACAGGCTGAATAGCATTCCTCTTTTCCTTCAAACTTTAAAGATAAATTGTTTTGGTAATATAAAACTGGGACAAATTTCTGATTTAGCTGCTACTATGATCACCTGGTAATCATACATTGCCTTTAATATATGAGTCTTTTGTTGTTTTTAAATATGAGCCCTAAGGTAGCTGATCCAACAAAATCAAGTTATTATAATCGTTCCAGTTCTTCCCTTCTTAGATTTTAATGAATCAATCTACCTAAATTTCATGAAAGGTAAAAATAGCAAGAAGTGCAATTACAAAAATTATATTTACATGAATCCCCTTGAATACAACTCTGGAAGAGAGCATACTCCCTAGCTGAAAAGTGATGATAAGGTAAACTAAGGGTTGATGTAATTATATAAGTTACATAAGAAGTACTACAGACAAAATCAGTAAGATACTACACAGGCATCACATCAAGACTGCCTTCAAAACAGACAGAAAAATAGCAGCCATCCTTAGAAACCCCAAAGATAAAATTGACCTGGAAAACCAAGGCATATATGAAGTCCTCTGTGCATCATGCCCTGCCACATACATTGGACAGACCAATAGAAGAATAAGTACCTGCCTGGATGAACACAAAAATGAAGTAAAAAAGCTGGAACACACTTCCTCACTAGTCCAACACATGAAAGCCACAGGTCATAGCATCAACTTCAATGGCACCAAAACCCTAGCCACTATAGAAAACCCCAGCCACAGAATTATCAGACAAGCCATAGAGATTGAAAAAGACCTGAAAGCATGAATAGAAGAGATGATTCCACCAGACTGTCAATTATTTGGAAGCCTGAACTCTCAAACAAAAAAATCTCCACACCATAAGCCAGGCAAACACCTGGGCACAAACAGAACCCCCCGATACCTCCAGCTCAAACACACCCCAACCCAGCACCCAGATGAAACCTAGCTTCCTAATAAATGATAGCCGTCCGTTTACTCAGAGCCAAGCCGCACTAAAAGCCTCCAATACAGGAAACACAATGTTGCCAGCCAATCAAGACAAAAAAAGCCACAAAAGAGACAGAAGATATTAGAAACACCAATCAAGCAGAACACAGCAAACTCCAAGACCAATAAACACAGACCAAGACTCCCAACCAATCAGGATGAAGAAAAAACCATTCTGGCACAGCAGTAGGCTAGCCCCAAATTTAAAACTGAAACGGCTGTGAAAGTCTGACTCACAGACAAACACAATACAGAAGCCTGATGATGGCAGATGAGATTCTGCCAAAACGTTGCTTCAACTTTAAAAGCACAACTATAATGGCGTGGAAAAATACCTGAACAAAGCTGAATACTATACACACACACACACACACACACACACACACACACACACACACACCAGATATTATTAGATATATCATTATGATGGTCCTATATAGTTTTTCTGATAATATCTGGTATGAAAAGCTATTTTGTTAGGGGCCACAGTACCCAAAGCTCCTACTAGCTCTGCCTTGTCATTCCTTAAAAGTAAACTTCTTAGACTCCTTGACAAGAGTTGGTCCACTGAATCATATTTGACATTATCTTGCTTCAAAGGAGCTGCTTGTGTATACGTGCACCTTTGAACAAATACTCAAGGCACTTCTTTTCTCAGGTCACAAATAGAGTTGCTTCTGGACTAGAATTAATTTTTTTCCCACACTAGAAATCCAGGATCTCATTTTTTAAATGAAAATTTGAAACCATTCATTCTGTTAATTCTGCTGCAAATATATGATCATTGTGAACAGGCTCTCTCAACAAGGAAAAAAGATTCCAAGTTTCATAAAACTGAGACACATTTGGAACAGCACACAAATGCCCTACAAAGCCTTGAACCTTACAACCTCTTAGAAAAAAAATTCTGCCTTTTCTTGTTCTCCACCTTCAATTCCATTATTGATATTACTTGTACAGAAAATAATAATTTCTTTCCCTTCTCCTGTTCCTTGACTGTTGACATTCACCTTCACAATTGTAGATTCTCTTGAAATAAATTCAACACAGTTTCTGGGTCCTAAAGTCAAGAGGCAGTGATTATGTCAGTAAAATTAATGTGATGCATGGATGCTAGAGTAATTTACTTTCCATGTTGAGGTTGGAATGAACAGATTTTAAATGTTAATTTGAGTAGAAAAATGTGTTCTAAAGATGTGATATGAAAGATGTGAAAGGTATTCAGCAAGGATTGACTGTACCACTTCAGCAGAATTAGCAAATTCTCTAAAGCAGGGATCCATTCTCTCTGTGATTCAATTTGAAAAAAATTAAAAATTATAAGGACACTCAAGTCAATTTATACATAAACTATAACAAGGAATAATTGTATGTATTAATAGATGTTTGCAAATTTTGTGATACTAAAAAACACATTATTGTATGGTCTGTTCAACAAGACTAAATGATGAATAATGGAACATTCTCCAAAGTAATTTGAAAGCTAGATTTGTAAGATAATTTCTTTATCTTAGTAATTTCTTTTTGATATTATTATTCCTCATTTTAAGATGTAGCAATACAGCAGTAGGGCACAGTAAGTTATGTCCCAGGTACCATTCACTGCCTTTGAGAGAAATATCTTCAACATTCAAAAAGTATGTAATGTACTACTGTAGTGATTACAGTAGCATAGTATGGCTTTCTTGGTTGAATTACACTTCTGAAAGATTTTGTTAGTATATTGGAAAAAGAGTACTGGAGATACCAAATTGGCCTACATGACCAAATGAAGAGCAGAATGGAGGCATGGGAAGACAAAGCACTACATGGCCAGTACATTAAAAAAAACAACAGGAAAAGCAGATATGACTACAATGGAACCCAAATTTTCTGTTGTTAAGTGAAACATTTGTTAAGTGAATTTTGCTCCATTTAATTACTTTCGTGTCACAGTTGTTAAATGAATCACTGTAGTTGTTAAGTTAATGATATGGTTAAATGAATCTAGTTTCTCCATTGACTTTGCTTATCAGAAGGTCACAAAAGGGGATCATATTACCTTGGGACATTGCAACATCATAAATATGAGTCAGTTACCAAGTGTCTGAATTATGATCATGTGACCACGGGGATGCTGCAACAGTCATAAGTGTGAAAAACAGTGATAAGTTACAATTTCAGTGCTACTGTAACTTTGAGTGTTCATTAAATGAAATGTTGTAGGTTGAGGACTACCTCTAATGACAAGACCTGGCAATGGCTAAGAGGAGAAAAAAAGAGACAGATCAACTAATTCTGGCTGCATAAGACCAAGAGTTAAGAACAAATGCATACAAAGCCATCAACAGATGCCTATATAAAGAAGCTGAAGAAACAATGGGCCATTTAGTTAGCTGCTACAAGAAGATCAGAGACTGACTACAAACAATGGCATGACAAATTAGCAATAATAGCGCATTGGAAAAACTGCGAGAAATACTATTTGCCTGAAAACAATAATTGGTGGAACCATAAAATAGAGACAGTCACAGATGAAGCTAAATTGCTCTGGGACTTTAGAATTCAATCAGACAGGCAACTGTCACATAACACCCCAGACTTAACAATTGTCAATAAGAAAGAGTCTGAATAGTGATGTGCATGTGGCAATACCTGAAGATAGCAGAATAGAAGAGAAAGAACTGGAAAAGATAATAACACACAAAGACCTGAAAACAGAAATAGAACGAATGTAGCAAAATATGCAAAGATAGTCCCAATAATAATAGGTGCCTTGGGTGCAATCTCAAAACAATTGGAACACCACTTGAGCACCATTGACAGTGACAAATTCACCACCAGTCAATTGCATAAGGTGGTTTTACTTGAAACAGCATACATCATGTGATGATATCTGTAACCCCATCAAACTTCCACATATGCCTATCCCAGGTTCTTGGAAAGCACTCTATAGTAGAAAAAAAAAAATCAAATCCAGTCTGAACATCTTGCCGACTGTGGAATGAACCATAATAATAATAATAATCATATACTAATACAGTTGCTTATTTTATGCAATAGTGCCCAAATAGAGTCCAAAGGATGGGTCAAAAAAATAACCAGTCTCAAGTCCCAAAAGATCTAAATCCAGTCCACCTTGAATTCTGACTCTTACCTACTGCCAATTTGCTTTGACCATTAGTAATTCAGATTCTTATAGAATATAGAGTTTAAGTTTGCAATAACCCCTTATATACATTTGAACTGTATGGACTCCTGATTTCCTCACTTGACATTTTCACTACTTGTATCTACCCACAATGCAAGGGGGAGGGAACCTGTTAGTGTCAGCATTCCAACCAAATTCTCTACCCCAAATTCAGCACTCAGAGACAAAGTCTATCCAAGTAAGAATTTATTAGAGAAGTCACATTGGCACATCTGGGGAAAACCCGAATCTGAATTCCCGTGTTTTCTTCTAAACTAAAACTCACACCCAGCCCCTTACTGATGACCCTCAAGTTACACTCTCCAATCCACCTCCCTTTTGAACTCCTGCCAAGTCCAGTTACTTCCCTCCAAACTCCAGTGACTTGAACTTGAGCTCTAGTGAAAGAATATTGTTCTGGCTATCCTCCCTTCTCTCTTCTCTATCGTTCCCACAGTTACCCATCCTCCCTTGTGGCAGCCCCAAATCTGAATCAAGATGGATCTGGGGCTGACAGTTAGATTTGCATGAGATATAGGTATCAGCATTCAGCTAGTCTGGAGTTTATATGTTTACTGTTTGTTTTATATCTGTTATATACACTTATTTTATCCTTTTTTGTGTCTTGTTTGTAATTCTTGTTTTGTTTTTTTTATTCTGCACTTTGCATTTCATCTTTGAGAAAAAAATAAAAAAAAATTACTTAAATAAATAAAGAACCAGAAAACCTCAAAGAGAGGACCTAACAGACCAATAGATAGTTTTCTGCTGTCAGTTTTCTATATCTCATATTTATGTCATCACAAACACCGACACACACTTTAGGCATTGAGGACCTAAATTGATGGGTGGAAGGGCAGATAGATGGATCTTTCATGAAGGGAAATGAGTTGAGTACAGGTAGTCCTTGACTTACAACAGTTCATTTAGTCAATGTTCATAAGTTTAACGTACGTTTAACGTAAGTTTCACACTTATGACTATTGCAACATCTCCATGGTCACATGATCAAAATTCATATGCTTGGCAACTGGTTCATATGTATGACACTTGCAGTGTCCTGGTGTCACATTATCTGCTTTTGTGACCTTCTGACAATGGGGAATCCAGATTCACTTAATAATTACTAACTTAAGCAAATGAACCATTGTTCACTTGACACTGGTGAAAAAAGTCATAAAATGGGACAAACTCACTTTAAAATGTTTTACTTCGCAACATAAATTTTGGGTTCAACTGTGATCACAACTCAAGGATTACCTGCATTGGAGAATTGGCATCAAAAAATTCTACTTCCTTCTCTTCTCTCCTCAACCTGCTTCTGCTGCCAGTTTTCCAATTCGCTGCAGAGTAGAGAACTGAAGCAGAAGACCCTACTCCATTTTAATAGGAGGAAGGAAGGAGGTTTTTTGGTGATCAGAAAACTACCACCCACCAAAAAAAAAGATTTCCATTCTTCTTTCCCTGCTTTTCCAACAGCATGGGCTGTTATGAGAAATGGGGGAGACGACTATTGGAGAATGTTGGAATTAATTGATGGCATAAATTGAATAGTTTTCAAAATGTATAGCTAGGGTTTAGAGTGCACACCAGCAGTGGCTTTATGTGACCGGGGGGGGGGGGGCTCCCACCATTACACTTTGATTTTCAACAAACAAATTTCAATGTGCCAATGGAAGTAGAAAAATATAACAATTAAATGTTTTTTTAAAAAATTCATTAAAAAGCTGAAACAACTACAAAAAGGAAAACATTTATTGATAGAAATAACATTAAACCAATGTTTAATGTTAAATACTACTACTAATAATTTATGTGTCAGGATTCTGGCAGTTACTCCAATTAAATCATGAGTCTCGAGCCACACTCTTCAAAGGATTTATTAGAAGTCAATATGTTGGCAAAACCTGGGCATAGCCAACTCTGAGAGACGTAATTCACTGTCACCCTTGACCCTGCTTCCCCCCCCCACCGAGTGTATCATAATTCATAATCTCCAACGAAACATGTCCATAGCCAAGAGTCATCAATCATGCTTTCCAATTAGATTTTTGCATGGCAGAAGGTTCAGTCATGTAATCAGTCTCTAAAGAAAATATGAATGGAATGTACTTTCGATTCCAAACTGCAGCCTGCTCTTTGAAACTCCCCCCTTCTTTCTGTTGACAACTATAAAACGTGTATAGAAAATGTTTTATGAGTTGACATTATGCAAATACAATTCAGACAGAATTTTACAGTAAGTTACATCGAATAATAGTAGAATTGGAACAGACCAATGTATGGGGGCATGCATAAGCACACCAGGGGGTGTGCATAAGTGCACCAATCGTGCCTACCCTCCCTGTCCTATTGTTTTTTATTTTTCTTATAAGTATCTATCTTATGTATTCAAAACTATATTTATTTTTATACATGTATCTTGTAAGCGATTGATAAATCAAATAAAATGTAAAAAATAAATGTATTATTGGAGGTTTTAATGCAGTAATGGACATAGAAAAAGATTACATAAGCAGTAAAAGAAATAAGAAAAAAGAAAGAAAACACTGCCAACCTTTCCATAAAATGACACAGGAACTAAATTTAAAAGATAAGTGGAGAGAATGAAATATGCAGGAAAGACAATATATATTCTTCTTGAACCCACATAATTTCTGGTCTAGAATAGATATGGTGTAAATGGACCCAGAAATAGGAAAAGATATTGAAGAAATTGAAATAATGCCAAATTCCTGGGCAGATCATAACCCTTTGAAATTAAAGTGGAAAGGGAGAAAAAGGAGAGGAAGATGGACCTTAAATCAGGGAATGGTAAAGGACAAAAGTTATGCACAAATGCTGAGAAAAGAATTAAAACTATTCCTCAAAGATAATGCAAATGACCAAACAACAATACAAAATTTATGGGATACAACTAAAGCTTATATCAAAGGTCTAACTATAGCTTATGGAGTGAGAAAAAACAAAGATAGGATAAAACAACAAATAAAACTACAGGAAAAAACTTAAAGAACTGGAATCTGAAATGCAAGATGATCTCCAAAATGAGGAAATTAAAAAAGAGAGAGAAGTGGTTAAACATAAAACAAATTTATCTATACAAGAAGAAATGGTATGAAATCTTAGAACTCAAAACAAAATTATTTTGAACATGTCAAAGGGAGGTGGTTGGAGCACAAGTTAAAAAAAGAGAAAGAGAAAAAGTTAATACTAACATTACAAGATGAAAATGGGATTCCACACCGTATGATAGAACAAAAGAAAATTATTGCCCAAAACTACTTTAAAATGCTATATAGTCAAGATGACATACCGGAAGAAAAGACTATAAAATATTTAACCAAGAGGAACTTACCTATAATTCCAGAACTTACAAAAGAAATGTTAAATGCTAAAATTATGATGTCAGAGATGAAAGCCGCAATCAAGAAGCAAAAAAGCAATAAAACACTCAGACCAGACGGAATTCCAGCAGAAATATATAAAGAAATCCAAATCCCTTTAGAACAATTAATGTTGGACTTCTATAATGAAACAATAGAGCAAGCAAAACTTCCCAATTCACGGACAGAGGCATATATTATATTTATTCCAAAAGAGAATTCAGATGCCCAACAGATCAAAAATTATAGGCCAATTTCATTATTAAATGTTGATAAGATATTCGCTACAATAATCGCAGAGAGAGTTAAAAAAATCTTAAATGAATATATACATTCAGATCAAAATGGATTTGTACCAAAAAGACATTTAAGTAATAATACAAGAATGATAATGGACATATTAGAATATTATAAAGTACACCCAGATAAAGAAATGGCATTGATATTTATGGATGCACAAAAAGCATTTGATAATTTGAATTTTTCCATTATTACCACTATTGTATATTTTAGCAGCAAAGATACTATTAATACAAATCAGGCAAAATCAGGAAATTAAAGAACTGAGAATCAAAAAAGAATATAAAACACAAGCCTTTGCAGATGACAAAGAAGATCCTCTCGAAACAGGAAATATATTACAACAAGAAATAGAGAAATATGGTACAGTTGCTGGATTGAAGATAAATAAAGAAAAAACAAAGATAATAACTAAAAATGTCACTAATAAAACAGAAAGAGGAGTTGGAAGGAAAATTAAAGATACAGACAACAAATAAGGTGAAATATCTTGGGATTTAGTTAACAGCAAAATGTTCATCTATAAAAGGAGATAATTATGATAAATTATTAATACAAATACAAAAAGATTTGGATAATTGGGGGAAACTATAACTCACTGATAGTAAGAATTGCCACGATAAAAATGAATATTCTGCCCAAATTATTATTCCTTTTTCATGTAATTCCAATAAAATTAGAAAAAATGTTTTTTGAAGAACTAAATAAGACAATGACAAACTTTATTTGGCAAGGGAAAAAGGTGCGAATAAAATTGAAACTTTTGCAGGATAGTAGAAACAAGGGAGATCTTGGACTCCCAGATTGGGAGCTCTATTACAGGCCAAAGTCTTAACATGGATTAAGTGTTGGGTAAATCTAAAAAAATAAACGAGTATTGACAATAATGGGACACAATCTGCAGATTGGTGGCATGCGTTTATATGGGAAGGGAAAGATACATTCCATTCATACTTCCAGAGGCACAAAGTTAGAGACACTTTATTATCTGTATGGGAAAGAATCAAGAGAAACCATTACATGAAGATCACCATAGAAGCAATGGTGTATCCCAATGTCCTTGACTTAAATAAAATAGTGAGATATAAAGAATTATTGGATGGATAGGGAAAATTGAAAACTAATCAAGAATTGAAGGAACAAGGCATAAAAATAGACTGGTGGCCCTATTTATAAATTCAAACAAGATATAAGAAAGATAAAGAAGAATTTTGAATACATAAAGATCAGCAGGAATTAGATAAAATATTACAAGGGTCAGATGAAAAAATGATTACCAAAATATATAATTATCTCCTAAGATACTGAATGGAAGAGGAAGTGGTAAAAGAGACCATGATAATTTGGAAATTTGAAAAATTTTGATTACAGCTTTAATTTGGAAGATTGGGAAAAATTATGGGAAATAAACTATAACTATAACTCTATCAGCAGCATACAAAGGGAATTTATACAAAATGTTTTACTGTTACCATTTACCCCCAGCAAGATTGGCTAAGATGTTCCCTAAGAGATCAGCAAATTGTTGGAAATGTAATTATAAACAGGGAATCTATTTCCATATGTGGTGGAAATGCCCTCAAGCTAAAAAATATTGGTTTAAAATTAGGAAATGGCTGGAGGAAATTACAAAACAGGAAAATGAATTGAGACCAGAGACATTCCTATTGCATATGTTAAGAGATAAAATATGTAAGAAACTCCAATATATTATATTACATATAATAATTGCAGCAAGAATAGCCTTTGCCCAGAATTGGAAAAGTGGCAGCATTCCCTCTGATATTATGATAATAAAAAAGGTTTTAGAGTGTGCAGAAATGGATAGGCTTTCAATGGAAATGAAGGAGAGAGAAGAGACAAATTACTACAAAATTTGGAATTTATGGTATAATTGGCTGCAAGGAAGACACAAAATAGAGAGATGAAATGAAAGGTTATGGTGTGATGAAATAATTTGGTATGAATAGGCATAACTATGTATATTTATTATGTATAAATATGTAAATAACTACATAAATATATGAAAATATGATATAAATCAAATGTAAAATAATTGTAATAATATTTAGTAATATTTTATATACTTAAGAATATGTCAAAGTGAGTGAATACTATTACGAATATGCTGCAATGAATGGAAATATGTTTTTAATTGTTTTTTAATTGTAGAATTTGTTTGATAGTTTTTTAAATATTAAAAAAAACCTACACTAACAAAGGAACTAAAGTTTGTAAAAAAAAAACATTAAAAATGTTATTTCCTCCAGCAAATCATTCCAGCAATGAATGGGCCAGCAATCTGTTTAGCAATCTGGTTTTAGAGGAGAGAGGAAAGAGCAGAGCTGTTATTTTTAGTTCTTCAGGGAAATGACTGGCAAACAGACAACTTAAGCTTTAAAAAATAGTTAATCCACAAAATGCACAAAAGACCATCAGCAATTTGTACATCTGCATGCACAAAAAATAGCAGACAGCCAAATAGAGTTTAGAAAACCTTGCTATCTGTTATAATGATATAAATTCAAATTCAACCTAGCCCATTTTGCAGGTAAAATAGGAACAAATGGGAAATAAATTTCTTTCATATATAGCTTTTTTTGGCTCAAAATTAAATTCCAACATTTTCCAAGTTTTTCAAAATTAAAAATGAAGGTTAACTGGGCTTGCAAAGTTGTCTGTGTGCATTATATTGTAGGAAGTTAGCACCAACCACTCTCCTAGAAAAATGAATTATCCTAGTATTGAAAGAAATATCCTCTGGGTTCAGTTCCAAGTGGGGAAAAAGACACTGGAAACATGGAGGCTGCTTGGAAGGTTTAATGGTGGACAGGACCACATGGCCTCGAGCTCCAGATTGAAAAGGAAGAGATCAATAAAAAGGGCTGAGGTACTGAGAGTGCCTGGATTTTATACCCTCTGTTGGGATTTGAATTTGAGTTTGTATTCTGATTGGTTGTCAGATTCCCATGGGCAACTCTGTAGGCTGTCCTGAGTTCCAGGCTTGGTCTAGCCTTGCTGGATAATTTATGCCCTTAAAAGGGCTTTTGGCAATTGCTATAATTTTACCTGGAGATCTTTCTTTCGTAAAGTATTCTGGCCCAGGCCTTAATGGCCCACCCTTTAACAAAGGTGGGGGTGAGTTTCTGCTTCTTTTTAGAGGAAATATTCTGCCTTTTTAATATTTCCTAGGCTATTTCAATTTTCTAGGAGGGGGTGGATGCTTCCCACACTAGGAAATATTAAAAAGGCAGAATATTTCCCCTAAAAAGAGAAGTAGAAATTCAAAAGCAGAAACTCATCTCAGAAGCAGAAGCTCACCCCCATCTTTGTTAATGGGTGGGCCATTAAGGCCTAGGCCAGAGTACTCTACATAACAAAGGCTTCTGCCCATCTCACCACCTGGCCTGGGAAGATTTCATCAGCCAGCACTCAGGTGAAGCCATGTGGTCCAGACAAAGCCTACAAAGTTAGCTAAGACCCCCGCCCCAATGGGATACATTTCTTGCACAGGAACAGGAAACACTAAGGTGGGCCCAACAGAGGATATATAACTAAGGGATTCTCAGCATCTCAGTCTTTTCCTTCTTTTCCTTCACCCAACATCTGATCATCCTTTTCACTTTGGAGCTCCAAGCCATGTGATCTTGTCCACCATTAAACCATCTTTCCAAACAGTCTCCATGTTTCCAGTGTCTTTTTCCCCACTTGGAACTTAACCCAGAAGGATAATTCTTCCAACAATTTGGCACCCAAGCAGATGGGACTCCAAGCTAACCTAACCAATGGACCAGGCCCAGGTAAGATCCCCTTACTGGCAAGCAGACCCATTGAGTCTGTGGATGAGTTTTCCTGAACCTTGGCTGTTGCGTTCGGAAAAGATTGAGCTGAAGTCTCCACTCTGGTCTGTGTTTCCAGCGGGAACACGGACCATTCCTTTTGGCTGATGCTGTTGACAGCTGACTATAAAAGGGAGCTGTCAAATGGCATCAGCTGTTCCTCAGCAGCTGGCTGCCTTGTTAGTGTGGCAGCCGTGGCAACCCTTTATTGTTTCAATAAAGTTAAAAGCTGAAGTTTGCTCCTCATTTGCCTCAGCTATTCCACTGCTCTACAAAACTGGCGACAAAGGTGGGATACATATAAGAGGCAACCGAGCAAAGAATCGCTGAGCGAAGTCACTACAAAAAGAGCCGAAGCCACTACCGAGCTGTATGTCACTTTAAGAGCTTACTGTCACTATTCGCAAGCGCGAATTTCAACTTTCCTCAGAAGATCCGGCACCGCTGAGTCGAGATGACTTCGAACCCTGCGTTCTTGCCTTTCAGACCGACAGCAGAAACATGGGAGTCCTACAGAAACCAATTTGACTGTTTCCTAGATGCCATAGACAACACTGACATTTCCAACCATAGGAAAAAATCCTACTTTTTAAGTTTTTGCGGAGCCACAGTGTTTGACACTGCTATGGCATTGTTGGCTCCATGTTCAATTAAGACTGTTCCATGGGAAGAATTGTAGGAAATTCTTTCTAACCACTATTCCCCTAAGCCCTCCTGAATTGCCAGGCGTCATGCTTTTAGAAGACGGATTCAGGCTGAGGGAGAGACTATTAGTGGGTACATGGCTGCCCTATGAACAGCTGCCTTGCACTGTGGGTTTAGAGACTATCTGGAGGACATGTTATTAGACCAACTAGTTTGTGGAGTCAGGGATTTAAGGCTACAAAGGCGTCTATTGGCTAAAGGGGATTTAACCCTTAAATTAGCAATTGAAGAATCTCAAGTTGCTGAACTGTCAGCACTTTCAGCAGCAGAAATTCAGGGGAATTAGCCAGAGCAGCTCAGCCATCCATTACGATGAAGTCTCCACAGAGGAAGGCTCTGGAGAGCCTAGTGATGTAAATCGCCTCAGGCAGCCCAAACCCAGTCAAAGGGAAAACAGATCAATCCCCAATCAACCGCCATGGTCTCAACCCATCTGTCTAAGCTGTGGGGGAAACCACTTCAGGGCATCCTGCAAGTTCAGGAATGCCATTTGTCTAAAATGCCAAAGAAAGGGTCATGTAGTCAGGATCTGTCAAGCAGGAAAGACATTTGCCCAACCACAGAAGCCTCAGACAACTCAGCATTTACAAAAACAAATTGAAGACTGTTTCACCTGCTATCAAGCCAAGCTGACTAACAAAGGCTCTAACAAAATCAGTATTTTTGTTTCTTGCAGGATAGAGGTAGACACTGGCTCAGCACTGTCCATCATCTCATGGAGCACCTTGAAACAACTGCTTCCCAGAATGGCTAAGAAGAGGCTTCAAAGCTGCAACTTAACCCTACGTGACTACCAAGGCAGAACCATCCCAGTTATTGGAAAAGGCTAGTTTTTTATTCAATTTCAAAATTTTAAAGGTCACTTGCCTTTAGTAGTGGATGGTGCACTCCCAAGCCTGTTGGGGTTAGACTGGTTCCCTGCCCTTGGCCTCCATGTAAGCGGAATCCACTCTATTGCATATGCAGAGGTGGACGCCTTGTTTAATGACTATGTTGATGTGTTCAGCGAGGGCCTGGGTTGTTACTCGGGAACCCCAATATCTTTCAACTTGGACCCTCTAGCAGTCCCAATCCATTTAAAGCCTTGAAGGGTACCTTTTGCAATCCGCCCCAAACTAAACACGGAGCTAGACAAATTAATTAAACAGGGCATATTAGAGCCTGTGGACTTCGCAAAATGGGAAACCCCAATAATGACACCCCTGAAGAAAGATGGCAGTTTGTGTGGATTGCAAGAGCTCTTTGAATAAATATTTACAAATCAGCGCTTATCCAGTCCCAGTTATCCAGCACCTGCTGCATTCTTTTGAGCCAGGAACCATTTTCGCGAAATTAGACATGTCACAGGCCTATCAACAGTTCCCTGTTGATGACGCAGCCACTGAACTACAAACTATTGTAACGCACAGGGGTGCTTTTAAATGTAGGTGCCTCCAATTTGGCGTTAGTGTGGTCCCAGAATTTTCCAATCATTAATGGAAAGACTACTTCAAGGATTACCTGGCGTAATAGCTTATTTCGATGACATTTTAATATCTGCCCCTGACAAGCCTTGGTTACTGCAAAAAGTCAAGGGAGTCCTTGATTGTTTCAGAAAGTATGGTCTCAAATTAAAAAAAGAGAAATGCACTATTGCCACCCCACAGGTCGAATTTTTGGGGTACAGAATTGACGCCTCTGGTATTCACCCAGTCGAATCCAAAGTAAGGGCTATTCACGAGGCACCCACCAACTAACAAAACCGAACTCCAGGCTTTTTTAGGACTTCTTAACTTCTACGCTTCATTTTTGCCACATAAGGCTTCCATTGCAGAACCTCTGCATAGACTCTTGGATAAACAATCCTCGTGGCATTAGAGACCTAAGGAAGCCCATGCTTTCCGTGCAGTCAAATCATTGCTTACATCTGATGCTGCTCTGATCCAATTTAATGAGCATTTACCTTTAGTTTTAGTAGCACATGCTTTTCCTTTTGGCATAGGTGCCGTTTTAAGTCATAGACTGCCTAATGGTTCTGAGGCACCTATTGCCTTTTTCTCCAGAACTTTTCCCCAGCTGAGCGCAACTACAGTCAAATTGACAAGGAGGCTTTGGTTGCAGTTGCTTCTGTCAAAAAATTCCATGAGTTTCTATATGGACATCATTTCGAGTTAGTTACGGATCATAAGCCTCTGTTGGGTCTTCTGTCAGGCGATAGACAAACTCCTCAGATTTTGTCTCCAAGAATGACCAGGTGGACTTTATTTCTGGCTGCCTATTCCTATACACTGGTTCATCGAGCTGGCCAGAGTCTCAGCCACGCTGATGCCCTTAGTCGCTGCCCTCTGCCTGTTCCAGTTGAGGATCCTGCACCAACTAATGCTGTGTTCCTGATCAACGATCTCAAGCTTCCCATCACCACCTTTGATATTGCTGCCCACTCTGCCAGGGACAAGGTAATCTCCCAAGTCCTTGACTGGGTGGGAAGGGGATGGCCTGCAGTTCATTATTCCCCCAAATTTCTACCCTTCAAAGCTCGCCAGCAAGAATTGTCTTCTTTAAAAGGCTGTTTACTTTGGGGAACTAGGGTAGTTATCCCTTCCAAGTTGCAGACCTCAATTTTAAAAGTCCTGCATGAAGGGCATCCCGGCATTGTCAGGATGAAAGCCCTAGCTCGCAGTTATGTATGGTGGCCGGGCATGGATACTCAGATCACAAGCTGGGTGAATGCTTGTCAGCCATGCCAAACCACCAGACCTGCTCCACTAACAGCCACTCCAGGCATATGGGAAGATTCAGGGGCCCCTTGGTCCCGGGTGCATATTGATCTGGCTGGCCCTTTTCACAGACGTACATTCTTGGTGATGGTTGATTCTTTTTCTAAATGGGTAGAGCTGACCTTGGTGACCTCCACAACTTCAGAAGCTGTCACTAAGGCTCTATCGAGGATATTCGCTACCCATGGCCTCCCTGACACCATCATGTCTGATAACGGCCCCTAGTTAACTTCCTGTGAGTTTGAGGTTTTCCTAGCTAACCTGGGAATCAGGCACGCACTTACCGCTCCTTTCCACCCTGCCAGTAATGGTCTGGCTGAAAGGGCAGTCAGATCTGCTAAGGAGGTTCTGGAAAGGCTTGGGCCCATAGATTGGCACTCTAGGCTTGCTAAGTATCTTCTAGCCCAGCACACAACTCCCTGTGCCACCACAAATAGGTGTCCGGCTGAACTTCTCATGGGTAGACATCTGAGGACTACTTTAGACAGACTCCATCCATATTACACCCCAATCACACCTCTAGGATCACATAGCCAGAAAAGGAAGTTTGCTGAGAGTGACCAGGTCTATGCCAGGAACTATGTGGGGCACCCTTTGTGGATGCCTGGGTGGATTGTGGCAGTAACTGGTCCTAAGTCTTACAGGGTCCAATTGCAAGACGGTCGCATTTGGCGCTGCCATGTCGACCAACTTAGAAGGCATTGGAGTTCATCTACGGATGGCCCTCAGGATGTTCCTGCTGCAGAGAAACACCGGCGCCCGAAGAAACTCTCCACGAACCCGACAGCGACACAAGCCTACTTGAGCAGTCATCGGTCCCTCACCTGGAGCTTCCTGAAGCCGAGACACCAGCTTTGTCATTGACAGAAACTGCCCGTCAAGCAGATGAGCTCCATCCAGCAGCAGTTCTGTCAGAGCCCAGAAGATCTGGCCGCCTGTGCAAGCGCCCGAGTTACCTAAATGACTACGCATGCTCCATTCTGGGGGAAAGGAATGTTGCGTTCAGAAAAGACTGAGCTGAAGTCTCCACTCCGGTCCGTGTTTCCAGCGGGAACATGGAATGTTCCTATTGGCTGATGCCATTGACAGATGACTATAAAAGGGAACTGTCAAATGGCATCAGCTGTTGCCCACCAGCTGGCTGCCTTGTTAGCGCGGCAGCCACAGCAACCCTTTCTTGTTTCAATAAAGTTAAAAGCTGAAGTTTGCTCCATGTTCACCTCAGTTATTCCGCTGCTCCACAACATTGGCCATTTGGAAAAAAAGTTTTAAAGGGGTTTTGAGTGTTGAGCTCAAAGGTTGCTAGGAAGGAAGGTGCATACCTCTAAATTCTAAATTGAAACCATGGAAAATATGTGTATGCCAGCATGTGTGTGAGTGAGAGGGCCCTTCTCCCAAACACAACTGGATCTTGCTTCCTCTGTGCATTTCCTAACTGCAGAAAGACCAAGAGTCTGGAGAGCATGGGGGGTTTGCTAGAGCCCAGGACCTTGTTAGAGAACCCACTTCTGTGGGTTGGCCTAATTTGAATTAATATGGATTATTTTATTGTTAGCTATTTAAAATCTATGTCCTTAATAATCCACAGAGACATTCATAGATTCCATTTGCACTCCAATGTACAGGTATGTATCTCAGTTTGAGCTTAATTGCTGATCTATTTTTGCAAAAAGTCTGGCCAGGGATAGAGACTTCTTTCATGACTTTATCCTATAAACAGCAGCCTGGTGTTATAATGTGCTGAATCCAAACCCGTAAAAAAATGAAAATGAGTAAATAGAACAAGAAGGCAGTGTTGTGTAGCAGTTAAATTATCAGGCTACATAACACAAGATTGTAAATCCTGTAAATCTGTCTGGGCACTAAGCCAGGTGATCATGGGCTAGATAGCTTTATGAAAGAAGTGCAAACTATTTGCAGAAAACCTTGTCAATGCAGTCACAAAGGGTGATGGTGGTGGTAGAGGAGGAGGAGGAGGGGGAGGGGGAGAAAGAGGAGAAGAAGGAGAAGGATAAAGAGAAAAAACATTATGTCTGGTTTAAAATAAAAAGATGAATTTATGTAATGTTTAAAACTCTGAACAAAAGCATGAGGTATATGTGGAACAAAAACATTCCTGAATGTGGTCACTTAATATACAGCATATGAATGACAAATGTAATGTTTAATTGAGAGCTTATAAAGCAACAGTGCTAAAGCTTATTTTTAAATATCTATATTGCCTCAGTTCTGAATGTAAGAAGAAACTCGATATTTTTTTTTAAGTTGGGGGAATATATTGAACTCTTGTCTTTCCCTCAGATATACAAGTATAACTATGCAGTGATTTTATTTACTAGCTGATTTTATGAAAGAACTCTTAGTTAAATCTGAACTGGTATATTCCAACAGTTTCAGCACTTTATATTCTGTTTCTAAGCACTGTATCTCAAGAAAGGATGCAAATCAAGACTTAGGGCTCCATGACACTGTAAAAAGAAAAGGTCAGTCTCATTAAGCCAAGAGACAAGAGAATATGCCATTCTTGCTCTAGTTGAAGCCTTAAAAAACTTTAATTCTCACTTCCTTTGCTATCCACCTTAAGAAACTGCCTATTAACTGCTTTAAAGAAGTTAGGCACCTTCAAAATGACAAAGGTTGAAAGCACTGGGTGAGTGCCTTCAACCTGTAATATAAGAAAATGAAACTGTATCTTGGGGACTTCCGGTTTGAAGGGCTTCGGCGACAGACAGGAATCCGTGATCGTGCACGGTTTCTGTCTGGGGTCGCCGCTGGAACTCCCCGAGCCGGCTGGTTTCGGGGCTAAGCCACCCCGTAGAGGTGGTGAAGAGGGGGGAGACTGCCAGCAGGGTTGAGGAGAGCCGCATCTCTCCTCCTCAGCTGGCCATTACTCCCTTTCCCGAAGGTGGTTGCAACGGTGGTCAGAAATGGCCACCACAAAGAAGAACTCGACCGGAAAAGAATGTGCAGGAGGAAGATAAGAAGTGAAAGTTTTGGCTGACCGGGTTAAATTGTAAAAGCAACAACTAAGGTACCCTGGAATTTAAACTTACAAAAAATAACATCGCTCCCAAAGAAGAGTCGGAAGCAGCGAAGGAAAGTGAAAAGGGAAAGGTTTGGCTTTTTTTTCTCTTCTCTCTCCTTCCTTATACTGACAATTAAGAGACTTAAATAAGAAATTGGAAAAATCCGCTTTGACATCAATAGGCAATTAAGCTGAAAATAAAACAAAATGCCAAAGGGATAATAAAGATTTCTGGACATTAAAAACTTTCTTTTTCATAAGCAGTAAGGGAGAGAAAAAGAATAAGGGCAGGATCTGGAAGAGGGAGGAGACTGCCTGGAATTAAAAAGAATCTACAGTAAAACTTCAACAAGACTTCTAAAAGATACATTTTAACTGAAACTTTGCAACTAAATAGTAACCCCAGGAAGAGAAAGTGAAAAAAAAAGAGCAAAAAAGAAACAGCTTGCATGTATTTGGATTATTTGGTGATCTTTGGATTTTCGGTTATTATATTTGAATGACTAAAATCAATCGGGTGGTTGTTTAAAAATTTATACAATGGCACCACTTCTGGATGAATTGAAAAATGGAACTTAAAAAGTACAAAGAAGATGCACAAGAAGGGAAGGGTTCTTTTGGCTTCATTTTTCAATTCTTAGAAATGGAGATTTGGAACTATGAGAAACAAAAAGAAAAGACTGCAAAACAAGAAGACTGGGACAAAGAAGAAGCCATCTTTAATGAACAAGTAATTTTATGTGGGGAAGAAAAAGGAAAGGGAGGAAAGAGAATGGAGAATTTAAGACTTAAAAAAACAACCAAAGAAAAGAAAAATAATAAGTATAATACTGGAAAGCAACAGAAAAGGGGAATACAGAAGAGAGAAATAGAGGTAGAGAGACAAGGGGGTAAAAAGGGGAGAGAGAAGAAGAGAAGGAAGAAGGAAAGGATAAGACGTTACAAAGGATTGGAGCAAGATATAGAGAAACAGGACCTATTTAGAGATAATGGGTAAAAATCTAACTGAAAAAGGGATTCTGTAAAGGTACATAAGATTGTATTGTTATATTTGTAATAGAAATAACTAGAAAATTGGAAACAACGTATGATTAAAATGAGGGATAAAATAGTTAGTGTAATTTAGTGAAATGTTTGTGAATAAAATAAGTGAAATAAAATAAATGAGAAAATTGAATTAGGAAGGAACGGGAACATTTTACTTAGTTAATGTTTTATAAAATATAAGTGAAGTGGGGGGAATTAACTATGGAAAGCTTATAATTGTTCCCATAGAAGTATGATATTTAATTGAAAAGTAATGTTAAAGATGTTAAGACTTTAATGAATATTAATATTAATGATAGAATTGAATTGGAATGGAATGTTGTTTTAATTATATACATTTATATATATCTTTCTTTTTTAAAGAATACAGTGTGTATTTTAAGAATGTACCAAGCAGAATCCAAATGGAAGTTATGTATTATATTGAATGTTACAACTTTAGGGAAAAGATATAAAGGCGTCATACTCCAATCAGTAACTACAGAAGAAATTTTGTTTAATGAGAAAAGATAATAGATAATTGAAATAGGACAGACAAAAAATATAAATACACTGATTTGAATTGAGATGAGATAATTAAAATAAAATTGAGAAAATTAAAAGAGGGAAGAAGCTATGCAGAAAATGTAAAATAGTAATAAGATATGGAATAGAATATAAAAATGAGCATGAACCTGAATTTGTGTCTGTATGAAGAAATGTAACCTGGGGTTATGCTGCTTTCAAAAAAGATGTTTTATTTGTATTTTTTTTCTCTTTGTGAAAACTCAAATAAAATTTACAAAAAGAAAAAAGAAAAAAAAAGAAAATGAAACTGTATCTTTATGAACTTAATTTGAACAATTCAAATTAAACATAAAAATCAGTTCAAGATTTTGTTTATTGAAAGTTTAAAATGAATTAAGGGCTCAGAAGATGTTAAATTTTAATATTCAAGACTTTGAAATTATTATTAAAGAATACATGCATTTCCATGGAAAAGAAAAATGACATTCAATATTGGAGATATAACAGCCAACCTAATAGTGTTCAAATATATGGTAGAAGAATGACAATGGGATTTTGAATCAGCTTTGTGAGCAATGTTGTGAACTTTTACTGCTGTCTGATCTATTCAGGATATCTTGTTGACTTGATCCTATATTTTGACTTGTCTGTGCTTCCTCTATTCCAAATATTGTATGAAAGCAGCTGTGGATGATATGGGGGTCTTCAGAGTGATTCAGGACAAAGACAGAATTGTCTAGCTGTGGCTTTAGGAGAAGTAAACCTAATTTGGAAACTTGCAATTCACCAAAGTGGATATACTGAATTTATGTAGTCTTGCATTAAAGGTAGGAACCCTCGCTTTTTGCCTGCACATTTTAAGTATGTCAACATAAAACTCTGTGCCATATTGCCTATGCAAGTTCACTATCTTTGAAAATTATTTTTGTGAGCTCCTCTCCATTTCAAATTTTCTCTACTTTCAAACTTTAAAAAAAATCATTGTAACATTTGGATACAGTTGAAAGAATTGGAAAAAAATGAAATAATAATATGCAGAAGTGAAACTGGGAGCGCAAAATGTAAAACTTGATTGACCAGCTAGGTCACCAAAACTTTATTAGATATAAGAAGATAATTTATTTGCTTAAATGCAGACAGATATTAAACACATTTTAGAAACTGTCTAGCGTTTCTGTGTATAGAGTTACATATCTAAATCAAATCTGTCTAAGGTATATTAAATGTATTATTTTCTTCAACATATATATTAGGAATAGCTAAATATGTATGCTATATTAAAGATACAAAATGTACATTATCGCAGTTGGCATTATACTATTTCAAAATAGTCATGTATTTTTATCGTTGAACACTTACTCAAATAGAGTAAGGAGAAGCACTGAAATTGCTAAGAGTCATTCACTTACCGTATTTGCCGGCGTATAAGACGACTTTTTGCCCGAAAAACATGCCTCCAAGTGGGGGGTGGTCTTATACGCCGGTATATCCACTGCCGGCTTTCGGATGCTTGTTGGACGCAGCGGCGCGCTCTGGCTTCCCGGATCCCCTGCGTCGCTTCCGCTTCATCCCGCTCGCCTCGCTCCGCCCGAGGCTGCAGCCTTCCTGCTCTTCCCACGGCCCCTGGCACTCCGCCCTGCCGCTGCAGCCCCGGGGATTTCTGGAGGGCGTTTCTGGTGGTGGTGGGGGGGTCGTCTTATACGCCGGGTCGTCTTATACGCCGGCAAATACGGTACTTGGAAATCATAGTGTCAGAATTTTCTGTTTGCCAGATGAAAAGAAAAATACAGCTAGAAAATACACATTCTCCTTGAACAATTTCTTTAAAATAACTGATTTTTTCCCTGTAGCAGTAAGTAACATATAGTTTGCCATGAATTAATGAATCATATAGCACCGACTAATCCTTTTCTATTTTTTTCTATTTTTAAAAAATTAAATTATTATTATAAAATACAAAATACAAAAATAAATAAAAGAGCAATGAGGAGAAAGGGGAAAGAGAAGTGAGAAAAGGTAGGGGGAAAAAGAAAAAAGCATGCTAAGATTGATAAAATCTGAACTTAGAAAATGAACATGTAAAACATTGTATGATTCAGTGGGCAAGGAATTCTGGATATGTGATGCTTGAGTTCTGGATATGTGATGCTTACACAATGGCAGAATATGTGGATGAAGGGTTTAAAATTTACATTAAATTATTTAATTTTTATAAGATGATGTATCACTGGTATTTAACACCAGATAAGTTATCTAAGATGTATAAAGGTATGACAAATGAATGTTGGAAGTGTAAAAATAAACAAGGGACTTTTTATAATCAATGGTGGACATGTGCTAAAGCAAAAAAAAAAAAAATTGGAATATAATTCACACTCTGATACAGAAAATCCTGAAAATGGAGATAAAAATGAAACTATATTTTTTCCTTTTGGGACTAATGGAAAAAGAACTGGAGAAAAAAATTAGAACTATATTATTACTATATTATTACTATTACTGTTGACAGCAGCAAGACTATAGTATGCACAAAAATGGAAAAACACTTTGGTACCTAACACAGAAGAATGGTTGCAGAAGTTGATGGAGTTGACTGAAATGGCAAAATTGATTACTCTGATTAAAGTAAAGAACATGAGTACTTTTGTTTCTAAGTGGAAACTGCTTCTGAATTTTGTGCTTGATGTGGAAAAGAATGTAACTTTGACTTTGGGTTTTATAGATTAGATTATAAAAATGATTTGTTAATATTATTATCAAAAAACAAAAAGCTCTGATTTGATACTAATGCCTTATATTACTGCAACAAAGAGAATCAGAAGTCAAGACTAATCCTTTTTCAACTTTGTCTCTATAGTTAGTTTCAAAGTATCCAAACAACTTTTAATTTGAAGACAGAGTGGTTATACAACTGAAGAGGTGACAGGTACAATGCCCATTGATCTGGTTACTTGCGAGGCAGTAGCCATGCCCATCATGGGGGTGCTGCACCAGCATTAACTATTTAAGCCTCCCCAAAGAAAAGGATATTGCTGGAACAACATGTCTGGTTGCCTTGCTTCGTGTTCCTGCTTCCTGCCTTTGGAATTGTGTTTGGACCTTAGATGGGTGCCTTGACTTTGTGCTTTTGACTTTGGTATATGAAGAAACTGAGGAAAAAACAACAACAAAATTTTGTCCTTAAGAGGTAGGCCGTATTTTATCTGGCTTTGTTAAACAGAGACAATTACCTGCTGGATTTTTTTTATTTCATTTCCCTTGCCTAGATCTCAGAATGGCAGAGGATTCTTAGAGGTGAAATGAACTGTGGAAGAACAAAAACACAACTAAAATGACCACATAAAAAAACCAACAGAGCTTTTGCTGAAGGAGGTGAACAAGGGAAACGTCTTGAAAACGAGATTGAAAGCAGAATACCACAAGGAAACAATTGAGCATGGAGTTTCTAATTGGAAAAAGAAGCCTATGCACAGTCAATACCTAAAAGACATTGAAGGAAAGGTAGATTCAAAGCTAACATAGAGATGGTTAAGTCAGAGGTCCTGAAGAAAGAAACTGAAGGTTCATTTTGCAGACCAATTCCATGAAAGCAAAAATTCCGCATGTCAGTAACAATAGCAAATTCACTTATGTGACAAGAAAGATAAAATAGTGGATCACCTTATTTGTGGCTGCAGCAAAATCTCACAAACTGATTATCTACAATGTCATGATCAAGTTGCCAAAATCAAGCTTTGCCAGAGATTTGGGTTTGAATTAGCAAAAATCACTGGGAACACCAAATTGACAAAAGTTCTTGAAAATGAAGAGGTCAAGGTCTTGTGGGACTTTCAAATCCAAACAAACAAACATCTGGCCCACAACACATCTGACATCACTATTGTGGAAAAGAAAGAAGTCTAGTTTACTGATATTGCCATACCAGATTATGCATGAATTGAAGAGAAACATTAGAAAAAATAATGAACTACCACGATCTCCAAATTGAAGTTGAGCAACTGTAGAGGAAGAACTCAGTGTGTTATTACCAATAGTAATAGGAGCCCTTGCAGCAATACTCAAAGGGCTGCCAAGATAAGTGGAAATTCTGAACTTACCAGATCTGAATATTGTGACTTTATTTTTTTAAAAAAATTACTATTAAAAATTACTGTATACTCAGACACTTCCTTAATAGCTCTTAGGTTCTTCTGGTTAGGAGGAGGAGAGGAGGAGGAGGAGGAGGAGGAGGAAGAGGAGGAGAGGAAGAGGAAGAGGAGCAGGAGAAGGAAGAGGAAGAGAGGAGGAGCCTAAATAATACTAAAAACATACTATAGCATTATAGAATTTAGATGGAAAAGGATTGTCAGCCTGCAAGCAACGATGAGTGTGTTTTATTTACATTCAGCATTTTGTTTATAATTGTTATGAATAATAGATATGAATAAATAGATAGCTGATGAAAAGGTGCAATGCAGAGGGCTTCTGGTAGTGATGTCACAGTGAAAAGGGGAAAAGAGAATGGTCTCCATTCCTTGACCCCACTTTTTTTGCTTTTGCGGCCTTCGTGGGTGCGGAGAGCCTGGAGAGCTGTGAGGAATAGAGGGGATACCTGGACGGCGGTGTGGTGAAAGGCAATCACCTGCTGCCACAAAAGGAAACTCCTGAAACTGAAAGTGAAAGTGCCTGTCTTACTAATATTGCAGGTGTTAGGGATATACACCCTAGCAGAACATGCAACGGCAGTCTAGCAGACAGGCAGATATGTGAGACAAAACGTTGTAGTAGCTTACACTCAGTAAGACAGATACACTGTGCAAGTTAAATAGTTTTTTTATTCCAGCAAGAGTTATAGCATAGTCAAAAGTCCATATGTCATACACTAAGTTCAGTCAATCCGGGGGTTGTTCAGTTTGCAAAGTCCAGTGTCGAAAAAGAGTTCATTAAACTTACAATCAATCAGTCCAGTGATATATCTCTTTTGCAGTCAGAGATATGAAGAAAAATCAAACCTCTTTTCTTCTTTCAGCAAACACGCAGTTATCACCATCAATCTATCATTGTCAGCAATCCATATAAGCCAGGGTAAACAGTGAGCTCTCTTGCTCCCTCTTATGGTGATTTTACAACCTCACCCAAAAACTTGGTTTACAGTTTAAAGTGATACATACACTTAAACTCACTAACATAGTTTATATATATTATTTTTATCCAAACTAAGTTAGGTAACCAATGTTATCCCTAACATTCTCCCCTTTTGGGTAATACAATAATATATACTGTATATACTCGAGTATAAGCCTAGTTTTTCAGCCCAATTTTTGTGCTGAAAAAATCCCCCTCGGCTTATACTCGAGTCAGATTCCCCTCTGAAAAAAAAATGGTGTGGAGTCGCGGCCTCCGGTGGCAGCGACTCCCAACAGCCCCAGCCAGGAAGGGAAAGGCAAAAAGCGCTTTGCCTTTCCCTTCCCGAGGCGGCGGGACTGGGGCCGCGCCAGCGGTAGTGACTCCTGACTCAGGGGGCCTCCGAGGGAGGGGAAGAGAGTGACTCCTGCCTCCCGCTGTCATCATCATCTTCTTCTTTTGGGTTAGTGAATCAATTAAACCTTTCATGATAGTGAGATCGTTTCCCAAATTAATTATTTTTATTTTTGAAATTTACCAGTAGCTGCTGCATTTCCCACCCTTGGCTTATACTCGAGTCAATAAGTTTTCCCAGTTTTTTTGTGTAAAATTAGGTGCCTCGGCTTATATTCGGGTCGACTTATACTCGAGTATATACGGTATATCTATTTACAATTTCAACCCATAGTTTTCACAATTTTCCTTGTACTTTACTGCACCTTGGGCTTTTGTAAATCCATCTGCAAAATTTTCTTCAGTTATGCAGTAGACCAATCTTATCAGACCATTTTTCACAGATTGTCTAACATTCAAATATCTAAGGTCAGTGTGCTTAGATCTAGTCTTTACAGCAATATTTGTAGCCAACCTTATGGCTGCTTGATTGTCCTCATACACTACAATGGCATCTTTAACAGTTACTCCCATATCTAACAACAACTGTTTATACAGAATTAAATCAGTACATAATAATGATAAACATGAAAATTCTGCTTCCATTGTGGACATACTTATGTGTTGCTGTCTAATTGACCTCCAACCAATCAATGTTTTACCTAGTAGTATAGCAATACCTGAAGTTGATTTTCTAGTTTTTATATCTGTTGCAAAACTTGCATCAGCATATGCACTTAAAATCAAATAATCTTTTGGCTCTAAATACAATGCATAGTGCATTGTCTTTTTAAGATACCTTAATATACGCTTTAGCGCTTGCCAGTGACGTTCATTTGGTTCAGCATTAAATCTCGCCAATTGATTAACTCCATATGCAATATCTGGCCTTGACCAATTACTTATATATGATAAACTACCTATTAATGACTGATAAATAGTCTTATCAAATTTTGAACTTTGAGCATCAGTACGACAAAATTCCTGACTCATTGGAGTTTTTGCTGGTTTACAAAGTTCCATTTTATACATTTTTAGCAATTGGTATATTTTATCTTCTTGTGATATCTTAAAGCCACTATTGGTTTTGTTTATTGTCAATCCTAAATACTGTCTTATCTCTCCTAAATGCTTTAATTTTATCCTCTTACTTAATAATGATATTATCTCAGTAGCTTCGTTATTAGTCTTCGTTATTAAAGCAATATCATCTGTAAACAACAATAATAATGATACTATTCCATTTGTCTCTCTCTTGAATAAACATGGATCAGCTAAACCAGCTTTAAACCCTATATTGTTTAACTCTTTTACAATATATTGGTTCCATTCATAACCAGATTGTTTCAATCCATAGAGACTCTTTTTAAGTTTCCAACAGTCATTATTATTTTTATCATCCTTTATACCTACTGGTTTCCTTCCATTGTGCTGCAATGGGGCATGCAGATAGGCAGTTTCTACATCTAAATGATTTATAATATAATTTTTCTTAGCTGCCCACACTAATGCTGCTCTCAAGGTTATTGCCTTTAAATTTGGTGCAAATACTTCATCATAATCACATGCAGTTTGATTAAATTCTTGAGCTACCAACCTAGCCTTATGGGTAACAGTCCCATTTTTACCAGTTTTTAACTTAAATATCCATTTGCAACCAATGGACTTTTCACCTGGAGGTAATTTGGCATTTTCATAAACTTTCATTTCTTTTAATGAATTTAACTCCTTTTTCATTGCCTTTTGCCAATTCTCCTCATCCTTTGCAGGATACATCCTAAGTTCTTCAACACTAGTTGGAACTTTACTAACTTGGCAAACTATACTTGCTTGATACCTGTCAGGTGATCTGGTTACACGTGTAGAACGTCTAGGTATTACAGGGCTTACAGGTGGACTTTCATGTTCTACCTGTTCCTGATTATCTATTTCTTCCTGTTCTGGTATTTTTTCTTGTTCTGGTCCTATATGCTCTTCATGTACTTCCTCTTTAATTGTACTCTTCTTATTACTGTTTTTTTCTGTTTGTCTTTTGTAGGGTTCTATAATTACTTCCTTACTTGAATCTTGCTCCAGTTTTTCCCATCCTACATGTTCTAGGAATTGTGCACTAGCACTACAGTAAACTCTAGATGTACCTTTTTCCCAGAATCTGTATGATTTGTGATTAGATTCATAAGCTACAAAAAATAACCTTTTAGCCCTATGTTGCCCTTTCTTTCTCAGTTGTGTAGGGATATGCACCCATGCTGGTGCTCCAAATGTGTGCATGTAGCTTAGGTCAGGTTTTCTGCCATGCCACCGTGTGAATGGCAATTCACCAGTTGTTGAATTAACAACATTATTCAATATATGATTACCACACATTATTGCTTCTCCCCACAAAGTTTCAGGTAATCCTGAATCTGACAACATAGTTCGAGCCATTGCTTGTAATGTTTGGCCTCGTCTTTCTATAAAGGCATTATGTTGTGGCCTATATGGTGCAGACTTTTTATGTTCAACACCTGCCATCTTCAGTCTATTTTGGAATTTATTGTTTATAAATTCCGTACCATTATCAGTGATAAGAGTTACTAATTTCTTTTTAGTTTTTCTTTCAGCGAATTTAAGCCAATTAAAGAAATTTTGATATGTTTCCGTCTTGCTTTTCATTAGGTAACAGAAACCATATCTGGTATAATGGTCCATTATACTTAGTATGTAACGAGCACCTCCCACACTTGGTTTTTTAGGACCTATAATATCAGCACATACTACCTCTAGAGGCTCTTTTGTTTTAAATCCATTAACTCTATTTGCTGGTATCACCTTGCTTTTCTCTTGACTACAAGAATTGCAGTGCAAATACTTACTGCAAGGTTTCAGTTTTATACCTTTATATAGTTCTACCGTTTGTTTAAGCATTTTAAAATTTATATGCCCTAAACGTCTGTGTAACAGATGTATGCACTCATCATGAGGTTTAACAGTATTATAAACTGTGTTAGCTACCTCTAAATTATCATTTAACACATACAATTCATCTCTTAAAGTTGCAGTCACTTTTTTACCTTCTTTTTCAATTATGCAATTTTCTCCCCTAAAGGTAATTACATAACCTAGTTTAACCAAAACTCTAACTGAAAGCAAATTAAACTTAAGCTGTGGTACATATAACATTTTTACATTTTCTTTTATGCAAGAACAATATGCTATACCTTGACCTTTAGCTTTAAGTTTCCATCCATTAGCCAACGATATCTGCTGTGAACTTGTGGAAATCTTAACAAATCTTTTCTTATCTTTCGTTATGCAGTGTGATGCTCCACTATCTACCACCCATAAATTACTATTCGCAGTTTCGTTGCTATACATGGCTAACTCTATGCATTTCTTATCCTTTTGATGCTTTTTAGCATTCTGGCTGGCCTTTTGGCTTTTTGCTTTCTTGCAGAATCTAGCCAAATGTCCTTTTCCTCCACAATTAAAACATTTTCTAATTGTATACGCTGACGAAGATAATTTTTCTTCTTCACATTGTGGTTGTTCCCTTCTGAGTTGATCCCTTTCAAGCCTTCTCCTCGCTTCTTCAATTAATCTGCCAGTAATGTCCGTTAGTGTAAGGTTATCTTTTGGCAGAACTTCAAGTGAAGTTACGTAGTCATCGTAGCTTTCATCTAAAGAAGACAAAATGATATAAACTTGGTGTAATTCTGTGAAGATAAGTTCTTTTTCATGCAGTTCTTGAAAAATTCTCTTCATTGAGTTTATATGACTCAGCATGTCTCCATTCTTTTGAAGATGTGTTCTAAACAGTTTCTGTGTAAGATTAATATGTGCTCCTACACTGTCCCGAACATAAATCTTCTTTAAATTCTCCCAACATTTCACAGCTGTTTCTTCTCCACGAATATGTACAAGCTGCTGGTCAGAGAGTGTCAGTCCTATTATACAGAGAGCTTGCTCATTCTTCACTTTATATTCTTGTATTTTCTGGACATCATCCTCATCTTCCGGATCCCATGCATCTACTTCTGGTGGGTTTTGAATTATATTCCACAAACCTTCTCTTCGTAGAAGTAGGCTGCATTTCATAGACCATGAAACATAGTTTGTTCCATCCAGTTTGGATATTAGAGACAAACTTTGTAAATTGACTTGTGCCATCTTTTTCTGGATATTAAACTATAATTAATAAAACACAGCTGTCTGTTTACAGTATTGTGTAACTACACAAACTCTCACTCACAAGCCTGTTATATCCTGGTTAGTCTGACTGTGCACCTGGGCCCATAACCAGTGTTAGGGATATACACCCTAGCAGAACGTGCAACGGCAGTCTAGCAGACAGGCAGATATGTGAGACAAAACGTTGTAGTAGCTTACACTCAGTAAGACAGATACACTGTGCAAGTTAAATAGTTTTTTTTATTCCAGCAAGAGTTATAGCATAGTCAAAAGTCCATATGTCATACACTAAGTTCAGTCAGTCCGGGGGTTATTCAGTTTGCAAAGTCCAGTGTCGAAAAAGAGTTCATTAAACTTACAATCAATCAGTCCAGTGATATATCTCTTTTGCAGTCAGAGATATGAAGAAAAATCAAACCTCTTTTCTTCTTTCAGCAAACACGCAGTTATCACCATCAATCTATCATTGTCAGCAATCCAGTATAAGCCAGGGTAAACAGTGAGCTCTCTTGCTCCCTCTTATGGTGATTTTACAACCGCACCCAAAAACTTGGTTTACAGTTTAAAGTGATACATACACTTAAACTCACTAACATAGTTTATATATATTATTTTTATCCAAACTAAGTTAGGTAACCAATGTTATCCCTAACAGCAGGCCCGAGGCTGTGACTAAGCTACAGATGATAAGGAAGCAAAGATATTGTTAATAGACCGTGTTGTTAAAGCTGATTGAAAATCCCAGAGGTGCAACAGTGGTGATTTGCCCAAAAAAGTGAGTCCTGAATATTTACTGAAAAAGGAAGCTCTGGCAATGGGGAAATCCCTAAGAATGGCAATTTGGTGGAACGAGCAGTGAATCAGCAAGTTAGTACAGATGGAAAAGGCTGAGAAAAGAGAGGACACAGACCTTTGAGTGAAGGATTCCAGGAGGAGACGAGGAAAGATGAGGAGACACACAGAGGAGGATTCGGAGGAAAGAAGGGGATCGAAAGGAAGAAACTGGAGATCAGGAGTAGCAAAACAAAAAGGAAAGAAGTGATGAGTACAGCGAGGTGGTAAGAGAGGAATGACTGGACGGACACTGGATTGAAGGAGATTGGAAGAAGACATTGGAGTTGAAAAGTGTGAAGAGTAAGAAGGACAAAAGAAACAGAAAGTAGCAGAAGGAAAGTGGAAATTTGAGACTTGAAGAAAGAGGAGAAAGGAATGCTAGAGAAAACAGAACAGAACTAGATTGAAGGACAGCGTTTGATGGTGCTGACAGTGAGTGATCAAGTAAAGAACATTGGATTATTTATTAAGCCTAAATTAAGAAAGGTCAAGAGACTTTGGAAAAAATATAGACTAATATAGATTAGATTGTTAGACTGATAAGACTGTTAGTATTACTCTACTTATTAAACTATTAATGAATTATTATTATTATTTAAGATAACCATTATTCAATAGAACTAATTAAGCATACAGATTAAAAGGAATTAAATAATATATATATATATATATATATATATATATATATATATATATATATATATATATATATATATATATATATATATATGTTTTAAATAAGATAAGAGTTTTAAGAAGAAGTTTGGCTGAGAAGTAAATATTGGTGATATATGTATGCTTTGTGATAGGTAGAGATATAGTGAAATTGAAAGGTTTTAAGTATTTAAAAATAAGGAGAACCTGAGAGGTTGGAGTAAGTTACAAAACAGAAAAAAAAGTAGAGAAATTAGTAGAGAAAAGAGACTAATCTAAACTAATTCTTAACAAAAAATATAAAGTGGATGGTAGTGTGGGCAGAAGTAAACAGAAGCCTAAGAAATATGACAAGTGCCATAACAACAACTTTGAAATCAACAAAGAAGACAACATCCAATCCATCACTGACAGTTTCATCTCCATCTGGCCAAAAGATAATTGAGGGAATGTTAGGTGCCGAAAAACAAAGTGCAACATCTAATATGCAAGTAATACAAACAATGCTGTTGACAATTCAAGAAACCATGATGAAGATGCAGAAGACTATGTCAAAGAACAACATGGAAATGAAGGGGAACGTTAACAAACTAGAAGACAAAGTAGACATGATACAACAAACTATTGAGAAGAATGAACAAAAATTACAGGTAGTGGAAATTAGATCAGTTTGTATGAGTGTTTTGAACCGGTGATGTTAGATTTGTATAATGATGTATTGGATCATGCTAAATTACCTGAATCATGGACCAAAGCATATATTTTGTTCATCCCTAAAAAAGATATGGACCACAAACAAATTAAAAAGTATAGGCTAATCTCGTTACTGAATGCAGATTATAAAACCTTTACCACAATTATGTCTGAAATGTTGAAAATAGTACTGAACGAAATTATACGTTCAGAACAGAATGGTTTTCTACCTTCCAGACAGATAAAAAATAATACGAGAATAGTGTTAAATGTACTAGAATATTACGAGGCCCTCCCAGAAAAGCAGGCAGCACTGATTTTCTTGGATGCCCAGAAGACATTCGACAATCTTAATTGGCAGTTTTTAATTCAACAGGTGAAGGATATGGGATTTGGAACAAAGTTTAGAAAAATGATAGGTACAATATATTCAAACCAAAAAGCCAGGGTGATTATAAAGGGAGAGAGCACTGAGAATTTTAAAATAATGAAAGGAGTGTGGCAGGGATGTCCAATGTTACCTCTACTTTTTATCTTGATACTAGAAGTGCTTTTAACCCAGATCAGACAAAATATGGAAATAGGAGGACTGAGGATTAAAAGAGAAGAATATAAGATACAGGCATTTGCAAATGACCTGGTGTTTTTTATTGAAGAACCAATGGAAACAGGGGTTAATCTGTTATAAGAATTGGAGACCTATGGGGCAGTAACAAGATTAAAAATTAACAAAGAAAAAAACAAAAATATTAGCCAAAAATTTGACAGAAAAACAGAAAAAAGAGTTAGAAGGAAAGATGGGATTGCAAATTGTAAAAAAAATCAAATACTTGGGAATCTGGCTAATAGGATAACTATAAGAAATTAATCCAACAGATAAAAAAAGACTTAACAAATTACCTTTTTAGGATGGATATCAACGATAAAAATGAATATCTTACCGAAACTATTATATTATTTTCAGACAAGAATTTTTTTCAGGAACTGAATAAGATAGTTATGAAAATTTATATAAGTAAAAAAGCAAGAATAAGTTTAAAGATGTTATAAGTTAGTAGAAGTAGAGATGGCCTTGGACTCCCCAAATAGGAATTGTATTAACAAGCGGCAGTTCTAATATGGGTAAAGGAGTGGATAAATTTTTAAAAATAAAAATCTTAGCAATCGAGGGCCACAATCTTCAAGCAGGGTGGCATGCTTTTCTATAGGACAAAAAATAAGACTCATTCATACTTCCACAGACATTTGATAAGGAATCACTATTATAAACATGGGAAAAGGTAAAAAGAAAACATTATATGAAAGTGCCAATTTGGGTTTCACCTATGGAAGTAATACTATATCCAAACACAAGGGATACAAAAAATGATTAGATATGAAAAATTATTAGATAATCAGGGGAATCTAAAAACAATTGAAGAATTAAAAGATCAGGATATAATTATAGATTGGTCATCCTACTTACAAATTCAGACAAAATTTAGAAAAGATTCAGAAGAACATGGGATAGAAAAAGATTTACAACAACTAGACCATATTTTGACAGGCAAGGGGGAAAATTCATAACAAGAATGTACAATTATTTATTGGAAGTGGAGCTAAAAGTCGAAATAGTGAAAGGACCAATGATTGCCTGGGCAAAAAATGTTGGTCATAATATAAAATTAGAGGACTGGGAAAAAGTGGATTAATTAAAGGACTGGGAAAAAACATGGATGTAAATTGACATTGTCAACAGCATTTAAAGAAAATCAGTACAAAATGTTTTATAGATGGCACTTAGCCCCAGCAAAACTGGCTAAAATATATCAAAATACAAAATCAGAATGTTAGAAGTGTAAACATAAAAAAGGAACATTTTTCCATACGTGGTGGCAATGCAATGCCCAGAAGTTAAAATTTTTTGGATGAGGATGCAAAGATGGCTATTAGAAATTACAGAATATCAATTACAATTTAAACTAGAAATATTTTTATTAGGAATAATTAATGGAATATTTAGCAAGCCTATCCAATACATCATTATACATATTATAATGGCGGCGAGAATAGCTTTTGCACAGGGCTGGAAAAAAGAAAAGATACCATCCAAAGAAGATCTGATACAAAAAATAATGGACTGTGCAGACATGGATACATTCACAGCAGAACTAAAAGACAAGGATGAATCAGACTATTATGTGGTTTGGGATAGGTGGTACAAATGGGTAGAATATAGAAATAAGAATTGATGTATAGGTATAAAAGGAAATATATGTATTATCAATGATACGATTCTGTTAAGTAAATAGAGATTTGTAATTCTGTTTTTAAAATAAATAAATAAATGAAAAAGTGCTATGCAGAAAATACTTTCAAGAGATAATGATTCATGGTATAACAGACTCATTTTGAAAAGAAGACATGGTTATTTTTAAATTTTGATTTTCATTTGTTGTGGAAGAAACAATGTAAGAATGATAATTACATAATGAGAAGATGTACAGATACCATTCTCTTGAAAGGTTACAGTGGTTTGTCAACATTATTTTGGCTTTATTTAAAATCTGTAAACTGTCTTGTCAAAAATGAATCCCCAAATTAATTTTTTTCTTTGAATAGCATCAGTGAAAACCTACACACTGAACTTTATTGGAGTTACTGAAACTATTTAAGTTTCAATTAGTATAACAGAAGAACTGAACAAATTAAGAGGTAATGGAGACTGATCAGTGGTGGGATTCAATTTTTTTTTACTACCAATTCTGTGGGTGTGGCTTGGTGGGCGTGGCAGGGGAAGGATACTGTAAAATATCCAGTCAGAGATGGTATTTGCTGGTTCTCTGAACTACTCAAAATTTCCACTACCGGTTCTCCAGAACTGGTCAGAACCTGCTGAATACCACCTCTGAGACTGATGTTTAACACTGATAAGAAGGCAATATAAAATTTTGCAACCCTGTTATTATATTCTTTTGTTATTAAACTATTAATTATTTAAGCAACTCTGTTAGCCTTCTTTAGCCAATATTTCAGCATCTTCACTTAAATATAAAGTGGCAGCTACTTGTTAGCATTTAGTACCATCAATCATGGACCCTTCAGGACACCCTTCAGGCACTGTAAATTAGTGGCATGTTTAGTTAACCTACTCCTAATCTCAGTGAAGAGATTGAGTTTGTTGTAAAATCTAAGCTTTGGTTACTACAGTATGAGGATGCCAGGGTTTGGTATTTCTCCCAGTGGCAGGATTCAATGTTTTTAACTACCGGTTCTGTGGGTGCAGCAGGGGAAGGATACTGTAAAATCTCCAGTCAGAGGTAGTATTTGGCGGTTCTCCGAACTACTCAAAAGTTCCACTACCGGTTCTCCAGAACTGGTCAAAAATCCGCTGAATACCACCTCTGATTTCCCCACTATTTTACATTTATACAAATGCCCCAAGATCAATAATAAGGTGGAGATGTAGCATGTAGCATCAATATTCTCTTGACACCTAGCAATACATCAACATCCTGGATGTGCTGGAAATGCCATGGGAAGTCTGACCTAGTGTTTACAAGCTATCAAATCTGCATAATGCAAAACAGTTAAGCCCCAATAATATTAAAACACTTGTATCAATAAATAGCAATGAGTCTTAGTTGTTACTTCCCTAATCAGGTAGTTCATGATTTCAAAGTTTTCCTGGCTACAAGCAGCAGATGAAAGGCAAGGGTAGTGGACTTTTAGCCAGCTTCAATTGGTACATCAGTTACTACACTAACTAGACCAGTATTTTCCGCCAATGATGCTTCATGTTCTTTAGATTACTGCAATGCATTTTCCAATACATTTATTTAATTATGGTCAAACAACAATATGATAAAAAAGACACACAAATTATTTCCTATCTTTTTAATAGTATTATAATAATACCGATCTGAAGAAAGATGTACAACCAGTCCTGATTTATATAAAGCTATTTTAATGTAATGCCATCAATTATTTTAAATTTTTGATATTCTAAAAAGATACTTTTAAAATTATTTTTAATCCATGCTGATTTATTAAGTTGAAATGCCAAATCATATTGCCAACTAGTCAAAATTTTCAGAAACTCCTGTTGTACACCAATACCTGTTCTTTAATGATCTCAAGATCATAAGAGAATATATTTCACTTGTCTCATATTAAAATCATCTATAATTGTAAGCAATTATTATGTAAGATAGTGTATATTCTATAGAAACCACATACTATCTTATTAAGTCTTCTACATTCGCATTCTTTGAACTGATTACATTTATCTGTGTTTAAAATATGTATAATTGAGGAATAAGAGAAAAGGGGAAGCATTGGGGCCAGAGCCTGTTTCCACTTTTAAAAATATCTATGATTAACTTCAGAATTCTAGAATATATATTAATAAGGATCATGGGCCACAACTTGGGCTCATAGCTCCTGCTTGATTGTTGCATTTTTAACTTTTTTTAAAATAACACTTAAACTTACAGGTACTTCTTTCAATTTTATTCTCTCCTGCCCAGAGGTGGTATTCAGCCAGTTCTGACAGGTTCTGGAGAACCAGTAGCTGAAATTTTGAGTAGTTTGGAGAACTGATAAATACCACTCCTGGTTGGCCCCACCTCCATCGATTCACTGCCTCCTGAGTCCCAGCTAATCAAAGCCCAGCTAATCACCTGGGTCTTCTTTTGTTGCCCTGCATAGGAGAATGGAGCTGGAAAGCAGGTTAATGAGGTGGGTTGGGAATGGAGATTTTGCAGTATACTTCCCCTGGAGTGGGGTGGAAATGGGGATTTTGCAGTATCCTTCCCCTGTCACACCCACCAAGCCATGCTAACCAAGCCAGACCATGCCTACCAAGCCATACCCACAGAATCGGTAGTAAAAAATAAATAAATACCACCACTACTCCTGCCCCATCTATATCCTTATTAGTTGGGGGTTATGTTTTGTTTTGTGTGAGTTTTTTTATACTTTTTGCAGGAAAAACAGACATGCATATCATTTACGCAAACAGAATAGTTATTATAGACAACTGGGAATCAATTATATAAACGAGAGAAAATGATATAGCTTATAAAGAAATTCAAGATTAGATATGTGATTTTGTTTGATACCTGGAGATTCCTACAGACCAAACAACCAGACCCAAAAAAAGGAGGGGGGGGTTCCATTAAATGGTCAGAAAAATGGAAAGGGAAATGCTTGAAAATGCACAGATATGAATCTTGACTAATTGGCAGCTTATGTGCTTGTGTCCATCTTTTGATACAACGAACTTCATAGGCAATGGTTGATACAGAATATTTCATTTTAATAGTAGAAAATAATTCCATGAATTGCTGAGAATTAGTTGAACTCATTTTTGATTCTACTTAATTAATGGCACTTCATCAAATTATTCTCAGAATTTTCTCAATCAATCCATGAGGCAAATTAAGTAGCAGATACTCAGGGGTGGGATTCTACCAGTTCACACTTATTCGCTAGAACCGGTTGTTAACATTCTAAGCAGTTCGGAGAACCAGTTGTTAGAAGAAATTACTGGCCTAATCCTGTAAGGAAGGCAGGAAGGAAACATTCTGGTGTTGCTTACAGAAACTGCCTCTCCATTAACCCTTATTACATTCTTGACAGGACTAGACTTCCTGTCTCAGGAACATCTCTGGAGTTTTTTCCCCCTCCTTTGCTGGTACTTTGCTTGTGTGGAGTGATCATTCAAAGCTACAATGCCACTAAAAAAAAGTGACTTATGACCATTTTTCACACTTACGACTGTTGCAGCATCCCCACAGTCATGAGAGGGCATGTGAGGAGATCCGTGCCTCAATGTGAGTGATGTTGAGTTGGTCACGCCCAGCCAGTCACATAACCACCAAGCCATGCATATCACCTAAGCCATGCCCACAGAACCGGTTGTTAAAAATTTGTATCCCACCCCTGCAGATACTATAATTTAATGCTATTGTGTAGATGAATCCTAAAAATGAGTAGAAAAAGCAATAACTGAGAAAATATGTCACTGTTCTCCCAGCTGCTCTCCCATCAGCAAATTTACATGCAAGTGCTAGCTACATTTGGAATAATAGTGATTATTTTATGATCATTAACTGGACTGAGCTTCCAGGTAATAAGAGTAAACTAGCAGTAAAATTATTGTTTGTATTTTATAATGAAAAACCTAGAGCAAAAGAGTTTTGTTCTTGTGGTACTTGAAAAAAATATTATCTACATTCTACTGAAAAGCATGTAGCTAATTAAGTCAGACCAGGAACTTGAGTGCTCTAGCCAATTAACACATATTACATTCAAAAGATTACTTTCAACCAACTAAGCATTCTCCTGTTTTATCAAGCATTAGAAAAATGAGTTTGAGCTAAAAAAAAAATATTTTGCAGTTTTTTTAACTGTGACTACAAATCAAGCTTTACTATATTTAAACACCAGCATAAGAAGGTATAGAAAATTAAAAAGCATAAAATATTTTAAAAATAATTATAAAATATAAAATAAATAAAACAGAAGCATATTTAAAAACAAACATCTAACAGATGATTGATAGTCTGGTAGAGTCATCTCTTCTATGCATACTATTAGGTCTTTTATCAATTTCGATGGCTTCTCTGATGATTCTGTAGCTGGGGTTTTCTATAGTAGTTAGGGTTTTGGTGCCACTAAAGTCGATGCTATCAATCATCTTGAGGCCTGCACTCGCAAACAAAAAAATCTCTATACCACAATCCAGGCAAGCACCTGGACATAAACAACTGCCCCCCAATACCTCCAGCCCAAACACGCCCCAGCCAGCTACCCAAATAAAACCTAGCTTCCTAATAAATAATTATCAGCCATTCACAAGAAACCAAGCTGCACTAAGAAACCCCAATGCACAAAACACAATGTTGCCAATCAATCAAGAACACAGCAACTCGAAGACCTAGACTCCCAGCCAATCAAGATGAGGAAAAAACCATTCAAATAAAGCAGAAAGCCAGCACCAAATTCAAGCAAAAAACGGCTGCTAAGCCTGACACACAATATTAAAAAGAACCCAATACACAAGCCTGATGATAGCAGATGAGATTCTGCTGAAACGTCACTATAATAAAAGCACAAATATTAAGACGTGGGAAAATACCTGAAGAAACCTAAATACCATACATACATACATACATACATACATACATACATACATACATACATACATACCCCCCCCCCACCCACCCACATATGTTCAGGGTTAGTATCTGAAAGTAGCAGGGAAGTATATAATTGTTATGTATATCTTAGGTATTCAGGCAATAATGGTGAAATGAGACTAGAACGTATGTCTTTGCAATACATGTCTTGAAGGAGTGCATGCTGCTTTTACCAGATGTTCTGTTGTTTCTACTGTGACTATTTAACACTGCCTCATCTGGAAGAAAATATTTATTTATTGAAGAAGACCAACAACCCTATTGAGAAAAAAAAATTAAACTGGAGCACTGTTAGGTAGCTGTAGAAGATTAATATAATCAATTACAGAGAAAAAGATTCCTAATTTCATGGCTCATGTATCTACAAAACAGTTTTAGGGAACAAAATGTAATTCATCCAGAGATATAGGTTGAGTACTTTGTTCAACTTTTCCTGTAGTTTCTGGTCAGGTAGTTCCCTTGGATCTAACTATAGGCTATCTACCCAACAGGCCTCTTGTGTCCTTGTTTAACAAATAGAAAAGCTAATCATGGGAAAATACCCATAGAACTTTTAAAACTGAATTTTGACTGATAGGTCCCAGTATTTGCCTTTCTTCCTTTCAGAATCCAAAGAAGTGGTGTATGCTCCTAATTTTTCAACCTACCCAATTTTCATTAGATTAGCATCAGGGGTGGGATTCAAAATTTTTAACAAGTTTGTGGGTGTGGCCTAATTTGTGGGTGTGACTTGTTGGTCATGTGACTGGATTGGCATGGCTTGGTGACTGGGCATGGCTTGCTGACTGGGCATGGCTTGGTGATCACGTAACTGGCTAGGCATGGCTTGTATGTAAATATTGACTTTTATATAAAAAAGAGCAACTTTTACCCAAAATCAGGCAAAGCAGGCAGGCAGATTGAGTTGCTCACAGAATCACAGTTTCACTCAGAGATCTACCATTCTGCAATCTGCTGTCTGAGTCTGTCACATAAAATTTTCTTGCGAGCAAACTCATAAAATTTGCTAGCAAGCAAACTTACAAAATTAACTCACAACACAATATGAATGTAAATATTGAATTTTTTATTTTTAAAAAAGCAACTTTAACCCAAAATCAGGTAAAGCAGGCAGGTACATTGGGGGAACATAGCTTTATCTTTACTTGGAATTGGAGACACAAATAGCCTTCCTTTTGACAAAAAGAAAAAAGAACAAAAGAAAAAAGAAAAGCCAGGGGCCAGAAAACATACAAACAATCCTTTACTATGTTTTTGTTTCACTGAAAGTTTCAAGAAATGCCACCCCACACCATTACTGACCCACTGCCAAACCGGTCATGCTGGAGGATGTTGCAGGCAGCAGAACGTTCTCCACAGTGTCTCCAGACCCTGTCACGTCTGTCACATATGCTCAGTGTGAACCTGCTTTCATCTGTGAAGAGCAGAGGGTGCCAGTGGTGAATTTGCCAATCTTGGTGCTCTCTGGCAAATGCCAAACGTCCTGCACAGTGTTGGGCTGTAAGCACAACCCCCACCTGTGGACATTGGGCCCTCATACCACCCTCATGGAGTCTGTTTCTGACCGTTTGAGCAGCCACATGCACATTTGTGGTCTGCTGGAGGTCATTTTGCAGGGCTCTGGCAGTGCTCCTCCTGTCCTTCCATGCACAAAGGCAGAGGTAGTGGTCCTGATGCTGGGTTGTTGCCCTCCAACGGCCTCCTCCACGTCTCCTGATGTACTGGCCTGTCTCCTGGTAGCACCTCCATGCTCTGGATACTACGCTGACAGACACAGCAAACCTTCTTGCCACAGCTCGCATTGATGTGCCATCCTGGATGAGCTGCACTACCTGAGCCACTTGTGTGGGTTGTAGACTCATGTTACCACTAGAGTGAAAGCACCGCCAGCATTCAAAAGTGACCAAACCATCAGCCAGAAAGCATAGGAACTGAGAAGTGGTCTGTGGTCACCACCTGCAGAACCACTCCTTTATTGGGGATGTCTTGCTAACTGCCTATGCTTTCCACCTGTTGTCTATTCCATTTGCACACAGCATGTGAAATTGATTGTCAATCAGTGTTGCTACATAAGTGGACAGTTTGATTTCACAGAAGTGTGATTGACTTGGAGTTACATTGTGTTGTTTAAGTGTTCTCTTTATTTATTTTTTTGAGCAGTGTACTTTACAGCCCTCTCTAAACAGTTTACAGAGTCAGTGTATTGCTAATAATCTGGGTCCTCATTTTATTGACCTCAGAAAGATGGATGGCTGCATCAACCTTGAGCCAGTGAGACTTGAATTGCCAAACTGCAGACAATCAGCAGTTAGCAGAAGTAGCCTGCAGCACTGCATTCTAACCAATGCACCACCACAGCTCAAAGTAAGTTGGATGGGAAGACAGAAAATACTGTTTAGACATAAAAAAAGAATTAAAAGAAGTGCAGTCAAGGATAAGCATCAACTCACCTTCAAATATCTATGATCTATTGCAGCTATTATACTTTCTATTCCCAGCTTGTTACCCATTTGCTTATTTTCAACAACAACCTCAATCATTTGCACCTCAATAACCTGCATTCATAGAAAACTATTTAGAAAAAAAGTAAGTAGTCAGGTAAGACCATTTCCTTGAAATAGATAAGGAAAGGTCTTTCAAGAATTTTTTATTGTTTTTTCAATTTATGATTTAGCTTTCCAGGCTGTTTTACCTTTCTTCTAATTTTGATATGAATTTGATAAGCATGCTCTTATACTAAAAAGCATTAAGACTTTTACTTCAGAGATAAAGCTGTCCATTTAATTTCAGCTGGGCAAGCTAGCATATGCTTCCTCCCACAATTCTTAACACATGCCAATTAATGCAGCACATAATTGCCATGCTACAGGCAGAAACAGCAATATGTATCTGGGAGGCAGATACTACGGCTACTTTTTCAGAGCTCTTCTATCTATATCCCAGAGAAAACCTTCTGGAGAGTTTTTGTCACTGCCATCTGGCATAATGTGAACTTCCTAGGAGAGAAAGCTTCTGTTACTTATAGAATTCTAGCAGTGGGCATTTTCAAAGGAAATTAATGCACTACTGATCAGGAATCAGTGTAACTTATAGAACATTTTTGTTCCATACCAAGGCTCAACCTTAGAAGTAAGGTTTTGTTCTATACTAAGGAAGTAACAAAAAAGAATACTTCCTATACCCATACATTTAATATAGGAAAAATATTGGTTTACTGTGGCAGTAAGCAGTGCGGTAACCTAAAGATGGAACTTTCACCTCACAATCAGGAGGCCACGAGTTTGATCCCAGGAAGTGGCAGCTATTTCTTTCTTTGGGCGCAGTGAGCAATTCTGTGCTGCAAACTTCACATAAGCATCAGGGAAGGCATCCAGCCAGTAAAGGCTCGAACTTCGTTCAATCATCCCAGCTCCACCCCAAGGAATTACAGGGTCATTAAAAGAAAAAAAATGGTCTACTGTGCCAGAACAGTTTATTTTGACTGAAGGAAATAGCCTTCCAGATTCTTAGTATTTATTTGTTTCAAAGTATTTATCATTATTTGTAACATGATCCTTTCAAGTGGCAATGCCAGGTACTGATCCAAGGAATGCAAAATGTATTGAACACATTACTGATAGGGCACATCTGCCAGGAAAGATCTACAAGATCTGGGCTACAATGCTTGAGAACTCTTCATCAGTAATAACAGCAGAAAAAGATTGTTTCTGTTACTCTTCCCAAGTCTCAGAAACCAGTAACACCATAGGTCTTCTGTGCTTTGCAGTTTGGAAGTCCCACCTATGAGATGTGTGTCATGAGATGAACATATTGAAAAATCTACTCAGTTGAATGTTAATTCACCGAGCTAGATATATTCCTGATGGATTTAAATAAGATAAATTGTTTTTCAAGGGTCAGACCACAAATTTTATCTCTTGTAAGTTATTAAATTATTTAGCTATCTATCTTTCCAGTGATTTTACCTGTAAAAGTTAAACAATATTTTAAAAGTCCTGTTCTGGCAAGCAGTATGAAATAATTTGATGACCTCATTGGTAGTCATCAATGCATCAGGAGAATTTATTGCAAAGATCACTCCAACAATATACGGATCTCTCCTTTCCATTCAATCTTTTCTTTCATGAATATGGAATCACTAGTTAGATATGGGGAAATAAAATAGCCTTTTCTCTGTGATTAAAAGTATTTTCATGTAGTGAAGGGCCTGAAACTCTAGTCTCAGTCTGTTTCTTGAACTTTTTAGGCAAAACAAAATAATATGCCCTGGAATCCATAGGAAAACTCCAATTGGCCTATAAATGTTCTTACATTAATAATCATTTGTCAAAATGTGATAAGGGTAGAGAAAACTTGAGGTAATTAAGAAATCTAATTATCAGTTATCATGAGGAGTTGTTTTTTGGTTCAATTGTTGGTTTTTTTTTTCTAAACGAAACCAAGTGGTCACTAATGTGTGTCTGTATGTTCAGTATATATGTATGTGTGTCTGTACTTATGTATGTATGTTTGTTTGTTTTTCTACTACTAAATTATAAAAATGACAATACCTTTTTATATTTTGAAAGTTGTTATCATTATTCAAATGACAACACCTTTCTGAATATAAAAATTATGCAGAAAAGTCTTGCATTTGTCTGAAATTTTTCCTTATCATAGAGAGTACTGTTCTAACAAAATTGACCAACTTCTCTTCAAAAATGAACCAGCTTTATTGATATTATTAATGTTAAAAAAAGTTTTTCAAGATCTGGCTTATTCAGAAATTGCAGAATTAAATATGAATTTAGGATATGAATAAATGAAGTATTTGTTGATTTTATGTACGTATAATACACGTATACCAAAATCAGCCCATAGGCCGTTCATTAGAATTCAGTTCATATGTTAAAACCAGTAAAGTATAGATCAGAAGAAAATGGCAACCAACTTGAATATTTAATGTAGTTTATATAATAAATTGACTGTGAAACCTGATATGTTATACAACATATACAGACACACATAAAACCACACACATAAAGTAAAGTCAAAGTGGTTGTGGTAGTAGTGTAGGAGGAATTGGGGTTGTACTCCTAAGCTAGAAGAGTAGCTCCAACAGATCTCAGGAACAGCTAACATACAGTGCAGAACCCTCAAACTCCAAAGCTTCTGTTAGAGGACCCGAGATTGAGTAAAACACATACCATCAATAAACATGAGAAGGAAATTTTATATATGTATGTATGTATGTATGTATGTATGTATGTACAGAATTATCAGAAGAGTTGTGCTTTTAAAGTTGTATAGGGCTGTAGCTAAACCTAGCTAAACACTTAGCAAAACAGCTACAGCCCCATGCTGAAACAGCAGCTTTACATGTACAAAACTCATACCACTTCTTGGAAATGATCAAAGATCTACACGTGAAGCAAGAAGATCTGCTTGTAAGTTTCGACGTGGTTTCACTATTCACTCAAGTCCCGATAAATGAAACTCTTGAAATCATCAAAAATAAATACCAACCAGCTAAACACCTCATGGAACTAACAGAACACTGCTTAACCAACACATATTTCATATACAAAGGACAAAGATACAAGCAAATTGAAGGAGCCCCTGTGGGATCACCACTGTCACCCGTCATTGCAAACCTGTTCATGGAAGAATTCGAATCCAGAGCCCTGGCTAATGCCACCCACAAACCCAAACTATGGTTAAGATACATTGATGACACATTTGTGATTTGGCCCCATGGAAAAGAAAACCTAAACAATTTCCTAACACACCTAAACAGCACACACCCCAAAATCAAGTTCACCATGGAAACGGAAACAAACAAATAACTACCATTCCTAGATGCACTAATCTACAAAAAAACAGATGGCACACTAGGACACACCATATACCAGAAGAAAACACACACCAACCGCTACCTCAACGCCCAATCCCACCACCACCCAGCACAGATAAACTCCATGGCCAAAACACTAATTGCTAGAACCAAACGCCTGGCAGACAAGACACACATAAAGACTGAACTATGCACCCTGACTAAAGTACTGACAGCCAACGGCTTCCACAAAAGCAAAATCACCGGCTTGATCCACAAAAACACACTGAGACATAATGGAGACCCAGAAGATGAACAGACCTATGGAACAGCTGTCCTGCCCTACATAAGAGGTACTACAGAAAAAATCAGTAAGATACTACACAGGCATCACATCAAGACTGCCTTCAAAACAGACAGAAAAATAGCAGCCATCCTTAGAAACCCCAAAGATAAAATTGACCTGGAAAACCAAGGCATATACGAAGTCCCCTGTGCATCATGCCCGGCCACATACATTGGACAGACCAATAGAAGAATAAGTACCCGCCTGGATGAACACAAAAATGCAGTAAAAAAGCTGGAACACACTTCCTCACTAGTCCAACACATGAAAGCCACAGGTCATAGCATCGACTTCAATGGCACCAAAACCCTAGCCACTATAGAAAACCCCAGCCACAGAATTATCAGACAAGCCATAGAGATTGAAAAAAGACCTGAAGGCATGAATAGAAGAGATGATTCCACCACACTGTCAATTATCTGGAAGCCTGCACTCACAAACAAAAAAATCTCCACACCACTAGCTAGGCAAACACCTGGGCACAAACAGATCCCCACTGATATCTCCAGCTCAAACACACCCCAACCAGGCAACCAGATGAAACCTAGCTTCCTAACAAATGATAGCCATCCATTTACCAAGCTGCACTAAAAACCTCCAATACAGGAACACAATGTTGCCAGCCAATCAAGACACAAAAAAAGCCACAAAACAGACAGAAGATATTAGAAACACCAATCAAGCAGAACACAGCAAACTCCAAGACCAATAAACACAGACCAAGACTCACAACCAATCAGGATGAAGAAAAAACCATTCTGGCACAGCAGTAGGCTAGCCCCAAATTTAAAACTGAAACCACTGTAAAAGTCTGACTCACAGACGAACACAATACAGAAGCCTGATGATGGCAGATGAGATTTATGTCTTCGGCTCTGTGCTTCTCAGAGTGATGTGAGCTTGCAGTTGCTTCTTCCTTTTAACTGCTGGTGGGGGTGTGACTTGATTGGGTGGGGGCTTGGCTGTGTTCTGATTGGTTGGGGGGTTGGCCATGTTCTGATTGGCTGGAGGCATGTTCTGTTCAGGTGGGGGCTTGGTTGTGCTCAGGTTAGTCTTAGTTGCTGGGGGATTTGAGCTGGTGAGCTGTGATCCTGCTGTTTGGCTTTGAGTTCGTGGTCGTGCCGCATCTTCATGGTGGGTGTCAGTTCACTTCATGTATGGCTCGGAGGGGTTTGAAGTGGGTAGTGATGCAGCTGCAGTGTGGCTTCTGGTCCGTGGTCGTGTCTCATCTTCTGTGTGGGTGTGAGTCTGCTTTCTACGTGGAAGTGTGGTGGTGGCATCTTGTGTGGCTCTCATGGGTGTGGGTCTGGTGTCATTCTTCATGTTAGGTACTTGTCTGTTCATGAGGGCGGATTTCCAAATGGCTGGTAGGCGGGAGGTGTCATCTCGTTTATTCATGCTATGTGGGCGTTTTTCTATCTCTATGGCTTCTCTGATTATTCTGCTGCTGAAGTGTTCAGTTTTGGCGATAGTTCTGGTATTTTTAAAGTCAATCTCATGTCCTGTGGCTTTGAGGTGTTGGACCAGGGAAGAGGTCGGTTCTTCTTTTTTGATTGAGTTCTTATGTTCTTCAATGCGTGCACTTATTCTTCTGTTAGTTTGTCCAATGTATGTGGTGGAGCAGGCAGTGCAAGGGATTTCGTATACTCCTTGGTTTTCTAACTCGATTTTGTCCTTAGGGTTTCTTAGGATGGTGGATATCTTTCTGTTTGTGCAGAATGCTGTCTTAATGTTGTGTTTTTAGAGGATCTTGCTGATTTTGTCTGTAGTGCCTTTTATATATGGGAGGAGGGCTTTGCCGTTTACTTGTTCTCTGTCTTGGATTTTGGTTGGGGTTTCTTTTTGGATTAGGTGGGTAATCTTTTTCTTTGGAATCCATTGGCTGTCAGCACGCCGGTGAGAGTGTGTAGTTCGGTCTCTAGGTGTTGTTTGTCAGCTAAGCATTTTGTTCTGGAGATGAGTGTCTCGGCTACGGAATTGATCTGTGCTGGGTGGTGGTGTGAGAGTGCATGTAGATAGCGGTTTGTATGTGTTTTCTTCTGGTAGATGGTGTGTCCTAGGGAACCATTGGATTTTTTGTATACCAAGACATCCAGGAAGGGAAGTTGATTGTTAGCTTCTGTTTCCATGGTGAATTGTAATTTGGGGTGTAGGCTGTTGAGGTGTGTGAGGAAGTTGTTCAGTTTTTCTTTCCCGTGTGGCCAGATTATGAAGGTGTCATCTACGTATCTGAGCCAGAGTTTGGGTTTGTGATCATATTTTTCTAGAGCTTGTGTTTCAAAGTGTTCCATGTAGAGGTTTGTGATGACAGGTAAGAGGGGTGATCCCATGGGTGCTCCTTCTATTTGTTTGTATTTTTGTCCATTGTAGGTGAAGTATGTATTGGATAGGCAGTGGTTGGTCAGATCTAGGATGTGCTTGGGGGGGTTGTATTTGTTTTGGATGGCTGTCAAGGCTTCTTTTATTGGCACTTGGGTGAAGAGGGATATGACATCGAAGCTCACTAGTAGATCGCTGGGTTGTAAGTTTTGTTTCTTTATGATCTCGATGAACTGGAATGAGTTTCTTACGTGTGAGTTGATGGATTCTGCATAGGGCTGTAGTTGTTTGGCGAGAAATTTGGCTAGGTTTTGTAGAGGTGAGCCTATGGAGCTGACTATTGGTCTAAGTGGGGTTCCTTCTTTGTTTATCTTGGGGAGACCATAAAACTTAGGGCATCTGGATGATTTCTCTCTGGGTATGATTCTTTGCTGGATTTCTTCACAGGCTTTTATTTTGGATCTGGTGGTTTTTTCTAGGTAGGTGGTGGGGTCTGTCTTTAGGGGTTTGTATGTGGGGTCTTGGAGTAGGTTGGTTAACTTGGTTTGGTAGTCAGATGTGTTCATAACCACTGTCGCATTGCCCTTGTCTGCTGGTAGGATTATTATGACTACTTAACCTGAAAGAAGACACTAGCATAATAATCCTACCAGATCCATATATATATTTCTTAAGTTTTCGCGGGTACTTACATGTATGGCATTCTTACATGTATGGTAAGTACCCGCCTGGATGAACACAAAAATGCAGTCAAAATCTGAAACGTTGCTACAACTTTAAAAGCACAACTACAATGACGTGGGAAAATACCCGAACAAAGCTGAATGCCATACATGTAAGTACCCGTGAAAACTTAAGAAAACATATATATATATATATATATATATATATATATATATATATATATATATATATATATATATATATATATATATATATATATATATATATATATATATATATATATAAATATAAATGCTAGCATTTGAATAGCATAGTGGTGCTGCTCATCAATACAAGAGACTGGGGTTTGAATTACCAACCATATCAGCTGATACTTCATTTGTTTGCCTCAGATATAAGAGTGACATGAACCAAGAGAATCATGCCTTCTTGAACCTCAACTGCATAAACAAGGTCTGAGCCAGATGTTAGGGAACCAGGATAATCCAACTATAAGCAGGCTACTAGAACAAACCATACATGAATAAGTAAAAAGAATCTAGAGTTGATGAAATGCTGATACCACAATAGATTTAATGATAGGGCAAATATGAAACATATGAGGAAAATACATCCATGCTAAAAAAAAACACCAGCTAGCTACCCAATATTTAACATGGTTAGAGGAAGTTGCAGTCACTACTTAAAATAAGCCAACTACATATCACCTCTCACACTCCGGAAGAACAATTGCATGTGCAGCCAAAATCAGAAGTTTGAACATCACTGCCACTCCTTCATATCCTAGCACAGCAGCTGATATGAGGCAGAAAATCATGGATAAACTACCTACAGTTAACCCTCAGGACTACTTACCAAGGCTTGTAGAAATACCAATGGATAGCATGGTAGAAGATGTCAATGGGGTCCTCATGAAAATCCTTACTATACCATAATTCAAACTGATGAAGTGGTATATGCCACTATAATCCTGGAAATGATCAGCTATATAATCAAAAAGAACAGCAGTACACACCTCTCCCCAATTTTCCCATCCCCTGGAAAATGAATTTAGAGCCTAAGATTAAGGTAACTCAGAAATAAGTTAATAAAGATGGGCTCCACCAGAAGTCCAAAAACTCAGAAGACAAAACCCCTGGTCCCAGTGACCGACCCAGATTGGATTCTGCAACATTATCCTGGGACACATACACTGTCTTCATTCATGAGAGGTTACTTAGCTGGTAGAATAACAAAAGGTTGCAAAAATTAGAGATAAGACTCAAGTATTGGAAAAACACAAGGATGTGAATCCATTTGAAGTGCTAGAGCAAAGACTCTCAGAACTGGGACTAGAGAAGCAAAGGCAAGAAAATAAATTTCCTTTTCTCCAAAGAACCAAAGGGTATCCAAGGTATACTCCCAACTGGAGTGCAACTATACAGTAATAGCATAGCCACCAATAGCATAAATTGGAAGAACATACGGCAGAAAGAGAAAGCAGTAATGCCAATTCAAAGTGGCTACAGGACATGAGAGCAGCAATCTCCAAGAAGAAGAAACAAGGAATCATCATAATGGCAGGTCAAGAACATAAAGAGCTGGACAATACCTAGCTCAAAATGATCCACATCAACTGGATAAAAAACTAACAAAAGTGCATGAACATCTACCAGCACAGATTAATTAACTGCAAGCAGCAGACTCCCACACAGGCTGGCTAACACAGGTAAGGACAGTGCTGATCATAGAAGACACCCCATATTGAATAAAACAGTAATGTCAACTACTGGCCAATCAGTGGCCTCCCCATTGCATGGAAAGTCTTATAGGACATCAAAGCTTTCAAGCTACAGGACCATATGGCTAGTACATGAACATAGCTTAGAAACAAGGTCAGCATCTCAAAATACCAGTTCACAGACAGAAGAGTTGCCCAAGAGTTCAGATCTAGGTAGATCAATCAAAGCACAGTCTGGATTGACTACAGAGAACTGTACAATTCAATACCATACACAAAGATTGTGAATGCCTGACTTTATACAAATTCAACAAGATGCTAAGATCCTTCTTCAAGCACTCAGGAAATCAAGTTAAAACAGCTTATGCTAATTAGCCATCAAGTGTGGCATATACCAAGGTGATGCACTGTTCCTGATGCTGTTCTACACAGACTACAACCCACTCAGCAAGATAAATAATGCCTAAAAAATACAAGTTCAAGAGTTAAACCATCATCTGCCACATTTTCTACATGGATCACATCAAGGTATATATTATGAGTGAATGAGACATTGAGTTGCTTATCTACCTGACCTGGATCTGTAATGGGGACATGGGGAAATAATTCAGACTAGAGATCTATGCCCAGATTGTACTAAAAAGAGGAAGGGCAATCAAAATGATGGAATGGAACTATGTGCGGGCATCATACAGATGAGATAGAAGTATTTTGGTATCCCACAATCACATGGGAACCACAATGAGGAGAGAATGAAGACAACAGTATCTAAGTACTAAGACATATCCTGAAAAAGAGAAGGCAGACAATATCAGCATGTCTGCCCAATACATATAGTGGACTGGAGTGCAGTAATAAATTAGTTTCTACAGTTTCAGTACATACCAGGCCTCAAGGCCTCTAGGCCTCACGTAGGCTGAAAGCGTACCAGGAACAGAGAGCATCAATCAACAAACACGTCATCATGGGCGAATAACTGTAATGCAGGCGCTGATTTGTTACTTTGTACCTTTCAAACTGACATTATGCACTGTAATTGGATGTAACTATGTGTCCACTAATATTTCTACTCATGTAACTTAATGATTGGATAGAATTCACCGCTTATGACGTATCACTATGTGTTTTTAATAAAAGAGCTTTCCGAACTTGTGATCGGGGCAGCTCATCCAAGATAGAACCTGCGTTGGTGTCTTTCTTGATGCATTCGACCACCCAGTGGGCAGCCTTCCAAATGCGGAGCAAAGCCGCATCTGGTGACCCCGACGTGATCCATTAAAAGAAATGGGTGCGTTTTCAACTGCTTATCTCACCCGGCCGGACGAGCCAGTTGCAACTCAGGGATGCCGTCTCGTGTCACGGATCCCTCCCCAGGAATCTTCCTTAAAGAAGACATCCTCCCTTCAGGTGAGTATGGGCGGAAAGTTCTCCAAAAAGCAGATAGCATATTTGCAGGAATTAGGAGAATTAACGAAGAGCTCAATTCGTATTCTTAGGAATCAGGGCAAAAAGCTCCCGGTTCCAACTAAAAAGGACCTTATCACCCTTTTGACTTACATTTACACACAATGCCCGGCTTATCCGGAGAAAGGGTCCTTGAAAGTCTCCACATGGCAACGTTTGGGTGATTATTTTCATGATAACCCCAGGGCTCTGCCAAAGATTCTGACCACATGGAGAATAGTCCTGGAATGTTTAAAAATCCATGGTTTAGCACTGACCAAAGCCCCCCGGGTCCTCCTCCCTATACAGCTGAAACCAAAACAAAGGACGCTCTCCTGTTAGAAGCTTCCTCCCCTACAGCTCCTAAACCCATAAATCCTCCTAACTCAAATTCAGCGGAGGATCAAACAACCATGGGAGCGATCGTGCAAGCAGGGAGGGCTCTCTTACCCTGGAGGAGCTCTCTCTCTGTCCTGTTGAATATATAGGGGATGGAGCCGGAAATATGGTGCCTATACTTGAACCTTTACCCATGAAATTAATCAGAGATTTAAAACAAGCTGTGGCCATGTACGGCATCCAGGCACCATATGTCAGAGGCTTCATTAACAACATCAGCCTTATGCTGAGTTTGTAGAGGAACTTCAGAAGGCCATTCAGAGGCAAATCTCAAATGAAGAAGCCCGTAAAGAGCTTCTGTTAAAACTGGCTGTTGAAAATGCAAATGAGGATTGCAAGAGGATTCTGCAGCCTCTATTTGCCCGAGGGGGGGCTTCCCTCTCGGACTATCTAAAGGCTTGCAGAATCGTGGGAACTGAGGACCATGATTGTTTGTTGCAAGTAGATCTGATGACAAAGGTGAGGGAGTATCTGGAAGAAACTCCTTTGAAGGAAGGGGAAAGATGGTTTGTAGATGGGTCAAGCAGGGTTGAGGAAGGAAAGAGGAAATCAGGATTTGCAGTCATGACAGGAGAAGGGAAGGTCATAAAGGGCTCCCTCCCTTCCTTCATGGTCTGCGCAGAAATGTGAGTTGTTAGGATTGGAAACCTGAGGAAAAAGAGAAAGATGAGTTGGGAAACTGAGAAGGGGTGAAGGTGGTTTCTGTGAATGCAAAGTATATGTTTGAAAGTAAACAAGAAAGCAGCAAGGAAAAAAGAAATGGGAGGGCGACCCCTAGTGGGCTGGCCTTTCCAGAGAACACAGATTGATTTCACTGAATTACCAGAGAAAGGGCAGGGCAATACCAGCCCATCGCTTTTCTGAGCAAAACACTGGTTCAACTTCAGCAATATCTGGGTACCATAAACTGGGCCCGACCTTTCCTGTCTTTAACCACTGATATTCTTTCTCCATTGTTTGAAGCCCTTACCTGGGGGAAAAAGCCTGCTGACATAATATCCTTGCAGCAACCTCAGCTTCAAGCAATACATCACCACAAAGAGCTGAGCTTGCTGCAACCATATTAGTCTTCCAGAATTTTAATGAACCCCTCAACTTGATCCTAGACAGCCTACTCAAATAATCTCTACTATTCACGATTCTTATCTCTCTCCCGCTATTGATAAAAATCTTCTCTCTCTTTTTGTTACATTGCAACACCTTGTTGTACAGCGCCAGCACCCGCTCTTTGTAGCACACATTCGCAGCCACCAACCCTTCCCAGGAATCCTCCAGGAAGGCAATGATGTGGCTGATCAAGTGGCTGCAGGCATCATGACATCACACACATTGACTCCTTGGGAGAGCCATTCTTATTTCCATCAAAACACCAAAGCTCTCATGAAACATTTCAACCTTACTATGGCCGAAGCTTCAGCCATTAGGCAGCAATGCCCCACCTGTAATCAACAAGCCCATTCCATTCCCTTAGGGGTAAATCCCCGCGGGTTGAAAGCCTGCGAAATATGGCAAATGGACGTTACTCAGTTTCCTCCGTTTGCCCCCTGGAAGTATCTGCATGTCACAATTGATACTTATTCAGGGTTCATAATGGCAACCCCGCAAAGAGGAGAAGCCTCCAAACATGTCATCAATCATTGCATTCGCACTTTTGCATCGTTGGGACGCCCAAATGAAATAAAAACAGATAATGGTCCTGCATACACTAGCACAGCTATGTCAGAATTTTGCGCTAAGTGGCAAATTACCCACAAATTTAGGATTCCTTATAACAGTCAGGGACAAGCCCTGGTAGAGAGAGATAACTTAATGCTAAAAACAGCATTAGAACGACATTTGATCAAAGGGAAAAGAACCCCTAGCCTCCCGGCGATGCAAGATACTCTTAATCTCTGTCTTTATACTCTCAACTTCCTCAATCTCTCTGGCACCCCTGCTATGACGGCAGTGGAGCGGCATTTTTCCTCCCCCCCTTCCCCTGATTCTCCCAAACCACAGGTATACTACCGCCAACTGCCAGACCCTACTTGGAAAGGCCCTGCTGGTCTCCTCACCTGGGGTCAAGGCTACGCAGCTATCCAGCTTCCAGATCGTGTCCTGTGGGTTCCTGGACGACACGTCAGACCATACCACCCCAAAGTAGAAAAATCACCACCTGCAGACATATCAACATGATTCGTCTCGTTGCCTTGCCTTCCTCCTTCTTGCTGCACATGCCTCCAAGGTCTCCATTCCATCTCGAGTGACGTACTTTACACCAGGCACCCCCCTCCTGCTGACCTGCACCGCATCTGGGGACATTTCCCCCCCCTATCTCCGATGGTCAACACTCCCTCAGCCATGGCTCCGTATCTCCAGCAATGCTTCTTTCCAGATCAACACCTTTGAACTCCCCCTGCCTTTTCAAAACCACACAAGCAGGCTTCATTCAACTAACTCTCATATACCATACCCAACAACCACAGAAGTGCCTTCCTACTGGAAAAACCTGCCAAAAGATGAACTCAAAAACCATTTGCTACAATCCCAAGACGGCTGTTCGTCTCAACATTACCTTATGGGCGGGACTTCCAAGAACCTCTGGCAGATCTGATCCTGAGGGGGAGGGAAACTTTATTACCTAAACCACACCACTGTGCTCAAGGACGGTACTAACCCAATTGTTTTAACCTTTGATGTTTGTATTGCTTGTTCTAAACCAGGGGGGTATTCATGCGGGTCGGTTGACTGGAAAACAACATACGCTCACAATCATAAATATTTGTGTCCTACACCCATTAACTGGGCCATAGGGAACCCCAATCAATGGGTCCCTTGTGGAGGTTCCATTGAGTGCTCGGGTTGGTCTTGTGTCTGTGTTTATACTGGGGGAGGGTACTTGGGCTGCAATCATCTGTCACATTTCAAACAAATATCAGGGTCTACCACAGACAATAAGGTAGAAATCACCATCTCCAGACAACACCCTACCTTGGATACTTATGGTATAGGGATTGATGGCACAGGATCGGATCCAAACACTTACATTACCATAACAACCGAAATAATTTATGAAGGTAAGGAAACATCATTAGGTTGGTCGGTATACAATAATTTGAGGAAATTAGATAAAGCCCTTGATACCAGTGTAATTGCAAAAAACTTGTTCATGGATATGGCAGAAAAAATTGCAAAACAACTTGCAATAACCAATTGTTTTGTCTGTGGGGGAACCACCACAGGAGAACAATGGCCATGGCAAGCCTTGGAAGCCTCACCATCACTGTTCAATAACATGTCTTCTGTAGGACACCTCCTTTGCTTAGGTACATGGGATAACTCCTACCAGACTTGGACAGCACCTGACAATGCTACCACCACACCTGCCAAATTCAACACCTCCCTCCTCCCCTATCTCAATGACATAACATCTTCCAAAATTTGGACAGCCCCAAATAACATGTATTGGATTTGTGGTAACCTAGCCTATCCGTCCCTTCCTGCAGATTGGCAAGGGTCATGTGTATTGGGGTGGATAAGACCTTCCTTTTTCCTCCTCCCGATCTCCATTAAGCAAGAACTAGGCATCCCTGTGTATGATACATTATCCCGCAGGAAAAGAAACACCGATAATGCCTTTGCAGGCTTCCCCTGTCAATCAGAATATACAGGGGATACCTGGACCTAACCCCCACATATATATGATTAATAGAATCATTCGCTTACAAGCTGTTTTAGATTTAGCAGGCCAATGAATAGACAAGGCTCTAAACACTCTAGCAACTGCTACAGACAAATCACGCACAGCTGTCTACCAAAATCACTTGGCTTTAGATTACATACTAGCCAAAGAAGGAGGGGTGTGTGGTAGGTTCAATCTTACGAATTGTTGTCTTCAAATTGATAAAGTTGGCAAAGTAGTAGCACAATTAACAACTGAGATGCGACAATTAACCTATAATCCTAATCAAGTATGGCAAGGTATTGATCTTAAAAATATTTTTAGTTCCTGGTTCCCAAAACTACCAGGATTACAAGCTATAGTAGCTCTCATAGGTATGATTGCTTTAGGATGCGTTATTCTTCCATGTGTATTACCAATTTTTATTCGCACTATCTCCAATAGTCTATCCTTGTTAGCTGAAAAGCGCGCCATTGCACAGGTTAATGCCCTCTGGGAAAAGGAACCTCTGTACAAAGTCATACCCTCAGAAGACCCTGATGCGTGCGCTCGCACGAGTTTTTGCATGGGCAGTGACGAAGATCCAGAAGAAATTTCTTTCTATAAAACTAAAACAGAGGAGATGCAGTAATAAATTAGTTTCTACAGTTTTGGTACATACCAGGCCTCAAGGCCTCTAGGCCTCACGTAGGCTGAAAGCGTACCAGGAACAGAGATCATCAATCAACAAACACGTCATCATGGGCGAATAACTGTAATGCAGGCGCTGATTTGTTACTTTGTACCTTTCAAACTGACCTTATGCACTGTAATTGGATGTAACTATGTGTCCACTAATATTTCTACTCATGTAACTTAATGATTGGATAGAATTCACCGCTTATGACGTATCACTATGTGTTTTTAATAAAAGAGCTTCCCGAACTTGTGATCGGGGCAGCTCATCCAAGATAGAACCTGCGTTGGTGTCTTTCTTGATGCATTCGACCACCCAGTGGGCAGCCTTCCAAATGCGGAGCAAAGCCGCACTGGAGAACATGGAAAAAGCCCTGAATGGAAAGTAAATAGCTAATGTGGCAGACACTGGAAAATCCTACCAGTGGCCTGGAAGGGTTGGACTAAAAAAATAGCACTAAGGCACTAGTGATCAAGAGCAGGCAGTAAGCATCCAATTCCTAGAAGCAGAAGTCTATCACATTAGATGGGACCCTGTTTGTGTAGAAAGACCTCAGAAACATCCCAACACACAGTGACAGGATATAAGAGACAAATATAAGAGGAATGGATACACTGAATGGCAAAACCAAGTAGCTGGCATTGTGTACAAGAACACATGCACAGTATATGCATTGGACTCTGCAAATACAAATGGGAGATTCTATAAAAATCATGGAGAATAACAAGCTCCTGTGGGATGTCAAAATCCAGACAGATATGCAGGGACTAACCAATCAGTCAGACATTATGGTGGAAGGAAAGGTCTAGAAGACAGTGATTGGATATATGTAGTGCAGTCAAGTGACAGCAAGATTAGGAATGAGTATGAGAAGCTGGATCTAAAGGAGAAACTAGAGAGCTATGGAAAGTAAAGCCAGAGAAATACCAATGCTGGTGGGAGCACTCAGAGGGTCCCTAGGCTGAGAGAATGGTCGAACAGATCACAAGAATGACATCAAATCTCTTCAGAATGTACAGGCATAGATATACAAAAACATACTTACATATACTTGCACGCACACATATACACAAACATTCATATACTTATGCACACATAAAACATTCAGGCAGGTACACCTATATCCAATACAAAATCAACATTAATAGTATTTGATCAGAACCCCCTCCCCCCAACCATGTTCTATAATTTCTGCTTATCCCTTGTAAATAGTCAAGATGTACTTTACTGACATTCAAATATAAAGTAATATATTAAAACATATGACTGCAAAATTTGATACATTTCTCAGGAATTCTGTAGTTGGATCTGAAAATCAATACAAGGTTGCTTGTTTGTTTGATGACCCAATGGCAATAAAACTTGATTTTTCCCATTTAAAAAGAGATCAAGACCCAAGAACGTTACTTCAAATAAATTTTGGTTTTACAAAGAAGTCTCCTCCTATACAGATGATGCTGAAAAGGGTATTTTCTAAATGACCCCAATCAATCAAAATAGTTTGTATCCAAGGATCCACATTCTCTAGAGAAATACTTTCAAAAGTTTAGCCTGCCTCTGAGGAAGGAAAACCATTAATTGGACTGAATCACTCCAAATTACTTGTGAAACCTGTTTTGATACAAGACTTCATCCTTCAGGAAAACTTCAAAGCCCATTTGAATTACACACTGAGCTGGTTTCATGTCAGCCTCTGAGGAGGCTTGGCCTTTAAAGAGAAGCACAAACAAGGAATTCATAACCCACTTGCTTATTAAACTGAGATTCGATAATCCTTCAATTGGTATTGAGCATTTAATATATTCATCATTGCACACTCCACCCATTTTCAATTTCCTCTTTATAGAAAGTAATACACATCAAAATACCCTGTGTATATATAACTACATTTCCCTATTACATTTTATAAAACTATACAAAATAAAAGCATTACTTTATAAGAAATCTTAGCAGACTTTCAGAAAAGGCTCTAAACTCTTTCTATTAGAAAGTAATACAATACTTCTAAGCATCTAGAAAAGTGTTTTGTTCAAATTTGCTAATAAATAATAAAGGGAGAAGAACTTCACTTTTTTCATGTTAAATAAAATGGGTGATTGAGTAGAAATTGCCAATTTACTAATTTCACTTTCTCTTCATTTTTTCTCATTCCAACCCCATTCTCATTCCTGCCCTCTTCAATATTTCCGTGTCTCTTTCCCCCTAAGCCATATTTGTTAATATACAATTAATTAGAAATTCCATCACAAAATTTAAAGTGCAAATAGTGTTTTATAACCAGGAAAGTTGAAGAAAGAGATGCAGTAATTCTGGGTACAACAAGACCAAGCCTTAAGGACAAATGCATACAATTCCAGAATTGAAAAGAATCTAACAGAGAGCAAGTTCTGCTTCAGCAAAGAAACTGAAGAAACAGTGGACCATCTGGTGAACTGTTACAAGATTACACAGGCTGACTACAAACAATATAGCATGACAAAGTAGACTGATCATTAACAATAGCATGACAAAGTAGTAGTAGGGTATTTGAAATAACATTTTTCTCCAAGTAAAAACAAATGGGACTATAAAATAGAGAATGTTTTAATAAATGGAAATAGAAAATAAATTACTAAATTGCTCTGGGACTTTAGATTTCAGATAGACAGGCATCTGCCACATAACACCCAAGACTAGACAGGTAGTAGACGTAGCAGTATCTGGAGACAAATAGAATAGAAGAAAAAGAATTGGAGTAGATAACAAAATACAGAGATCTGCAAATAGAAATAGAAGGACTATGGCAAAAAACCCAAAAATGAATATAGTATCAATAATAATAAGTGCCTTGGGTACAATTCCAAAACAGCTGGAGCAACATCAAAAAATAATTATCAGTCAACTGCAAAAGGCAGTTTTATTTGGAACAGCTTACATTGTGTAACAATATCTTTAACACCATGAAATATCAAAGATACTGGGCCAGACTTGATAGCTGGATAAAAATACCAAATCCAATCTGAACATCTGGTTATTTTTACAAAAGCTTTGTTCAATATAGTAATTAATTGTTAAATAATAACAAACCATTTTGCTATATTAAAAATATTTTGTAACTTAAAACCCACACAACAAATTTTAAACAGGTGGATTAACATCCCTCAAAAATAAAGTTGTCATAAGTGTGGGATGGATGTTCTCTAAATATCAATTCACACAATCTTCTCTTCTTTCCTGTGTGAATCTTCAGTGTAGTATTATAATAAAATGATTTGGCTATATTAAATCATTCTTATAAACAGAAAAATCAGTGTGCACATGTGTATTTCTAGTTTGTGCTGGGAAAAATATGTGCAAAGAATTCCCATTTGCTATGATGAACTTGCTATCTTAAATTGGCAAGAAATTATGTCATATTTTAAATATTACTTAAAGTCCAATGAATAACCAGTTATCCAAGGGAGATGGGTGTTTAAAAATATAAAACATAAAATAAAATTTGAAAATTATTAAGTTGCAAGGATAGTAAATACCACATACTTAGAAAATTAATTTCTCTATCACACATGTTAAAATTAATGTCCTAGCAGATTAACTAATTGAATTACAACTCTCTAATCTTTTTCCACATTGGTTAAAGACAAACTATGTCTTGAAGTAAAGTGGAATATTGTATACAATAATTGGAAAAATTGACAGTTTTCCTTTGTACCAGGGATTTTTGTCACAAAATTAAGCACACACTGTTTTGAGATGCTATTGCCATTGTATCCCAAATCCTAGGTAGATTTTAAAAAGTAGAAAAAGCAAGTATTCTCTACAGTAAATAAAAAAAGATCAGAGTTAACAATTATAAACAAACTGTTAAGTTTGAGGCATGGGTTTAATGAACGGAGACCAGACTGTAAACCGTGAACTTCAGCTCTTTATTCACAAGCATAACAGAGACAAAAAACCCCGGCTAGCAGTCACTCTTTTATAGAGTAAGCTGCTATCCGGATAACCAATGGATAGTGTTATAGCGTTTGAATCCTGGCGCGGCCCGCCAACAGCCAGTCAGATTGCTCGGAATGAACCAATCATAACTTGCCATTATATGTGCTAATAGGACGTGCAGGATTACGATCCTGCTAGGCAAATGAATCTTTATTAATTACATTTCTTTCGTTCACAACACAAACAATTAAAGTTTTGAAGATAAGAGGTAGCTCAGGGAACTGAAGTATAGGCAGTAACAAGACTGAGCAGATCTGTATCTTTAAACATTTAGGAATGGGGGTTGTTTGTATGGGAAACACAGCATAATTACATTTCTTTGGCAGCACTAAGATCCTTCATTCCAGCAGGACAATTTTTTTTCCCACTGAAGTGGGTAAGCTAGATTTTGCTATTCTCTGTTTTTCAAGGCTAAAGCAGTTCAGCTTTTATATAAAATCCAGGTTGGATATTTATACCACAAAAACACAATTGAAGTTGTATAATCAAAGTTCTTAAGAACATTTTTGTATCTTAAGAATATTTTTGTCTGCCACAAGATTTGTATTTAATACTGTCCTCAGGCTCAAGATGGAGATGCTCAAAATTGAGGTGATGCTCTAGAGTCTTATCATGACACACTGCTTAAAAATTTAAGTTTTCCCAGCCTGCTTCTTACCTCTTGTATTTTTAAAGAAACAATTCAAGTTGGAATGGTTTTACTGAATCCTAATTAGCTTCTCATGATTTTTCAGCTGAGCACCTCCTTAGTTTGAATTACAGTAAGGTTAGACAGAGATAGTCCAGGATATGAAATATCAGTTGGAATATTAGTTGGAGGTCAGTAGGGTTCCATACAACAATAAAATCTAAGTCCCAAGATGAGTTGGCATGCCAGCCAAATATCTGATCTGCCACTTTCTTTAGGTTGAGGATGGATTTGGGGGGGGGGGGTGTCATGGCATTGATCTTGTTCTCTATTTGTAAATTTTTAATTTCTCACCCTGTACCCACTTTTACTTAAATAGACTTATTCATGAGATTCAGGAAGAACCAAAAATATTTCTCACATATTTCTTGTAGGGATTCACTATACTTTTTACAGGAACATAAGGAACTTATTCATTATATCTATCTTGCAACAACATCATAAAAATATTTGGTGTACATTTTTTCTGATTCCAATAACAGTGTCACTAATATTGTGTACAAATTTTATGTAGTAGCAAATCATCAGATAATATATTCCTGATTGTAATACATTTATCTTTTTGTATACAGTATATTTAAATGTTATGTATGTGACTATCATTTTTCTATTCCCTGCACACAAGTTCTGGAGTATCTGAGTACTTTACATCTGGAGCAAGCAGTTAAATGTCACTATCTGTTACTGACAATGAATTGATACTGATAATGAATTCCCTACCCCATGCACCTGGAATCTGAGAAAGTAAGCTGCTTTCCCCTGGACTAAGCATTTAACCAGTTTACAAGACTCTCAAAATGAAATATTGTACATATTTCTAGTCTAATTCTTGTAATTATTTATAAGAAAGTACAAACCATACTAAACAGCTGAATCAAAGATCTACGTCCTAAGGTAGCACCAGTAACCTGCTCACAGACCCACAAAAGGAGAGGAAAGAATGGAAAGATGGAGGAAGGAGAGAGAGAGAAAGAGAAAGAAAAAGGAAAGAGAAGAGAAAGAGAAAGAAGAGAGAGCTAGATAAATGAAATGTAAACTACTGAACTGAGCAAAACAGCACTGAAAAGGAATCAAAATATCTACACTCTATCTACCAATTTTCCTTAATGAATACTAATTCTTCCCAGGCTTTCAAGCAAACAGATTCATTCACAGTCTCACTCAAGAAATGTACTCTTTTCAAGGATGCAGTCTACTCAGACTGGAAAGCAATGGTTTCTTCTACCAAGGATCTCTCATGTTACAATTAACTGGAAGAGATTGATTCTAACAATATTATTCTTAATAGAATATCCAGAGTTGCTGACTGCTCTTCCCATCTACAATAGAAGAGGTTCTCAAATTTTGTGGTGCACTGATTTCCTAAAATAATAAATGTAACCAGATAAAGTCTAAAACTGGTAACAGAGATGCTAATAAGAGTGCAATTCCCAGGCAGTAATATTTTCATCAGTCTCCTGTTGATTGAAATGAGAAAAGGAGAATATGTTAATATGTAAAAAATAATATGCACTCATGGAGAACAAAATACAGATTAACTGACTCATTTTCTCTAGGTCACATATTATTCATACATTCTAAAGTCTCATGATGAGGTTGGAGGCAAAAACCCTCTGACTACCAAGGCTCCTGAGACCTTGCTTATTTTTAATCTTTTGTGTACCTTTTTGTTCTGTCTGGAAATTGATGGAACAAATGGCAAAGAAATTATTGTAACAAAAAAAGGCAGCAAACATAAATCCTGGCACCTCTTCATTAAAAAAAAATCCCTTTATGGATCACTCTTTCCACTTGTGATAACAGGCCCTCCATTTGCAATCCAGCATAGTCTGAGCAATGTAGATAGTACATGTGCAGAGGATGGGCATGTATTGTGTCCTGGCCATGCAAGATACAAGTATAATTAGTCTTTTCTTTGAATCAAGGCAGTTGCAACCGTCTTGTCAGTTTTTTCTGGGTAATGTTATTGAATCTAGTTTTAGTCCAACTCAGTTGAGGAGCAGAAATAAGCAGCCAACAGTAAAAGTAATCCAACACTATCAGTAGAGAGATAGTACTGAGAACTTAGAGGTGAAACACCAAGCATTTTTGAATCCTAGTTTGGATGGCTGCAACTTCTCTCATATTTCATTGTGTTCAAATATTAGGTGAATTATACACAAAACCACAGACAAATACCCTTCATTTTAAAAAATACAATTGGAGAAGAAAAAATGGGGCAGAATTGAGAAAATTAAATTCCAAGTAGGCAAATCTAGAATCCTAAGTTCACATCAAATGAATAAAACTCTGCAAGAGAGTTTACAAATAAGATGGAAACTAAGGCATTTTACGATAGGAAATAGTAAATGTTAACAAGCTAACTTAAACATGTTTGGGAAATAAAAGAAAGAGGTTTTAAATTTTTCTTAGTATATTTCTAAGCTACAAAAAACTTCATAAACTGGATTAACATGTAGTCATATAGTTACATAACTCTTAAAATTCATTATATAAATTTGATCAGAATATAGTAATTGCTTTTGAAACCAACTCTGCTTCTAGTGGGGAGGCTCTGATTCTAATAGGAATGAAGAGAGAAGTATTTATTTTATTTATTTATTTGTCAAGCATGTATTAGATAACAGATATAAGTATAAACATGATTATTAATACATGAAATGGATACGAATAAAAAGGAAACATTAGGAAGGGACGGTAGGCAGGTTGGTGTGTAGGAAACAGAAACAAAGAAAATGCCAAAGCAAAAGGAACAGAATTTTCAGGCCCACAGCCAAATTTCAACGAATGATCACCAACCAACTATTGCACAACACACAATGTCCCTGCCCTTCTGGATCTAATTATGTTAGAGCCCTTTGGCTGGCAATATAAGGGAAATAATACCTATAAAATCCAGATTCACTTCATAAATGGTAGCAATGTCACAAATAATTAAATAGTAGATGAGTACAATATTTTTATCAGCTCAAGAGAAGCAGAACCTTAAAAAGGCTTCAGTAATAGGAGTAATTGTTGGAAAGTCAACAATTCTCAAGTATGGCATGGGAAAGTTGTTGTGAAAGTTGTTGTTGTTGTGTATTTTTTAGAAGAAAAGGATTTGAGCAGCTATGGATGTGTTAATCAAAACTCACCTGAATCAAAGAAAAAATACATATGGGATAAGATATGGCTTAACCTCTGAAGATGTCCTTTTCCCCCTTGTTCTATATTGAAACACAATTCTGGAGTTTATACATTTCTCCTGGGTGATATGATTCTTGTACTTTCCTTATATGGTGGTTTTTAATGCAGTTGGGAATTCTTCAGAATAAAAGCTGCTACTGAACAGAAAGTCATTATCCTTCTGCCTGCTGGGAGCTGTTACTTAGTTGGCAGTGATGAAACCAAGTAGGCTAGCAAGTTACCCACCTGTGCAACCATCCCAGTGCTGACTGCTGCTCATTTGGAAAAGCTGCATTAATCCATTTTCACTGTGCCTAGAGGAAAGCTATGAAGTTTAATTATTGGGCCTGCAGCTTTCCAAACAGATGGGCTTACCTACAGCTGAGAAACACAAAGTCTGAGTTGATAAAAAAAAAATAAACCTTGTTGTGAAAAGCATGATTTTTAGAGCTTTAAAAACCCAGAATAATAAAATCAGTAACTAATGGGAAGACAGAAATAAGTTTAGAACAAGATATTTTAACATACAATGTAATAAGTTTTTTTTAATGAAATCTTTTAACTGAAACTAAGTTGCTATAGTATTATTTCAATTAAATATTGGCTAAGAGACTTTGCTGGTAATACTATAAAGCTGAGAAAAATATCTGAGCAGAAATCAGTAGGAATTTTTACTATTACTATTTGTATTACTTGTAAAAATGCATACTACAAGCAAAATGAAGTTAGTAGAGGAAGAGACAAGACAGTTCAATAACTGAGGAAACATGATTAATGAAATCAATAATGAAACTCATAGGTTTCTGCTGCAAGATTCTCTGCTTTGTTACCCTTAAGATGTAAATAGGAGGGGCAATCACTGAAAAGACACTGCTGAGAGATTTACAAAACAAATAATATTTAAAATAGAAAAAAATGTGTGAAAAATTCCATTAAAAAAAACTGAAAATTTTCAGAAATAGCTGTCAGGTTTCCAAGTGATAAAATTCATTTAAAAAGAAAAGAACAAAATCCATCTTCCATGACAATTTCTTTTGTTTAGGAAAGCATCAAATTGGCAAAGTCTGTGGTAATTCCAGATCTGACACAAGCCCGAATTACCCCACAATATTAGAAGTTAGAAACAACCCCCAAAAGTCACATTCAACCTTGCCTGATGTCATAAATCTCCACCTAAAGGGGCCTCAGCATGATTAGCTTGTGTTCCCATGGGAAGAAGAATCACCTAGCCTAAATAACTCTCTCTATCTCCACTCCTCTCTCCTTAGAAATGTGGCAAGCCTGAAACCTTTCCCCCATAACCACCAAAGAGAAAGTAAGAAAAAGAATATATACTAACTAAAATGGCTACACGTATGTCAATTTCGGGCTTGACAACAGCTTTTGATGCTAAACTTGAAATGGCACTGGAGACATGAAAAATCAAATCAGAAGAGAATCTGATGAAAATAAGCACTAAAGCAGTACCTCATACATATTCACCCACACCCACACCCACACAGAGACACTCTTTTCCTCAAACACATTTTTATCTTCCTCAAATTTTTATCTTGGCCAGTCCATCTCCAAAGTTCACCTGAAACTTTAACTTGAAATAAACTATCATTTGTTAGGAAATACAAAATTGATGATGAACAATAATTCCAGGTCCCAGTGTCTAATATTTTTATTTATTTGTAATATTTATTGGCTGCTCAGAGTAACTCTGGGTGGCTTACAATCATAAAAGTATTACTTGATAATAATATAGATATAAATCAAAGGAGAAAGCTTTTTATTGATCAAATGCCATGCATTGTGATCTAAAGCCAGTAGTACTGCTCTCTTTTTAAATAATTGTGATGTCGGAGATCATGATTTGAGTTTTTTATTTTCATCAGGAAGATATGATAAGCTACAAAAATGTCCTATATGGAATTCAGATTAATTCATTTCTATATCTAGAGCATGATTATTACAAACAACATTGCAAAATCAGTGCACTATTTTTTTAAGTGCAAAGTAATTGAAGAAAATAACCTATGTAATAGTAAAGGCTTATACAGGTAGGAAGACTTTGGAAATGTCATATTTAAAAGATTCGGCCATTAATGAATAAGTTGAACTTATAGTTCCTCATAAGCATATCATTTTCTCCCCTCCAGCAAAACATTATATAGATATAAATTTGGAATAGGAAGGTGACTGAGGCTCTGGATAGGATTGTACCCTTGTGACCTTTCCTCACCCGTAGACCTCTCTGTGCCCCATGGTATACAGAGAAACTGAGAGGGATGAAATGCATGAGGAGATGTCTAGAGCGCAGCTGGTAGAAGAACTCTATTGAACACAGGTAAGAGCTGCTACTAAAACCTACATTGTGGCGATTTGTGCAATACTTCTCCACACTAATTGCGTCTGCAGATAATTGCCAAGCAACCCTCTTTAAGGTGAGTCGTCTTCTCCCAGGGAAGGAGGAGATTGAGGTCTACCTGAAGGGGCACACTGAGGAATTTGCAGATTTTCTGGAAGACAAAATAGTTCGACTTCATTCTCAGTTAGATGCTGGCATGGTTGCTTGTCCGGTGGAGGCTCCTGAGGCAGGTTCTTGACCTGTTATCTAGGAATGGTTTGACCCTGTTGCTCCTGAGGAAGTGGATAGGGTCCTAGGGAGTATGTGCACAAGCACCTGTGTTTTAGACCCATGTCCCTCCTGGCTTGTGAAAGCTTCCCAGGAGGTTACAGGTGGGTGAACTATGGCAATGATTAATGCTTCTCTACAGGACGGGACGGTGCTTACCTCTTTAAGGAGGCTGTACTCTGCCCTCTTCTTAAGAAACCATCGCTGAACTCCATCCAGTTGGATAATTTCCGTCCTGTCTCCAATCTTTTCTTTGGGGGAAGGTTATTGAGAAGGTGGTCATGCAGCAGCTCCAGAAGTTTCTAGATGAAACAAATTATCTCGGCCCCTACCTGTCAGAATTCAGGCCTGGATTTGGAACAGAAATGGCATCGGTCGCAGTTTTGGATGGTCTCTGGTGGGACAGGGATGGGGGTAGTGCATTCTACTTGACCTCTCAGCAGCTTTTGATACCATTGACCATGGGATTCTCCTGGGGCGGCTTTGGAGGATGGGAGTGGGAGGCCTTGTGCTGTCTTGGTTCACTTCCTTCCTCTGTGGCCACTCTCAATCAGTGTTGAAAGGAGGGGAGAGATCCAGCCCTCACCCACTGCTTTACGGGGTTCCACAGGGTTCGGTACTCTCTCCGCTCCTGTTCAACATTTACATGAAGCCGCTGGGTGAAATCATCCATTTTTGTTTTAAATATGGTTTTATATTGTATAAGCTGTCTCGAGTTGTTATGGGCGAATAGATGGAAATATAAATAAATAAAATAAATAATGCTCTATGTGGCATATGTCATTGTAGATTGTCCTTCCAGGCAACCAATCCAATGTTCTCCTTCCTTTTAGTGTGTTCCATGATTTTGAATACCAATATGATGATGAAGTCAGCAACAGAATGGATAAGAACATAGATGGCTACTCTGCTCACTTGTTCCCAGATAATTTTTTTTTTAACTCTTCCAAACATAATACATTGTTTCAGGAACATAACCATTATAGTAGCGGCAATGAATTTTGTAAGACTTTGACTCTTAAGACATACAGAGGTAACTCTTTTTTTAAAAAACAAGTTTTATTTCAGTTTTCCACATTTTAAAAATGTCTCTTTTAAGTGAACAGCATAATTACAGGTTCATCTTTACATACAAATATGACCATAGTTACATATTCAATTTTTATATTCAACTTCTTATCCTAACAATGTTTTTATACATTTTATACTTTATTATATTATTCCAAATGCTTGCCTTATTATTTAATTCACCAATATTTTTCATATCTTCATAGTTATTATACTTTGATAATTTTAACTGCCATATTTGCATATTTCATCACAAATTCTTATTACATCCATTAATAAAATCCAATTTAATACAATCATTCTATAAAATTAGTTCCCCCCTTAAATTACCAATTTTGAGTGTGCCACCTCTAAAGTTTACATATTTATTAATTATCTCCCCTTTTAATCCCAATGAACATTTAACTTTTTTTACCTAAAAAATTGAAATTAATAATCCTTTTAAAACTACATAGCAAATATAAATCAGATTCTGCATGGTTTTCCCCTTATTTAAACTACCCCTCCTCACCTTGCAGAATCCCCTTTTAAAATATTGATTAGCCATTGTCTTTATGCCTTCTAAATAAACAATTCCTTTTCATTTTTTAACAATTCCCATATTTCTTTTGTTTCCAATTTCTGCTTCTTATCCCTTCTTTTCCCTTTCATTTTCCCCTTTATTCTGCCACTCCAGTTTTTATCACCCTCCCTATTTATAGCTTCCTTCCACCCTTCAATTTTCTGCTGTTTCTGTTTACCTTTTTTAATTTTACAAATATTCCCTTTTTTATTTAACTTCTTACATCTCATATTTTTATTTCCCACTCTTCTCCTACTTCTTTTCAAAGTTCATTTTTTTTCTCCTTTCTCTTCGCCACTTTAAATCCTTTTTAAAAAAATTCTTAAAAATTAATCCTGGGGTACCTTTCATTTAATTATAACGTCCTGTTTCTCCTGCTGTTCACTTTTTTCTCTCTCCTGCACAATCTTATTCCAGCTTACTCTTCCCCTTCAGGGTGGCCATTTTAGATCATCGTTTCAGATGTCTTTGGGAGGGAGATTTGCCAAGCCAGGGTGGAGGTTTGTGACCTAGCTGACAGTCTCCTCTTCCTCCGCTGCCCCTATGAGGCAGCTTCTGCCCCAAATCTAGCCGATCGGGGCTCTCAGATGAAGAAACACGGACCAAAGCCACGGACAATCGTGGTCAGCAGTCCGTCTTCGGGGAAATCCAAAACTGGAAACCTCAGAGGTAACTCTTGATACTCAACATTTGTTTTGTGGTGAGAAAATTTTTCAGACAATTTTATGGAGTTCTTTTTACATGAACATAAACTCCTGGAATTCTGTATGAAATCAGATACAAAAATCATGTACATAAATAAATAGTTTAAACATCAGCTGTTTGTAAAAATCTATGTTTCTAAAATATAGAGGAAAAAGCTAAAATTTCTCAAGAGGCTAAAGTCATGAATTCAGTTGGAAAATGTTAGAATCATGTTCTGTGTTAATAATGGTTTATTAGCTTCTGAGTTAACTTTATTGAGTTATAATAGTTGATTGTTTTGTTTTGAATCTTATCATCTTAAAGATTTTCTAGAAACTAATTCAATCGGCACTGCTTTCCTATAATTGTTAACACTTGAATTAATAAACAATGCACAATTTAAATTAAAGATTGAATCTGGGTTTGCTTGCACCGACAGGAAAACTCTTGTTTGTTTGTTTGTTTTCTGACTTGCTGCTCTCCAGATTTTTCCTCCCAGGCTCTCCGGGGAAAGCCCAACCAAGATTGTCTGAATTTTGATTTGGTTTGGTTCTGTGACCCAACAAGACAGACACAGACTTCAGAGAGTAATTAGGACTGAGAAAAAACAATTACTACCATCGAGGACCTGTATACTGCACGAATCAAAAAGAGGGCTGTGAAAATATTTACAAACCCCTCACATCCCAGACATAAACTGTTTTAACTCCTTTCCTCAAAATGATGCTATAGAGCACTGCACACCAAAACAACTAGACGCAAGAACAAAGTAGACCACAACCTACTTCTTAGTATGTTAGAAAAAAGTGGGATAGCACCACCACTAGATGGACTCGCAAGTGGCTGACAAACTGTACTCAACAAGTAGTCCTTAATGGGTCTAAGTCTACATGGAGGAAAGTAAGCAGTGTGGTGCCATAAGGTTCCGTCTTAGGCCCAGTACTCTTCAATATCTTCATTAACGACTTAGATGAGGGAATAGAAGGGGAACTTACCAAATTTGCAGATGATACTAAGCTGGCAGGAATAGCTAACACCCAAGAAGATAGGCTCAAGATCCAGATGGATCTTGACAGACTAGAACACTGGGCCATATTTAACAGAATGAAATTCAACGTAGAGAAAAGTAAAGTCCTACATGTTAAGTCCTGAGCATGGGCGCAAGGAACGGAGACGAGGCATTGAACTGTGACTTCCATATACGAGTCCCAGTCTTTGTTTGCCAGGTCAAATGGAGCGGGTGGTATGGCGCCGCTGGTCATCCTGCCGTTTGTTGCTTGCGCTCTCAGCCACGTGCTCTGTAATGCTCGATGAGTACTCAGTCAGCTCTATCGTCTCCGCATCCCATCCTCATTGCCAGTGTTAAGTCCTGAGCATGGGCGCAAGGAACGGAGACGAGGCATTGAACTGTGACTTCAACTCTTTATTAGTGACTTCAGAACAGAGCAAATAAATGGGCAGCAGCAGCTCTTTTTATAGAGCTGGCTGCAACCACAACAACCAATGATTTAAGTTACCCGCACTAAAAGCGTCCAATCAGGGGTGACCCGCTGTCAGCCAATCAGATCAGCCAGAGGTGGCCAATCACAGCTCGCTATTCACGGGCCAATCAGAAGTGCAGGTTTACAAGCCTGCTGTAGGATAAAACTATTAGGGTTTTTAAGCTAACGTGTTTGCTTTAGTTCATAACACTACACTTAGGCAAGAAAAAACACAAGTACACATATAGACTGGGTGAAACCAGGCTCAATAGCAGTAATGTGAGAGGGATCTTGGAGTCTTAGCTAAATATGAGCCAGCAGTGTGCAGCAGCAGCCAAAAAAGCTAATGCAATCCTAAGTTCTATTAACAGAGGGATACAATCAAGATCAAGGGAGGTACTAATACTACTCTATAAAGTCTTAGTAAGACCACATTTAGAGTACTGCATTCAGTTTTGTTCACCATGTTACAAAAAAGATGTTGAGACTCTAGAAAAAGTGCAGAGAAGAACAACCAGGATGATTAGGGAACTGGAGACTAAAACATATGAAGAACAGTTACAGGAACTGGGCTTGGCTAGTCTAGTAAAGAGAAGGACCAGGGGAGCCATGATAGCAGTCTTCCAATATTTGAGGGGCTTCCACAGAGAAGAAGGGGGTTATGCTATTTTCTAAAGTGCTTGTAGGCCAGACAAGGAATAATGGATGGAAACTGAACAAGGAGAGATTTAACCTGGAAATAAGGAGAAACTTTCTAACAGTGAGAACAATCAACCAATGGAACAGTTTGCCCTCAGAAGTTGTGGGAGCGCCATCACTTGAGACTTTCAAGAAGAGATTGGACTGCCATCTGTCAGAAATGGTATGGGGTCTCCTGTTTGGATGGGGGGTTGGACTAGATGATTGACAAGGTCCCTTCCAACTCTGATTATCTGTTATCTGTTACTGCATCAAAAGAAGTTGGAAGTCCCTGCTTTTTTCTTTTCTTTTTCTTCACTTTACCCACATTTTCCCTTTTCTTTTCTTCCCTTCCTTTCCTTCTTTCTTTTATATTGTCTTTATTTCTATTTCTATTTTCTACTAAAAAACTTTTAATAAAATATACTTTTTAAAAAATTCAAAATACTCATTGCCTTAAGCTGCAATGCTTACTGGGCACATAGAATGTCATTAATTCACATTAATTCACACATCTATGTCATTAATTCACAAATTGTAAAAGAAAATGCATTTGATGATGTGCCAAAAATTATATTCAGTGCATGGCAACAGATATGTTTAAATAGTGAAATTAAAGTAATCAAATGTGAATTGCTATTAATATTAATATTATTACTATTTAAAACTATGCAATTACTGATTATGTGGCTTAGAGTTTACTGTTTATATGAGAAAGTTGCTAGTCCAATTACAAACAACTCTGAGCTACAGTAAAATAATGTCCCAATAAAACAGGAATAACCCATCATTGTATGTTCCATTATCTTCTGAAGTTTTGTATTCTACATCCTACCTAATATCCATTCAGAATTCCAGTTACTGTATCTCCAGGTTTTCAAATAATGTTTATTATATTAAGACACATATTTTGATATAACTACTATTAAACACACTTGAATTCTAATTTACTTTACGTAAACTGTAAAACATTGAAAATGTTTGCTAGGTAATCAAAGTGGATCTAAGATGGCCAACCTGAATTCACTTATGAAATTATACTTGATTCGATTTAAAAATCAAAATCTCAATGTTTTGCTTTTAAAACAACAATTGCAGTCAATATGATGAAGAATCATTCTCACTGAGCACTCATTTTATTCTGATGGATTCACCTGAGAACATCAGCCATATTTTAATTTCTCTGACTAACTTATCTGGATCAAGTTCATGATACTAACTAGGACTACTTTTATCACAATCTATAATCAGTTTTATCTTGACTATAATTTGGTATTTACTATTAAGCTTATCTTGACTATAGGTGGTATAGATTTGATTGTGCAATTTTTCCCTAATTACTAAATAGTCATAAAACATTTGATTAGAAAATGGTGAACTTTTCTCTTCTATTATTAATGAAGTTCACTTTATTAAGTACTGCCTTTGAAACTCTATAGAGTTTTTCACCTGTGCATTTTAGAAAGTTTTGGTATAAGAGTAAGAACTTAGACCTGGGGTCTTCAAACTTGAAAGTTTTAAGACTTGTGGACTCCCAGAATTCCTCCTCCAGTCATGTTAGCTCAGGAATTCTGGGAGTTGAAGTGCACAAGTCTTAAACTTGCCAAGTTTGAAGACCCTTGACTACAGTATATTCATACTGTAGATGTTAAATAAAGCCAAGATGGCACCGACGATGGCTGCCTTGGTGAAATGCTCTCTAATGGTTTCTTTATTCCTTATTATTATCTGCAATTCACTACGGATTTCATACTCACGAGACCATCTGCTAAGAATTAGGCAACGTTTCCTTAAGGAGCAGCTTTCTGATTTCCCACCCCCACCTGTCTTTGCAAACGCAGAGAAGATTCTAACCAATTCCCCGGTGCTATGGATTACAACAAAGAAAGTAAAGAAGCGACCATGCCAGAAGAGGAGATGAGGTAAATGAGCGGGAATTTTAAACAGACTAAGGAATGGGGGGAGGGGACTCCTCTCCCTTCAGTCTTTTTGACTAATTTACACTCCCTGGCTAACAAGATGGATGAAATTCATCTCTTAAATAGATGGAATTCTGATTTTCATAATTCAGCTGTTCTTTGTTTTACTGAAACCTGGCTTAATCCACAAATTCATGGGGACAACACCAGGATTTCAGACATTTAGATCAGACAGAATTGAAGAGACATCAAGTAAAACAAAGGGTGGAGGATTATGTGTATATATCAACAACAGGTGGTCTCAGGATATACCTATAATATATAAGTTTTGTAATGAAAACTTAGAGTTTTTACACATCAACTGCAAGCCATTTTACTCTCCACGTGAGTTCTCCTCATTTCTCCTAATAGCTGTGTATGTTCCTCCACAAGCCTATGTAAACAAGGCATTACAAACTCTCGCTGATCAAATTATGCAGGCTGAAGCCAAACACCCAGGTTCCTTTCCCATCATTTTAGGAGATTTCAATCAAGAAAATTTAAGGAAAGAGCTCCCAAAATATTTCGAGCATGTAAATTGTCCCACCAGAGGCAAAAATACTTTAGACCACTGCTACACAACAGTAAAAGATGCTTATAGGTCTTTACCACGAGCAGCTGTGGGACACTCTGACCACTGCATGATTCACCTTGTACCTGCCTACAAAGACTTAAAACCATTAAACCAACAATTAAATCAGTGAAGACTTGGTCGGATGAGGCAAAGCTGAAACTCCAGGCCTGCTTTGATTGCACTGATTGGAATGTTTTTGAAGATGTCTCTGCAGACCTAGATGAGTTCACAGATGCTGTAACATCACATGTTAGCTTCTGCGAAGACTTATGTGTACCAACAAGGAACCTGAAAATATATAGTAACAATAAACCTTGGTTCACAGCTGAACTTAAGCAGCTACATCGCACCAAAGAGGAAGCCTACAGAAAAGGTGACAGAATGCTATACAACCAGGCCAGAAACATATTAACAAGAGAGATCAGAGCAGCAAAAAGAAGCTACTCTGAAAAGTTAAAGAATCAATTCTCAACAAATGAACCAGAAAACTCTTAAAAACATCACTGGCTTCAGCAAACCTCCTTCCCAGGCAGAAGGAAATCAACAACTAGCAGATGACCTGAATGTATTTTATTGCAGGTTTGAAAAGAAATTACAGCCACCTATCTCCACAACCCACATCTCAAACACACCAACAACAGCCAAGCCTCCTACAACTGGCCCCAATCCAGTGGGCTCACAACCTCTGGTGATCACAGAAAAAGAAGTGCAAGATCTATTACACAGACAGAAGCCAGGAAAAGCACCAGGGCCAGACAAGATAACTCCTTCTTGCTTAAAAGTCTGTGCTGACCAATTGGCCCCTATCTTTACCCAAATCTTCAATAGATCTCTAGAGATGTGCTATGTTCCTTCCTGCTTCAAACGTTCTACCATCATCCCAGTGCCAAAGAAGCCCTCCATCAAGGAACTGAATGACTACAGACGAGTTGCTCTAACATCTGTAGTTATGAAAATCTTTGAAAGGCTTGTGCTTTCCCACCTGAAAACCATTACGGATCCACTGTTAGATCCCATGCAGTTTGCATACTGAGCAAATAGTTCGACAGATGATGCTGTTAACATGGCTCTGCATTACATCCTACAACACCTTGAATCTCCAAATATCTACGCAAGGGTCCTCTTTGTAGACTTCACTTCAGCATTCAATACTATCATTCTAGACACTCTTCTAAGTAAATTAAACCAACTAGCGGTACCTGAACACACTTGTAAGTGGATCATAAGCTTCCTAACAGACAGGAAACAGCAGGTGAAGCTAGGCGGAATCACATCCAATACCTGTACAATCTGCACAGGGGCCCCCAAGGCTGTGTGCTATCTCCACTTCTCTTCTCCCTATATACCAATGACTGTATCTCAAATGATCCATCTGTTAAAATACTGAAGTTTGCTGATGACACAACAGTGATTGGTCTCATTCAAGACAACGATGAATCTGCATACAGACAGGAGGTTATACAACTTGCCTCGTGGTGTAACCGGAACAATCTGGAACTGAACACACTTAAAACCGTAGAAATGGTGGTAGACTTTAGAAGAAACCCTCCCATACTAGACACCACAGTATCAACAGTAGAGACCTTCAAATTTCTAGGTTCTACTATATCACATGAGCTAAAATGGACACCTAACATCAAAATCATCATCAAAAAAGCACAACAAGAATGTTCTTTCTGTGCCAACTCAGAAAGCTCAAACTGCCCAAGGAGCTGCTGATACAGTTCTACAGAAGAATTATTGAGTCTATCATCTGCACCTCTATAACTGTCTGGTTTGGGTCTGCAACCCAACAGGAAAGACACAGACTTCAAAGGATAATTAGGACTGCAGAAAAAACAATTACTACCCATTTGCCTTCACTTGCCTACACGAGTCAAAAAGAGGGCTGTGAAAATATTTCCAGACTTCTCACATCCCAGACATAAACTGTTTCAACTCCTTCCCTCAAAACGACGCTATAGAGCACCGCACACCAGAACAACTAGACACAAGAACAGTTTTTTTTCCTGAAAGCCATCACTCTGCTAAACAAATAATTTCCTCAACACTGTTCAACTATTTACAAAGTGTACACTACTATTACTGTTAATCTTCTCATCATTCCTTATCACCCTTCCCCTCCCACTTGTGATTGTAGGACTGTAACTTTGTTGCTTGTATCCATACGATTTATATTGGCTGTTTCCTAGTATGAATTGATTGTTGATTGTACCCTATGACTATCATTAAGTGTTGTACATTATGATTCTTGATTCTTAATGAATGTACCTTTTCTTTATGTATACTGAGAGTATTTACACCGACAAATTCCTTGTGTGTTCAATCACACTTGGCCAATAAAGTATTCTATTCTATTCTATTCTATTCTATTCTATTCTATTCTATTCTATTCTATTCTATTCTATGTTGTTGGAAAAGTCTATGTCAATTTATTCCTACTGTGTTAGGATCAGGGAGATTGGTTAGCAGCTAGCACATATTCTAGCTTTTCTTACATGACATCTGCCTATATCTTTACATCTGTAGGTCTGGTTTTAAGATTATGATCATATAAAGCAAATAATTCAAAATTAATTTTTATTGATAAAATACTGTCTCATCTTTTCATTTTGACACTGGATATGGGATCTGCAGTAAAAAGAAGGCTGGGGAATTCTGGAGATTAAAGTCCATACAGGTAGCCTGTACGATTTAGCAACCATTCCTTCCACCCTCTGTTCCCACCTTCCATTTCATGAGGCCAATAACTTTATTCTGGAAATTAAATTTTCAGAAGGAAGCTGAATCCAGTAGGCCCCTTGAAATTAACAGGATTAACTTCTGTATATACAGGTAGTCCTCAATTTAAAACAGTTCATTTAGTGACCATTCAAAGTTACAATGGCACTGAAATGACTGCTTTTCAACTTACAGTCATTGCAGCATCCTCATGGTCAAAATTCAGATGCTTGTCAACCGGTCCATATTTATGACAGTTGCAGTGTCCTGGGATCATGAGATCAACTTTTGCAACCTTCTGACATAGTCAGTTAACAACTGTGTAATTAACTTAACAACTGCAGTGACTTACTTAACAACTGTGACCAGAAAGGTTGTTAGATGGAGCAAAATTCACTTAGTACCAAAGGAGCAGCTCCTTGCATTGTGGCAGCTGCAATTAATATGAGAAGCCCAGCCAATGTTTTGAGGAAGGTTAACATCTCTAGACCAATGAGTTCTCCATTAACAGTCACCACACCTGTCAATTTACCAATTCCAGTTACTGCACTAGTGAACATCGCATATCCAGTCACTATTACCTCACCAATGGATCTCCCAACCCCATTGACATTAGTTGGCCCTTTAAATATAGCCATGAGACCTGTGGAAAGCATGCCTTTCCTTCCCCAGGCATTGACAACCTCTCCCCCCTAGTAAAAAAAAAACTTAGAGCAAAAACTTCATACAGTATTAAAAAGAAGAATAGAAAAGGGGGCTGCTGTGTATTGTTTAATGAACTGCTAAATTGGCAAAATGAACTGCTAAATTGGCCACGCCCACCCAGTCACATGACAACATGGCTATGCCCACCCAGTCATATGACAACCTAGCCATGATTACTCAGTCACATGACTACCTAGCCACATGACCACCAAGCCATGCCCACCCAGTCACATGACCACTAAGCCATGCCGAATCAGTCATGGAACCACCAAGCCATGCCCAGCCAGTCATGTGACCACCAAGCCACGCCCAGCCAGTCATGTGACCACCAAGCCATGCCCAGCCAATCATATCACTACCAAGCCATGCCCAGTCAGCAAGCCATGCCCAGCCAGTCACATGACCACCAAGCCATACCCACAAATTAAGCCACACCCACAGAAATTTGAATCCCACCCCGGACTGATTGTACAGTATTCTATCGCCTTTTCTGTATGCTTCCTCTTTGGTACAATGTAGCTGCTTAAGTTTAGCTGTGAACCAAAATTTATTGTTACTGTATATTCTCAGGTTTCTGGTTGGCACACATAGGTCTTCACAAAAACTGACATATGATGTTACAGTATCTGTGAGTTCATCCAAGTCTGCAGAGGTGTCTTCGAACACATTCCAATCAATGCAATCAAGGCAAGCCAGTAGCTTCAGCTTTGCTAAGTCATTGTCAATCAAGGTCAATCAAAATTCAAAATAAGGTTAGCTCTGAGCACACATTCCAAATGCTGAGACCTGGAATGGGCTTCTAATTGTGTTTGCAGTGCCAGAATCATATGTAACAATCTATTAGCATAAAGGAGAGCAAAATTAAACTTTTGGATGTTCATAATTAAAGAAGCTGAAAAATTGAATGAAGTCAAAAGTAACATTATTTTTGCCACCCCAATATATTCCTGATAAACATCAGTTTGCAAATGAAGAAACAGTCAAATACTTGTCCTTCCCAAGTATTTACCATATAAGAAACTGAAATTGGAAAATTATACATTGTCTCTAATAATTCCAGTAAAGCAGCAGAAAAATATATGAAACACATCATACCATTACAAAATGTTTCAGATCCATTTAATTAATTTTGCTTCTTTGAAGTAAATATTTCAGTTTACAGATATAGGAAAGTTCAACACAATGTTGGAAATGCAACTCTGAATTTTTTTGTACTTATCCTGTAATTGTTAATTGTTTCTCAGTTTCTAAATCCTTTGCAAATAATTTATAAAAAGAGATGCATAGCTGAAAAAAGAAGTAATGACCATTCGCAGGAAGCTGTGTTGGTTTTAAGGTTACATGCTCTATGGTAAGTGTAATTCTGACTTTGTGCAATGAATGTGAAATAGTACTTCGCAAAAATAAGTAGAAGTACAATGTCTATGTCTACTTATGATTTACATATTTATTTCTCTATATTAAATAGTACTTAAATTGTTGACACAAAGAACTTAAATGAAAAAGAGTACAGTTGGCATGTTATAATGAATCCTTGGCCATCAGTCAGTTAATGAATAGAACTCAAGGTGCTAGTTCAAAGCACTACTTATTTGGTAGGGGACCAGGATAACCGAAAGACTGCATGAGGAATTGTTTATCATTGGGAGAGGTGGATCTTTATGTTCCTTTTATATCAAATATTATATCACAGAATGAAGGTTTTTTGATAATATAGACATTTTTCTCAGAATCTGGAATTTTCTACTAAAAGAAATCAGAGCAAGGTAGCTGTAGTATATCTCTATTATCCATTTATCAGTAAGCTTCAGAAAAGCTTTGGGTGCTGTGCTACTGAACCAGATTTTAATTTAGTAAATGTGATGATTGATCTTGGAATTGATTTTTTTTTTTTGTTCAGCTAGAGCTTTAAGTTGCAGTGAGGCTACTATTGATAAGAACTGTAAACATGATCTGTCAATCAAATCTAGCCTGTCAATATAGATAACAAGCAGAGACAACTATAGCCTAGAAGAACATCTCTGAACAATGAATCAGAAGCAAAAAGATTTCCTTGCCAGATGAGCTTTTAAAAAGAGAATGGGGTCCATTTTGCTTTTCTCAATTTTCTCTTTCAAGGGAGGATTTGAAGCATTTATTTCTGACTGTCTTAAGGTCAAGTAAGCAGAACCCAAATCAGGGGTGGACTGGAGATCAAGGATGAAATATAGTTATCTAGAGACAGTTGAAAGCTAAATATAAATCAGATTTTGGTTTGATCAGAGCTGTGCTTTTGTTCTATTTTTTCTGCCTTTGTTCCTTTTGTGGATATATTGCTGAATTAAAGCTGAGAAGTCACTTCTGTTTTCTTTCCCTTTATTGGTATTATAACTCTATCTGATTCCTTAACTGTTGTGAATCAATAAAAGTGAATAACCTAAATGCAAATTAGGGGTTGAAAACCTGCACATTTGATTGGTCCTTATACAACAACTTGGGATTGGGCCAGAACCAGTCCCTGATTGGTTACTTTTGGGACTGTCCTTATTGGTCAGTAGTTGGAACCTGTTGCGCAGTTCCATTGGTTAATAAGGCAGCAGCTAACCCTATAAAAGGGTTACTGCTGCCCATAGCATTGCTCTGTTCCATTCTGATTCCTGTTATTATTAAAGAGTTGAAGTCACTGGTCAGATGTCTGGTCTCCTCATTCTCCAAACTTAACACTGGCGACGAAGGTGGGATTCGGAGACCGAAGAGCTGACTAACCTACAGAGCAACCTACAGAGCACGTGGTCAAACACGCACCATCAACGGCAACATGGCCAGCGGTGCCGTACCACCCGCTCCATTCAATCCAGAGACCGAAGACTGGGAGGCCTACATGGATCGGTTCCAGATGTTTCTGGAAACTAACAATTTGAAAGATGCAACAACCGGCAAAAAAAGAGCTATCTTTCTAACGCATTGTGGGCCAACCGTGTTTAAAATGGCAAAGTCGCTTGCCAAGCCAGCAGAGGTAAAAGAAATGGACTGGGACGTCCTCGAGCCGTTACTACGGGCTCACTACGCGCCCTCGTGCCGACCCTAGTAAGAAGACATGAATATTACCAGAGGGATCAACGGAAGGGCGAAAGCCTTGCCAATTACATCGTGGACCTCCGGAACCTAGGAGGCCTCTGTGGGTTCGCCGACCTGGAAGAAGCCCTCCGGGACCGTTTGGTTCTGGGCCTAGAAGACGGTGCTATCCAGAGCAAAATTATGGCTAAGGGGGACATCAGCCTCACCGATGCCCTTAAAGAAGCCTCAGCAGCAGAGGCGACAAAGAAGTCAGCAGCCCAAATGCGCCGCACCAACGCACCGCTACGTAAACTCGCCACTGATACCTCGCCTCGCTCAGAGAGACACCCGGTATCAACTCACCACGAAGACCTAGAGTCCCCGTCCGACAGCGATGAGGAAGAGGTAAACCGACTTCGAACGGAGAGAGAGCAGTCCTCACAACACTCATTTCGACCGTGTGCCGGCTGTGGAGCGAATCACCCACGATCCGGCTGCAAATTCCTTGACGCACTTTGCCGCCATTGTGGGAGACGCGGTCACATCGTAAAGGTTTGCAGAAGCAAACAGAACTCCAAACCCCGACAGGCCGAATTCCAGTCTTCCGGATTCTTCGGCACACACCGAGAAAAAGTGAACCACTCCTACAGAAACAAGCCGTCCACCACTTCCACCAGGCGTGAGGAAACCAGGCGGGAAGAGACCCACCAAACAATCACCATAGGCCACGCTACATCCCTTGATGCCGGGAAAATCCGAGTAAAGGTCGCCATCGAAAACAAACCTTGCGTGATGGAGGTAGACTCGGGATCTTCCCTCTCGATGGTGTCATGGAAAACGCTCCAACAGCTCCTTCCAACGATTCGCCGCCAAGACCTTAACCCTCAAAGGGTTATACTCAAAGACTATCAGGGCAACCGAATCCCGTCGTCGGGTCCCGCAGATTCAGGTCTCATTCAAGGACCGCACGTCGCACTACCACTGACTGTCATGGATCGCGACAGGCCTAGTCTTCTAGGCCTCCAATGGTTCAGGCCGCTCGGAATCACTGTAGCCGGAGTCCACAAGGCCGAAAGCGTCGATTGGGAGGAAGACCTCATGCAAGAATTCAAAGACGTTTTCGCGAACGGACTAGGCAAGTATAAGGGGACCCCAATATCGTTTAACTTGAACCCTGAAATAGCACCCATCCGCCTTAAGCGCGTTGGGTGCCGTTGCCTATAAAGCCTAAAATCGACGAACAGCTCGATAAGCTGATAGCGCAGGGCGTACTGGAACCCACCGACCACGCCCGTTGGGAAACCCCATAGTGACGCCAATCAAGCCTGATGGGTCCCTAAGAATTTGCGGAGACTACCGGGCCACATTAAACCACGCACTGCAGCAAAGTGCTTATCCAGTACCGGTAGTGCAACACTTACTCCATTCTCTGGGCGGCGGAAAGTTTTCGCCAAACTAGATTTAGCCCAGGCATATCAACAATTGCCTGTAGACCCAACCACAGCCGAGGCACAAACGATCGTAACACATAGGGCGCCTTTAAATGCAACCGGCTCCAATTCGGAGTAAGCGTCGCCCCTGGAATCTTCCAGAGTTTAATGGAAAGGTTGTTACAAGGGATAAAAGGCGTTGTCCCATATTTCGACGATGTACTCATCGCGCACCTAACAAAGACACCCTAGAAAAACGACTCAGAGAGGTTTTACGAAGATTCCAAAATACAGGCCTCAGAATAAAAAAAGATAAATGCCACTTATGTACTGAAAAAGTAGAATTTTTGGGATACCTCCTGGACAGCCAAGGAATTCATCCCACCGAAGACAAATTACGGGCAATTAAAAAGGCACCCACTCCGAGGAACAAGGCAGACCTACAGGCGTTCCTTGGACTTATCAATTTCTATAATGTGTTTTTACCCCACAAAGCAACAGTAGCTGAACCATTGCATAGACTATTAGACAAAAAAGCAACGTGGGTTTGGGGACAAAGGGAACAACATGCTTTCCAACAAATAAAGAAATTGCTAACTTCTGATTCAGTACTTATGCAGTACAACGAGACTCTGCCGCTTACTATCACGTGTGATGCATCGCCTTTTGGAGTTGGGGCAATTCTGGCCCACGTGTTACCAAATGGAGCGGAAGCCCCCATCGCGTTTTTTCGCGAACCTTAGCTAAAGCTGAACGCAATTATAGTCAGCTGGACAAAGAAGCTTTAGCTATTGTTGCTGCAGTTAAAAGATTTCATGAATATGTTTATGGCCGTGCCTTTACAATAATCACTGATCATAAACCGTTACTGGGGATCATTGCGGGTAATAAACCAACCCCGTATATATTGTCCCCCAGAATGACCCGTTGGTCTGAATTCCTGGCGGCCTACAACTACACTTTGCAGCACCGCCCGGGGAAATCGATTCTCCACGCCGATGCATTGAGCAGAACACCGCTCCCAGACGCTGTTGTGGATCCAGCCCCAACCCTCTCAACACTACAGATTGAATCTCTACAGGCACCACCCTTGACGGCTAGAGACATTGCTTTTGAAATGAAACGTGACCCAGTTCTGCAACACATACTACGCTGGGTTGAACGGGGGTGGCCGACGGACCAAATTGCACCTGAATGGGCGCCCTTCAAAGCCCGCCAAACCGAGCTGTTTTCCCAAAAAGGCTGTATCTTGTGGGGCGATCGAGTCGTAATCCCTGCCAAATTGCAACAGACTGTGCTGGCGGTATTGCATGAGGGACATCTGGGTATTGTGCGGATGAAATCACTCGCACGCAGCTACGCTTGGTGGCCGGGAATCGACAAAAGAATCGAGGCCTGGGTCGCTACGTGCCAACGCTGCCAGGACGTCAGCAACGCCCCACCGAAAGCAAGCCCAACCGAATGGGAAACGCCGAGGGGACCGTGGTCCCGTATTCATATTGACTTTGCGGGGCCTACCAAAGGTCACACTTTCCTGATTACTGTCGACGCCTATTCCAACTGGCTCGAGATTCATCGAATGCACACAACTACAACCGACTCAGTTATTAATAAATTAAACAGACTCTTTGCCACGCACGGGTTTCCGGACGTGTTGGTCTCGGACAATGGCCCGCAGTTCACTGCATTGCCCTTTGAACAATATCTGGCTGATCGGGGCATCCGCCATGTGCTGACCTCGCCCGCGTACCCTGCGGCGAATGGACATGCAGAATGCATGGTACAATTTGTGAAAAAGACCCTGCATAAAATGGAATTTGGCAACATCGACGAGAAAATCAATCGAATCCTCTTATTGCAGCACATCACACCTCACAGCGTGACCAACAAAACACCCGCTGAACTTCTCATGGGGCGGAAAATACGATCGCACCTGGACCGACTCCACCCCGCTTTCGCACCAGAAAAACCTATCGGCTCCAGCAGCAAATGCCGGGAATTTAAGGTAGGCGATTTAATCTTTGCCAAAAACTTTTCCGGCGACCCGTTATGGATACCCGCAACCGCTACCCACCTCACTGGGCCTAGATCTTACCGCTTGCTAACAGACGATGGGAGGGTGTGGAAACGCCACATAGACCAACTCCGATCGAGATTATCACCCAGCGGCCATGACCTTCCCAGTTCAACAACTCAAGGGGGAGGGAGTATCGAGGAATTGACTTTGATACAACTAATAGCGGGTCAACGGGAGCCCTACAGCCCAGCGAAGCACCGGAACGTGAAGCGGGGAGGGAGTTGATGTCGCCAGGGAACTTTAATACAGGGGAAAACGAACTGCAAAACCCAAGAAACACGCAGCAGCAGAGACATCCACAGTGAATGCAGCACGGAATCACCGTGCAGCGAAATAGAAATTAACAATGGTCATCCAAACGCTCCACCAGAACCGGACGTTGGACAAAACCCAGTGGAGCCTCGAAAATCTTCCAGGCAGACCAAACGGCCTGCCTATCTTGAGGATTTTATCACAGCTCCCCTCAAACGGAACCCAAGGGGCAGGGGTGTTGTGAATCAATAAAAGTGAATAACCTAAATGCAAATTAGGGGTTGAAAACCTGCACATTTGATTGGTCCTTATACAACAACTTGGGATTGGGCCAGAACCAGTCCCTGATTGGTTACTTTTGGGACTGTCCTTATTGGTCAGTAGTTGGAACCTGTTGCGCAGTTCCATTGGTTAATAAGGCAGCAGCTAACCCTATAAAAGGGTTACTGCTGCCCATAGCATTGCTCTGTTCCATTCTGATTCCTGTTATTATTAAAGAGTTGAAGTCACTGGTCAGATGTCTGGTCTCCTCATTCTCCAAACTTAACATTAACCTTGATATATACTAATCATTAAGACTTACATTCTTAATGAATATGTATTCTCATTATGAAAACACCATAACCTTTGAGGCATTCACATTATTTTCAAAACTTACCTAAAGAGGGGATAATGGAGGCTAGTATAGGTATATTACAAATAAAATCTGTGAGTTATTGATATTCATGTATTTTTACAAATATTGATTTTAGTTGAATTTCTCTTCTGATCAATTACATTCCATTTTGTTAATTGATAAAAATAAACTATTAACACTTCTATTTTTGAAAGCATTCTTAATTTACAGCATTTTTGCACAACTGCCTAATACTTTTACAAAGTACTGTATATAACTGTACTTGTGGCTACTTAGCTTTAACTGAAACAATATTAACAGTAATGGGAAGATGTAATGGTTTTCTATCTAGACTGAATATCCTGCAACCAGTTGCCAAAGTGTCCCAGACTAGACAAAGCTTTCTTAAAAAGTTTATGGTCAAGAAGACATAGGACTGTTGACTGTTGGTTGTGGGGTTCTTGATTTATTAGCTCTTTCAAAAGGATGGAAGATCAGAAAACCATATTATTAGCAAATTTAGCCACATGAATTATAGTATGTTTCAAACTAAGAACAGATCACAGTTAGTGTGAGCAACAAAGGGACACACGAGGTATTAATAATATTCCCAGAAAGTTCTAGTTAGATGAACTCAATCAGCTAAAAACTTCCCTAAGTAATGCTATCTCACAATTTCTGCTTATTAATTCTACTATTTCTAGTTTTGTTGAAAAAAAATTTATCAAAAGGCAGAAAGAGGTCTATAATAATTCTTTTGTTCAAAGATCTTCAGTGATCTTCAGTGTAACATATCAAATGAACCTGCAATTAGAACTCAGCTTCAAAAAGTCATTCTGATGATGACTCCACAGAGTCTACAGTAACATTAAGTAATGATAGTGATAGACAGACAGACAGACAGATAGACTTACATATATTGTATATCTATATATGTATGGTATTTAGGTTTCTTCAGGTACTTTCCCACATCTTAATATTTGTGCTTTTATTATAGCGATGTTTCAGCAGAATCTCATCTGCCATCCTCAGGCTTGTGTATTGGGTTCTTTTTAATCGTGTGTGTCAGGCTTAGCAGCCGTTTTTTGTTTGAATTTGGTGCTAGCTTTCTGCTTTATTTGAATGTTTTTTTCCTCATCCTGATTGGCTGGGAGTCTAGGTCTGTTTTTATTGGTCTTCGAGTTGCTGTGTTCTTGATTAGTTTGCAACATTGTGTTTTGTGCATTGGGGTTTCTTAGTGCAGCTTGGTTTCTTGTGAATGGCCAATAATTATTTATTAGGAAGCTAGGTTTTATTTGGGTAGCTGGCTGGGGTGTGTTTGGCCTGGAAGTATGGGGGGGGGTGTCTGTTTGTGTTCAGTTGCTTGCTTGGATTGTGGTAGAGAGATTTTTTTGTTTGTGAGTGCAGGCTTCCAGATGATTGATAGTCTGGTGGAATCATCTCTACTATTAGGTCTTTTATCAATTTCTATAGCTTCTCTGATGATTCTGTAGCCGGGGATTTCTATAGTAGCTAGGGTTTTGGTGCCATTGAAGTTGATGCTATGACCTATGTTGGACTAGTGAGGAAGTGTGTTCCAGCTTTTTTATAGCATTCTTGTGTTCTTCAAGACAGGTACTATTCTTCTGTTGGTTTGTCCTATGTATGTGGCAGGGCATGATGCGCAGGGTACTTCATATATGACTTGGTTTTCTAGGTCAATTTTATCTTTGGGGTTTCTTAGGATGGCTGCTATTTTTTTGGCCATTTTGAAGGCAGTCTTGATGTGATGCCTGCATAGTATCTTGCTGATTTTGTCTCTTGTTCCTCTTATGTGCCACCCACAAACCCAAATTATGGCTAAGATACATTGATGACACATTTGTTATTTAGCCCCATGGAAAAGAAAACCTAAACAATTTCCTAACACAACTAAACAGCACACACCCCAAAATCAAATTCACCATGGAAACGGAAATAAACAATTACCATTCCTAGATGTACTAATCTACAAAAAGACAGATGGCACACTAGGACACATCATATACCAGAAGAAAACACACACCAACTGCTACCTAAATGCTCAATCCCACCACCACCCAGCACAAATAAACTCCGTAGCCAAAACACTAATTACCAGAACCAAACGCCTGGCAGACAAGGCACATATAAAGACTGAACTATGCACCCTGACCAAAATACTGATAGTTAACGGCTTCCACAAAAACAAAATCACAGACCTGATCCACAAAAACACACTGAAACACAATAGAGGCCCAGAAGATGATCAAACCTATAGAACAGCTGTCCTGCCCTACATCAGTCCAACATATGAAAGCCACAGGTCACAGCATTGACTTCAATGGCACCAAAACCCTAGCTACTATAGAAAACATGCACAAAACACAATGTTGCCAACTAATACTAAGAGATAAAGAATATATTGAAATGATAAAAAAAGAATTGAATGTATTTTTTGAAATAAACAAAAGAGAACATACCTCCCTACGGAATCTTTGGGATATGACAAAAGCCTATGTGAGAGGTCTAACTATTGCTTACAATATTAAAAAGAATTTTAAAAAAGACAGCAACAAAAAGTATGGAGGGACAAACTGAAAGATTTGGAAACAAGTAGACAAAAGGACCTAAATAATTCAAATATTAAGAAAGAAATAGATCTGGTAAAACATAAGATAAATCTAAATGTACAGGAAGATCTGGCCCGAAAAATTAAATTAGCAAAACAAAATTATTTTGAAAATGCAATTAAGCCAGGGCGGTGGTTAGCCCATAAAATTAAAAAAGAACAAGAAAAGAGAATGATCATAGCTCTCCAAGATCAGGAAGAGAAATTATGCACACAGACCCAAGAAAAGAAAGAAATTGCTAAGGAGTTTTTTATGAAATTGTATAAACAGGAAGAAATACCAGAAGAATCTATTGATCAATACTTGAATGAAAAGAACTTGCCCGAAATTACTGATGAAGAGAAACAAAATGTGAATAATAAAATATTTATAGAAGAAATTAGGAAGGCAATTGGAACACAAAAAGCAAATAAGATCCCTGGCCCAGATGGAATTCCTTCGGAATTCTATAAGGAATTCCAAGAAACAACAGAGGAGATATTGGTGGACTCGTACAATGAAGCCTTGGAGAATGCTAACATGCCTAAATCATGGATGGAAGCATATATTACCCTTATTTATAAAGAACAATTAGACCCACAAAAAATTCAAAACTATAGACCAATATCACTTTTAAATATAGATTACAAAATAACGGCCACAATATTGGCGGAAAAATTAAAGAGAGTATTAAGTAGAATTATCCACACTGATCAGAATGGCTTCCTCCCCCATAGGCAAATAAAAATAAATACAAGAACCATTATGGATATATTAGAATATTATGAAGTATACACAACCAAGACAATGGCATTGATATTTTTAGACACCCAGAAGGCATTTGACAAGAAGGCATTTGAATTGGAACTTTCTTATTAAACAACTGATAGGCATGAAATTTGGAGAAAATTTTACAGGATTCATTAAGACAATTTATAACATGCAAACTGCAAAAATATTAACAAATGTGGAAAATACAGATACCATAAAGATAAATAAGGGAGTAAGACAAGGCTGCCCCCTAGCTCCCCTATTGTATATATTGGCAGAAGAGACTCTTTTAGTACAAATTAGGCAAAACCAAGACATTAGAGGACTAAAAATTAAAAAAGAGGAATATAAACTCCAGGCATTTGCTGATGATATGGCATTTATATTAGAAGAACCCTTAGAAACGAGCCCTATACTACTAAGAGAAATAGAAGAATACGGAAAGGTGGCAGGGTTAAAAATTAACAAAGAAAAAGCAAAAGTGTTAACAAAAAACTGTACAAAGGAGCAGAAGGAAGAACTAGCAAATAAATTAGGCATGCAGGTGGTAAATAAAGTAAAATACCTAGGGATCTGGTTGACTGCTAGATGTTCATCGATTTAAAAAAGATAACTATGATAAGTTAATAACGCAAATAGTTAAAGATTTAGATAATTGGGTCAAATTGTAGTTATCGCTATTGGGATGTATTTTGATAGTAAAAATGAATATTTTGCCAAAATTGTTGTTTTTGTTTCAAACAGTGCCAGTCAAGTTGGAAAAGATTTTTTTTGTAGAATTAAACAAATGTATATATAAATTTATATGGCAGAGGAAAAAACCCAGAGTGAAATATAAATTATTACAGGATGCCAAGAAAAAAGGAGGATTTGGCCTTCCAGATTTTGAATTATATTATGATGCCGCTATAGTAAACTGGCTTAAGGATTGGGTTAAATTAGAAAATAGAAGGTTGTTAGTATTAGAGGGTTTTGATCTCCAACTTGGCTGGCATGCCTTCATGTGGGATGGAAAATCTAAACAACATTCATATTTCCAAAGGCACCATGTAAGAAATGTGTTGTTTAATATCTGGAGAAAGATTTTAAAAAACCACTACCCAAAGGTTCCATTGTGGCTATCTACATTGAAAGCAGTTACACATCCAAATGTATTGGATTATGAAAATATTGTTAGGTATAAAGATTTATTATATGACACTGGAGAGCTTAAAAATAGGAACCAAATACAAATTCAAGGAAAGGAGATAGCATGGTGGCCCTTTGCACAAATACAAACCCATTATAAAAAAGATAGAGAACAATTTGGCTTTAATATGACTCCACAAGAATTAGATAAAATATGGCTAGGAGAGGAAAAGAAAACAGTTAGTATTGGACTACAAATTAAAAGAAGAAACAGTTACAGAATCTGAGATAATAAACGTGGGTCATAATATTGAATTAGATAAGTGGGAACACATTTGGCAAACAAATAACAAATTAACTATGTCAGTCTCGTATAAAGAAAACTTATATAAAATGGTTCATCGCTGGCACCTACCTCCTGCGAAACTGGCTAAGATGTTCTCCAACCTACCACCCAATTGTTGGAAATGTAACCACGCACAAGGAACATATTTTCACATGTGGTGGACTTGCCCATGTGCTCAGAAATTTTGGAGAAATATTAGAAATTGGATTTTAATATAACAAAACAAAATTTAAAACTTGAACCCGAAACCTTTCTGCTAAGTATGATAGATTCAAACATGGAGAAAAAATATCAATATTTAATTTTGCATATCATAACTGTGGCTAGAATAACCTATGCACAAAACTGGAAACTGTCTTCCATTCCTTCAGGATATGGTAATTAAAAAATTACATGAATGAGATGGATAGCCTAACCAAACTGTTAAAAAATAAACAAGATAGTGACTATTATGAAATATGGAACATTTGGTATGAGTGGTTAAAGAAAAGGTAATATTTGATATTTGGATAAGTTATGGAAACGACAGAAGACGTGCATTTAATGAAGAAGGCGGAGCCTCCTTGCTGACGGACTGTAGATCACGACTCTCTGCAGCTATGGTCCGTGCTCTTTCGTTGGAGAGCCCCAATTATTACGATTAGGGGCTGAAGCTGCCTTGGAGGGGTGGCGGAGTAAGGGAAAGCTGCAAGCCAGGTTGAGGGGAGCCGCATCTCCTCCCCTGGGCTTGGTCTTTTCCCCCCCAAAGATGACTGCAGCGGTGGTTTAAAATGGCCACCCCAAAGAGGAGGACTAAGCTGGATTAAGATTTGTGCAGGAGGGAAGAAAGAGGTGGATAATATCTGAACTGGGACAACTGGGCAATATTTTGGGAATAAACAGGCATAAAATAAAGCTGGACTTAAGATTGTCAAAAAATAATAATAATAAATATAAATTACAAATTGGAGACTGGACTGTGCTGGAATATTGAGGTTTCGAAAAACCCTAAATAAAAAAAATAGGGGGAAAAGGTGAAGACTTTGTATAATGGAGAGTGCCACCTTTTGACAAAAACTTGAGCTCAAACAAAAGGGAAAGCATCCTGTTTCTGAATGAACTTGTGTGGATATAACATTAAAGAAATATTGAAACAAAGTAAGAATCTTAGAAAGTGAAGCAGAATCAGAATAAAGAAAAAAGCAAGGAAAGACTGGCTGTGGGATTGATTGATGTTTTTGGTATATACCCTCGGCTGGAATAACTGAGAACTTTAGAAAATTGAAAGAAGAAAGAAGGAAAGTAAAAGTTTTTTTGTGTATGTGGACTTTAACGATCATAAAATATAAGAGTGTGTAATGATGATATCTCTTCGGGAATTAAAAATGGAACTTAAAAATATGAGAGAATTACTACAGGAAAGAGGCGAATCACTTTGCTCTGTGTTAGAAAAATGGAAATGGCGATTGAAGAACAAGAAGAAAGAGCTTCAGAGGAGGAGGAGTCGACTCAAGGAGGAGACATTTTAAATAGACAATTAACACAAAAAACACTACAAAGAAGTGAGGAAAGAAGAAAGGTTAAAAAGTTGAAATTTAAGAAGGCAATCAAAAGGGGGAATACCTGTGCAGTTGGGAAAGGCAGAAAGATCCTGCAGAAAAGGGGAAAGGAAGATATTAAGAAAGAGAGGGATATAAATTGGAATGAGAAAAGATATGGGGAAAACAGAGGGAGGAGAAGCAGTAAGAAACAGGTGCATGAAATAAAGAAATATGGAAATAGTAAAATGTTGAAAAGAAATTGTTTTTTTCAGAGATAATGGGTTGATGAATTAAAAAGGGGATTCTGCAGGGTGACAAGGGGTAATAAGAATATTTCTGCAATTAAATATTTAGAAAATAGGGTAATATAGATACTGATAACTCTTATTAAAAATCAAGGGGGGAATGAAAAGATGTAATGATTATTATTGTAACTTCTTAAAAATAATGCTTTATTGGGAATCAAGATGAGGGAATAAAAGTATATTTTAATCATTGAGGTGTCACACTCAAAACAGTAAAAGGGGGGAAACCTATACTTGTTTTTTTTTTTTAATGTTAAAATTTGTATTAATCTAGAATTTATAAAAAGAATGTGTAATGGAAAGGGAATATGACAGACTAAAGAACCAACTAAATTAATAAGTTAATATAGACTATTAAAAGTAAGGAGAGACATTGGTAACTTTTATTATTATTATTATTATTATTATTATTATTATTATTATTATTATTATTATTCAAACACATATTGTTTATCTTTATTTTTAAAATAAATATTAAAGGATTATATTTGAAATAATTGAAATGAAACAAAAAGATGTTTCAATTGAGGTTAATGAAAGAGGCTAGAATTAATGTGTTTGTTTTTCTCCTTACTGAAAATTTGGAATGGAAAAGGTAATAATAGAATTAAGTATGCATATATGAATGTATAATTGCTGTCATATTTATATGTAAAGGTGATGACCTGGAAATATGTTGTCCACTAAAAAGAGATTTTTGTTTTTAATGTGAAAAACTGAATAAAATTTGTGAAAAAAAAAAAAAGAAGACGTGCATTTAATCACAAACTATACAAAGAAATTAAAACATTAAAAGAACAAAGAAGTTATGGTAACAAGGCAGATATATATATATATATATATATATATATATATATATATATATATATATATATATATATATATATATATATATATATATATATATATATATAGCATTCAGCTTTGTTCGGTATTTTCCCATGTCATAGTAGTGGTGCTTTTAAAGTTGTAGCAACGTTTCAGCAGAATCTCATCTCCCATCATCAGGCTTCTGTATAGTGTTCGTCTATGAGTCAGACTTTTATATATATATTTTCTTAAGTTTTCGCGGTACTTACATGTATGGCATTCGGCTTTGTTCGGGTATTTTCCCACGTCATTGTAGTTGTTCTTTTAAAGTTGTAGCAACGTTTCAGCAGAATCTCATCTGCCATCATCAGGCTTCTGTATAGTGTTCGTCTGTGAGTCAGACTTTTACAGTGGTTTCAGATTTAAATTTGGGGCAGCCCTATTGCTGTGCCAGAATGGTTTTTTCTTCATCCTGATTGGTTGGGAGTTTTGGTCTGTGTTTATTGGTCTCGGAGTTTGCTGTGTTCTGCTTGATTGGTGTCTGTAATATCTTCTGTCTGTTTTTTGGCTCTTTTTGTATCTTGATTGGCTGGCAGCATTGTGTTACTTTATTGGAGGTCTTTAGTGCAGCTTGGCTTCGGGTAAATGGAGGGCTATCATTAGTTAGGAAGCTGGGTTTCATCTGGGTGCCTGGTTGGGGTGTGTTTGAGCTGGAGGTATCAGGGGGGATCTGTTTGTGCCCAGGTGTTTGCCTGGCTTGTGGTGTGGAGATTTTTTTTGTTTGTGAGTGCTTTTAAAGTTGTACCAACGTTTCGGCAGAATCTCATCTGCCATCATCAGGCTTCTGTATAGTGTTCATCTGTTCATACAGAAGCCTGATGATGGCAGAAAATACCCGAACAATGCTGAATGCCATACATGTAAGTACCTACGAAAACTTGAGAATATATATATATATATATATATATATATATATATATATATATATATATATATATATATATATATATATATATATATATTGATTTGTCTGTTTTAAATGTATGTCAAATAAATGTTTTCTCTAGAATAAAATAAAATAAAATATCAATCATCAATGCCAAATCAGTCATAAAATATATTTTTTCAAGACAGCAGCCATATCTAAGTATTTTTCATTTAAATTAAAATAGTGGTGTAGCACTGGATAAGCACTGCCACACATCTAGTATTGACCTTAAATTACAGGCAGCCCATCATCATCCCAAAACTCTACCAATCTTTGTAATTTCAATTTCAAGTTGTTTGGATATTTTGATAAGTTCAATTTGTTTCTTATTGGATTGATGAGAAATAATAAATATCTTATCAATAAATATTTTTAAAAGATTTACTTGCTTTATTTCCTTTATCGAATCATCTAAAACAAATTAGAGCAGTGCCATATTATGATATTTAAGCAGTGCCATATTATGATATTTGGAAACTCTTTTTTGCTATTCTAGTGCTCACTCCAGATTTTAAAGATTGTGTCTATCCAAGGAAGCCCAATATTTCTACCTATTTTCCCCCAACTTTATTCATATTTAACAAGATAATATAAAATGTATTGCTGCATCTAAAATAAATTCTCAAATAAATCTGAAATGGTAAGAAAATAAGACCTCATTTATATTTTTTAAGCATTGGAGCAGGAAGAAATTATCTTTTTAGTAGACAATGACCCTCTTTGCAACGGACTGAGGACTTTGAACAACTCTCTTTTACTTATTCCAAACCAATTTCACAGCTGATTCCCTTATATTCACATATAAGAAAGTATTATGTTCAACCTACTCATGCCAAAGGCGGGTTGCTTGGAAAGCAATGAAAAGTAAATAAACTTTAAATACTGTATAAACTGATCGTTACAGAACATTATTCATTGTTATATTATAATACTTCACTTACCTGATAACAAAATATTATTTTCTTTGTTACATTCACTCAGATTTTGAAAGAAGATGTTTGTTGTTAACTGTTTAATCCCTCTCAAGATAGCTTAATGAACTATCAGTATGCATCTATATTTTCTATATATTCCTTTCAAGATAGCTTAATGAACTATCAGTATGCATCTATATTTTCTTTGAAATAAGCTCTATTGTACTGTAGAGAAACATAAATAGATTGCAACAAAAAGATGTGATTGTATCGATGTTTTATTGAGAATCAATTGAATTCAGTCAAACTTATTTCTAAATAAATTTCTCCTTTTGCATATCCGTGTATATATACACCAACCATAACATATATACACACATGTGCGCACAAACACATAGAGATATAAGCACACACTATCAACTACTTTCAAGTATGGTTTTCAAATCAGCTTGAAAAATGGTCTATCCTGGAAAAAAAATATTCCGTACCTATACACAGAATGACAGGTTTCTAAGAGATACTGATTTTTTTTTAAAGGAAGCATTTTGAAAGCTTCTCTGGAAAGATGGTTCCACAAGCAAGAAATCACATCTGAAGTGATATGAACTTAACTGGATTTCAAATGGTTTTGGAAAATAGAGAATAAGTTTCTTTTCATGTTATCTAGTTGCTCTTGTGCTGGAACAATACAGAAATATTTTATTATTACAATTACAGTGGAACCTCGGGTTGCGAACGCTTCTGTTCATGACCAAATTGGGTTGCTACCATAGTCTTGGAATGGATTACAGTTGCGACCTGAGGTTGCACTGTATTTTAAAGGTAGAAATAAATTTTAGCCTTTACTGCCTTCCTCATATTACAAATATCCCTCCTAACATAAATTTAACTTTCCTTCCATCATGTTTTAATACAGCAGTTTAAAATTGATCTTTTCTTTTAATACAGCTCCTCTTCCTTCTCCTCCTCCTTCTATTAAAGCTTGTACCTACAAAAGTCTGTATGGCCATAAAGATATATTCCAAAGCAAAGTGATTGCAACTTTTTTCTTAAATTGTCAAGTGGAAGGATATGGCAACCTTTAGTTTGATGTGTATAGTTTGCAATCTGAATGTTTTCTTATGATGATTTAGAGTAGACATGATTGGCTGTGGCATTCTACATTTTAGATTCCACATTTTAAAGATGCCAAGTTTCAGAAGCAGTGTTTTGGAATTGAAGTTGTTTTGAGAACAGGGCAGGATCATATTTAATGGTAAAAACAGATATCCCTAGTTCTATCATATAGTGAACTCATGGGGAATTAGAGCGGACTCTAAATGATAGTCATACAATCATTTTCATATTAGTCATAATAAGTCATCTGCTTAATGTAGAATTTTACCAAACAGTATTAAAATTTCAGGACAATCAAGGACATACAAGGTTTCAAAATGTCTTATTTGACTTTATTCTTCTTTTTCCTCAGAACAGAATTTGAGAGACTGCCTCTTCCCAATTTTATTGGCCCATATCACCAGGTCCAACATAATGGGTATGTTATCCGTTCTGTGATCTAGGGTGCTTCTTGGGCAGAACCTCAGTAGCAGCCTTTTTTACTTTGTTTCCTGTATTATGGATTCTCGGTGGTTGTCCTCAACACTTCTGTACTTTCAAAGGTCGCTAAAGAGCTAGTTATGTCAAGAGGACTAAGAATATGGGAAATAATTGAATTTGTGAGGTGTGCCTATTACTAATATCTATTAGTTTTTCTTGCCTTACTTTAGCTTTTACAGTTTGCAATATTTTTTAAAAACAATTCCCTGACATAGGCATATTTGATAAATTTTATTTATTTGTAAAATTCATTGGCCATCCATCTTAACTCTGGGTGGATTACTGTGTTAAATAAATGTATTCATATACTTATTGAATAATAATATTAATTTTAAAAATTGCATAAAATGGGCAAGTTACATACAAGAGGATGTGCTTTAGCAGTCAAACTTTTAGGACAGACACGAAAGTCCTGTTTCTGTTGTGATACTGTTTAAACATCAAATTATTTGTTATTCTCTTATTGTAAATGAGACAGATTGCTACAAATCCAATTTGAATAAAAATAACTTGCTTTTTCAGTACCATTAATTTATGAAATTTTAATTATATTGAAATTTCAATAGCTGAAAACTATAATTGGATCCAAATTATATACACAGAATTGTAAAATGTAAAACAAAAACTAAACAAAAGATTAGAAAACTTTGCAATAAGCATTATATGCATAGTTAAATATACATACCAGGTTAATTCATATTCACTATACAAACTATAAGCATGTTATATTATAACCAACAAAGCATGTTTATTTGTGAAAGTGAAATCTCATTTGCAATTGAAAGTCTATAAATCTAGGCAGAATTAATGTGCAATAGAGCAGGGGTGTCAAACTTGATTTCATTGAGGGCCACATCAGGGTTACGTTTCACCAGGCGTGTGTGGCCAGGGTGTGTGTGTGTCTACCTCGACATCACTCATGTCAGGGGTGCCTGTGGTGGCCTGAATGCTCTACCAGCAAAAATGGGCTCCTGAGTTCCATTTTTGGTTGTGATGGCCTCCTGCAATCCTCTGCCAGTGAAAACAGAGCTGAGAGGGCTGGTCCCTCGCTGTTTCCAGGGTGGTTCTGTGGGCCAGATCTAAGCACCCCATAGGCCAGATCTGGCCCCTGGGCCTTGAGGTTGACACCCCTGCAATAGAGTCTTATTGTGTGAAGAATAAACTCACTCTGTTCTAGAAGATATACAACTAGTGAATTCACCAAAAGTTAGATGCAGTATCTAGAAACTTCTATTTTATATAACAATTGAATTTCAATTGTAATGAAATATGGTATACAAGTATACCACTGACAGTATTAATTAGTATTTGACAACAAGCAAGAAATGAATTTTTGAATATATATAAGACAGCATCAGTGATGTTTATAATCTGTAAGATATGACATGCACAATTATTTCATATTCATATTGGAAAGCATATGATAGGTACAGTTAAACATTTGCAATCTAATTATTTCTGATTATTATCTAGCTCAGATAATGAAAACTGTATAATACATCTAGAAGATACCATGTGGCTTATTTTTCACTTGCAAGCTTTAACAAAACTTTAGAAGTTGAGAATTCTATAAATTATTTTAAATTATGAAATAATTACAAATTAAGCTAGCTGCTATCTTGAGAACGTAATAAAGAAAAACTGAAAAAGTAAACTGTTAACCCTGAATATTCTCTGGTAAATGATGTATATAATAGTATATATAAATTCATAAAAATGGGGTCTAGTTTAATCTTAATCTAAACCATGTTTAAGTCTCTTTGAAATCAATATTAAAATGTAGTAATTAATAAAGACTGACTGAATTTAACTGGAATGAAAAGCAACTATTCAATACATAAAATTATAGTCTATATTGTAAGGGCCACTGATATGTTTCCACCTAGGCAATAAAACTTGTGACTTTTCAAGTTTTTTCTGTAATCTGTGAATTTGATTCTAGGTGGATACTTGTAAAGCAAAATTTGTGAATGTATAGAAAAGGGAGAGAGAAGACAAATTCATTGTGCTGGTAGATGCTATGGTATCAATTGACTATCTTTAAATGTACTCTACTGTTTTTGGAATTATGCAAAAATTTTAATGAAGAAATAATTTTAAAAAAGCAGTTACAATATTCCAATGTTTAGATTAAAAATAATATTTTAGGTTAGTCAAACATATAATTAAGCATATAACCCAAACCCAATTAAGCAGATAAAAGTTGATTTGGTTCAAACTTGTAATCTAATTCTGAATGCAGTTTTCTGTATTGTTGTCATTGGAAAACAGATCATGTCTAAGTTTTAATTTTATTTTTAATTTTTTTTAAAATTCACATTTTAAATTCAATTCTTTGCTTTTTGTGGCTAGTATGTAGCACAAAGTTGAGTATATACTGTATATCCATGTTTATTTCTTACATTAGTAACAGAAATAAAAAATACTGATGATTGCAAGTTCATCAGCTATTAAATTTCCATTCATTAAACATTTTTATTCTTAGCACTCTCCTAAAAGACTAGAAATGTCCATGTGTTCTTCTTTTGCTTATTACATCAATATCATTTGACATTAAAAGATGAGACATACATAAGTGAATTGCATTCATACACTGACCTTTTGCTATAATGGTAGTCATGTGTAAATCTAATCACTATATATCTGAGAACACACTATAATCTGGGAAAAGATTTGGCATTTAAGATTCCTATATTGTAGGAAATATAAAGAGCAAAACATAAGCAGTACAATCTACAGACTATATGAAAAAAGCTATTGGGGCACATTTCCACATCTCTAAAGCATATTTGTCTGTAAACATCCCTGGAATCTAATGGTACATAAGATCCTTCAGTTTGTCAAGCTTGCTCATAAAATATTTCCTCTGTAATAATATATGTACTTTTTGTCATTGGTAACATGTTTATATGCTGGGCAGTGGGGATGGATTACAGGTGAACGATTTGGACTGGTTTTAAGTTTCTCCCTTTTGCTTTAAGGAGTGACATGGTGCTCAGTAGTTAAAATGCTGGGCTTCTTGGCTGGAAAAACCAAAATGCGTCATAATAGGGTGAGCTCCAGTCTTTGCCCTAGCTCCTGCCAACCTAGAAGTTCAAAAGCATCCAAAATTAAGTGGATAAATAGGTACCACTGTTGTGGGATGGTAACAATGCTCCATGACAGCATTCTGTCCACAAGAGCATACGTTTTTGGACAGTGTTGACTCAATGGTCTTGAAATAGAGATGAAAACTAACCCCTATAGACAGCACGACTAGTGGAGTAAAATTCTGCAGGGACTCCTTTACCCTTTTTTTTATGGTTCTAGTTTTAGACTTCCATCACTGTAAGCAGGGGTGGGATTCTACCAGTTCGCAACTATTCGCTAGAACCGGTTGTTAACCTTCTAAGCAGTTCGGAGAACCGGTTGTTAGAAGAAATTACTGGCATAATCCTGTAAGGAAGGCAGGAAGGAAACATTCTGGTGTTGCTTATAGAAACTGCCTCTCCGTTAACCCTTATTACATTCTTGGCAGGACTAGACTTCCTGTTTCAGGAACTTCTCTGGAGTTTTTTTCCTCTTCTTTGCTGGTACTTTGCCTGTGTGGAGTGACCATTCAAAGTTACAATGACGTTGAAAAAAGTGACTTATGACCATTTTTCACACTTACAACTGTTGCAGCATCCCCACAGTCATGAGAGGCAGGCAAGGAGATGCGTGCCTCGATGTGAGTGATGTTGAGTTGGTCACGCCCAGCCAATAACATGACCACCAAGCCATGTCCACCCAGTCACATGACCACCAAGCCACACCCATCACCTAAGCCACGCTCACAGAACCAGTTGTTAAAAATTTGAATTCCACCCCTGACTGTAAGAACACAATGTCACATGACAGTTGCCTCTTAACATAATGTACATTGCGGAACTATTTGTTCAGAAAATCTTCCATCAGTATTTCCATTAAAATGGGAAAACAGATGGATGAATATTTGAAATATGGATTCTGGACTTCTTACAATTGTTATTAACCATATACCACTGAACTGGCTAACACATGTGATATGACCACAAGACTGAAAGTGTGCATGGAGCTAGTTTAAGGTAAACTAGCTCCATGTACATTTTCACAAATATTAAATAATATCTTCTGTTTCTTTTCAATCACATAAGTGTTATTAACATCTAGTTTGCTGCTTTCTATCCCTTGATTCTTTTTTTCTGATTATATCATTAACAACCATAATAGATCGGACAGCAAACAAAACTAAGACAGTAGAAATTGCCAATCAAACAATCCAGTAGTAAATTCAACAATTCAGGTGTTTTTTACTATTCTTTTTTTGCATTTGCATTAATAAGTTAAGAAATTATTGAAATTAAGGCATATTATGTTAACCAGTAACAGACTTTCTGTTTTCTTTTTAAAGCAATTTCCTTTGAAGCACCTTACTATGGGAATTTCTTCCACTATTTCCCAAATTAAAGCTAATGGTTTAATTTAACAAATATTAATATCTTGTAACAAATATGAAAATCTAGAAAAAACTAAATATATCAGAAATATTATGTTATTTAAATTGTGTTTTCAGCACTATATATATTTGATTGAACAATATACACCTAGATTATAAAAATTTATTTATTTAATTATATGGTAAATATGCCTCTTTTTATTAATATAGTGCTCTTAGATTTTCTTGTATATAGAGTTATCCACAAATAATGTTGAATAAAATGTATTGGTGGTGACATATATTTACATTTCTGCAATCTAATTTAGCTGACTTAACTGAGGCAAAAATCTGATTTTAAGATAATTTGATGCCTCAGTCATTGCTACTTTAATCAGTGAAACCAACATACATTTTTCATGAAAAGGTAATTCCTATGAAATACACTTTTGGAATTATTTATGTATAGTAGATTGGGGTGGAATGGCTCAGCTGACAATGTAAGCTGGAAAGCTGACAGACCGAATTCAAGACCTAAGTGCTGTGCAATGAGGTGAGCTCCCATTACATGCCCAACTCCTGCCCACTTAGCAGTTCAAAATCATGCAAATGCGAGTAGATAAATTAGTACCACTTCACTGGGAAGGTAACATCATGGAAATATCTTTCAGATAATGCTGGATCCCTCAGCTAAGAAATGCCATCCTAGAGTCAGACACAACTGGGTAGGGAAAACTTTTACCTTTATGTTAGGTAGAGTTGAGCTTCAGAGTTTAGTGTGGAAATCTAAGGAACAGATTTCCTGATACTTAGGAAGCATCCCATCCCACTAGAACTGGCCCACTCTACCTATGCCAGCAGATGAGGCATCTGCAGGCCCTTTTGATCAAGGAATTCCATGTGAAGAGATCCAGGAGAAGAGCCTTCTCTGCCATGGCTTGTGTCCTTTGGAACATTTTACTGCCTAAGGTGAAATTGGCTTCCACCATTCTGACTTTCCACAAGAGCCTGAAGATCAGGCTCTGCCAGATGGCATTGGGCCCTAACAGTGGAGCATCACTTTTGAGATTTGAATTAAGATGCAAAATCCCACCTCGCCTTCATGCATCCCATTCCCTCCCTTCCCAACTTTTAGCTATATTTTATCTTGATTGAAATTTCTATATTTATTGTTTTTAATATTTGTTAGGATTTTGATGCTTTAATGCTGGAAGCCACCCTGAGTCATTTTGTTATGAGATGGATGGCAAATTCAATAAATAAATAAATTAAACAATTAAATAAAACATTTTATTGGAAACTATACCTGGCATTTTCAGAGAACTTCTATGCTGACTATCCGCTATGCAACTCGAGGAACTGATTGGGATCCTATATTTAAAACCAGATGTTCCGGTTTAGCTAAGCTGGTTTCTAATCAGGCACAAACAAAGATTCACTCAGAGCCCAATCCTTACCAACCTTACCAAAGGAGCTTGGCTAAAGGCCACTCAGAAATGAGGTGTCAAATGCTTCATGGTAATGTAAAACATTGCTGGACAATATTTTTTTTCAAACATTTTGCTTCCTGAAAAATCTTTTGATGTTTATGATAGACCCCTTCAAATTGAACACATATATTTTAGAATAACTGTATCATGTGGGAATCTTGAGATATATGAAACTAACTTTTAATGACTGTAATGTATTTAATCATATAATGTTTCTGACATAGTGCATGAATTCAGCAGGGTTAAGAGTATTTTGCTGCTTATTTTTATTTGTAATCGGTGTCTGATACATCTTGCTGCAGTCTCTAATGATAGCCAGCCAGCACTGATGGATTCTAGTAGCCCTGATTTTGCATTGTGGCAATATCCTGGTGAAAACTTTCACCATGTTTGTCGCTGATATCACTTAGATTTGGAAACACTTTGGTAGTGGTTTTGTTTTCTGCTAAGGCCCTGAAGTCGTCAATATAGAAATTCATGAGGCTGTAAAGACACTGTGTCAGAGTTCTCTTTTATATTTCTACTTCTACTAATAATAGTAACAGTTTCATCAGTTTCATAGATTGATTAAATTTGATGAATATAGATGTCAAAAAATGAATGTGGGATAATATGTATAGGGACAACCGTCCCCTATCTCTGATTTCAGGCCCTGTGGGATTTTTCACACACATACTCATTAAATCTAAGAATATCCTTGATGGAGCAAATTAAATTATAATTTGTTTTTAGGTTATTCTGGTACAGAATTCATGTTGCTGTTGTTTAAAATAACTAATAATAGAAAAAATTGGAATCAACCTTTACTGGTAATTTCATTTATTTTAGAAGGCAATGCAAATGAAGGAGAAAAAGAAACATCAGTGACTTGATATAAAGGTTGCATGTTTGTTCTATTTCTTCAGTCACATTTTCATTCATCCAAATGAAAGATCCATGGAGACAAACATATTTAAATTAAAGCAATGTTCATATATTAGTATTAATTTAGTTTTAACTTTAGTTTTGCTTGATTGTTAGTACCTGTATTAAAAGGGACTGCTTTAGTATTTATCTGCTTTCTCCAACCTGTACCATCAAATGATGTGGAGCTAGGGCACATGTAGCCAGGATTATGAGAACTATAATCTAGCATTTCTAAAAATGAAAAGATTGACAATTTAATAATATTGGCATACAATGCCCAAATAATAAATCCTACTCAATCTAAAATATGAAAACAACTTATTTTTCCTCCTTATTAAAAAAAAGAATTTATCAACATGAATAGTGCAGTCAGTTTGGTGTAGTGCTTAAGACATCAGGCTAGAAACTAGACCATGAGTTCTAGTCTTGTCCTAGAAACAAAACTAACAACCTTGTGTCAGGTGCTCTCTTTCAGCCCTAGGAATGAGACAATGAGAAAAAGAACAACAACAACAACAACAAAGATCTTACTAACAAAACTACAAGGAATAGTCTTTTTGACCAAGAGTAAAAAAACTGACTTGAAGGCACACAGTCACAAAAATATAATACGTATGTTAATCTAATTTAATGCAATAGCATAGAGTGACAATGGCTTCTATTTAAAAAAAAAAATCCTTGTATTTATATTATATTTTCCAAATACAATATTTGGAGAAAATATAAAAGGGGTGTTGAGAAATAAGGATTAGCATAACAAGTCAAGAAAGGGTTCTTAGAATAGAAAGGGTGAAAATTATGTGTGTGGGGGATGTTGTGAATTCATTTCCATTCAGGACAGGGCATCCTTTTTAAGATTTGAATCGAAGTTTGACAGAGTATAATTCTATCAGGAGATTGGCCAGGAGCGCCTGGTGGGCTTGGGCTAGGCAAGCTGGTTGGCTCACAAGGCAGTGGTGGCTGCCAATGCTGGGGTCGCTGCTTAGTGGATGAAGCTGGACCTGGATATGGTGGGCTGCCCTTGCCTGGGCAGCTCCAAAATTAAATACTTTTCCTTTTCTTTTCTTGCAAGTATGTACAAACATCATTAAAGGGAAAAATGATGAGTGAAGTAGAAGGGAAGTTCTGTAACCATAAAAACTGAGAATGAAAACAATGTATTCCAGTTAAATTAGAATTGGTTCTTTGCAGGGGTGGAATTCTACCAGTTCGGCCTGGTTCTATAGAACCAGTTGTTACAGTTCCTGGTAGTTCGGAGAATCGGTAAAATGGGCCCCTGGCTGGCCCCGTCCCTCTCCGCCCGCTTCTTCACTCCCTGCCCAGTGAGTCCTTATCGTGCATGCGCAACATTGCACACATGCACGACAAGCTGACTGCATTCTAACCCCATCCGCCCTGCCCCTCCTTATCTCGGCCATGCGCCATCGCTGCCTTCAGTCTGCCTTCGCCCGGCTGCCAGCCATCGCTGTCTGCCTTCCACCATGATCTCCCTAGGTGAGTGATGTTCTGCAAGCCCCAGTTGCATACATGCTGCTGCTGCCACCAGCCCCAGTTGAGTCCTGACTCCTAGACCAGCCTAAGCTGCCACCACTGCGCTACCACTACCACCACCACCCTTGCCGCCACTGCTGCCACAAGCCCCGTTTGAGTCCTGGCTCCTGGGCTGACCTCAGCTGCCACCGCCATGCTGCCGCTGCCTTCAGTGCTCATGGCCTAGCTAGCTGCCCCCTGTCCCTGTCTGGCTTGCTTTGCTGTGGGGGCCATCCATGCAGCTCTCGCAGCTTAGCAAGGTTCCCCCTCACCCCACTTGCCTAGTTTGCTTAGCCATGTGGGCCGCCCAGGTGGCTCTCGTGGCCTAGCAAGATTCCCCCTCATCCCACTTGCCTAGCTTGCATAGCCACAGGGGCCACTCATGCAGCTCTCGTGGCCTAGCAAGGTTCTCACCCCACTTGCCTAGCTTGATAAGCTGCCAGGGCTGCCCATGAAGCTCTTGAGGCCTAGCAAGGTTTTCCCCCAACTGTCTCCAACCTCCAGCTTACCTGGCTCACTGGTGGCAGAGAGGAAGTTGAGCTAGGGATGACCCATTGCCGCTCGGGTCCCCACTAGCCTGCATCTCGCCTCCCCACCTGGATTCTCCACAGTTCTTTGGCCTTGTCTGCTAGGGGTTGGGGTGAGTGACCCCTTTGCCTGCCACCCCCTCCCTCTGCTGCCCGCTGGCCTACACGTTTTGGCTGAATGTGGGCCGCATTCTGTGAGAAAGTCAAGCATTGCAAGAGTGATTCTTCCTTGACAGCCCACACTCGACTAAAACAGTCAGCCGGGCGAGAGAGGGGCAGCTGGCAGAAGGGCAATGCGGGCAGGTGCATGCTTCCTGGTTGCTTCCTGCACCCCTGGCAGCTGTGAGCCCCAGCAGCTGTGGAGAATCCGAGCAGGGGATGAGATGTGGGCTGGCAGGCAGCCAAGTGGTGACAGCTCTGCCCTGGCTGGCTCAGCTTTCCCTCTGCCATAAGCCACGGGAAGAAGGTAAGCTTGCACTTTGCTGGCAGTTGGGATGCCGGCCGGGTGGGCACTTGAGGGATGGGAGGGCAAGAGTGAGAAGCTTCCAAGTCCACCTCTCATCAGAATCAGCTCCCAGACAGCACAGAAGTTGCCCGGTTAAATCCTGCTTCTCTCTGCCACCCGGGAGACATTTGTGATGAGAGGGGGACTTGGAAACTTTTCAAGATTGTGTTTAAGAGTGCCCCATGGAAGAAGCCAAGAGCAAAAGTAGCAACTGCAAGGGTGACAGGGGCATGTGACAGGGGCATGCCTCCTCTTTTGCTCAGAGGTGCGGTATCTGCCTCCCTTCCCACTCCTTGCAGAGGGACATGTCCCCACCTTGCTCTCGGCTTCTCGGCTTCTTCCATGAAGTGCTCTTAAACTCAATCTTAAAGAGCTGGAAGACATTTCATTCAATCACCGCCAATTAACTTGCCTTTTCCAAGATGGCTGCAACAGAAGCTGGGGGGAAAAAAAGCTTGCAGAAATCTATGTAAATTACATCTAAAGGCTTTGCAAAAGTCTATGTAAATTACGTCTATAGCTTTACCCTGGTCAAGTAGAGTAGTCCATATGTTTTTGCAGTGTAGGAGTTGAAGATTGCAGGACAATTTTTTCCTGAAACCAAATTGTTTTTTGGAGAGTAGGTTGACTCTAAGTGATGAATTGGTTAATAATTGATTCCATGACTTTGCACGAGACACAACACAATGAGATTGGTCTTTAGTTTTCAACCAGGCTGGGATCACCTTTTTTGAAGATAGGGATGACCGTAGCTAAGGACCATAGGTTCCGTAAGGAGCTGGTTCTGAATGATATCTCATATATAATGCTTAGGGATTCTGCTATGGCAGAGGAGAGCTTTTTTAAGAAGTATGTACATAATCCATCAATAGATAGGGATGGTTTTAAGTCTCGTAATGCCTTTTCTACGTTATCTTCTGTAAAGTCAATATGTAGTAGGTCATTATAGTTAGTTGTGGTATGACTAGGAAATGTCGGGCATGAACCATTGTTGTTTATAAAGACTGAACTGAATTGAGATTGACCTTAATGGCTTCATCATTGCAGTCTTTCCCATTTGGTCCTTTTAGGGGTGGAATGGTTCTTGAGTCTTTTAAGTTTGGTGTTTACAAAATTGTAGAAGGTGCAGGTAGATTTTGTACATAGGTTTTCCTCTTGCTTGCAGTAGTAATTTGTGCATTCTGCCTTTATCTGTTGGCATAAGGTGTTTTATTGGCTTTTAAAGTTTGCTACATAGCTAGTTTTGTTTTTACGCCATAGCAATCTTTTTTTTTTATTATTGAAGTTTCCTTATTGTTATGGGTATTATTATTTTTTGCTTCTAGGTGTTTGCTGATTTGTTGCTTGATTATCTTTTCCAGAATATTCCCTGGTATTGAGGTCAGGCTGATAGGTCTGTAGTTTCCTGGATCTATTTTTTTCTTTTTTGAAGATGGAACTACATCACCTCTTTTCCAGGCCTCTGGCAGTTCCCCAGTGCTCCAGGATCTTTGAAAGATGTAGTTCAGTGGTTCTGAGATCTCATCTGCCAGTTCCTTCAGAACCTTGGGGTGTAATCTATTCAGTCCTGGTGATTTGAACTTGTCTAGGGTAGACAGGTGTTCACTTACCATTTTCTTCCCTAGAACTTGTGTCCCTATTCTGTTTTTTTGTGGTGCTGTTTTTGATAGGTTGGACTGTTTTTTCTCTTTGTGTAAAGACAGATGCAAAAAACAAGTTAAGTAATTCTGCTTTCTCCCTATTGCTTGTCACCTTCTTGACACTTTCTCCCAGCAATGAACCAATTATTTCCTTGACTTTTTTCTTGTTTTTAACATGTTGGAAGAAGCTGTTTTTGTTATTTTTTACTTTTGTCACAAGCCTTTGTTCATTGTGAGCCTTAGCTTTCCTCACTTCATCTTTACAGGCTTGGGCTATTTGACGATATTCTGTCTTAGTTATTTGCCCCTCTTTCCACTTTTTATACTTGTCCTTTTTGTCTTTCAATTTGTCAGAGAGTTCTTTATATAGCCATGCTGGTTTCTTTTGAGAGCTGTAATTTTCTTCTTCATTGGTATTGTGCTAGGCTGGGCTTTTATAATCTCACTTTTCAAAATTTCCCAAGCTTCTTGGGTTGTTTTCCCCTTGAGGATTCTCATCCATGGAATCCTTCCTAAGGTCTCTCCAAGTTTATTGAAAATAGCTCCCTTAAAGTCTAAGACTCTAGCTTGATTTTTTTCTACTACTTGTGTTTACATAATGTTGAATTCCAATATTGCATGATCACTTGCCCCCAAGGTTCCTGTAGCTTCAACACTATAGCTATCATTTCATCTCTGTTAAAGAATAATCTTTATCTGTATAAGCAGAGATGTATTCTGCAAGCTTTAGTGCATTTTGCAAAAATCATTGTAGTAAATTGAATGCCACTGTAGCACTTCATTTCTCACCAAAAATGCAATTTAATGGAGAGTAAAGTAAGATTTTACACTTAGGTAAGAATAAATCCAAATGCACAGATATAGAATAAGTGGTGCCTGGCTCAACTGGAAGTAACTGTGAGACGGATCTGTGAGATGGAAACTTATCAAACAGATCCAACCTAGAAATAAGAAGAAATATCCTGACAGTGAGAACAATTAATCAGAGGAATGGGATGCCTTCAGAAGTTGTATACTATCTGTATACTATCACTGGAGAGTTTAAGTCTCATGCTTGAGCAGGGGTTGGATTAGAAGACCTCCATGGTCCCTTCCAACTCTCTTATTCTTTATAAATCTCTCTATTCAATCTTACTAAAAAATTGTGAGTCTTCTGATAGCAAAATATCATCTCATTGGCTAGTATCAAGGGGAAGATGACTGTGAAAAAGCTTCCTCTCTCACCATAACATGCAAGACGAGGAGAGGAGTGGCTGGGAGGGGAAGGGTAAGGAGAGGCTACGAGAGGCACCACTTGATGTGAGTGACATCGAATTGGCCATGCCCACCCAGTCACATGACCACCCAGCCAAGCCTATCTAGCAGTCATTAGAGCAGAGAACTGGTTGTTAAATTATTTTAATCCCACCACTGCTTTGAATGTATGACAACCAAGGGTTATTTATTTAATTACACAATGAACACAATAACAGGATATGTGCTCTGTCACACACTTGGGCTCCCTGGCTTGGCCACAATGTTTTCAAGGCCTTATACAAGGCAGCAAGATTGGGGTTGGCATGATCTCCAAGGAAGTGTGAGCAGGCTAAAGAGCAGAAGAGGATCTTCTTCTGGGCCTTGCAAGTCATTGCCTTTTAGATAATGAAACTTGAAAAATATTCTTATTGCTGGGATGTGGATTCTATTATGGATAGAAACAACCAGGAGGAGACAGTCCCAAATCAGGAAGGGCTGAACCAGATTATTGGAATGTGATGTAGTCTCTTTTAAAATTTGCCTGGCTGATAATTTTCACAAATAATCTTGATATTGGAATGTATGAGTTATATGAGAAATATTCAAGTCTACAAGTTTTGAAACAGTCCAACTGAACACATAAGTGCATATAGGCACAAAATATGCCAACTAAAACACTAACATGCCAACTAAAGCACTAAATGAAACCAGAAGATAAAGTATTATTGATAGATAAAGTAACAGGAAATAGGACATGAACTTCCATGACCAAGAACTACTCAAGGACAGCTAATCCCATCTTAATTCCTTTGGGAATTATGTTATTCTGTGACATTGTTAATTAAAATAGATTGGTCAGAGTCTAAATTTTAAAGTAAAAATAATAAAAATTTAGTTAAATCATGTCTGTGTTGATGAACAACAAAGGAGTATTCATCTCTTGCTCTTCTCACCCTCTCTTCTGCCCTGGGAATTTTTTGGAAGCAAGGAACTGAGACAGGTTATAGTATCTATCTGATTTTAACTTTTCTGATTACATTCGTTAGAAAAATTGTATTGACTAGCAAGGTGTACCTCTGATTAGTTGTGCTGAAATTGAGAAATGTACCAAGAGGACAAAAAATTCAAATATGAGTTGTCAATATATGTAAGCAATTGTTGTGATATACAGTGTAGTGATTATGCTCATTGGAGATAAAGATCACAACAAGAAGAAAAAACGTTCCCTGAGTTTTCATCTCCAAACATGTTCTCAGACTGCTTTTTTTCATTGTTGAGTTAGCAAAGTGATCTCTGTGCTTATGTAAAGAAGGAGCAAAGAGCAAGAACCATATAAATCCTGATATTGCCTGAATACGTATTCTGTAATTTAAAAATAATGGTCCCAAAATACTGTGCCAAGAAAAGCTGAATGTCACATTCTATATATTATGAGTGGTTCATGTACCCGCATATATTAGCCCAATTTACTTAATTTACTTGATTTCTTCAGGCAGCGTCAAGGAGAGTATCAAAGATTTGGGCAATGAAAAAATATATTTAAACAGATGAAATCATACTGATCCTCACCACTGCCTTTGGATGTTTTTTTTTTTTAAATAGTCACATCTTTTTAAACTTATATTCACTTCACAGAACAAACACAGCAGCCTTCACCATGCTCATCTTCCTCCCTCCCTCCCCTTCTCCCCTCCCCCTATCTCTCTCTCTCCCTCTCTTTCTATCAATATTATAGGAGAAGAAAGAAATATGTAGAGAAAAAATAAAAATACTAAAACAAGTATTAACAAACTGGTAAATGTTCTACTTTTCCCTCCCATTTTACCCCAACTGATAGTTGCAATCAATAATTTGTAAGCATCTAGACTTGTTTATGATTTCTATTTATCACCTTTTGCTATTTTTTAAATCTGTCTTGGAAACCATACTTAAAATATTTGAACTTGCCCTATTGTGTAGTGAATTATATATATGGAAGTAATTCTTGCTAGAATTATAGGAGCTGTGGTGGTGCACTGCAGTGATTAGAATAAAGAATTGCAGGTTAACTCCACTCACAACCAATTTGATCTTGACCAGTTTAAGACCGAGATTGTTTGGAACAATATGCTAATGTTATATATGCTGAGAGAGTGCTGGAGTGGTATATAAGTCCAAGTGCTATTGCTATTTAATTAAGCGGTGGATCCATACAATTAGTTTTATCATTGCTGTGTATACTTCAAGTTTGGTTTTTCAATCTGATATCTTTTCCAATGAATTTGTTCTTGTGGCCATCAACAAGTATCTTAATAAACTGTTTCTTGTTTATATATTCTAAAACAATTCCTAGAAAGGATATTTGAGATTTCAGTTTCCCCCCCACTCCTATATTTAAAAAGCCCCAAATGTTGACCTTTATAAATTTTACTTGGAGATTTCAATGAAGAATCCTTTTGATACAGCTCAGCCACATAGTACTTCAGTTCAGGGCATGCTGAATTGCCCTCTTCATTGGCATTTGACAATTTTTTGGGAATGCATGCACCAAAGGCATTTCTACTAAAGAGAAATAATCTGATTTAATTATTAAAAACTAAATCTATTTAATTTCTAATAATTTAATTTCTAATAATTAAATTTCTAATGATTAATTTTTAATAAGCTATTAGAGGTGTCAAAACGTGAACCACATTTTTGCACTTTGAACAAACATCAAAATAAATTCTTTAGAATCAATCAGGAGGGATTGCATATCACAACCAAAATCACTTTACTGCATAAGGTTCATCAACTCCTTGATCATTGTCTAGAAATTTTATCAGATGACTTGCACGGTGTGATATGTTATGAAACAGGGAGAAAAAACTATTTTATCTGTGTTTTTTATTCTGGGAATCATTTAATAAGCTTCCATAAATTAAACTTTTTTTTTCATACTATTAAATGAATCCCACATGTACTTCCATTGTACATTAATAATATGGCCATTATCACATAAATAAAATATTATTGAATAATCTATCATTATTCAGTAATAGATGATTTTATTCTATTTATGGAATCAGAAAATAAATTACATTTATTACATTTACATTCAATCTGGATATAATTTTAGGGAATTTCAAAGAAGAAATAGTATAATTAAAATGCATGCATTACAAGTAACTTACCCAAACATTTCCATCTTGGTGATATGGCTTCCAATTTCTCCCTGTATCACTGTAAAGCATTCGGTACTGAGTTACCCAGTCAGAACTACTATATCTGCCTTGAGTAGCAATTGAGCTGATCTGTTTCCTATTGCCAAAATCCACTTGTAGCCACTGGTAATGGTTACTTTCTGATGGACACCAGCCTCCTGCACCTATAGAAATAAAGGGAAGATGATACTATTACATTTCTAATATGATTTTCATAGAAAGTGATTCTTTACTGAGATATATCTAGGTGTACAGTCATTAGAACTTTCCACTTTTGTTTTCATTTTCAGTGTATAACTGAAGTACTGATGAACTTCGAAGCAGCAAAAGTCAACAATGGTAGGAAACAATGAATGCTCTGAGAGAGAAGGAGAGATACCCTCTGAGTATCAATCTGTTTTGTTTGTTAGTTTATGTCAATTCCTGAGTGGCATTCTGGTATGTCTGAGAAGAATCCTAAATGACAGCAGTTAGAGTTTCATTCCTGGTCCTTTACTGATAACTGTTCCATGGAGAAAGCTGTTTATAAATTGGAAATAGATATTTTTGTCACCCTAAGTCATATGGATAACCTATGAAGTTGTGCATACTCTTTAAAATTTTGACATGAATGTGATATATCACAGAAGTTTAGCAACCATTGCAAGATCATAGGGTTGTTTTTCCTTCTACAAGTAAATAATGATCAGCATGAAGAAAATTTATCTATGTGGTCATTAAAAATTGACAGCAACTTTATGGTATATAATTAATCAATAAATCAAAACTTCCTATGGTCTATTAAAAATGTAGTACTAAAAAAAAAAGATATAAAATTTAGCAAATTATTTTATTAAATATTGTGGTTTCTCTTCAGATCGTATAATCTTTCGCATTTCTAAAAGCTGGCCTGCTCAGTTTCTGCTTGGAGCAGAGAAACGGGCTGATTTCTGCTTCCCTTAATATTTTTTTGATTTTTCCTTTAGGAGAAATAGCAATAGTACTTATATACCACTTTACAGTCCTCTCTAAGTGGTTTATAATACCACTTAGAGCATATTGCCCCCAACAATCTGGATCCTCATTTTACCCACCTCAGAAGGATGGAAGGCTAAGTCAACCTTGATCCTGGTGAGATTCGAACTGCCAAACTGCTGGCAATCGGCAGTCAGCAGAAGTAGCCTACTGCATTCTAACCACTACATCACCATAGCTCATATTAAATCCTGCCTTTTTTAATATTTGCCAAAATTTTCATTCTTTGGACGGGGGCTTCCCACAGCTTACAATTAAAATAGTGTTTAAGCTTTTTCCCTACAGTCACTTTATATATCCTGATGATATTTAAATTGGCTTTGTATCTAATTGTCCTTTCACTTAAAGAATTTCTTCTCTTTAAAGGAAAAAGTGTCCCTCTTTGGTATATTAAATTTCAGTCTTTTTTATTTAAATAAGAATATTGAGACTATTTATGCCTTCTAAATGTAAATTTGCTTAGAGATGATTTGATATATGGGATGATAGCAATTAATATTATTTTTAGGACTCTGTGGACTTTTGGCTGACAGTGGATGGAAGAAGACATAACTTTTAGATTTGTCTATAGTTGATAGCTTAGTTATAGGATGAAGAATTTAATATTTGTTATTTAAGAGATAGTGAAATTATTTATGTCTATTATGATGAGGGTAGAAAGCCTCTTTCTTATGTTTTTTTCTTGATCTTTATGTTTTTTAATTGAATCTTTTATTTTCTTTTTCAGTTTGCATTATTTTTTACTGTTATAATTAAAACTTTTAACTTTTTTAAAAAAAGAATATCATCTATTTAAATGATCACAGCAGAGAAAATTCAGTTGCAATTATATTGTGGTACCTGTCAACCCACACTTACTCTTTTCTTCCATTGAACATATCTTTTCAATTTTTTATAATAATCATATGTCATTTATGATTTTAATTTAATCGTACTGAAAGGGACTATCATGAGTAAGAACCAAGCAACTTTATGGGCATTTAATGGCATCTTCTTGGTAACTGTTAAATTATAATCATTTTAAAGTTTGACCAAATTATCCAGAACATCTCTTGTCAGAGTTTGGCAGCATGACAATGTCAGCTGATTGATTCTTTACTCACTAATTAAGCCACAGTTTCAAATTAAGTGGGAGGGAATAACAGCACCCACATCTGTACTCTCCAAAGCACTATAGAATTTATTAAAATATATAAGCTTCAAAAATTTTATCACAGGCCACTTATAGTACATGTCCTATCGCTTGATCAGTGTTTTATATTCTGGTTTCATCAGAAATGAAACTATCACCATATTATTTTTTGAAGCTGCTTTGTCCATTCCAAGAAAATTGTCCTACACTATGCATGAGCAAACATTTCAGCTATGGATTGGGATCAAGATATATGGGAAAAAACCTTCCCAACAGCAGCATCTTCATACCCCACAAAAGATGGAGGATCTTCACAAAACAGGTTAAGCAGAAATCTGTGGAGAACAATCCAAAATATTGAGCAGAGAGACTCTTCCTCTTTCCATTAGCGGTATAATAATAGTAGTTAGTTGAAAAACTGACTTTATCAGGAATAGCTTGATAATTTTTCAGCAATTAATTCAATTCACACCAATTTATTGTGATCAAATATCAGTATAGATAACTAACAAATAAAATTTAAGAGAGAACTAAAATACGATTGTAAAATAACCTTACTAACATCTAGCAGTGAGATTCAGGAGATGGCCTTTATTAAATTATAATATAAATACCATGATTATATTAAATATGTAACATCTAAAATTACAACATATATGACTAAGATTCTCACTCATCCAGGGCAAGGTTACCCCAAAGGGGCTTTTTTAAAAAGCAACTGAACTATCTTTGTTTTTTTCTCTCTTGAAGACTTTTCACTTTTCACCCAAAAAGCATATTCTGTTCTGACTGAATGGTGGGGAGTGAAACAACAGATGACTGAAAGAAATAGAAATCCTTTCATTCCCTACCATTCAATCAGAATTGAAAATGCTTCTTGGATTAGAAGCAAAACCTCTTCAAGAGAAATAAATAAATAAAGTTCAACTGCCTTTTGAAAAATCACCTTTGAGATAAAGTAAAGGTATCAACAATTATTAATAGCAGTGGAGTAAAAATATTTATATTGGCCCAGATGATACTGGATCTTCTCTGCTACTGTACAAAACATAGCTAAATGTACTGTAACTCGATGAGCATGGCAGGCACAGTGATAGCAGGCGTGTAAAAATGAGAAGCTCCTAACTGCTGCCTTCCCTCTGTGTCAGGGTAATGATGATTTAATAGCTGGCAAACTGCTGTGATGTTGTAATACTGAAATGCTGTAATGATGATGCAATGGTAGTAATGAGTCAGCAGGAAGATTGAATAGAATGGGCGTTGGTATCTACCTGACACGCCTCTTCTCGTTGAACTGCGTAGAGCATCCAGAGAGTGGGAGGTGCTCTAGTCTTCACTCTTACAGGCTGAGCTATAATTGAGGAACGCTCCTCCTCCTCCACATGACTCCTCCATGCGTTCCCCAGTTTTACGAAGACGAGAGGACAGCAACAATCCTCTAAACTCAACTAATAAACAAATCTCAACTACAAATAAGAAACATCATTGGCCGAAACAGGATTCCCCACCAGACGGACTAATTAGGGTGGGGCTGGATGCTCTACGCAGTTCAGTGAGAAGAGGCGTGTCAGGTAGGTACCAACGCCCATTCTCCGTAGAACTGCTGCGAGCATCCAGAGAGTGGGACATACCAAAGCGTGGCTGTCTATGGGAGGGACTCCGTCTGGTTCGGAATCTTCTCTGGCTCTCTCGCCACCTGTTGAAGGACTCGCCTGCCAAAGGATGCCTCAGCGGAGGCGTAAGCATCGATTTTATAGTGACGTATAAAGGGAGACGGAGATGCCCAGGTGGCCGCCCGACAGATGTCATGAATTGAAGTCTGGGTAGCCCAGGCTACCGAAGTAGCTGCACTCCTGGTAGAGTGAGCGGTTATCCCACTAGGGGCCGGCAGAGCTTGAGCTAGATAGGCCTTGGATATGGTAGCCCTAATCCAGCGGCCAACAGTAGATGGGGACACCTTGCAGCCCAGCGTCTTTGGCTGAAAAGACAGGAACAGAGACTCAGACTTCCTGATAGACTGTGTTCAATAGATGTATATACAAAGAGCCCTGCGAACATCGAGAGTGTGCCACTGCCTTTCCCTTTCTCGAAAAGGCTTTGGACAGAAATTAGGTAGGACCAATTCCTGTGCTCTGTGAAATGCTGAATTGATTTTTGGCATAAAGGCAGGGTCTGGTCACAGAACTACCCTATCAAGGTGGTAAATGCACAGGTCCTTTCTCACGGATAGAGCTGCTATTTCAGATATCTTTCTCGCCGAAGTTATTGCCACGAGAAACACCACTTTGAAGGCGAGAAACTGAAGTGGCGCCTCCCTGAGAGGCTCAAAGGGAGGTTTAGTCAACGCCATCAGGACCTTATTGAGGTCCCAGGTCGGGTATCTGTGAACCACTGGGGGCGCAGATTGGAAGCCCCTCTAAGAAAAGCCCTGATTCGAGGGTGGTGGGAAAGCGGGCCAGAAGAGCTGCCAGCAACCACCGTTGAGAGAGCTGCGACCTGTCTTCTCAGAGTGTTGGGGGAGAGGCCCCCATCTAGGCCGTCTTGTAGGAAAGCCAGGATTTGTGCAATTGAGGGGGAGAGCGGATTGACAGAGGATTTAAGACACCACTTAGAAAAACTGTTCCAGGTTGCGTTATAAATGCGGGTGGTTGAAGGCCGCCTTGCTGCCAGGATGGTATTGATGACCATTATGATGCCTGTTCTCAAGAGAATATGTGTGTGTGTGTGTGTGTGTGTGTGTGTGTGTGTGTGTGTAGGAATTATGAAGGACTCTTCCACATGTTTCCAACTAATACGTGCCTGAGCTTTCTTTTATCAATTGACCTACAATATTTGCTGTTGTTGATTCATCTTGTTTTAGGTCTCTTTCATGGACACTTTTTATCAAGTGGGACCCATTCTTATTATTTTATTTATTTATTATTTATTTATTTTATTTGTCAAAAGCTTACAATATAACAGAAACAAGAATAAACATAAGTTTAAATACAAGAAACAGAAACTAGTAATTGGGGACAATAGAACTGGGATGGTAGGCACAATTGTGCACTTATGCACACCCCTTACAGACCTCTTAGGAATGGGGTGAGGTCAATAGACATTAGTTTAAGGGTAAAAGAGTGGGGGTTTCAGCAGGTGACAACAGAATCAGGTACTGAGTTCCAGACATTGACCACTCTGTTGCTGAAATCATACTTCCTGCAATCGAGTTTGGAGTGGTATACATTTAGTTTATATCTGTTTTGCACTCTAGTGTTGTTATTGTTAAAGCTGAAATATTCATTAACTGGTAAGATGTTGTAACATATGATTTTATGTACTATGCTTAAGTCTAACCTTAGTCGGAGTAGTTCAAGGTTGTCTAAGCCAAGAATCTCAAGTCTGATGCTGTAGGGTATTCTGTTGTGAACAGAGGAATGTAGAACTCTTCTGGTAAAATACTTCTGGGCTCACTCAATTGTATTTATGTCAGATATACAGTGCGGATTCCAGACAGCAGAACTGAATTCAAGTATTGGGCTAGCAAAGGTTTTGAATGCCCTAGTTAGCAAAACAGTATTACAAGAGGAGAAGCTTCGTAAAATTAAATTTACAACTCTTAAAGCCTTTTTGGCAATATTGTTGCAGTGAGCCTTGGTGCTTAGATCATTCGATATGAGAACTCCAAGGTCCTTGACAAAGTGAGGGTCATCAACAAAGTCATATCCGCCTAGATTGTATTTGGTATATAGATTTTTTTTGCCAATGTGTAGGACTAATTGTTAGACCATTCAGACACATAATCAAGGCCTTTTTGAAGGATGGTAGCATCCTTTCTCACACGGGGAAAGCAATATTTGCAGCGTCCATGCCTTTCTTCCTTTCCCCCCAGGGAGAAAGAGGATGTGGGGAACGGAAAGCTAGGAGAGCAATCAGGGCAAGTGAGTGACTGGGTGACCAGGTTGGGAGCATGGCCAGCCAGGGGTCTCCACTGGTTCGGTGACCCATGCCAAATAAGCACTACCGGTTTGCCCAAATAGGTGCGAACCAGTTGAATACCACCTCTGGTCTGGAGGAAGTAAGGGGTGTGCATTCCTAACATTGGATGTTTGGGTGATAGTTATTGTGATGTAGGTTGTGGCTCTTGCTTTTGATACAATCTGCACGGTAGTTGATGTATAATTAGTATTACCTGATTTGTGTAGTCTTTTGAGCTCAGAACGTAGTTCTTGGGATTATACACATTTCTGTAAGATTAGATCAGGATGAGAACGAAGGTTCTTGTGGTTGTTGTTGCTCTTTGTGAGTGAATTTATTGAGAAGATAAATTTGTGTTTGCTTGATTTGTTTTTGCAAATGACCCTGCAGAGGCATGGGGACATCAAGCCGTCTTTATTTTTGAGCTCAGGACCAACACGGGAAATATCAAGTATTTCATCAGGGGAGATGGTTGATGCTTGATGTTCCCTGATGATGTTTCAAACATTAGTGATTTCATCATTGTCACTGACCAAATAAGATGGCATTCCGTTCACACTCAACAGCTTCTTTAATGAGGATGGGGATATCGATATTTGAAGTATTCATGATTTTTTGTGGATTGGGTTTTGGTTGTAATTGTTGGGTAGAAGTATGGTTTATAGATGTTTGTTTTTTTATGTTGTCTCTTTTTTTTCAAGGTTTGTTAGTCTTGCTTGTATAGTGTCCAGGGACGTTACAATGGTGTCAATGAATGTTATAACATATTTCTATGGTATCAATTCTTTCAAACAGGGTAATGTATTTTTCTAGTTTGTGTCTGCACAGTGGTAGAAATATGGAAAAGCATTGGCGGATGATTTTAGGAATAGAGTCATTTGCTTAGATAATCCTAAGCAATTATGGTGAGCGTAGTTATCGCAAAGAGAACATTTGATTTAATCCTCATTCTCCTTTAAGGATTCCTTGCATATAAGGCAAGAGCAAGAGTCTTGTGGTTCTTTAGTAGGGATTTCTTTCTTTTTAGGTTGTGGTTTGACATTGGACTGTTTTCCTGGCATGGTGGGTTTGTTGAGATGGTTTGTTGATTGGGTTGTCAATCAAACAAGATAATCAATGAAGTAATATCACACCAAATAGTCAATTATTATAATCACACTAGTCAATTAATTTAACTAATCAATAATTACTCTAATAATTAATTATACTAATCACTAAATACACTAGTCAATTAATTGCACTAATCACTAATTTACACTAAACATTCTAATCATACTAATATTCAAAACAATTAATTGGCCTAAATAATAACCATTAGTCACTAATAATGTATAATCTATTAATCACTAAAGATAAATAATTGTAGAATTAATTAATTAGTTAAGATCAGTTTATCAATTAAACAGAGTTATATTGAGGGGAAAAATATTAGGGCAGGAAGAGAATAATTAAGGTGTAGGATAGAAAGAGGAGAAGGTTAGATTTGGGTGGCTCCTAGAGGGTATATAAAGAGGGGGTGTATTAGGCTGAAAAAAGTAGGTGAACATCTTTTGGCAGAAGGCTACTCTTCTCTTGTCACTTCAGATCATCACCTAGTGAACTTAGGGATCAGGTCTGTCTTTTCATGGATCCCCTTGTCTTTGGTCAGTGATCTTGAGAATTAGGCTGCTGCTTGAATCAGCAGGGCTGCACTCTGTGATCAGGACCTCCAATCAGTGGTGTAGGTGGCAGTTTAGGCAGCGGTTGGAAAGTCAGCGCTCCGGGATCTGGCCTTCAGCCATTGGAAGTTCGGTGGTTGGAGCTCTGCCATTGATTGAGGCTCCAACAGGCTCTGGGCCACAGTGCACCCCAAGGAATTAGGAGCTTCAGCTCCCCAGGATCTCCGGTGCAGGCGCTGGACCCCACAGGTGGTAAAGGTTCCAACTGGCTCTGGGCTACAGTGCTCCCCGGAGAATTAGGAGCTTTGGCTCCCCAGGATCTCTGGTGCAGATGGTGGATTTTATAGGTGGCAAAAGCTCCAACGGGCTCTGGGCTATAGCGCTCCCTGAGGAATTAGGAGCTTTGGCTCTCCAGAATCTCCTGCATAGGCAGTGATCTTGATGGGTGGTAAAGGCTCTAATGGGCTCTGGGCTACATTGCCACCAGAGAATTAGGAGCTCCGGCGCTCTGGGATCTCTGGTATAAGCAGTCATCAAGGGTGGCAATCAGGTGGCGAGCACACTGGAAACCGGCCCTCCATCACAGGATCAGGTGACCAATTGCCGATAACTGATGCAGGTGGTGACCCAACAGAGCCTCTCTTGATCGGAGATGATTGGCAAATCTTCCCACAATCAACCATTCAATTAAATCAGGAAGGGAAACAGTAAGAGCCTCACTCTCAATCAATTGACCAGCGGAGTGAGAGCCTCACCTTCCTAGCACCACCATCTTCAAATTCTATGACTGCCTTGGTCCACCTGTCCTCAATTCTTACTATATGACCAGCCCATTTCCATTTCATTTCATTTACTCTTTTGATGATATAGTATACTTTTGTTTGTTCTCTAATCCATGTGCAGGCCTTTCTATTTTTTCTATTCATGTGCAGGTCTTTCTGTCTTTTCTATCCATGTGCATGTTTTCCTATCTTTTCTATTTTTATTGTAATGCCTTTGGAGCCTTCCTGACTATGACAGCAGCCTCATCAAAGAAGGGTAGAGAAGGCACTGCATTTGTAACACCAGCCATAGCTACTTGCTTCAGAGCCTTCCTGTCTACGATGGCATCCCCAGCAGTTGTGGTTGGTGCTAGAAGTGGACGGATGTATTTGCAAATTTAGCCCTGGCTATGGCTGTGTCTGGGCTGTGGGGCCAAGAAGGAATGGGAGAGACTCAGTGGCTGGGCTGCCTTCTGGCCTGCTGCCTTCGGGTTTTTCCTTTGGTTGCTGGCTGGGATGGGTTGAGACAGCAGGGGCCAGTCCCTTGCTGTCTCCAGGGTGGCCCATGAGCTAGATCTAAGTGCCTTGCAGTCTGGATCTGGCCCATGGGTCTTGAATTTGACATGACCAATTAAAAAAGTCAGGGAGAAACTGTTCATGATCTTACTTTTCTAGGATGTCTAAGGGAAATAAACCTTAAAAGGAACTGTTTTTCTATGGCAGCATCAACACTTTGGATAACTTAATAACCTGACTAGACCCCTGTTATTTCTTGTTTCTGTTGTTTTAGATAGCTCTTCTGTGATTTTAATTAGACAATGTATATTTCTTTTATATTCTGTGCATGCCATCTAGAGTCTTTTGATTATGATAGAGTAAAAATATGTATTTATTTATTTGATGAAATCTTATGGTTCATGTGAGTCTGAGAGATTATAAAATATAACATATATTATAAATATGTGTTTATTTACTTTAAATATAAAATATAATTTTATATATTTTATATAAAATATTTATTATGTATATTATAAAATATAATGAATACATAAATCTTGTTCTCAGTCACCACCCAGGAAACAAATATTGTATCAGACTGGCTTACTCCCTAGAAAGACCGACTTTGACTCCATAAGTGTTAGAGAAAAGGTACTTAACTAGAGATGTTAAGTGCAGCATAGTGAGGCAAGCTCTGAAGAAAAATCATATGCTGAAAACAATTCCCAATGTCCAAAACCTGCCTTGAGAGTAGTCCAATCAGGTTCTGTTCTAATGTTTTGGGAACCTGGTGCATCAGGTGCCACTGTTAATTCCTTTCCCAGATCCTTGAAGGCAGAAAGATGGCTCAAGTTTGATACCTCTGGTTCCTATTAGTGTCCATACTCTCCAATTTGCCAAATAATTCTTTCATATTCTTCTCCTCCCAAATCCCCCTCCTCTCAATTATGGCAGTTGCTAGTAAGGATCTAAGAAAGCGAAGATGGGCAGCTGACACATTGCATGTCTAGACTAAATAAAGATGGTAACATATATTTCTATTTCTATTATGTTTGAATAAGAAAACACAATTTTTTATAGAAGGTATAGAGTTCATTTCAGTCTGGTGTACTTCTCTGTTGTCTCTTAGTTTTATGGATGCATGCTGTGGCCTCGTTTGCTCTTGATTAACAGAAGTTTGATTTAATTAGGATTTATGCTAATAATTGGCCATTGATAAAGTTAATCTTTCAGAAGTCATATTCAAGTTCATTGTATTTCAACTGTCTGTTATTTTTGACAAAATCTTCTACTGTTTATTATTTCAATTTGCTTCCTCTTGATTTGTTAGAAGTCCATTTAGATTTCTGGAGTATCTTCTTATTTCTATCATTATTTCTAAAAAAATGGAGTCTATAATGGTGATATTCTTGTTCTTAGGAGTTTTGTTTTCAGAAAGTTCTGTAATGATTTTTATGACTTCACCTAACCTACTTTCTCTAATTTTAACTAATTAATTCATTTTTACTTCACTAAGTAAGTTTACAATTATATTAATTATATTTTCTCTGCTTATTGTAATCAAAAAACCTTTTTCTGGTTAACATTGTATGGTTAACATTTTCACTATCTAAATTTTACCACATGTGTTTTCCCCAAAACTCTGAAGTTTGCCTTCTAAGATGTTAATTTAAAAATATATATGAAGAGCTTCAGTTCCTCATTAACAGAGTCACAGAAATAACTGAAAAATATGGCTTGAAGCTTAACACCTAAAAAACCAAGATCATGGTCATCAGCAAACAATCCATTAATCTATCACCGATAACTTCAGAAAGAATACCACTAGAAAAAGTTGAAAGAATCATATACCTCAGTTCTAATGTATATGAAACTGGAACGTGAATACTGAAGTAAAAACAAGGATGCAGAAAGCTTGAACAGCATTCTTCAAAATGAAAAAGGTCTTCTGTAGTCATGATATAAGTCTAAGATTGAAAATCAGGCTTGTTGGATGCTACATCTTTTCTATCCTGCTCTATGTAGTGGAGACTTGGTCTCTGACAGAAAGCCACATGAAGAGACTAGAAGCATTTAAAATGTGGATTTGCAGCTGTTATGTAAAAATTGGGTTGACAAAATCAGAAATGAGAAGGTGATAAGCCACCTGGGAAAGCCAAGGGAAATCATCAAAACCATAAAAAAGTGAAAATTAGAATATTTTGGACATGTGATATGACAACCAGAAAAATATGGCATATTTCACTTAATCCTCCAATCCTCCTTTGCATCTTGAAAGAAGCAAAATTAAATCTAATGGGCCATATCACAAAACTATTCAGTTGTTTGAACTTTGTGAAATTATTTTATAATTTCTTTGTGTTCAACATCCAAGAGAATATTTAAAGAAATATTTTTTTGAAATGTGTGAGACAATTTCTAAGAAGTTGTATGTTGCTGCACTGCAGACATTTACATATTATCAATTAATAATCAGAAGTTTGAAGTGATCAAACTAAAAGAAATAATAAACAAATTATTTCCAACATTAAAATTTGAGGATCACTTATTAGTCAAAAAACAATAATGGTATAAACAGGTATTTAATTTGGACATTCTGCTTAAAGGGTATTGGTTCAAACTTCCAACAATTCATTTTTCAATGACTTGGTTGATTTTATAGATTGGATCAATCTGACAACTTGTATCAAACTGAGTAACAACTGAAACCAATTTTATAATTCAATTAAATAAATTAGCCAATTCAAACTTAGTGATAAATTCAAATCAGATCAAAATTCTAATAAATAAATAAATCAGTTTCAGCACAATTTGGATATCATTTAGGCAAAATGCTTCAATATTTTGCATTGTTCCATGTTTCTGTATATATTTATGAGACAAAGAACAAATTATGAGTAATTTATATACAATGATAATATAAATCTGTTAAGTTTTCATAATTTGTAAATGTAATGGAATTTAGCCATTTATCAGTGATGCACTAATATGCACATAGCTTTTTAGTTTGAATCATATATGAGAGACCTTTATAAGAATACACACACACAAAAACCTACGATGAAGCTTTAAGTAGTTTTTCATCATATTTCCTTCCATAATTAGGAGGCTTTGTTAGTCCTTTCCTGTTAACACAAATGTGGCATACTAAATTACTTGAAAAAGAAAATACGATTATTAATAATATGCCCTATCATGCTGAGTAACTCAGAATTGCTTGAGAATAATCAACATCTAATTGTGAAGGCTGAAATATAGATAATAGCTTGCTCTTCTGTTTGAAAAGAAAAACAGCTTAATTTTAATTCCATTATTTCTCTTCCCTCCAGCACAGTGAAGTGCTAAAACTGTTATAATACTAAGGAAATAGCTTTTTTCTTTCTAAGCTACACTTTCTCCTTCCTTATAAGATAAAGTCTTATTTATTTTACCTGCTACAATGCTCCCTTTGGTAACTCTAAAACAGAGATTCTAAAACTCTTCAGCTCATTGACTGCCATGCAGGTGCAGTGGTTAGAACTCAGTATTGTTGGGAAATTCTGTCAACTTCCAACTTCCAGCAGTTCAAATCTCACTGGCTCAAAGTTCATTCAGCCTGCCATCTTTCCAAGGTCAGTAAAATGAAGACCAAGATTGTTGGGGGTATGCTGACTCTGTAAACTGCTTAGAAAGGTTTAAAGCAATGTGAAGCAATATATAAGTTTAAGAGCGAGGGAGAAAAAAAGTCGGAGGAGACGCCGCTGCCGCTGCTACCGCTTCGCTCCGGAGAGAGAGGGAGGAAAGCCCGAGGAGCAACGGCCGGGAGGATTGCTGAGCGACAGCGCTCCAACTGTGGCTTTTTCCCTCGACTTCGAGAGTTTTCACCTCGACTGCTGAGTAGGAATCTGACTGGAGGAGACGCCGCTGCCGCTGCCGCTGCTACCGCTTCGCTCCGGAGAGAGAGGGAGGAAAGCCCGAGGAGCGCCGGCCAGGAGGATCGCTGAGCGAGAGCGCTCCAACTGTGGCTTTTTCCCTCGACTTCGAGAGTTTTCCCTCGACTGCTGAGTGGGAATCTGACTTTTCCCAGGAGCGACCCAGCCCAGAGAACGATCATCCTTGGAGTCGGTGAGATTCATCCCATCCTTGTAGGGCGGTGAGCACTGGGAGCTGTGAGTCTGTCTCCAGAAGCTTGCAGCCAGGGTGTGAAGCAGACTGCCTCCTCCCTCCCGCCCCCACTTCCCTCTTCCCTCTTTTCTCTTCGCCAAATTGCTAATCCGGACTCCATCTTTTGGAAGGACAGTAACTTTGGACTTCCAATAAGTAGGGAAGTATTGTGATAACTGAACTCCTGAGAATATTGGAAGCAATTTTATTCCCTGTGATAGAAGCAGAAGTATATTGAGGCCAGGAGTGATAGAAGCAGAGGTATATCGAAGCCAGGAGTGAATGCTCAATACAAATCTGAGTCTACACAGTAAAAATATAAACTGTTAGAATTACCAGTGCAAGACGTGCCTCTTTCTCTTAAAAGCAACAAACTTTGAAAGTGTATTCAGTTAACTAGGAGGGGCCCAGAAATCTCATTCATCAAGGGAAAACAAAAACAAATAGTTTCCTGTGAGCTGTTCAATTTGTCTCTGCTGAATCAAAGTCTGCTTGCAAAAAAGGAGAGAAGATTAGTTGGTTTCCTCTGTTCTTAGAAGTGAAGCCCTTTCCTTCACTCGGATAAAAACCCTTTGAACATTGTGTTACAACTTCCTGTTTACAGAGTAATAGCGATCTGCTATTCAAAGAGCAATAAATTCCTCTCATTCAGTCAACTACAGCTGCTAGTAAAACAAGTAAAACAATTAACCCGTTCCTTGCAGACTCTTAATACTACCTCATTACTTTAATCAAACACTGATTAATTCACTACCTCAAAACTTTCAACTTTTCTACCTCAGCACCTATATCAACGATTAGATAATCAATTTCTATAAAATATTTTATTAATGGTTTAATTGATTTATTGTTTTAATTGATTAGTGTGATTAGAGTGTTTAGTGCAAATAGTGTGATTACTGACTAGTTTAAAAGATCAAAATTCATGTAATTTAATTGAATAGTAAAATCAATGATTTAGTGAATTTAAATGAACAGTGTGATTAATGATTAGTGTAATTAATTGATTAGTGATTAGAGTAATTAATTGATCAGGCTGACTGTTGCTCAGGAATATTATCTGACTTGATCAGGCTGATTGTTGCTCAGGAATATTATCTGACTTGAGAGATTACTGCAATTGATTGTTAGATGTAATATTGCCTATATAGATTACCTAAAATTGTTCCTTTAATTAATTCAATCAACGTACTATTTTAACAAACCTACCATGCCAAAAAGAAAATCCTACGCCAAACCACAACCTAAAGAGAAGATAATCCCCACCAATGAACCACAAGACTCCTGCACATGCCTTAAATGCTACAAAAATCTAAAGGATAATGAAAACTCCATCAAATGTTCTCTGTGTAAAAAATACGCTCATCATGACTGCTTGGGATTACCTGAGCAAATGATTCAATACCTAGAATCATCCAATGAGTTTCCATATTTCTGCAAATCATGCAGACCCAAACTGGATCTGTCTGAAAGAGTTGATACCATCGAAACCATTGAAACATCCCCTACCATCGAAACCATTGAAACATCCCTTAACACCATAGTAGCATCCCTGGACGCCGTAAAAGAAAGAATATCCAACCTTGAAAAAAAGACACAACGCAAAACCCTGAACATCCAATAGCTACAAACCACATCTCTCCCCAACAACCACAATCCGACCCAAAACCCAATCCACAAATAAACACAACCCAGACAAATATTGATATCCCAATCCTCATCAGAAAAGCCGTTGAGCGTGAACGGAAATGTCCAAACGCCATCTTATTTGGTCTAGAGGACATCAATGTCAATGATGACATCACAACTGTCCGAAACATCATCAGAGATTATCAAGCATCAACCATCTCCGCTGATGAAATACTTGACATTTCCCGCATCGACCGAGAGCTCAAAAATAGAGACGGCTCTGTGGCCCCACGCTTGTGCAGGGTCATTTGCAAAAATGAATCAAGCAAACGTAAATTCATTTATACTATAAACTCACTCGCCAAAACCAACACCAACCATAAGAACCTCCGTTGCCGCCCTGACCTAACCATACAGCAACGTGCCCGCTCCCGTGCACTCCGTATTGAACTCAAAAACCGTCTAGACAATGGAGAGAAGGACCTGTACATTGACTACCATGCTGACTGTATCAAAAGTAAGCCACGCAACCCAATACTCAGCTTCTACCCTCAACCACAACCCTACCTCAACCGATCCACCATCACCCAAGACTAGGCACGCACGCCCCCAACTACCTCAATTCCAACTACTGCCGGCCTTAAATGCAAACTACTCAATGCAAGAAGCCTCGTGAATAAAATACCTGAATTTCTCATCCTCCTAAATATGGCTAACTTCGACATTATATTTGTCTGTGAAACATGGCTCAATGCATCTCTCCCCGACTCCATTACCACAGTAAGAGACTATCATCCCTCCCTTAATAGGACCTGATGGTAAAGACTGCAACGACGACACCATTAAAGCCAACATCTTTAACACATTCTTCGGCTCAGTATTTGTAAACAGCAATGGATCTTGCCCAGTATTTCCTAACCGTACCACAGATAACAACAATGACCTAATACATATCGATTTCACAGAAGACAATGTTGAAAAATCACTAGGAGTCAGACAGAGTGCCTCTTCCAAAAGAAAAAGAAAAAAAATGATGACACATAAATTACAGAAACCCTGTCATCGCCCAGGTGAACAAACACTATGCTAGGTGTTGGAGTACCTGAAAATTTGGTGAAACAAATACAGGACTCAGGACTATTGGCTTAAAATTAATGGAAGAAAAGATGTTTGCCTGCTGCTAAGATACAGTGATAAAAAATAAATAAATAACCTGTTATAATAGACACCGAGAAAAGGATATTTGAAATGAAACTCAGGCACCCTTTCCTTTGCCTCAGAAAGAACAAAGTCCTCTAACTGTAGAAGTAGAATAATTTAAATAATCACTGAACATTTAGAACATCACACAACAGGATAAGTTGCTTGAATTGAAACTTGTTCCAAGGAAACAGCACAAGAATTAAAAGATGCCAATACCGTTATATCAAATGTAAGTAGCAGTTCATTACAAAAATTGAACCAACTAATATATAGCACAGCTGCATTATAACTGAACACGTGGGAAGCAAAATGGACTAGAAGACATCAATGTCAATGATGACATCACAACTGTCCGAAACATCATCAGAGATTATCAAGCATCAACCATCTCCGCTGATGAAATACTTGACATTTCCCGCATCGACCGAGAGCTCAAAAATAGAGACGGCTCTGTGGCCCCACACTTGTGCAGGGTCATTTGCAAAAACGAATCAAGCAAACGTAAATTCATTTATACTATAAACTCACTTGCCAAAACCAACACCAACCACAAGAACCTCCGTTGCCGCCCTGACCTAACCATACAGCAACGTGCCCGCCCCCCGTACTCCGCATCGAACTCAAAAACCGTCTAGACAATGGAGAGAAGGACCTGTACATTGACTACCATGCTGACTGTATCAAAAGTAAGCCACGCAACCCAATTCTCAACTTTTACCCTCAACCACAACCCTACCTCAATCCATCCACCATCACCCAAGACTAGGCACGCGCGCCCCCAACTACCTCAATTCTAACTACTGCCGGACTTAAATGCAAACTACTCAATACAAGAAGCCTCGTGAATAAAATACCTGAATTTCTCATCCTCCTTAATACGGCTAACTTCGACATTATATTTGTCTGTGAAACATGGCTCAATGCATCTCTCCCCGACTCCATTACCACAGTAAGAGACTATCATGTTTACCGATCAGATCGTGAAAATCGTCGAGGAGGTGGTGTTGCTATATTCTATAAAAAATCCTTACATCTAAAAAATATCCAAGTTACCCAGGAGCTTGCCCTTCCTGAAACCATCATCTGTGAACTATCCTTAAATATCACAATTCGATTCTTACTATGTTACAGAGCACCTGATTATGACATCGAACATGTAAACAAGCTAAATACATTACTAACATGGGCTGCATCCTGCCCATACCCTTTTATCTTTCTTGGTGATTTCAATCTACCTCATATTGACTGGACCCTAAATGATTGTACAACTGAAATCATACACACAACCTTCTACAATGCTATTACAAATCTGGGACTGGAACAACTAGTAACCAACAACACTAGACTAAACAACTGCCTCGATCTCATCTTCTGCAATAGTTTGAATTTAATTTACGGAATACAAACTAAAGAACCCTTTTCCAGTAGTGACCACAATATGATTGACTTTTGTCTCAACATACGTCCACACAAAAATCACCACAATGATGTAATCCCCAATTGTAACTTCAAAAAAGGCAACTATGATCTTATAGACAACGATCTCTCATCCCTGGATTGGCAATCTCTATTCACTGGATGCAATACTGTTGAAGACCATTACAACATATTTTTACTTGAAGTCAAAAGAGTCATCAAACTATATGTACCAACAACAACTCCCAAAACAAAACAAAAAAAGCAGATTACCCATATCAATAAGGAAACTTCAATCCAAAAAGAGATCACTCTGGAGGAAAAACAAATCTGGTCACGTTGCCAATTTCAAAAACCGATACAAAAATTTATGCCACCAGATAAAGACCGAATGCACCAATTATCACATTAAACAAGAGGAAAACCTTCTAAGCACCAATTCCACCCGTGCTTTTTACAATTTTGTAAACAACAAACTAAAAGACTCAAGGTCCATCCCGCCCTTGATAGGACCTGATGGTAAAGACTGCAACGACGACACCATTAAAGCCAACATCTTTAACACATTCTTCGGCTCAGTATTTGTAAACAGCAATGGATCATGCCCAGTATTTCCTAGCCGTACCACAGATAACAATAATGATCTAATACATATCGATTTCACAGAAGACAATGTTGAAAAGTCACTACGCAATCTAAAACCATCTCTATCTATTGGACCGGATGGAATATGTGCCTACTTCTTAAGAAAGCTATCCACTGCCATAGCCAAACCTCTAAGCATAATCTTTGAAAAATCTTTCAGGACCAGCTCCTTGCCTAACCTATGGTCACAAGCCACAGTCATCCCCATCTTCAAAAAGGGAGACCCAAGCCTAGTTGAAAATTACAGGCCAATCTCCTTATGCTGCGTCACCTGTAAAGTCATGGAATCAATTATTAACCAATCCATCATCCTCCACTTAGAGACAAATAACCTACTCTCCAATAAACAATTTGGTTTCAGAAAAAAACTATCCTGTAATCTACAACTCTTACACTGCAAAAACATATGGACGACACAACTCGACCAGGGCAAAGCAATAGACGCAATCTACATAGACTTCTGTAAAGCCTTTGATTCAGTGGTACACGACAAAACTACTCCTAAAAATAAAATCCTATGGTATCTCTGGACAACTGAATAACTGGATAGAAGCATTCCTGTCAAACAGACAACAAATGGTCAAAATCGGGAGCATCCTATCAAATCCGGTACCTGTCAATAGTGGTGTCCCCCAAGGCAGTGTTCTAGGACCAACTCTCTTCATATTCTACATAAATGACCTCTGTGATCATATTAAGAGCAATTGCGTTCTCTTCGCTGATGATGTAAAGCTGTTCAATCACCACAGACAATACTGCTACCCTACAAAAAGATCTTGACTATGTATCAGAATGGTCAAACAAATGGCAACTTCAAATCTCAACAAATAAATGCTCTGTCTTACATATTGGCAAAAAAAATCAGAAAATAAAATACAAGCTGAATAGTCAAGATCTTGTTGATGACCCAAGCTCTGTAAAGGACCTTGGAATACTCACCTCTAATGATCTAAGTGCTAGAGCCCACTGCAACTACATAGCCAAAAAGGCATTAAGAGTTGTTAACCTAATCCTACGTAGCTGTTTCTCTGGTAATATCACACTACTAACTAGAGCATACAAAACATTTGCTAGACCAATACTCGAATACAGTTCATCAGTCTGGAACCCACATTACGTATCTGATATTAGCACAATTGAGAAAGTCCAGAAATATTTCACAAGAAGAGTTCTCCACTCCTCTACTCGTTGTAGAATACCTTATGCCACCAGACTTGAAATTCTAGAACTAGAAAACCTTGAATTACGCCGTCTTCGGTCTGACTTAAGCATGGTATATAAAATCATACATTGCAATGTCCTACCTGTCAATGAATACTTCAGCTTCAACCATAACAACACAAGAGCACACAATAGATACAAACTCAAAGTAAACCGCACCAAACTTGATTGCAGGAAATACGACTTCAGCAATAGAGTGGTCAATGTCTGGAATACTCTACCCGACTCTGTAGTTTCTTCCCCAAACCCCAAAAACTTTAACCTTAGACTGTCTACTATTGACCTCACCCCTTTCCTAAGAGGTCTGTAGGGGACGTGCATAAGCGCACCAACGTGCCTACCGTCCCTGTCCTATTGTTTCTCTTATTCTTTTATTTTTCTTATATGTACCCATTTCATGTATTCACAACTATGTATACACTTATACTTATTATCTTGTAAACAATTGGCAAATCAAATAAATAAAATAAATAAATAAATAAATAAAATAAGTGCTATTGCTACAGCTATTGCTACTTCATGAATTTCCAGGTTATTCATCAAGCTCCAAAGATTTATTATCTGAAAATAATTTAACCAACACAGTTTTAATTAATAATATGATGAGTAATAATAAAAATAACAACATCTATCAAAACCAACCTGATAATAGAAGATCAAAACAAAGGGGCAAGGAACTACAGGCCAAATACATGTTTACCAACAATTGAAATTTGTAACCAGTGTAGTTGCTGATGTCGTCCAACAATATCTAGTTGAAAATAGATGTTTCCATATAAACACAAAGGAAACTGCTCAAAGACACTATCTTCCAGCAAGGCAGTACCTGATATAGCTGTGGAGTTTGTGTGCTTTGAGGAAAATGAGAGCTATATATGGGGTTCAACCGTACTGGACAGGTCTCATCAGAGGAGTCAGACAGAGTGCCTCTTCCAAAAGAAAAAGAAAAAAAACGATGACACATAAATTACAGAAACCCTGTCATCACCCAGGTGAACAAACACTATGCTAGGTGTTGGAGTACCTGAAAATTTGGTGAAACAAATACAGGACTCAGGACTATTGGCTTAAAATTAATGGAAGAAAAGATGTTTGCCTGCTGCTAAGATACAGTGATAAAAAATAAACAAATAACCTGTTATAATAGACACCGAGAAAAGGATATTTGAAATGAAACTCAGGCACCCTTTCCTTTGCCTCAGATACTTATTATCTTGTAAACAATTGACAAATCAAATAAATAAATAAATAAAAATAAACAAAGAAGAAAGAGAATCAAAGAATGAACCACCAAAATGGAAGTTCCGGTTGGAAAATAAGATCAACAAGCTGAGACCAAATGTAAGTAAGCTACAACAGAAGAAAAGAAACTGAAGAACAACTGAAGAACATTCTCTTTTTTAATGTCAATGTTAAAAAAACCTCAGGTGTTCCAGATTAGCCTTGTAGCCCTATGTTACAGAGCATGTTAAAATAATATTTATTTTATAGAGCTGCCTTTTGCCACACTGGTTTAAAAGAATTCAAGACTTTGTTAGGTTCAGTTGAGTAACTCTGAGCCATTTCAACGAAGTGAGTCATACTTCCTCCAACTAGAGTAATTGCACCTATAAAATAAATATTATTCTACTTGCTAAATACCTATCATTTTACACTGAATCATCCTTTCAGCAATTTCAGATGGATTTAAGTCAAAATTTATCACAAATTACTCTTAACTGATTAGAATCACTGAAAATTTAGATTCTCTTTCAATTGTTGTGCAACAACAATAAGATTCTCTTTCAATTGTTGCTCAATTGAAACTTTCCCTTTAACTTGTTATAGTTTTATAATGAGAATTTTATAATAAATTATATTATTTTTTTATTGTTGTACACCACCAGAATCACTTCTGGTGATATGGGCAGCTGTATAAATTTGCTAAACAAATAAATAAATGAAGTCTATGGTTAATTTAATTTAGTTAGTACAAGAAGGAATCATCCCAGGTAATCCTGGTTATTTGTCAAAGCCATCTAATCTGGAAGCACTTAAATCTTGATTGTGAGATAACTGCTTCCAGTTTAGTCAACTTGATGAAATTAAACTGGCAGGAAAAGCCAATACCTCAGCAGACAAGTTCAGGATCCAAAAAAATCTTTTAAAAACTTGAACAATGGACCCTATCCGACAAAATGAATTTCAATGTGGAGAAAAGCAAAGTTTTACATTTAGGCAGGAAAAAAAATATCAAAGGTATAAATACACATTAGATGAGATTTGGCTCAAAAACAGTAACTATGAGAAGGACCTTGGAGTCCTAGTGGATGATCACTTGAAAATGAGACAGTAGTGTGCAGCAGCAGCAGCCCAAAAAACTAATACAACCCTGGGTTATATAAAAAGAAGCATAGAATCAAGATCACATGAAATATTAATACTGCTTTATAAAAACTCTAATAAGACCACATCTGGAATACTGCAACCAATTTTGATCACCATACTACAAAAAGAAGTCGAGACTTTGGAAAAGTTCAGAGAAAAGCAGCTAAGATAATAAAAGGTCAGGAGGCTAAACCATATGAAGAATGGCTACAGGATTTGGGTTTGGCTAGTTTAAAGAAAAGAAGAATTAGGTGTGACATGACAACAGTATTCCAGTACTTGAATGGCTGCCACAAAGAAGAGGGGTCAAATTATTCTTCAAAGCATTGGAGGGCAGGACAAGAAATGATGATTGGAAACTAATCAAAGAGAGAAGCAATCTGGAATTAAGGAGAAACTTCCTAACAGTGAGCACAATTAATCAGTGGAACAGCTTGCCTCCAGAGAGGCAACCTGTGGCTTTGGAGCCATATGCGGCTCTTTCAGTCCCCTGTTGTGGCTCCCTGTTGGTTGATCCCACCACTGGCTGGCCCCTCCCCTCCCTTCCCCATCACTCCTCGTCTGGCCTGAGAAGGTAAGGGTGATGGCGGGGCGATGGAGACTTGCTTCATATTCCAGAGCAGGAAGTGACTGGATGGGAATGAGCTGGCCATGCCCACCCAGTCACACCGGTTGTTAAATTATTGGCTCCCAGTGTTTTCTTTTCTGTGGGAAATGGGTCTAAATGGTTCTTTGAGTGTTTAAGTTTGCAGATCCCTGGTCTAGACAATCACTTGAATAATCCTTCCACAAATAGACAGAACTGGGTATTCTGGTTAGTTTAATGTGTGTATGTATTCTCCCATACACTCACCAACATGTCCTAGCTGGGATGGTTTCAACAACTTAAAGAGGGCAGGTTCAAAATGTTGTGGCACAGATCATGATTGACTGGTTTGATCTGTTTCCATTGCAAGTGTTTCCACAGCACTGTGAAAGTTGTCTAGCTTGGAAAAATTAATTCGGCAGATACTATTGAGAAGATGGGGTCCCATCATATGTTTTTTATTATTGCCAAAGCACTGGCTGGTGACTTCCAGGAACAACTCCAACAGTAGATCATTCATTTTCTTCAATACTTAGTGGGCAAAATTTAGGTAGCATATTGCAGGGGGGACAAGTTGGCACATTTAGGAAGTGCTGAATAGGAGACTCAGGCTCAAGCTACAATAGGGCAACATGATAGACAAAGCAATTCATTTGCTTATCCTCCTCTGTTCCTAGTTGGTCCATTTTATTGAAGTATAAAACACTGGATTAAAGATCTATGCAGATTATCTGCAGAAATGGACTGCTCATGTAAACTGTCCATTAATATTCAATTTATTTCTTTTGCAAATAAAATTAAACCCTTTTCCCAAAAAATTGATCAATATGGGTGGTCTCATTATAATACTAATTTTCAGTTTTATTTTACTCTTTTAAACAGCCATGCTTATCAATTATGAGATTTTATGGGTTTGTCATTTATAGCTTTTGTTTGTTAATTTTCTAGCAGAATATGAGATTGCATTAAGTGTATAAATATTGTAATTTCCTTTAGTTTAAAAGTATGTGTTTGTGTGTGTGTGTGTGTGTGTGTGAACATATATTCAAAATTCAAAATTTTTAAAATTTAAAAATAAAAGTCCTACCTCCTCTTTTGTTTAGTTTGGCAAACCCTGCTGAATAGCTATTTGATGTAGATGGCAGAGATGATGAACTGCTGAAGAAGGAGGGTGTTAAGCTGGAGACCAGAGGTTCTTCACATTTTTCTGAAAAACAAAAAAGTATGACATTTTATAGATTTTATTGCCCTATTACTTTTGAAAACAAAATGGTATATTGAGAACATGATACTTAAATATCCAAGTTCCTGCAATACCTCAAATAACAAAAGCTAAATAAATAAATAAAACCCACATAATGAATACATTTCACATTGCCTAAGTAATAATGAAATACCTGCTGATGTCAGTAAAATTGGATTTCATTCCAAAAATGGCAAGGATCTAATAAAAATTAATTGGAACATTTAAAAACTGTTCAATCTACATTTGTGGGCTATTTGAGGGTGAAGTCCCAGAATATGCTCAACATTAGCCAGGTCAGTAATCCCACTTGTAATTAAGATGTGGCTCATTAAAAAATCTTACGGCACTACCTTTCAGTTTTCTTTTGCCACAGATCAAGATCAGCTATGGCAGTTACTATTCTTGCTTTTCTCATTTCAAACTTTTTCAATAAGGCCCTAAAATTATGCCCCGAATAAAATTCAGAAATGATTGTTATGCAAGCTTGTCTTTACCATGTTTCCCCATTCCTTTCATCAATTTACTGGCATAGTTATAAGAATACAATTAAAGGATCAGTGAAGGGGAACTTGCGTTTTTCACTTGAGAGATGTACTCTCCAAATATCCTTTTCCTTGGGAAATATATAAGTCATTTCCTTTGGATTTCAATAGTTATCACTTCAGTTTCCATCCACATCTCCCATGGATTTGCATTTCTAAGCTCCACAAACATAACATCCTAACAAATATTAATGCTTAACAAATCTAAGAATGATACAGACATATATCTGTTTTGCTTTCACATGCACAAACACACAACATATATTTATCTACATATATTTGTATATGGTATCATTTTTACAGGCCATTTGCTATAGAAGTCAGTGTATACTTTTTAATGATGGTTTGTCTGTTTTATTAATCATCAGGTCACATCAGAAGTCCTTCCTCTGGATATGGCATGATATTCTTCTACCCCCTAGAATAATGAAATATTTTAGGAAATATTAAAAGGGCAGAATATTTTCCCTAAAAGGGAGGCAGAAATCCCATCCCCCCATCTTTGTTAATGCCATTAATGCCTGGGCCAGTCTATTCTACATAACAAAGATCTACCTCCTTCAGGCAGAGCCATTTAATTAGCCTTCATTGCATCACCCAGCAAGATTCAACCAAACTTAGCACCCAGACAATCTACAAAGCTAGCTATGATAACCAATCAGGATACTCTTCCTGTGCCCCAGGAAGTTCAAAACTAGAGAAGATATAAAACCCAGGGACTCTCAGCATATCTTCAGGGGTGAGATTCAAATTTTTTAACAACCGGTTCTGGGTGTGGCTTGGTGGTCATGTGACTGGGTGGGCATGGCTTGGAGGCTGGGCGTGATTTGGTGGTCACGTGACCGGGTAGGCATGGTTTGGTGGTTGCATACTGGGTGAGTGTGGCTTGATGGTCATGTGATTGGGTGGGAATGGCCAGGTGGCCATGTGACTGGCAAACCAAATACAAGACCTTGCTTAATGGCCGGTTGCTTAGCAAGTGTTCTAATTTACGACTGACCTCTTCAGAGCTACTTGATCTGTTTTTAGAGTTTTCACACACACACACACACACACACACCCCTAACCCTGCTATTTTATGATTCTGAAAGGATAGCCTGCTGGAGCAAGAGGTTGGTCTAGAAGATGATCTCCGAGATCCCTTCGGCCAGCCCTAGATTGCTGTGAGTCTTCTGAAGCCAGGGTTTGTGTCCTTTCTCTCCTTTTTCCCCCTCTCTCCCTCCCTCCCTCCCTCCATGTATCTATCTATCCATTCATATATCTCATTCACTTTCTCCTCCCTCTATTTCTTTCTTTCTTTCTTTCTTTCTCTTTCTTTCTTTCTTTCTTTCTTTCTTTCTTTCTTTCTTTCTTTCTTTCTTTCTTTCTTTCTTTCTTTTTCTCTCTCTCTCTCTTTCTGCCCCTTCCTTCCACCCCCTTTCTTTGTCTAGCCCTTTTCTTTCTTTCTCTTTCCCTTTCTCTTTCTCTTTCTCTTTCTCTTTCCCTTTCCCCTTTCTTTTCTTTCTTTCTCTTCCTTCTCTCTCTCTCTCTTCCTCTCTCTCTCTCTTTCCCTCTCTTCCTCTCTCTCTTTTGCTCTCTCTTTCTCTCCCTCTTCTTCTTTCTCTCTTTCTCTCTCTCTCTTTTCTTTCTCTTTCTTTCTCTCTCTTTTTCCCTCTCTCTTTCTCTCTCTTTTCTCTTTCCCTCTCTTTCCCTCTTTCTTCCTCTCTCTCTTCCTCTCTCCCTCTCTTTCTTTCTCTCTCTTTCCATCTCTCTTTCTCTCTCTCTCTCTCTTTTCCCTTCCTCCTTCCCCCTCTCCTTCTAAAGGTAGGGAACCCACCTGAAACACACACACACATACACACACACACTTCCAATGTTGCTCGTTAACTTATGATAGTTCTTCCCAGCCAATCTCCCAGAGTCCCAGGGACCGGGTGCAATTGTCCATTTGTACCTGGTCCCACGTTGCCTGAAAAAGCCGGCAGGCAAGGTTCTGGGTCCAACAAAGGGGCTGCAGGCAGGACTTCCTATCCTCCCTCTTTTTAGGAAAGGTCTGGGAACTTCAAGCGAGGTGTGCTTTGCAGCATTGCCCACCCTGCCATCAGCTCTGGGTTAGGCAGCAGTTTGGCTTTCCCGATTGCCTGCAAAATTTACCTTCCTCCCATGCCTGGTGGCAGAGGGAAAGGTGAGCCAGCCAGGGCAGAGCTGTCACCACTCAGTTCCCCACCAACCCACATCTTGTCCCCTGCTTGGATTCTCTGCAGCTGCTGGGGCTCGCGGCTGCTGGGGGTGTGCGGGAGGCAACCAGGAAGCACAAGGCTATGCTTCCCACATTGTCCTTCTGCCAGCTGCCCCTCCCTCATTGGGCCAAAAGTTTTAGCCAAGTGTGGGCCGCCAAACTCCATGGGCTTGAAGATAAGGCTGATGTCAGGGAGGGAAGATCCACTCTGCAAGGCTTGACTTGCATCATTCTCACAGTGGCAGCCCACATTCAGCCAATGTGCGCAGGCCAGCAGGCAGCAGAGGGACAGGCAGTAGGCCAGGGAAAATATAAGCGGCATAGCTTTGTGCTCTCTGGTCACCCCCTACCCCCAGCAGCTGCAGAGAATCCAGGTGGGGGGTGAGATGCAGAAGCCAGGCTGGTGGGGACCTGAGCGACGATGGGTAAGCCCTGGCTCACCTTCCTCTCTGCCACCAGCAAGCCAGGTAAGCAGGAGGCTGGGGACAGTGCGGGGAGGAAGCTTGCTAGGCTGTGAGTGCCACATGCCATGGCGCTGGTGGCTAAGCAGCCAGACAGCCAGGATGTTTGGGAGGGAAGCTTGCTAGGCTGCAAGTGCTGAATGGGATGGAGCCGCGATGCTGGCAGTAAGCAAGCCAGACAGGGACAGTTGGGGTGGAAGCTAGTTCGGCCATGAGCGCTGAGGGCAGCAGCATGGCGATGGTGGCCTAGGCCAGCCCAGGAGTTGGGGCTTGTGGTGGCGGTGGCGGCAAGGGTGAGGGCGGCAGTGATAGCGAGGTGGTGACAACCTAGGCTGGCCCAGGAGTCAGGGCTCAACTGGGGCTGGCAGCAGCAACAGCATGTAGGTGACTGGGGCTTGCAGAGCCACACTCACCTAGGGATATCATGGTGGAAGATAGACAGTGATGGCTGGCAGGCAGGTGGGTGGACAAAGACAGACTGCAGGCAACAATGGCGCATGGTCAATATAAGGGCAGGGCGGGTGGGGAAGAATGCAGTCAGCGATTGTCACCCTTGCATGCAATGTCACACATGCGTGATAAAGACTGACTGGGCAGGGAGTGGAGAAGTGGGCAGAAAGGGGCAGGGCCAGCCAGGGCCTCAATTTACTGGTTCTCCGAACTACTGGAAATCATAACAACTGGTTCTGCCATACCGGTCCGAATCAGTAAAATCTCACCCTTGCATATCTTCCCTTTTCTTTGCCCAAGATCTCCAAGGCATGTGATCCTGTTCATCAATAAACCTTCTTTCCAAGCAATTGCCATGAATCCAGTGTCTTTTCCCCACTTGGAATTGAACCCAGAAGGACATTTCTTCCAGCATCCCAATGTGACATGCCCAAGTCTCCTCTCAGATATGATTTCCTCCTCAGATATGATCTGCATCTAAAATGATGCAGCACTCATAAAGTCATAATACTAACCTCACATGACATTTTGAATCTATCAAGAAAGATTTGATCAGGACTTGCAAAATCATAACCTAAATGGATATGGTATGGGATCCTAACCCCATCAAGGAAATGTATTGTGCATTGTGAAAATCATAGCCTAATGATTTTTATTTTTGAGAATGCTGCAAATGCAGGCTATAACTCTAAAGGAAGTTTATTTACATTATATCATGGAGGAAAGGGTTATGCATGTCCCATCCAGCACAACCTGATGATATTATTTACAATGAAAATCGATAATGTCACTGATTAAAGAGATAAACTGTTATTAAAAAAGGCATATGCTCTTACTTTTGTTGCATTTTAAAAGTAGCTATTTATATAATTTCCATACTTCCTTTACACACTTCAGCAGTTCTTTGGTGTCCTATGAATCAGAATGGCAGTGTCATGTCTTGATCCAACCTTGCTTGACTTTGCTTGATCCAAGATTTAGGGAAATAACCAATTTACATCCTATTAATCATAGCAGACGCAGCAAGGAATGACTTTGCAGAGCCTAATCTGCTTTTGCAATAATCTGTATAATCCTTTTAAGCACTTTGCTTCTATTGGCTTTAGTACAGAAAATATTGGCTCATTGTTTCTGTCTAAAAAGTTACAGAGGGAAAAGTTTAAAAATCATTTTTTTGTTGAAGAGACTATGTACAACAAAATGTAGTTTATGTTAGGTAAAACTTAAAGGAAAACCAACATCATTGTTTTACTTGTACTTCTTAGCTATTTACAATTATCATGTAATTTAATCCATTTATTGTGGATTACAAATTCCTCAAATGGAATTTAAATGGACCTAATGCTCTTCAAAAATTAACAAAAATATCATTGTTTGAAAAAATAAACGTGCTTACAAGAAACACATATAGAAAAAAGGATCTAAAATATTTGACAAAAATGGAACTGTTTTGCATATAAACCCCCAACTTCTATTGACTGATGAAATGGTAGATATGTTGGGATGGAAATTAATTTCCATGGGTTAGAAATCTGATATTTGGATTATATGCCTTAAATGAGGATAAAGAAATGTTCTATAAAGGACTTATAGAAAGACTAATGGGCTTTTCTCATGACTATTGGTGTTTCATAGGAGATTAGAATAATCCTTCCACAAATAGACAAACTTTTGAGAAAAATATTAAAATTATACAAAACATACAAAATATTTTTATTATTAGATAAAAAATTATTATTTATATAATTGTCAGTCCTAACTCTATCTCAACAATCAAGTGAAATTGAAATAAATATTAAATAAAATTTACAAATATTATAAATATTAAATAAAATTACAGTGTTATGATTCATCACATTTTAGCTTTTATACATAACACTGAGGCTTTATTTTAAAAGGAACTTTGTTGATTTGGATTTATGTTTTAACTATTGAGAAAAAAACTGGAAAAGTGGAAAAGCAATTGTGCCAACAAAAACAAAAGGAATAATGAGTCAAAAGACATTATACAAGTTTCACTTACAAAATATTCTGGAAGATATTTGCTCCTCTCCTTGTCATAAAAATTGTCCAGAAAATTGAACAAATCTTAGTATAACTTTTCTTGTACAGGAAGCTTTGTTTATTTTTATGGAAATTTTCCTCATTTCCATATTATTTGGTTATTAAAACTATCAGTGTTAGCTGATTCATTGTTTGCTCAATCAATATTCAAATTAAAAATATTTAAAATATAAGATTTATGTGAATATATTTCAAGATTTCTATGATTATTTATTTCTTCTTTCTGTTTTCTGATAGTCATAAATTTGAATTGTTTTCTTTCTATATCTATGGGTACCCATAAGTAATCTGATGGGAAAAATTTAAGCTATAAAAGGTTAAAAAATGCTAATTGGGCTATCTATTAATATATCAAAGTGTTCTGACCAAGGCTTCCTGAGACCATAATTAAGCACATGCTAAGTTAAAACAACTCTTGTTAATTTTAACACTGGGAGTTATTTTCATTCCCAGCCCATGAGTCCCAAACAGTCCCTCGAGATAAGCACCCACCTTTATCTTCTTTGAATTGCAACAACTAAAGTGACAAATTAACTGTAAAAGTCCAACTGAAATACAAAGTCAACAGAGTTTCAAGGTTTAATCAGAACAGAGTGAACAACTTTGCTTCCTGCAAAGGTTTCTCTACCTTTGCACTTCCTTTATACCTTAGGGAAGGGGCAATCACCTCCAAGCTTTACTCCCAAGTCGCCCCTTTTGTCTTAGCTGTTCTTGACTTCTAGCAGCTCTGCGCGCACACACACTGGAAACAGGCGCCCCTTGTTCCTCTGCCTTGCTGCTGCCAGGTTCTAGAGTCAGCACACAACTCACAAATGGTCCTGGCCCCATCTCTGCATCAGACTCAGGACCCCAGATGCCTGGACTGGTCCCCATTCTTCCCCATTGTCCAATTCCACTGCCGTCTGCACAGGCTGCTGGCGAACCACAACACAAAGAATAAGATATATAAAGCTAATTTTTCTGTAGGGCATTAGAAACGAATTCTCAGGACATTTGAAGACGGATACTGGAATCGAAATTATCAGTCCCTCAAAATAAACCAGACCTGGAAACCAAAGTCATGGAAATGAATATTACTTTTATCATAAAGATAATAAAAATATTGCATGTCTATCTTTATAAAAATAAAGATAGCAAAAGTATTGGATGTCTGAATGAAGTCCCCCTGCCCCATATCTTCTTAAGGCCTAACATGGGTCTTCACTGAGACATTTTCTCTTGTCTCAGTTCTGTCCCAGACTCAATTTTTTTAATCTGACTATTTATTTATTAAATGTATCTTTTATCTCCCTAAAAGGGCAACTCTAGCCTTTCCCTGTCAAGGCCATCCTCTGTTATTTTATAAACACCAGTGCCTATAGTAAAGAAGCAAAATATAGATACTTTAAAGGCAGTGGTGGGATTCAAAAAATTTTACTACCAGTTTTGTGGGTGTGGCTTGGTGGGCATGGCAAGGGAAGGATACTGTAAAATCTCCATTCCCACCCCACTCCAGGGGAAGGATACTATAAAATCTCCATTTTCTCCCCATTCCTGAGGGAAGATTACTGCAAAATCCTATTCCCTCCCCACTCCACTAACCTGCTTTCCAGCTCTGTTCTCCTGTGTAGAGCAATAAAAGAAGACACAGCCAATCAGCTGGGACTTGGGAGGAAGAGAATAGATGGGGCAGGGTCAGTCAGAAGTGGTATTTGCTGGTTTTCTGAACTACTCAAAATTTCCGCTGTGATTCTCCAGAACTGGTCAGAACCTGCTGAGTACCACCTCTGTTTAAAAGCTACATAGGGTCATCTCTGGATGTGTGCATTCATAATTGCTTTTTTTAAATGGCAGTTCTGATGCAAGTTTTGTTTGGGATGTACATGGACGTGCAAATAATATTGAAAAGCTTTCGAAACAGTCATGCTGATCCAGAGGATGCAGAAATGTTTTGTTCAGGTCAGGCATTTTGCATAGCAACTCTGATTATAAATCTAGTTAGAAACAACGTATCTATCTGTCTTCAACACTTGTACTTAGCATGCTTTAAAAACATATGGTCTATTTACTCTTAGCATGGCATTTGATATTGATTAAGAGCCTTGCTCCATCTAATTGTATGCTCACCAGCAGCAACTGTCCAGGGATTCAGCCTAGAATCCTTTTCTGGGCTACCTGCCAGAGAGAAAGATGATCTAACATTGCTCAAATCCCTTTTCCCTCTCCATTTTGCATAGCTGATTAAAAGATCTTAGCAAGATAATGGGATATGTAAAGAAAGGATATTCTCTGAGTTATGTCTAGCAAATCCATTGTCATTAAGTATATAAGCAAATAAGCAAACAAGCAAATATCTGCATCCTCTGATCAGGACGAGAGAGAAAACCAATAGCTGAATTTATCTTCTAGAGTATGCCTTTTTAATTAATGTTATTTTTATTAAGCTTTTACCATAAATATAGTCTTTATATAATATTTTATATTATCTTTGTGGTATTCTCAGTATTATTTTTCAGTGATGTCCAGTAACAACCAACTAGCATGTGGTTGGGACATCATTAATGAAGACAGGCTTTACATTTACTACATGACACCAAAAATCAATCTGTATCACTGGTAAGGGAATGGAATCTGTCAAGCCTTAAAAATTCTTCCTTTCTTTTATACATTTATTTTAACACAGACTATGTTAAAGAATTAGGAACTGAGGCAGTACGTTCAATTTCATCCCATGCAAAAAAAAGCTTCTAATCCTTGGGTCACTCTGACTTTCTTTGTTGAAATTTTCCCATTGCATCACACACACACACAACACAACACAACACACACACACACACACACACACACACAGAGAGAGAGAGAGAGAGAGAGAGAGAGAGAGAGAGAGAGAGAGAGAGAGAGAGAGTGAGAGAGAGAGATTCATCTTACAGCAATGATTCTGGATAGTGCAGAGAGCATTAATCCCCTTTCTCAAGTAACATAATATACCAAATAAACATCCCAAATACTTAATATTAATACCACACTAATAATAGCACTACTATTAATAATATGCCTGGGGTCTAAAAAATGATATTTCATTGTCAGATAACATACAATGAAGAAACAAATCTGCCAAGAGGAATGGTTTAATGGTTTTGGCCTTAATGCCAAAAAGTCTTATCCATTCTAGAAAGGCAAATGGACCATGCAATTATGGAGGTGGTGGTGAGATACCATTCCATTAATGCAGGCACTACAACAAAGAATAGAAGATAGATAGATAGATAGATAGATAGATAGATAGATAGATAGATAGATAGATGCCTGATACCTTATTGATGATTTTCCAATTTGAAGTGAGAATTCCATTTTTATTTCTTTTAACTAACTTTCTCAAAGATATTATAATCCTTAAACATAAAGGATATAGTAAAAAGAAAAATGTTCTGCTAAGTTAAGACATTGTTTTCTTTCTTTCTTTTTCTTTCTTTCTTTTTATTCAAAAGAAGCAAAACAAATTTTCAACACACCAAAGTAGCCTAGTACTGCTTGAAAAGTTCATCTTTCTGCCTCTTTTTTCCTGTCTTAACATTCCTAATGCTGTATTATCATGTAAAAATGTTACATCTGTAAATATCATACATTTTTTGTTCTGATAAAGCCGATTTGTATTTAATTTATTTATTTAATTTTATTCCTCTGGTTATGCTTTTACAGCTGAACTAGATGAATACACCATTAAATGGATCACTTCCCAAAGTCCCATTTCCCCCACTTTTCTTGGAATTTACTTTTTGCCTTTCATTGCCCCCATGTATTAAATTCCCTATAACTAGAATTTAATACATGCCCTGTAGAGGCAGCGGAAGATAGGGGGGATCCGGCAAGGGGTTTGGGGGTGCCGCAAACCCCCTCCCCAGCCGGCTAAACTCCCTTTTCCCGAGGCGGAGGAACGGCGGTCAGCAATGGCCGCCACGAAGAAAGCTGCAGCCGGGTAAGCAAGTGCAGGAGGGAGAAAGCTGAAAGAAAAGTGAAAGTTGCTTCTAACTGGGACAAGACGGGAGAAAGTGACTTGGAACCTTGAAAGCTGTTAAGTATCTATTGTTCCTTGCGAGAGTTACAAGCTGCGAATACCTTAAAGGGAAAAGTTTTTTTTTCTTTGTTCGACTCTCCTTCCTAAAGTGACAGCGGGAAAAAAAAATATTTTTGGCTGTGAGTGGGAAGGGAGAGTGAAAAAAAAATCTGAGCAAAATTTGAAAATAAGGAGAAGATTGCCTAGAATTGCAAAGAGTTTAAAAACTTCCAAAAATATATTTGTAAAGGATTTGTGATTACTTTAACCCCAGAAAGAGAAAGTCAAGAAGAAGAAGGTATCTAAAAGAAACAGTCTGTTTGGATTGTTTGGTGATTTTGGAACCTTTGGAAATTACTTCTGATTAAATCATCTGGGTGGTTGTTTGGAAAAACTTTTTCTCTACACAATGGCATCATCTATGGATGAATTGGAACTTATATATCAAAAATTTGAAAGAGAACTTATATATCAAAAATTTGAAAGAGAAAAACAAGGAGGGGAAGATGGACTTGGCACTATTTTCCAATACTTAGAAATGGCGGTTTATATTTATGTGAAGCAGAATGAGGATAATGGGGACAAAGAAGAAGAAGAAGCCATCTTTGATGAGAAAAGGACTTTGATTGGAGAAGGGAAAAGCGGAGGTCTTTAAGTTCTGGAAAAACAGCCCAAAAAGAGAAGAATAAGGTGAAAAGGGACATTATGTTAAGAAACAACAGAAAGGGGGAAAGCAGAATAAAAGGGAGGTGGGGAGACAAGGGGTTAAAGAGGACAAGGAGAAGAAGAAGCAAGGGAGAAAGGAAGGGATGAGAAGCCTTAATGGTGGGGAGCAAGATATTAAGAAGCAAAAGTTTTTCAGGGATAATGGATAAGTGTTATTGTTAATGGGATTCTAGAAAGGTACATAAGATTGCATTTTTATATCTGTATTTAGAAGTAATTATAGAAAATTAGAAATAATATGTAGTTTAAAATGTGATAAAATATTTAACATAAACAAGTGAAATTTTTGTTTAAAAAAAAGGGAGTACTGTAATGAAATATGATTCAAGATTGTGATGTGGGGGGGTAATAATCGTGGAAAGCATAAGTGTTCCCACAAAGGCATGATATTCAATTGAAATGGATAAAATGTTTAAGATATAAATGATTGTTAATATTAATAATTAGAAGATGGTATATTAGCAAACCCTTTGTGAAATGAGATTTGAAGTAGAAGAAGGAGGAACATTTCAATGAAATATTGAGCTATAATATGTGATGGGGGAATAATTTTGAAAAATAGGGCTCTCATAAAAGCATGTGATTTAATTGAAAAGTAATGAGTTAAACATCTAAGATATGAATGAATATCAATATTAATGAATAGATTTGTATTATTTTTGATAATATAGTATAATTTTAGAATGTACCAGACAGAATCCCAATGTATGTTATGTATTTTATATTAAGTACTATAAATATAGGGGGAAAAGATAAAGGCATCATACTCCATATAGTGTATAGGAGTAGTACTTCTTCTTTTTTTTAAAAGAAGAAAAATAAATGATTGGCTGGAATAGAACAGACAAAGAATAATAAATATTACGATATGAATTGAGAGGAGATAAAAAAAAATTTGAGAAAATTTAAAGGAGAGGAGAAGTTATATAGAAAATTGAAAATGTTAAGAAGATATGAAATGGTATGTAAAATGAATATGAAATTGAATTTGTGTCTGTACCAAGAGTTTTAACCCGGGATTAAGCAACTTTCAGAAAAGAGATTTTTATATTTTTATGTTTTGTGTTTATGTGTATTTATGTATTGTTTGTCTTGAAAAATAAAACTTGTTTTTTTTAAAAAAATAATAGGTATAAATAAAAACATAGTTATGAATACATGGATACATATAAGAAAAATAAAAAATAAAAATAAAAGAAACAATAAGACAGGGACGGTAGGCACATTGGTGCGCTTATGCACGTCCCCTACAGACCTCTTAGGAAAGGGGTGAGGTCAATAGTAGACAGTCTAAGGTTAAAGTTTTGGGGGTTTGGGGAAGAAACCACAGAGTCAGGTAGAGTATTCCAGACATTGACCACTCTGTTGCTAAAGTCATATTTCCTGCAATCAAGTTTGTTGTGATTAACCTTGAGTTTTTATCTATTGTTTGCTCTTGTGTTGTTATGGTTGAAGCTGAAGTATTCATTGACAGGTAGACATTGCAATGTATGATTTTATATACTATACTTAGATCGGACTGAAGGTGGCATAGTTCTAGATTTCTAGGTCTAGAATTTCTAGGTCTAGAATTTCATTTTCTAGGTCTAGAATTTCATAATTTCCTTAGCCACAAGTCAAACTAAAAAATTCAACAGGGAATTTTTTACTATTTGGGAGGGAAGGGGAAAAATCATTTCAGCTTTTTGGCTACTGATATAGAGAAGATCTTCATGTTTAAATCAGTGTATCCTATTCCCTTGATCAAGAAAAAGAAAACAGCCTTATCTAACAAATATGTCAATAAGACCAAAGGAATAATTGTTACTCCACAGCATTTATCTGACTGAAGTGTTAACTTAAAGACAATCTGGCACATTTAAGTGTCAGTATTAAGAGGCAGCAGCAGTGTTTTACTTTCTTCTTTCGTGTCTTAAGAACCTACAACAGCAGCATTTACACTCACATGTGGCTGCTTTGACCTGATGCAAAAAGAATCAAGAATGTTTCCTGCAGACAGTGAGGAATTGATGGATGCTTTGAAAATCAAAGCAAATAAGAGTGCAGCTGTTCTACTATTTACCAGCTTATTTTTATATGTACTTTTTGTAGAACATTTTTGTCAAATCTGTTTGGAAATAACCCAGGCTTTCTAACCAGTTTTTTCTGCAGTGAGTTTTGCACACTATTTTAAATCCTCCTATATGCTCTTTCCAGAAATGTGACAGGCAAATAGTCATAATAGAGCATTCCCTGTTATTTATTAACAATGGCCTGACTTTTTCTAGATCATTGCAGCATCCTGAAAAGAATGCGAGAGAGACACACACAGAGATAGCTGTTGACCTACAACCAGCTAATAAATAAATAAATATGATTTGATAACAGTCTAGGAAAACTTGAATTATGATGCATCTTTTAAGTTGCACCACTTTTGCAATCACCTGAACACAATTTGGATGCTTGGCAACCAGCTATGATAGTAACAGCAACTTATGGTTAGATGATCATGATTTGTGATCTTCCCAGCTGGCTTCTGACAAGAAAAGTTAATTTCCCAGTCAAAGTTAATTTGTCAGTCAATTAGTCAGTCAGGTTGGCTGGCTGGCTGACCACATTTTTACCACATTTCTTTCTTTTAATAAATGACAACTGTTGTGGTCATACAAAACCTGTAGAATTTTAAAAGATCATTTTCAAACTGTTCATTATCATACCAATAACATTAAGTTAATAATATAATAATATCCTCTGCTGCCCCAATAAAAGGGGGTAAAATGTCCTGTGATCTATATGGAAGGTAATCCTTAAAGTAAAGCATCAGAATGAAAACAATGACTAGAAGTACTAGTATTATAATATAGAATTAGCTATTTATTAGGGGATATTTCTTTGCTATGCAAACATAATTAGCCAACTGCTCTTTAAATCTTGAAGAAGACATGGATTTGCTTGCTTTTTTTTGTGGGGTTCCTCTGGAATCTGTATATTTTTATCTGCTATTTCTAACATGCCTTTGATATATATACTACATTTGTTTTTCAAAAAGCCTGCTTTTCTGATATGACTGGAACTCCTATCTAAAGACCTGAATGAGATTGTGATTGAGGTAGCTTTGCATTCAACTTCATGGGCAAAATGAGTCCAACTGCAGCCGAATCATTTCTGTAAATAGGTCTGGCTGGAGCTGAGCTGTAATCTGAAGATTAGAACCTGGTTTATTGATCCTAAGAAATGCCTCATATTCCATCCCAAATTGCATTCATGTCGATAGCGATAAAATGCTATTGCTCCAAAGGCTGCTGGCTCCTGCCACTGCAGTGGCAGCTAAAAGGAGATAAAAGAAAACAGCAGTCTTCCCCTCTTCAAGCTGAGGCCATACAAAAAAGAACACATTAAAAGATAGGGCCCCATGCCTGGAACTGAATTGCTTTGAAAATACGGTTTCTGCCTTTCCAAAAAAAAATAAAGTAAACACCACACACACAAACATTACACACATACATATTTACATATGCATATTAGACCTGATATTCTTCAGTGATTTAAAATGCCAAAAGAAGTTTCTATAAAGCTCCAATTTACATTAATGATTGCCCAATTTGTCAATATAGGTTTATGCAATTTCCATGTGGCTTTATTCAATATTGTATTTTTATTTTTCTGCTCTATTTCAAGGCAATGATACGATTATATCTTTTCCTCAATTTTCCCTAAGTTTTATTCAATTATAAATATTAAATTCTCTGACAGCACCATTCTAACCAGATTCTACCACAAAAGAGATGGCTATCACACAGGAAGCAAACATCTCATTTTCTCTTGTTGTTTCTTTATAGCCCTTTCTAATGTGACAAGTTCTTACAACCTACAAGCAATAAAATTCATTGCATCTAACACTTTAGGTCCCAATGATGTATTGATTTCTGTGGAGGTCATTAAAATGTGTCATCTAAAAGGCCTAGGCAATGGATTGTCAAAAAAAATACACTGGACTTATTTTCTTCAGATTCTTTTATCTCAAAAATGTTTTACAAGTGATTACTGGAATGATCTCTGAAAGTAATTGTCTGTCAATTTATATATTCTGTTCTGTTCTTGTTCTTATTCTATATATCCATACATACATCTTTTCTTACAGAACATGCCTGCAATTTTATAAATATTTTTAAAGCATATTAATGTATTTAATGAAAATAATCCCCTCACTGGAGAGGGTACAGACAGATTTAAAAATGATTATAGCTTGGTGACAAAAGAACAGTATTGTAGGACTCTGACAAGTCAAGATAAAAACTCAATAGAAATTATATTGGCATAAGTAAAGAGGGAGAAAAAATTCACAGTCTCGAGCAAAAGCTAGCAAACTTGTTACCAAAAAGAAACAATCAAATTATAGCTACTTGAAATTTCTCTACCTAAATTTTTTTTCTTTAGTTCTAAAAATGTAATAGCAACATAGTAAAAGCCAACATAGGCCATCCATTTGAAGTGATTTTTAACATCTGGTCATCCATATAAATCCATATTGAGAAATTGCTATCTTTGACATAAGTCTGCTCACACTATAGGTTCTTTAAAACACACCATTATTTACCCTGTTCAGTTAGCAGTAATGCAAAAAGATAGCATCTCCTATTGAAATCCAGCAAGTGTAATCATGTCTCCAATAATATCAGATTGAATTCCACCAATAATTAAAGATTTATGTACTTTCCTGTCATTTTGTGCCAATTTTAATTTCAAGATTTTCTCCTTTTGCTGTTTTATAATTTTACTGTTTCATTCTACTTGAGTGAAAAATGTCTATTTGTATGTGTGTACATACATTATACACACAATAGACAAATATATTTAATTCAATTTAATATTTATAAAAGTGCCACAAAAATTGCAATTAAGTATCTTTCAAAATATTATTGTTAATAAAAATGTTTTTGTAAAGAAATGTCACAATGAGCAATCCAATTTGGAAAAACTGTAAACCATTTGGTTTCTTGAAAGCAGTAATATCTAGAAAGATATTACAGAAGATGAATAGACATGGGAAAAACAAACAACCATACTTTTCATAAATATGTGTGTTTCAAATTTAGAAGAACATGTTTCCATATCAGGTTATTTTAAATAGCACCCAATTTACAAAAATATAATCTCTAATGACTCACAAGTACAAAGCTAAAAAAAGATTAATTACAAATGTCTAAATTAAAGACAAGAGTAGATGTCCTTTAAAACAAAACCTCGATTTTACAAGAGTCATCCAGGTTCTATCAATTAAAATCAGATAAGAATGAAATATAATGCATTTCTCGCTATTCCTTTGTTGTACTTAAATGAATGTAGTATATTTGTGCAAAGAGAGAACAAATGTTTTTGATCATAAATAAATGTATTCTGCAAACAGTAAAATTAGAATAAGCAATCTAATTTTCAAATAAGCCATTATCTTATTAAATATTTTATTAGTGATGGATGTAGAGAATTTTGAATAATGATACAGTTAACATTAATAATAAATATTAGACTGGAAACACAGCTCAAATTAAATGCTCAATTAATATGAAACTAAATGAAAGATTGTCTAGCAAACAGATAAAATATTATTTCAATCATTGACCAATAAAAGCACAATCAGTAAAATGAACAATACAAAGCTATGCCTTAACAACTATGATTATGATTATGATTATTAACAACCATTTATGGGTGAGGATAATATGGGAAAAATTGCTGGTTTTAGAAAAAACAAATTTATTTTGTTTATTTAACAGATAGTGAAAATAAAAGTGATCAGTATTCCAGAGATTTAAACAAAAGTGGGATAATTAACTGGTTGTGAATGTCCCTGTTATATTAGCAATATAGAACATAGTCTGTGGTTTTTATGGTACCCATCATCACAGAGGCAGTATCAGGTTTCATATGCAGTTTTCCTATATTTCTCTCCCACACTTGCATTCCATCCACCCTCCCTCCCTGTTATTGTCAACCTGTGAGCGAAGAAAAAATGTAGGTGAAAGAGTGAATTAGTCTTGACAGAAAGGCTAAGTCAACCTTGAGCCCAATCTGATTGAACTCCAGGCTGTGGGCAGTGTTTTCCTGCAATACTGCCACTGGAAAATAAGATTGTCTGATTTCTTTCTAAAAATGTTATTTAAGTGTAATATATATGGCACAAATAGCCTATGTATCATAATGTTATGCACTAAGTAAGGATATCTGATAAATAAGTGGATATTTAGCTGTTTAAAACAACAGGGAATGACTATTTGAACTTCTGTAAATCTGCATATACCAAATGAATCACCAATGTTCAGTTAACTTTTCATAAATTGAACATTAGTGATTCATTTGGTATTTGCAGATTTATAGAAGTGCTTCAAGAGGCAAAATACTATCCTTCCTTCCTTTTTCTGATTGTCATAATTTGCTGAACTATTAACTTAGCATGCTTTATAAAAACAGTAACAAAAAGTAATTAATCAGTTTTGTGGTAGTCTGGGAGTAATTGACACTATGAATATTTCTTGCAGATAATTTCTCCAATACTGCAGGTATGGAAATTCAGAGTCCCTAGATCTAGGGGGTGGGCTGCTAATGGTGCGTCCCAGTTTGGGCAAACCAGTAGCTAATTTAATGACCAATTCAGCAAACCGGTAAATTCCACCCCATCTGGCTTTGCCCACCCCACTCCATCCCTCCAGGAGTCTCCACACAGCCCATTTTGGATGCCAGGTAACTGCAGGACCTCCCAGAGGCTCAGGGAAGGCAAAAAAAGGTCTCATGGAGGCTCCAGAAGGCTAGAAATGGGCCCATTTCCAGCCTCCAGGGGGCCTCTGGAGCCAGGAAGCCATTTTTGAGAAAAAGTCTCTGGAGCCTGGAGAGGGTGAAAATGCCCCCCCCCCCCCAATGGTACAGAATGACTAGGCCATGCCCACCATGGTCATGCCCACCCAGCAACCAGGCAGAGAACTAAAATTTTTGAAGCCCACCCCTGCCTAAATCAAACAGCACAACACTTTTTACTATATTATAGCTTTCCAAATTCTTCAGCTGCTTCCTCTGAATTTTAATTTCTCCAAATTAAAAACAATTTGTGGTACTATTATTTATTTATACATACACACACATACACAGAGATATAAAAGTGAGAGGGAAAGAGGAGATTTTCTGAAGACAGCCTGTTTCTAGTACTTAGAAATAGCAGGGAATTCTAAGTTCTATTTCCACCCAGTACAAAGCCAACTGGGTCACTTTGGACCATTCATTCTTAATCCTAGGAAGGAGGCAATGACAAACCACTTCTGAAATCTTGCCAAGAAAACTGCAGGAATTAGTTAATGCAGTCACCAGGAGTGATTTGAAGATACCACAATAATAAGAAAAACCCCTTTCTTCCTTCAGATGAATATCTGGAATTAATATATAGCCGTACACAAATTTCAGAATGGAAAATAGATAGTTGGGCATGTAGAGTATTGTTCTGCTGTCTGTCTTACATATAATTCTACTCTGCTACAAGACAAAACATGATTATATAATCGATTCATCTCAATCTAACTAGCATTCTATCAATCAAGAACAGGCTTGTCAAACTGGCGGCCTATGGGCCGGATACATCATATGCAGCCACGCCCATCCCAGCTCCACAAAGGCAAAAAACATCATGTCATGATCTGGGCCATGACATGATCAAGTTTGACATCTGTGATCTACAAACATTAGTATTAAAATGGCTAAATTCTGTTCTTACCTAATTTGCATATAGTAAATTGTTAAATATGTTTTGCCAATAGTTTTAACACTATAACTTTGCAGGACTATTAATGGATGATTTTTTTAAAAAAAATTGCACTAAACCTTAACCATATCTAAGCTGATCTGTGGCCATAAATAAAAGCAATTTATCTATCATTAAAACACACTTAATTTCTTTTATAAAGTTAACTTTTATGGTCATTACACTTTTGTCAGGAATATAGCCTTACTGTGTGAAGAATTAATTTTGTTTTATAGATGAATGGACAAGATCTGAACATGATAAAATGAATCGCTAAGTGATCGCAGTTAACTAAAAAATTCCACTTTGTTCCCTTATGGAGAATGATGGAATATCATTTTATTGAACTCCATTATCCTAATTAGATATTCTCCACTTGATATTAGCCAAAAGGATAGAGAAAATATTTTAATGACTTACTTCTTATGCTTAATGAGAAGATTTCATAATTACTGAAATGACATCTGTTTGATTAATGAGTCCTTGCAATATCTATGTGTATGCCTTCTATTCTGCCAATGACATATATATAGAATAGAATTTGTCTTGGTGCAAATGCTCTCAGTGTACATAAATTTTTTTTTTGCCAAGAGTCAAGAATCCATATTGTTTGTGAACAGAGTTGGTTCTAGTCATATTAATCCAATTCAAAGTAACAATGTTAGTAATCACTACCACATTTATCAAATTTAGGTAATCCTCATTATGTTGTTTAAACATACATAAAAATGCCTAACATCTGTAAAATTCTAATCTTTCAAATTTAAGTAATCCTCATTATATTGTTTGAACATAATATAAGAAAAAATGCCTAATATCACATTTATCAAATTTAAATAATCATATTGTTTAAACATACATAGAAAAAAGATGCCTAACATCGGTAAACTTCTAACCTTTCTATCTATTATTTTTATTTATTCTGTAAAAGTTTATATTCTAATATTTCCCCTATCTAATTTGATTTCTGCCTCTTTCAGCTTACAATCAAACTACTTTAATATTTAAAGGAAAAAATTTTTCTATCCATCATCTCCAGGGGTGGGCTTCAAAAAATTTAGCAAGCAGTTCTCTGCCCAGTTGCTGAGTGGGTGTGGCCATGGTGGCATGGCCTAGTTGGCCTCCTGCATCATGGCATGGGGTGTTTTCACCCTCCCTGGGCTTCGGAGGTTTTACTTGAGCCTCCAGTTGTGGCCAGTTGTAAGTTTCTGGATGTTATCATAAAAGTAGACTTGACCTGGGGTGCTCACATTGCAGCACTGGTCAAAAGGGCCCAGCAGAGATTATACTACTTGAGGCTTCTCAGAAAAAAACAACTGAATGAGAAACTGCTGGTGACCTTCTACCGCTGCATCATAGAGAGCATTTTAACATACTGCACCTCTGTATGGTTTGCCAATTGCACAGTGGCAGATAGGAAAGCACTCCAGAGCAGTGGTCCCCAACCTTTTTTGTACCAGGGACCGGTTTCAAGCAGAAACATTTTTCAAGGACCGGGGGGAGAATCTGAGTTTGGTAGTTTGCTTGCAGGCGTTTCATTACCTGACTAGGTAACATCTGATGTTGTTACCTAGTCGGGTAATAAAACGCCTGCCAGCAAACCACTGGTTCAGGGAGCGCCTCGGCCCTGCCTCCCTCAGCCCCATCCTCAGGTGTCTCCCTCCCTCCCTCCCTCAGGTGTCTGCCTCGTTCCTCTCTCAGTCACTCTATCGCTCCTCCAGCAGCCCAAGAAGCCGGGGGTGGCTTTTCCTGTCGCCACAGCTTCCCGAGCGCCGTTTCCCCACCCGCCCGCCCGCCCGCCGCTCGTGGTTCAATCCACAGTGCTCCGTTCTACCTGCCTGCCTGCCTTCTTCGTTTCGAGCAGCTTCGGCTGATAAAAAGAGGCGAATAGTTATTATTCTCAGCGAAGCTGCTCCCAAACAACCAGACAGGCAGGCAGGCAGAGGAGCACTGTGGATTGAACTGCGAGCGAGCGGGCGGTGGGGTGGGGCGCCTGGAGAGCTGCGGCGACAGGAAAGCCACCCCACCCCGGCTTCTTTGAAGCAGTTTCTTCCTGGGCTGGTGGAGGAGCGAGAAAGCGACTGAGAGAGCTGAGCCAGAGAGCAGGACAGGCTTCGGTTGCTTCCTCCCTCCCCTTCTTTCATTTGTGTCCTTGATCCCCGATCCCAGCAGCATTCACCGAAGGCGAAGAAAGCCACCATTTTTTTTTATTTTATTTTTCTTTGCGGCCCGGTAAAGAGTGCTCCACGGCCCAGTACCGGTCCGCAGCCCGGTGGTTGGGGACCCCTGCTCCAGAGGACTAATGTCATTGACCAGAAGATCATTGGTTGCCCTCTCCCCTCTTTGGAAGAGCTTTATAGCTCCCACTGCGTTAAGAAAGTTCAAAACATTCTCGAAGATCCATCTCATCCTGAGAACCCTTTTTTAAAACTATTACCATCTGCCAGATGATACAGAATAATAAAAAGGACAAATAGGCTGAAAAACAGCTTCTATCACAGGGCAGTAGCTCTTTTGAATTCTGCTGTATAGTGCAGTGTTGGTGTGGTGTCGGAGGTTTCTGGTTCAATGTGAAGGGTGAAGGATGTGTGTTTGTGTTTATTTTCATGCTCATGGTCATGATGTGCACTGAAGATGGTGTTTGATTTCATTGTACGAGGTGCAATGACAATAAAGAAAACTAACTAACAGGAAGGCAAAAAATGGGCCTCTGAAGGCTCCAGAGGCTTTTTGGAGGCCAGAAATGGAAACAGGCCCATTCCTGGCCTTCCGGAACTTCTGAGAGGCCCATTTTTCACCCTCCCCAGGCTTCAGAGGCTTTTCTCAAGCCTCCAAGAGGGCAAAAACAGCTTCCCCAGCCTCCAGAGAGCTTCTGGAGGCTAGAAATGGGCCCATTTCCAGCCTTCTGGTGCCTCGGGGAGTCCTGTTTTTCACCCTCTCCAAGCTTCCATGCAGGTTCCCTGCACTTATGTGAGATCCAAAACGGGCCACATGGCAACTCCTGGGAGGGGCTGGGTGGGTGGGGCCAGCTGGGTGGGATTTGCCGGTTTACCAAACCAGCCATAAAATTAACAACCAGTTTGCAAAACTGGGGCAAACTGGTAGCAGCCCATCCCTGATCATCTCTTATTCTCTGCAGTACTTCAATTCTTATCCATTTTAATCCCCCCACTCCTCATCTTTGTCTCTTTCTTCATCTATATCTTTCTTGTTCATTCTAACCATTTCTCCCAGTACAATCTTATACTGCCAGTTTTTCCAGATGTCTGCCCATGTTCCAATCTCTTTATCAAAGGTATCTTCCTGTCTTTTGAATTGTCGATTTGTCTGTTTTATTTTTTTCGGTCTTTCTTCCTTTATCAACTGATTTGTCAGTCCTATTTTTTTGCTCCAGTCCTTGATTTATTTCTTGATGTGGCCAATTAATCTATTCTTTCCACTTCTTTTGCTTGCCATTTGTCTGGTCTTCCTCTTTGTCAAGCTTTTCATTTGCTGATTGTTCTGATCCATATTTTTTCCCTATTTGTATTCAATTTGATGGCTTGAGTAGTCCATTTCCTCTAATCTTTCTGTTGCTTCCACCAGTTCATGCCAGTTTGATATTTATTCATTGTTCTTTGCAAAATGTTTTCCATTTTCTCATCTACACAATTGATTGAATCATTAATATTTCAGAACAACAAAATCATTACATTAAAAAGTCCTTTCCTTTCCACAGCTGTTCCTTCAACTCCAGTCATAATAGCGATACAAGTGGAATAAAACAATAAAGTCTCCCTCTGGTTCAGAAAGAGTCAAAAATTATAGGAGTATAGTTTATTCTCCAATCATTAGTAGATGTAAATTTCATGGCTATTTACAGTAAAAGTTCACGTGTGTATGTAGGTACAATCAACATTGATCATGCACCTTTATTTATTTATTTGGTTTGTCAATTGCTTACAAGATAATAGGTATAAGTAAAAACATAGTCTCCTCTCAAATTTCCATGCTACCTTTTCCCAGCAGATATCAATTTCAAAATTTCTTTCAAAACAAAGTCAATTATTTAGATAAACCAGTTCCAGCATTTGATCAATACTCTGATAGTCCAAGATATTTTTCAAGTTCTTTAAGTCTGCTCTGTGATTTTAGTCTTTTATTCTGGTTTCCCAGAGTCTCTTTTATACAATGTCTTTCTTATTTCCATCTCTGATAAGTACAAGGTGATAAACAGTTAAAAGTCACAGCCACCAAATATCAAATATTCCTTTCCACCTCTATGAATTTCAAAGAGTTTAGGAGTCACTTTTCCTTTTGTGAGTAAATGGCACTCTTGATTTACTTTTTGGCATAAATCTCTTTATCAAATTTATTTTCTTTTGCCACTTAAATGTTTATATTTTTAGAATCTCTTCTCTGGGATATTTTTATTTTCCTTGGGGTAATTTTTAAGGAAAAGTAGAGTCATCTTACCCAGCAACAATCTCTGTTCACTGTTCTCTTCGCTCCTGTACTTTCTTAGTTATTCTGGTTGTCCCCAGCTTCATGGCAGCCATATTGACTGCCACTGCTCCTCGACTTCAGATTAGGGGCATTTTCCAAGTCAGGGAGGAGACATGCAGCTCTCCTCAACCTGCAAGGTATCCCCCTTTGCTTCACCACCCCTAGAGGGTGGTCTTTGCTTTAATGTTGCCCAGAGTTGTTCTTAATTGTACCATTCTCATAGTGACCAATCAACTGCACAAGGAAGTCCACAAACAGATGGTCTTCATATGTAATCCAATCTAATAACCACTGATTTCCATAGCTGAGCTTCTAAATACATCTAACACAACAATAATTGGATGAACTAAATAAATCTTTGGCCATACACCAGGGGTTCTTCTTTCATTTGTTATATTTTTGTTTATTTGGTTATATACCTAAATTTCATGGTTATTTACAGTAAAAGTTCATGTGTGTATGTAGGTACAATCAACATTGATCATGCACCTTTATTTATTTATTTGGTTTGTCAATTGCTTACAAGATAATAGGTATAAGTAAAAACATAGTTATGAATACATGGATACATATAAGAAAAATTTAAAAAACAAAACAAAAGAAAAAATAGGACAGGGACGGTAGGCACGTTAGTGTGCTTATGCATGCTTTGTGCAGCCTGAAACTCAAAAGACAATAATTAAACTTATTTTGAAACAAGTGAAATGATTTCAAGTTGTTTTGGACAGAAACTAAATTTTTGGGGAAGGTTAGAGAAAATTACATTTCTTTTGGAGAGAGGAGAAAGATGAATTCAAGCTGTTTTGAAGGAAGGAGGAAAATTCAATTTTTTTAGAAAGCAGGATAGAAATTAATCTAACTGTTTTGAAGAGAGGTTTTTCTCATGCAATACACAATTTGAGGCCTGGAGGAAGCCTGCTACATGACTCACTATTTTCTTAGGCAAATGGCACCAGCTCATGCATCAGGTCTTTGGGTGTTTGAGATTGCAGCTAAGCAGTGTGAGAGGGAACTCCTGCTGATGTTATTACATTGAGGCAGTGAGTGTGCGCCAGATTCCTCATGAGTTGCAAATCCAGAAAGCTGATGATTGGGAACTAAAAGTATTATTATTGTTGTTGTTGTTGCTGCTGCTGTTATCTCTTTTATTCATTAAGCATGAAACTCAGTCAACTGAACATTTAAAAATGTATCACAAATATTATTAACTGGCACTGATGGTTGATATGGGTGGCTGCCAGCATCCTAGGTATTAACAAAGCATTTTCTTAAAATATATGATGTCCCAAGTAGCACAGTTTTTTGCAGTGCTGCTGATGTTGCAGTTATTGCTGGTGTTATTGCAGGAAGGTGCAATTTCTTGATATACTAGTTTTTTTTTCTTCGACTTTGGTGTCTCCTGGTACAGCGATATCAATAAATTGTACGGTTTGGTTTTTGATGACTATGATATCTGGCGTGTTGTGTTCTAAATGATGATATGTCTGTATTCGAAAGTCTCACAAGATCTTCGCCTTCTCATTTTTGACAACTTTTTCCACTTTGTGTTCCCATGACCTTTCAGATATAAGTAGGGTGTATTTTTTACATAATGACCAGTGGATTAATTTAGCAACTCGGTCGTGTCTAGCTTTGTAATCAGTTTTTGCAATTTTGCTGCATTCACATATTAAATGTGAAACAGTTTCAACTTTGTTGTTGTAAAGTCAGAAGTTTGGATTGTCAGTGGATTTTTGTATCTTTGCTTTCATGGCATTTGTAGTATTATTCTTGAGCAGCAAGTATTAAACCTTCCATTTCTTTCTTGATGGTTCCCATCTTAAGCCATGCCCATGTCAAGTTGTCATCACATTTTCTTTCAATGTTTTTCAAGTGCTGTCCATCCAAAGCTTTGGTTTTCCATCTATTTAATCTGTCATCCAGCTGTTTTTCCTTATATTCTGTCTTTGTTTCTGGTTTTTTAAATAATGTTCTCCATTTTTCACAGCCTGCAGCAATTTTTCTGTACTTTGATTCACATCATCACTTAAACTTCTTCTACAGTTTGATGGATTTGCAATAGCCCTCTGCCCCCTATTTTTCTTGGCAGGTACAACCTGTCAATGTCACTTTTTGATTGCAAAGCATGGTGCATATTCAAAAGTTTGTGCGTTTTCCAGTCCAAGTTTTCCAGTTCAGCCAAAATCCAGTTGATCATTCCAGTAGCATATCACTTGTATTGATGACTTTAATTATTTCCAGCATTCAGCTTTGATTTTAATATTTTGCAGACCCTCCTGATGTATTCCTTATGCGTTTCCTGTTTGACTGTTCCATTCAAGATGTTATCTGCTTCCAATATGCCTAGGTATTTGTAACCATCATCCTTTGCTAATGCTTTCACTATGCTTTCATGTCCAGTTCTGTTCCTTTTTTCCCCCATTTTTCCTTGCTGCATGGATAACATAGCACATTTTTCAAGTCCAAAGTTCATTTTGATGTTGCCGCTGAACAGTTGAACTGTGTTGAGTATTGATTTAAGTCCAGTGGGGCTTTTTGCATACATTTTTAAGTCATCCATATATAGTAGATGGTTTATCTTGCCAGGTTGGCTTGAGATTTGGTAGTCCAGTTCTGTGATTCATAGGATTATTGTCAGTGGAATTAATGCAATGTTGAACAGTAGTGTGAAAGTGAGTTCCTCTGGAAGATTCCTTATCTGATGTTGACTTCACCAATGTTCTCCCCATTTGCTGTTAGAACTGTTTTCCATTTTTATGTATTTTCTTTCAAAAATGTACAAATATTTTTGCTGATTCCAAAGTTTTCCAGACAGTTGTTAATCCAGCTGTGGTGTAAGGAGTCAAATGCCTTCTTGTAATCTATCCAACCATATTTAAATTTGTTTTTCTTCATTTTGCATTTTTAGTACCATTTTGTCAATGAGCAGCTGATCTTTTTTTCCTCTTGATTTTTTTATAATTTCCTTTTTGTTCTACTGGATATAAACTGTTTTCCATCAGATGATTGAATACTGAATTTCCCAGTATTCTTGTAAAAAGTTTGAATGTTGTTGGCAGACAAGTAATTGGGTGATAGTTGCTTGGTTCTGTGTCCTTTTCTGGATCTCTCATAATCAAGTATGTTCGACCAGCTGTTAGCCATTCTTAGCTTGTGGCATTTTGAAGCATTTCATCAAATTGAGTGGCCATGCAATGATGGAGGCTGGTTAGGTGTTATAGCCTGTATCCATACAGTTCATCCAGGTCAGGTGCGCTCCAGTACTTGACTTTCTTTGCTTGTTTTGCGACCATGTCAGTTGTTATTACAATATTTTCCATTTTGTTTCATGTTGTTTGTTGATGAATATATTTGATCCAGGAGGAAGTTTTTTTGTATTCCACTGAGTTTTCCCACAGTTCTTTCCAAAAGTTCACAGTTTTTTCTTTACATGGGTGAACATTAGTTTGGGCTTGATGTTCATCCAGGGACTGGTAGAAGAGGTGTTGGTTTTTTCTGAACCGGACATTTTCACTATATTATTTTATTCATCCTTCGTATCTTTCAATTTTCTTTGCTGATGCTATTACACATTGTTTTAGTTCTTCTGTGATTTCCATTATTGTTTTTTTCTCCAGGTTGTATTTTTTGTGTAAACTATATTTCAGCTTTTTGTTGTTTAGTTTTTCTTCTTTCAAGTACTTTAAATTGCTGACATCCCCTTGTAGTTTTTTAATTTTATTTTCAAGTCAAATTTGATGTTCCAGTGGGTTTCTTTCTTGACATTTTATAACCCAATTCTGCAGTTACAACAGCGGCTGTGCTATACATTAGTTGGTTGGTTTAATATAGTGTGCTGGATGGGATGGAAGTTAAAATATTGAAAGATCTATTAACTGCTATGCACTTCGTGAATGCTATGTCCTTCGTGAAGGCTATGCACTTCGTGAATGGTAGGTAATCTTTTTCTTTCTATGTTTTCTTTGATGTGGTTTTCAATCTTTTTTTTCAGCATTTTTGCTAGATCACTTAGCTCTACACTTTCAAGTTGTTGCAGAGGAGGATCTTCATCCTGTATGTTGGTTTCTTCCATTGGCTGGTCAGTTTCTTCAGCTTCTTCATCATTATTTGTTGTTTTCTTTTAACCAATATTTCTGGATGTTGCATTTGTTACATCTGTGAAAACTTCATTACGAATGATAAAAGGTCTTCGGTCCATTAATTTTTGTTCAGTTACATCACTTTCTGGGTGTTTTTCCTTCCACAGTTGCATCATTATTTTTTGAAATCCTCTGGCTGTTGGTTCTGCATGGTAGTAATAATTGATGATTTCTTGATTTTCTTCAGTTGTCCAAGTTTTGCGCTTTTGTTCCAGCCACTTTGCAGTTGCACACCCTGGTTCCCTAGCAGTAACAACTGAGCCCTGTAGCCCATTTTTCAACAGATATCCAGGAGCCATAGCATCTAGTGCAGCCCTTGTTGATCTGGGTGATGACTGATCCTGTGAGGAATTTTGCTGATTTCTTCTCATCATTAGTGATGGTAGGTGCCTGGGTTGGACACGGGCAGAGCTGGATAGCCTGGATAGGAAAATGAGAAAACTGATGACCATACACTATGTGCTGTACCTGTGCAGTGATGTTGACAGGCTATTTTTTCTCAGAAAAGCAGAGGACTTTTGCAAGTGAAGCAGACAGTCGAAGAAGAGAAACATGCTCTGGCAGATTATGTGAAAAATAGTGTTGAACCAGCTTTGATGGAGGTCAACAATAGGAAGCTGCTCAAAGTGCAGCAAACCAAAGATCAATATAGGAAAACAGCAATGCAAACTCAGGCTGACAACTGGTGTAACAAAGCACTGCATGGACAGTTCCTTGAAAAGATCCAAGGAAAAGTAGATAAGGAAAAGACCTGGTTATGGCTGACCAATGGAACACTGAAGAAAGAGACAGAAGGCCTGATTCTTGCAGCCCAAGAACAAGCCATCAAAACAAATGCAATTAAAGCCAGAGTAGAAAAATCTGCTGATGACTCCAAATGCAGACTCTGCAAAGAAGTGGACAAAACCATCGATCACATACTGAGCTGTTGCAAGACAATCGCTCAGACTGACTACAAACAACATCACAACACAGTCACTCAGATGGTCCACTGGAACTTGTGTCACAACTACCATCTGCCTGTAGCAAAGAACTGGTAGGATCATCAGCCTGAGAAAGTGGTTGAAAATAAGCATACAAAACTACTCTGAGACTTACAGAATACAGACTGATAAAGTTTTGGAATACAACACCCCAGATATCGTGATTGTGGAGAAGAAAATAGTGTGGATCATTGACACTGTCATACCTGGTGACAGCAGAGTCGACAAGAAACAACTTGAAAAAATAACCAGATATCAGGACTTGAGAATCGAACTGCAGAGACTCTGGCATAAACCAGTGCAGATGGTTCCAGTGGTACTCGACACACTGGGTGCTGTGCCTAAAGATCTAGGCAAGCACTTGAAAACAATTGGTGCTGATAAAATCACCATTGGTCAGCTGCAGAAGGCCACCTTACTGGGATCTGCTTGCATAATCCGCCAATACATCACACAGTCCTAAATACTTGGAAATGTTCAACTAGTGATTTGTGATATGAAACCCAGCATAGTTATCTTGTTTGCTGTGTACACTGTTGTTTTTTGTGTATAATAATAATAATAATAATAATAATAATAATAATAATAATAATAATAATAATAATAATAATAATAATAATAATAATAATAATAATGTAATATTATCTTTTTTATTTTATTTTCATTTTGTTAAATGTTCCCAATTGCCCTTAAAGTCATAGTGCACTGGGAATATTGTATTGGCCACAATATTTGACAGTCTGTACTAGAGCATTCACTAGCTTGTCTGCTCCTCCAAACAAGTGATTGCAATGTCCTTAAAGTAAGAGTAAAACCAACATTAAATGTTGCCTCCAGCTCCCAGTCCTTGTGGATGGTCCAGATGGTTCAACAACACAGTTTTTGTGATAGCTGAACTTTGGTGGCAACTAACAAAGTGTGATCAGCCAAGTTTATACCATTTTAAATAGCAGTGGTAAATTAGGACAATTTGAAGTTGAACCAATTAATCTATTCTTATTATTATTTTGAGAAATGTTCTCTTATATACCCATTGCATTCTGTGGCACGTTTTGAAGTTAAGAAATAAAAATAAGAATCATATTTATATATTGATAGCTTAAATATAATTTAGACTTTTATGACTTAGAAATTGGGTCAGAAGACTTGGGACATGTGAATTTTGATTTTATGTTAGCCTAAGAGATACAGATAAATCCAATTTTTAACAGTGTGTGCAAAAATCAAATTCTTTAAGTATTCCTTAGAGAACTATAATCGGAACTAGAAGAGAAAAAGTAGTCTATTATGTGCTATAAAAGCAAAGATATTGGCCTTTGGTCTTATTAAAATTAATGGTAATAATGCATCCACTAAAGTAGGATTATGCTGGTTTATATCCAAGTGGACCACTTTAGCTGATATGTTTATCAGACAAAAAGCTGATACAATTGCAGAGCCCACTCAAAGGAGAAGAGAAAAAGCAATATACTTTTAAAAATAAATCAGTTTTTAAATATCCAATTCCTCTTTGCCATAGACTATTATTCTTTTGCAACTGCTTCATAATAGAGAGATTGGTGGAAGATCTGAAATAGCAATGAACTGCTGCTGCCTTGCCTATATATTGGAGGTAAGGGAGTTGGAAGGCTTTCAGGTTACAGAGTATGCAGTCAATGATGGCAAGTGAGATCCTGAGGAGGTACCCTGTGGCATACCTTCTGCTGTTATCTGAGAGAAAGAAGAGAAATGTATAAAATAGAAGAGAGAAGGAAGAATGCTATGAATTATTACATTTAAAATGAATCTCCTTTCTTCCATCTTTCTAAATTCTTAATTCTAAAATATCCCTATTTTCGGTCTTTAAGAATCTAATAACATTGCAAATGTAAATCCAAGTCTAAAATAGCTTCATTGAGCTTTTAAAGATTGAAAATTACAAGACACACTTAAAAAGAAATTACAGTATTATCTCAAGAATTTGATCAATATGGTAATGCAAAATGAAAGTAATTTAACCACTAAAAAGATTAATAGTTAAGATATTAAAACCCAAATTAAGAGTTCTAAAATAAAAAGGATAAAGCTGTCACGTTTAACATTTAGTAATTAAAAGAAGAAAAGAAAGAAGATGACATTTATAATTTAACATTTTAAAGTTCCTATTTCAATGTGTTCATAATTTAGCTCAAGCATGTTACTGCTGTCAGGATTTTGGGCAATCAGCCAATCTCAGAAAATTAGGATTCCAAAATGGTGGTACTCAAATCCTTAATAAACAACAGAGGTGAAATATGATCTCAGTGATGTCATAAAGATGACAGATGAGGATCTGCTAAAAGATTTATGTTGCCTGCAACAGGAGACAGAGTGTATGATTGTTCATCAAACTATATGTACCAACAACAACTCCCAAAACAAAACAAAAAAGCAGATTACCCATAACAATAAGGAAACTTCAATACAAAAAGAGATCACTCTGGCGGAAAAACATATCTGGTCACGTTGCCAATTTCAAAAGCCGATACAAAAATTTATGCCACCAGATAAAGACCGAATGCATCAATTATCACATTAAACAAGAGGAAAACCTTCTAAGCACCAATTCCACCTGCATTTTACAATTTTGTAAACAACAAACTAAAAGACTCAAGGTCTATCCCACCCTTGATAGGACCTGATGGTAAAGACTGCAACGACGACACCATTAAAGCCAACATCTTTAACACATTCTTCGACTCAGTATTTGTAAACAGCAATGGATCATGCCCAGTATTTCCTAGCCATACCACAGATAACAACAATGATCTAATACATATCGATTTTACAGAAGACAATGTTGAAAAAGCACTACGCAATCTAAAACCATCTCTATCTATTGGACCGGATGGAATATGTGCCTACTTCTTAAAAAAGCTATCCACTGCCATAGCCAAACCTCTAAGCATAATCTTTGAAAAATCTTTCAGGACCAGCTCCTTGCCTAACCTATGGTCACAAGCCACAGTCATCCCCATCTTCACAAAGGGAGACCCAAGCCTAGTTGAAAATTACAGACCAATCTCCTTATGCTGCGTCACCTGTAAAGTCATGGAATCAATTATTAACCAATCCATCATCCTCCACTTAGAGACAAACAACCTACTCTCCAATAAACAATTTGGTTTCAGAAAAAAACTATCCTGTAATCTGCAACTCTTACACTGCAAAAACATATGGACGACACAACTCGACCAGGGCAAAGCAATAGACGCAATCTACATAGACTTCTGTAAAGCCTTTGATTCAGTGGTACACGACAAACTACTCCTAAAAATAAAATCCTATGGTATCTCTGGACAACTGAATAACTGGATAGAAGCATTCCTGGCAAACAGACAACAAATGGTCAAAATTGGGAGCGTCCTATCAAATTCTGTACCTGTCAATAGTGGTGTCCCCCAGGCAGTGTTCTAGGACCAACTCTCTTCATACTCTACATAAATGACCTCTGTGATCATATTAAGAGCAATTGTGTTCTTTTCGCTGATGATGTAAAGCTGTTCAATACCACAGACAATACTGCTACCCTACAAAAAGATCTTGACTATGTATCAGAATGGTCAAACAAATGGCAACTTCAAATCTCAACAAATAAATGCTCTGTCTTACATATTGGCAAAAAAATCAGAAAATAAAATACAAGCTGAATAGTCAAGATCTTGTTGATGACCCAAGCTCTGTAAAGGACCTTGGAATACTCACCTCTAATGATCTAAGTGCTAGAGCCCACTGCAACTACATAGCCAAAAAGGCATTAAGAGTTGTTAACCTAATCCTACGTAGCTTTTTCTCTGATAATATCACACTACTAACCAGAGCATACAAAACATTTGCTAGACCAATACTCGAATACAGTTCATCAGTCTGGAACCCACATTACGTATCTGATATTAGCACAATTGAGAAAGTCCAGAAATATTTCACAAGAAGAGTTCTCCACTCCTCTACTCGTTGTAGAATACCTTATGCCACCAGACTTGAAATTCTAGAACTAGAAAACCTTGAATTACGCCGCCTTCGGTCTGATTTAAGCATGGTATATAAAATCATACATTGCAATGTCCTACCTGTCAATGAATACTTCAGCTTCAACCATAACAACACAAGAGCACACAATAGATACAAACTCAAAGTTAACCGCACCAAACTTGATTGCAGGAAATACGACTTCAGCAATAGAGTGGTCAATGTCTGGAATACTCTACCCGACTCTGTAGTTTCTTCCCCAAACCCCAAAAACTTTAACCTTAGACTTTCTACTATTGACCTCACCCCTTTCCTAAGAGGTCTGTAGGGGGCGTGCATAAGCGCACCAATGTGCCTACCGTCCCTGTCCTATTGTTTCTCTTATTCTTCTTTTATTTTTCTTATATGTACCCATTTCATGTATTCACAACTATGTATACACTTATACTTATTATCTTGTAAACAATTGGCAAATCAAATAAATAAATAAAATAAAAAATAAAAATAAATTGTTGGAGTAATCTGCCACATTGTTCTTGAAGAAAGAAATTATGATATTTGGGGCCATGTCATCAGATGTATGGGCAGAGTCCACAATGAAATTGAAGAAGTTTGTCAGTCAGTTCGCTGCTGTGCTGCAAAAACTATTTCAAAATCTAGAAATCTGCTGGTAGATTGGGCTAGGTGCTTTCAAATTTTTCATTATTCTGATAGTTTTTATTTTTTTTGTAAAAGTTTTATTTGGGTTTTCACAAAACATAATACAAATGAAATATCTTTTTTTGAGAATAGCATGGTCCTGGGTTATCACTTTTCATTTCAGACACAAACTCAATTTCATGCTCATCTTTGTGTTCTGTTCCATCTCTTATTACTATTTTAACATTTTCTCAATAATTTTTCCCTTCCTTTAGTTTTCTCAATCTTGCTTTTAATTATCTTATTCCTTTCTAAATTCAATTATATATATCTTTTTCGAAGTTTCAATATCTTTCTAATCATTATATTTATACTTTTATCTGTCCTGTTTCAATTTCATATTTTCTTTTCTCATTAAACAAAATTTTCCCCTGTAGTTACTGATTGGAGTATGACACCTTTGTATCTTTTAATTTTTGTCCATTCAACTCTTATTTAAACTTCAATTTATATCTTTACAATTATAACATTCAATGTAACACATAACTTCCAGTCGAATTCTGCTTGGTACATTCTTAAAATACACACTAAGTTCTTAAAGAGAAAGTATATATATATATAAAGTTTATATATAGTTTATATATATATATATATATATATATATATATATATATATATATATATATATATATATATATATATATATATATATATATATATATATATATAAATACTTATTCTATTCCAATTCAGCTCTATCATTAATGTTAGTTATAATCTTTAACATCTTTAACATTTCTTTTCAATGAGATATCATACTTCCTAAGGAACATTTATAATATTTCCATAATTTTTTCATATTTCTTTCATATTCCTCTTCACTTAAATTTTTATAACTCATTAATAATAATTAATATGTTCCCATCCTTTCCTAATTTCATTCTCTCATTCTCTTTATTTCATTTATTTATTAACAAACATTCCATTACATTACAATGAGTAGTTTATCTATCATTTTAATCACACTTGTTTCACATTTTCTAAGTTCATTTCTATTTCTAATATAACAATACTATCTTATGTACCTTTGAAGAATTCTTCTTTCAATTAAGTTTTCACCCATTATCTCTATGTCTTCTAAATAGGTTTATACCTTTAATCCTTGTACGTTTTCCCTGTTTCTCTATATCCTGTTTCTGTCCTTTATAACTTCTTTTCCTTTCCCTCTTCCTCCTCCTCTTCTTCCTCCCCTTTTTGAGCCCATGTCTCTCTAATTCTAATTCTCTCTTCTGTAATTCTCTCTTCTGTTTCTTACTAATATTGTAATTACTTTTCAAACTATTCTTTTTTTTTTTTTTGGTTGTTTTTTCGGATCTTACATTTTTCACTCTCTTTCCCCCCTTTCCTTTCTTTTCCCCACATAGAAATACTTGGTCATTGAAGATGGCTTCTTCTTTGTCCCACCCTTCTTGTTCTATGGGCATTTCTTGTTGTTTCTCATAGTTCAGGATCTCCATTTCTAAAAATTGAAATATGAAGCCAAAAAAACCCTCTTCCTTCTTGTGCATCTTCTTTTTTTTTAAGTTCCATTCTCAATTCTTCCATGAGTGATACCATTTTAAAAACTTTTAAACAACCACCTGATTGATTTTAATATTTTAGATCCAATAAGCAAAAATCCAAAAATCACCAAGTAATCCAAATAATCCAAAGCTGTTTCTTCTTACTTCTTTTTTTCACTTTCTCTTCCTGGGGTTGTATTATCTTATTACAAATTTTCAGTTGGAATGTATCTTTTAGGAATCTTGTTAAAGTTTCACTGTTAATTCCTTTTACTTCCAGGTGGTCTCCTCTATTTTTCCAGATCCCACCCTTTTATTTTTTTTCCTTTTCTCTCCTTTCCTTCTTTTAAAAGTTTTTGAAAATCCAGAAGTCTTTATTATCCCTTTGACATTTTATTTTCAGCTTAAATGCCTGCTAATGTCAAAGTGGATTTTTGTCAGTTTCTTACTTAAATCTCCTTAGTTGTCAATATGGGGAAGGAAAGAAAAAAAACCAAATCCTTTCCCTTCCCTCTCTCATTCGCTGCTTCAAAATCTTCTTTGGGGGCAATGTTATTCTTTATAGTTCAAATTCCAGAGTACCTTATGTTGTTGCTTTTTCAATTTTAACCTGGTCAACCAAAACTTTCTCTTCCTGCACATTCTTTTCCAGTCGAGTTCTTCTTTGAGGTGGCCATTTCTGACCACCGCTGCAAGCGCCTTTGGGAAAGGGAGTAATGGCCAGCTGGGGAGGAGAGATGCGGCTCTCCTCGACCCTGCTGGTGGTCTCCCCTCTCTTCACCACCTCTACGGGGTGGCTTAGCCCTGCAACCAGCCAGCTCGGGGTGCTCCAGTGGTGAGCACGGATCGAAACCATGCACGATCGTGGATTTTGGTCCGTCGCTGAAGAGGCTCAAACCGGAAGTCTCATTACGCTGATAGTTTTGATAATCTCTTTATGTATAATGCCCAGAATGGGAAATTACACATAATGTTAAGTTAAGCCATCAGGAATTGGCAGGTGTAGAAATTTGAAATTAGAGATTTCATCAAGTACTGCCAGAGTTTAGAATTTTGAGCTTACCCTACAATTGCTATACATTTTTGTCCTTAATATGCATGCAGTGTTCAATATATTTTGCCTCCTTGGTATGCATCTTCTCTAGTCAATAAACTGCAACTGTACGTTCCCCAGAATATACTTCTGATACTATCTTTAGAAGAAGAAAAAAACCTTCTCTCTCTCATCTGATTTCTGTTCTTTTATATTTGGCATTCAAAAAAGATAGTGCACTAGTAGGTATAAACTATTTACATAAGAAAAGAGGTAGCTTGTACAAGTTAAGATGTTTTGGGTTCTTGGACTTCCAGTTTGAGCTTCTTTGGCGACAGACCGAAACCTCGTCTCTCCGAGGCTTCGATCCGTGCTCGCCGCTGGAGCGCCCCGAGCCGGCTGGTTTCGGGGCTAAGCCACCCCGTAGAGGTGGTGAAGAGGGGGGAGACTGCCTTCAGGGTTGAGGAGAGCTGCATCACTCCTCCCCACTGGCCATTACTCCCTTTCCCAAAGGCGGTTGTAGCGGTGGTCAGAAATGACCACCACAAAGAAGAACTTGACCGGAAAAGAATGTGCAGGAGGAAGATAAGAAGAGAAAGTTTTGGTTGACCGGGCCAAACAGCAAAAGCAACAAATAAGGTACCCTGGAATTTAAACTTAACAACATTGTTCCCAAAGAAGATTTTGAAGCTGCGAAGAAGACAGAGAAGGGAAAGGATTAGGTTTTTTTTCTTCCCTTCCTTATACTGATAGCTAAGAGACTTAAGCAAGAAACTGAAAAAAAAAAACCACTTTGACATTAATAGGCATCTAAGCTGAAAATAAAAGTCAAAGGGATAAATAAAGATTTCTGGACATTTAAAAGTTTTTAAAAGCTGGAAAGGAGAAAAAAAAATAGAAGGGCAGGATCTGGAAAAATGGAGGAGACTGCCTGGAATTAAGGAATGGAACTGTAATTAAAAAGAACTTACAGTGAAATTTTAAGATTCCTCAAAGATACATTTTATTGGAAACTTGGTAACAAAATAATAAAACCCCAGGAAGAGAAAGTGGAAAAAAGAAGCAAGTAGAAACAGCCTTGGATTATTTGGATTACTTGGTGATTTTTGGTTGTTTGCATCTAGATGACTAAAATTAACTGGGTGGTTGTTTAAAAGTTTTTAAAATAGTATCACTCTTAGAAGAACTGAAAACAGAACTTAAAAAATGGAAAAAGACGCACAAGAAGGGAGAAGTTCTTTTGGCTTCATGTTTCAATTCTTAGAAATGGAGATCTGGAACTAAGAGAAGCAACAAGAAATGCTTGCAGAACAAGAAGATTGGGACAAAGAAAAGCCATCTTTAATGATCAAATAATTTTAAGTGGGGGAAAAAAAGAAAGGGGGGAAAGAGAATGAAAGGTTTAAGACTAGAAAAAACAACCAAAAAGAAGAACAATTTGAAAGATAAGTATAATATTAAAAAGCAACAGAAGAGGGGATTACAGATGAGAGAGTTAGAAGTAGAGAGATGAGGGGGTAAAAAAGGGAGGGAGAAGAAGAGGGGGAAGAAGGCAAGGAAAAGAAGTTGTTAAAGACAGAAACAAGAAATGGAGAAACATGGAAAAAATATAAGGATTGTAACCATAAGTTTGTTTAGAGATAATGGGTGAAAATTTAATTGTAAAAGGGATTCTGTAAAGGTACATAAGAAAGCTTTGTTATATTACAAATAGAAATAACTTTAGAAAATATGATGATGGATAAAATATTTATTGTAATGCAGTAGGATGTTTGTTAATAAATAAATGAATTAAAATGATTGAGAGAATTAAAAGGGAACATTTTTAATTATTAGTAATGATTTATAAAAATATAAGTGAGAAATATGGGGGAAAAAGAATTAACTATGGAAAGTTTATAAGTGTTCCCAAGGAAGTATGATATTCAATTGAAAAGAAATGTTAAAGATATTAAGATTTTAATGCATATTAATGATAGAATTGAATTGGAATGGAATGTGTTTTATTTACATACATACATATACATATACATATACATATACATATACATATACATATACATATACATATATACATATACATATACATATACATATACATATACATATACATATACATATACATATACATATACATATACATATACATATATATATATATATATATATATATATATATATATATATATATATATATATATGGTATTCGCTTGTTCGGTATTTTCCCACGTCATTGTAGTTGTTCTTTTAAAGTTGTAGCAACGTTTCAGCAGAATCTCATCTGCCATCATCAGGCTTCTGTATTGTGTCCATCTGTGAGTCAGACTTTTACAGTGGTTTCAGATTTGAATTTGGGGCAGCCTATTGCTGTGCCAGAATGGTTTTTCTTCATCCTGATTGGTTGGGAGTCTTGGTCTGTGTTTATTGGTCTCGGAGTTTGCTGTGTTCTGCTTGATTGGTGTCTCTAATATCTTCTGTCTGTTTTTGGCTCTTTTGTATCTTGATTGGCTGGCAGCATTGTGTTGCTTTATTGGAGGCCTTTAGTGCAGCTTGGCTTCGGTAAATGGACGGCTATCATTAGTTAGAAGCTGGGTTTCATCTGGGTGCCTGGTTGGGATGTGTTTGAGCTGGAAGTATCAGGGGATCTGTTTGTGCCCAGGTGTTTGCCTGGCTTGTGGCGTGGAGATTTTTTGTTTGTGAGTGCAGGCTTCCAAATGATTGACAGCCTGGTGGAATCATCTCTTCTATTCATGCTTTCTGGCTGTCAATCATTTGGAAGCCTGCACTCACAAACAAAAAAATCTCCACACCACAAGCCAGGCAAACACCTGGGCACAAACAGATCCCCCCTGATACTTCCAGCTCAAACACATCCCAACCAGGCACCCAGATGAAACCCAGCTTCCTAACTAATGATAGCCGCCCATTTACCCGAAGCCAAGCTGCACTAAAGGCCTCCAATAAAGCAACACAATGCTGCCAGCCAATCAAGATACAAAAAGAGCCAAAAAACAGACAGAAGATATTAGAGACACCAATCAAGCAGAACACAGCAAACTCCGAGACCAATAAACACAGACCAAGACTCCCAACCAATCAGGATGAAGAAAAAACCATTCTGGCACAGCAATAGGCTGCCCCAAATTCAAATCTGAAACCACTGTAAAAGTCTGACTCATAGACGGACACAATACAGAAGCCTGATGATGGCAGATGAGATTCTGCTGAAACGTTGCTACAACTTTAAAAGAACAACTACAATGACGTGGGAAAATACCCAACCAAGCCGAATACCATACATGTAAGTACCATGAAAACTTAAGAAAACATTATATATATATATATATATATATATATATATATATAATTTTTTCTTTTTAAGAATATAGTGTCTATTTTAAGAATGTACCAAGCAGAATTCGATTGGAAGTTATGTATTATATTGAATGCTATAATCTTAAAGCTATACATTGAAGCTTAAATAAGAGCTTGAATGGATAAAATTAAAGGATATAAAAGTGTCATACTCTAATTGGTAACTACAGGGGAAAAATTGTTTAATAAGAAAAGATAATGTGAAATTGTAACAGGACAGACAAAAGTATAAATATAATGATTTGGATTGAGATAATCAAAACAAAGTTGAGAAAATTAGAAGAGGGGAAAAACTATGTAGAAAATATAAAATGGTAATAAGATAGAATATAAAAATGAGCATGAAATTGAGTTTTGTGTCTGTATGAAGAAGTGATAGCCTGGGACCATGCTATTTTCAAAAAAGATGTTTTATTTGTATTTTGTTTTTGTGAAAACCCAAATAAAATTTTCAAAAAAAATGTTTTGGGTTCTTGCAACTTGACAATTGTATAAGCATCCAATGCAGAAGTTTCACTTAATTCAAATATCAAAATTGTTGTTCTTATTGTTGTCCTTTCTCTCCCATTAACCACTTAAATTTCTCATATTATTAGTAGAAAGTATTTCTTTCCAGAAACCTAAGATTCTAAAATAGGACACAAACACAGGTTTAATGGGAGGGAGGGATACTATTGCTGTTAGAGTGATATAATAAAAGATAAGAACTGATAAAGCTGTGAACAAGTAGCTCAACAAAAATAAACAAAAGAACAAACAATAGATGCAAATGGCTCAGAGTATTATTGGATATAATTTGATGAAGGCAGAAATCGCTCCAACATTTTCTTAATAAAAATGATCTTCCAAATAGTTCCAAGCATACTATGCTTCTTGAATCATTCACTATGTTGAATGGTGCTGGGGTGGCACAGTAGTTAGAATGCAGTACTACAGACTACTTCTGCTGACTTGCCAGCTGTCAGCAATTTGGCAGATCAAATCTCACCAGGTTCAAGGTTGACTTAGACTTCCATCCTTCCAAATATGCTAACTCAATATGCTAACTCTGTAGAGAGAGCTGTAAAAGCACTCTGAAGCAGTATATAAGCCTAAGTGCTAATGCTATGTTGAAATGTGGTACAGAAAAATCATTTTAACTGTCATTCCACTACTGTACTATCCATAATATTATAATCATAACTTTAATTATTGATTCATTCATTCCAGCTATTCAATAGCAAAGAAATTTCAAAGAAAATGAAGGACACTATAGAGACACCAATAAAATATATTTGCAAAATAGAGAACAAGAAAATTATCTAGTAAACCAAAAATCCTAGTATCAAGAATTGGATTATTGTTATAATGTCACAAATAAGCCATATGAGCTAAACAGTTTGTCACCGGTGGTAAGGAAAGAGCAACTTTGTCAAAATGTCATATTCTACATCAATGCATATGCTTTCAAATAGATATATAAATAGAATAACATATAGATATAAACACATATTCCTAAACATGCAAAACCTTTGATTAAGCTACAATCACTCAAATATAATTGTTTTTTGGATCTGATTTGGCCTGTAGCTTTCTAGATAATAAATTTTTATCAGGGTTGCCTACTACCAAATTTATGTTAACATCTGTGATAATCTAATTCAATTGTTTTCCCATGGTCACTAACCAAGGTCTCCTGCTTTTATAGTATTTGGTTTGCAAGTAGAATAAAACAACACATATAATAACAGATCTTTCCATATTGAACTATGATTCTTTATGTTCTTTATTATCCTCAGTACAGTTGTATTTTGGTTATTAACATATAACTGTTAAGTTAGCATGTATTAAATTTTGAACTATGTGTTAATAGTTGAAATAAGACTGCACTGATGATAATCTGTGTAATTCATTTATATAGGTATCAAACATTTCAGCTATTGGCTTATTGTTGTTTTACAACAGCACTAATATGCAATACAATGGGCCATATATAATCCTAAAATGTCCATAAATAATTTCTGAAAGGAAAATTCAGTTGCTGACATGCATACTAGTGTTGCTTAAATGGAAGATGTGATATACCATATTTTTCGGAGTATAAGATGCTCCAAAATATAAGACACATCTAGTTTTGGGGGAAGAAAACAAGAAAAAAAATCTGCTTCTGCCTCCCAGCAATTTGCCTCCTTGCAGCAAACAGCATATAGCCTGGTCAGCTTCAGCACAGCCCGATTAGCACAAGAGCTGATTGTCGGTTAGATCGGCCTCCTGATGATCAGCTATTTCAGGCTTCAGGGATTGCCATTGTCTATTGCTGCCTCCGCATGCCCCATTTTTTGGCCTCTGTGCACCCCATTTTTGGTCCATTCCAGGTGGTGGGAATCGGAACAGGCAGAAAATGGGGCATGCAGAGGCTGAAAATGGAACACACAGAAGCCAAAAAGGTATGCAGAGGCTGAAAATGGGATGTACAAAGGCAGGAATAGGTGATGGCAATCCCTGCAACCTGAAACAGTTGATCATTGGGAGGCCAATCCTACCAACAATCAGCTGCTTGTACTAATCAGGCTGTGCTGAAGCTGACCAGGCTGTTTGCTGTTTGCTGCAAGGAGGCAAATTGCTGGGAGGCAGAGGCCGAAGGGTGGAGGTCAGCAGGTGAGTGGGGTTTCGGCAACATTTGCTGTATAAGACAGACAGACATTTCCATCCACTTTTGAATTGGCCTGCAATACTGCATTCTAACCACCATGGCTCTTAAACAAATTTATGATGTATTAGAGTTGCCAGGAAAACTGTACAGAAATTTCCATCAAGGCTCAATTCAAAATAGATCGTTCTGTTTTGAACTGAAAACTTAGTTCATCTGAAATTTAAGTTCTAAACTGCTGATCTACATAGATATATATTTATGCATCACCATCTAAATACTGAATGGTAAGCCATTTCTCCTTTCCAAAACACATTTTATTATGCAATATTAAAGATTCAGAATGTAATATTATAGATTTTAGAACATTCTATAGTATATTAGGTAGAAGATTTCATTATGCAATATATGAATGGTTTTGATATGCTTTCTGAAAGCTCTCTTTTTAAGAGGATTTAAAAACCAAATGGTAAATAATAGATATATTTAGAAACACAATCCTTAACAATGACCTGGCATCAACAACAGCATAGTTAAGATTGAAATTAAAAATGTGCAATAAAAATGTTGAATTTGAAAGTCAATCATATTACAAATACATGCAAATTTATCACAAAACAGGTAATAGGCAGATAAAAAAATTAAATTAACAATGGCCCTGGCAAGAATGTTATCTCTCAGAATACTGTTTAAAAATGGGGTTTTGTAACTCTCTACCTTTTAATCAGGAAACTTTCTCAAGTATAGCTTATACCAGATTGTGGAAGAATTGAACAAACATTTGAGATAAATATTCCAGTGTCTCCGACTATTGTTCTCTTATTGTACCTTATGACAGTTGTTAAGAAGTTTTATTTAAAATAAGTAAAAGATCACTTAGGTTATAAACAGGGACGGCATTTCAAATTTTGTTTTTCATTAAAGGAGAGATGAAAGTTAACCTATGATGATCATGCTCTGTTCAATTACACGCTCTTGCATCCATGATAAAGCTTAGATTAAGCTTTTTGTCTATGTACACTGAAATTCAAATTTCATTTAATTTTCAAATATGAGTCCAGCTATCAATAAATTAGCACAGTTGTTTGTATTTTAAAATATATTCTTTCTAAAATTCATGTAGGAAGCAGCCATGATTATAAAAATTTTCTACACTGTATTATGATCATAAATATCAGTAGATAATATACCGTAATACCAAATGAAACCTGAACATAAAGTAACCTGGTATGCCTAATTGTACTGCAACTAAATATATTCATACTGCACAAACATGTAAATAATGTCATATATGACACCAATTCTCTTTTTAATAAAAATAGAATGAGAAATTAATTGTGATACTAATTAAAGCAAAGGATGTATCATCCTTCTAGTCCAAATCGGTTAAGGAAAAATAGTAAGGTTGAATAAGGAACCATTTTATTTAATACATCTTAGCGGATTATTTAAATTGAATAGAAAGTTGTGATGCAAATTGTATCAAATAATAAATAAAAAGGTCATAAAAATAATTCACATGTATAAAATAAGTGTACAAGATATGATGTTGTATGAATGCTGATTAGAAAATAATTTTATTTGTTTATACAATATATATATTGTTGATAAGTTTTATGTATAACATGTTTTGCCTTGTTACATTCATATAAATATCCATGCAAACAGGTTATTGGATAAATGGCTTGAGTTAAAATGCTAGAAATATTTTGTACCAAATCTTTTTGTATAATCATTATAAACTTAACCTTTCCTATTCCTCCATTTTTCCAGAAATGGTTTAGAGTTTTCCTTCTATTTTTATTTTTTTGATTTTTGATTTTTATTTTTATACACAAAAAAAGATGGTGTACACAACAAATGAGATGATTATGCTGGGTTTCATATCACAAATCACTAGTCGAATACTTTCCAAGTGTTTAGGACTGCATGATGTATCAGCAGATTATGTGAGCAGATCCTAGTAATGTGGCCTTCTGCAGCTGACCAATGATGATTTTGTCAGCGCCAATTGTTTTTAAGTGCTCTTTAGGCACAGCACCCTGTGTGCTGAGTACCACTGGAACCATCTGCATTGGTTTATGCCAGAGTTTCTGCAGTTCGATTTTCAAGTCCTGATATCTGGTAATTTTTTCAAGTTGTTTCTCATCGATTCTGCTGTCACAAGGTATGGCAATGTCAACGATCCACATTTATTTCTTCTCTACAATTGTGATATCTGGGGTATTGTGTTCCAAAACTTTATCAGTCTGTATTTGGAAGTCGCACAGTAGTTTTGCATGCTCATTTTCGGCCACTTTTTCAGACTTTCTTTGCAACAGGCAGATGGTAGTTGTGATTATTGTTATTGTTGTTGTTGATATTGATGTTGTTGATGTTGTTGTTGTTATTGTTGTTATAATATTTCAGCCTCTCGGATAGGTGCCTGTCTGACTGTTTATTAACAGCTCCAATGTTTACCCCTCATTCAAGATACAAAAACAACAAAATGTTTTTTATTATTTCTTTGGTTTGAGTTCCTGTTAAACTCGGGAGTCCCAGTTAAAGCCATTATTGAGTGTAGGGTATATGTTTTTAAATTTATGTTCACATTAAAAAATAATAGCTGTGGCAAAAGGAAGTTATGACTATGCAAACCTTCAAATGGCAAGTGCTTCGGTTTATCCCAATTTTGATTTACTTAACCTACTGAAACAGATTAATTAAAGTGGAAAACATTTTTCAGAGCAGTGGCTCAAAGTAGGAGAATATGTAGGATTCTAAGCCTTTGGAATTGCTCCACAGATTTTTATTACTGTTACCACTATTACTACTAATATTCCTCCTAATCCCAGTATCAAAGTAATTAATACTTTTTACAGGCGTAAACATATAAAATTTTATTTGGAAAAAAAAATAGGGGTTTTTTTGTAATTAATTTGGAAGCTGAAATAAAATGAATTGCAGCCAAGAATTCAGATGCTATATTCGAAGTGATGTTTGGAGAAACACTGGGCTAAAATAAATTTTAAAAGATGATTGCAAACTTGTGGAGAGCTATCATACAAAGAGAGCCCAGCTGCTTTCTCTTCCTTCAGAGGAAAACTTCTACCAAGAGATAGAAATGATTGTGGAACAGATTTTGATTAAACATTTAGGAGAAACTTTCAGCTTTGTAAAAGAGTAATGTGCTCTCATTTTCTATCTATTTGTCACAAACACTAATGGCTTACTGTCCTATATGGCAGGGAATTGCACTGAATCACCTTTCAATTCTCTTCTCCTTTTGTGATTCTGCTTTTGCATCTCATTTCTTCCACATTTTTCTCTTTTCTTCCTCTCTACACAATATAAATTATAACTTCTGAACTTGCATTTCCTCTGATCAGCAAACACAAAGAATATGCAAACCTCCAGCTCAGCTTTCTCCTTATGTTAAATTGATAAGAAAAGCCAATAATAGTGCTATGTTTCTTCCTTGGAGCAGTATTTTTGACATTGTGCAAATGAAGGAGACAATACAACAGGAGCATGAAAAAAATGTCTCTGTTGTTTTAGGCAGGGTTTGCCCATCTATGAGGATAAGTGAAACAGCTGGCAATGGATGATAGGCTGATAAAGCAAAGACAAACGCTTCCTCAGGAAAAAAAAATTATATTTGTTTTTTTTATGATTCCAAGAAACTATTTTTTCTAGTTCAGTTCATTCATAAAAAAATTAAAAGTATGAGGTATAAAAATTTAATGTGAAAATAAAATCCAAAATATAATAAAATAATTAAGGGAAAAGGTAACTAACCCACTAAAATCAATATGACTTAAAAAAAATAGCCCTATAAATACCATAATATTACGCCATGTAAGTCACTTTAAGGGAGGACAGCCCATAATTGATGTGTCAACCAACAGTAAGAAGTCTTTTTCTATTGCCAGATTCTATTGTCTATATTTTTTGCTCAATCATTATCTCAGACCGAATGCTCATGGCAACACTGAATAAATATCCTTTAGACCCATGATGGCGAGTCCTATGGCATACATGTGGGCACATGAGCCATTACCCCAGCTCAGTTCCACCATGTATGCTCACATGCCTCCCACCGGCCAGCTGGTCTTCGGGTCTCTGCCATGCATGCATGGGGGGCCAAGGTGCATGTGTGGGGATGTGTGTGCATGCATGAGGGTAGGGGGCATGTACAGGGGTGTGTGGCACATGCGCAAGGGACAAGCGCATATTGCATTTTGGAAATGCGTGTGTGCATGCTTTGGGCATTCAGTGTTAAAAAGGTTAGCCATCACTGCTTTAGTCCATGTTTGATCAAAATTACTCCCTTGGTTTGCCAAAAGAAGAATCATGAAATTAGATTCTTTAAAGAGAGCTTAAAAAACAGCTACATAATAGATGCTTCACATTAAAACCAAAAGTAAAAAAATGTATGTCAAAACTAAATATATACCACAGATTAGAATAAGCACATCATCATACTGGTTCTGATTCTATTGACTTTTATTCAGTTACAATTTTTCCATAAGTATAAAAGAGAAGCTTATCTCATTCTCATTTTATTCTTCTGAGATTCTAGGCAATTTTTGTACAGAATTAACAAACTAAATTAGTTTCAATGATGCTTGTTGCTGTCTATGAATTCCATATTGGATTCCATTCATGTAGATGAAGACCAGCAAATTTAGTTGTGTTGAACTGCCTTTTATTGACAAACATTCGTATTATAATATTTATATGTCAAGATTTCCTCTTTCTATAAATAAATTGCTTACAAAAGACACTTAAGTGGAAAAAATATAGTCTAGTCTATTTAGTCTTGAATAAATCACAGATTACTTAGCTTTGAGGGCTCTAAGCTTTATATTGTCCTTTTCCCTATTCCTTCTTTTCATATTTTCTCTGTTTCTTTCCTATTATGCAATCAATAAAGCTAATTGGGCTATGTAGAAATTTTGAAAAGGTGAATATTCTGGTTAGATATTGAATAAGTCTTCTGAACACTTGGCACTGGTAAAGAAGAGATAGAGGAGTCAAGTTCCTTTGATAAGCACAATTCACACAATAAAAAAGATGCCAGTTATTTTTTTATCAACCAGAAAGAATGAACTTGAATGATAAATGGAACAAAATGAAATTCTCTTGTCTAGACTACATACTTCAGCCAAACTCTTCTTTTCTTGAAAATATAAAACAAAAAACACTAAAAGAGTATTCAGAATGATATTACCATTATTTATTCATTTTATTCAACTGCCTGCTCCCTTTTAGAAACTCATGTAGGTTAATTAATTATAAAACACTAAATGTTAAGAAGTAAGAAATGATGATTAGATGATTGGAAAAAAAGAGAAGTTATTTTTCTGCATGCCAGGTCCATTTTTCTGCAAGCCAGAGCCATGCTATTTCTTCAGAATCGGATATTCATTGAATGTACTGATGCACATTACTGAGTGTATGTCATTCCTTGCAAAAAGAAATAAAAAATCCCATGGGCGAATAGACGGCAATATAAATACAATAAATAAATAAATAAAAAGCTTTTTGAGAAAGAATTCTCATTGCAAGCCTCTAATATATGTTAAAATATACTATTGAGTAAACGTGGTTACATTTTTCCCAGAAACAAACCAATTTTCTTGAACAACGATGAATCTTCTCATAAAGAGTGTTACAGTGATGAAAAATAAATAAATAAAAGGAGTGTGGTCTCAGTTGCTAACTTTGAAATACAAATACACAAATAGCAGAGCAGAAACTAGCTTTACTGCATTCAGTAGATCTTTGATGTAATGAACCTCTAGTTAAAAATCTTCAGATTCTATGGATTTTTTTAATTAACATTTTACGTGCTAAATCAAAGCTTCATCTGATAATTTGATGCTGCTTTTTATCTGTTGTGTCCGGCGCAGGAAGGAAGCTCGGAGTCAGTGACAAGTCAGCTTTTTATTCTGCTCCAGTTACATGCTTAGCTTTAAGGAAAAAACCTGCGGCTTTTTATTCTCAAGCCGCGGCGGCCGCGACCAATGACATCGTTTCGAATCTCCCGCTCTTGGCTTGTCCAATCGCGGGAGATTCTTAACGGGCCAATCGGTGTGGCTCGCTCGGCCAATCCGGTCGCCGCGCGTTTTAGCCAATCACGGCGCGGGGTTTACAAGAATGCTAATTAACTGTACAGAACACCCCTCCCCTCTTGATTTGTTCCTACGTAACATAGTCCCGTAAGTAGGCGGGGCTCCGTACCTGTCTACTGGACTTGCGCATGTCAGTTGTTCCTTGGTTTTCGACCTGCTCGGTCGGGGTTTTTGTTTCTCTTTGTCCATGGGATGGAATCGTCTGGAAGGTGTTGCCTGGCCTGCTGCTGCAGCTCCCTCCCGGTCTACCCGGGTTGGTCGAGCTGCGACTTTCGCCGCTCCTGCCTGGTCTTTCCGGGCTGGTTGAGCTGGCCTGGCTGCTTCTCCCTGGTGAGGCTTCGAGTTGTTATCTGGTGAGTATTGCTGGTTATATTCTATCCTTCCTTGGCCCCCTGTATCTTCCCTCCCCCCTTGGTTTGTGTTAATGGGGTTGCCTGTGTTTGCTTGCGTGTCGGTTGTGTTTCTTGCCCTTGATCTTAATTGATCGATGTGGCGTTTCCACGCTTGTCCGTCCGTTGTCTGCAGTCTGTATGAGTGGGGGCCTGTTTGTTCGGTTATGGTTGCGGTACCCATAGTGGGTCTCGGTAAGGTTTTTTGCATAGACTGCATCGCCCGGTGTAAATGCCCGGTGTTTGCTCGATGAGTCTGGGGGTTTTTCCGGGTTGTATGTGGGGTGTAGTCTGTCAAGTGGGGACCTTAGTTTCCTCCCCATTAATAATTCTGCCGGGCTTTTGTTTGTTGTCGTATTTGGGGTTATATGTTGTATTAGGAGCATTTTATTTATTTTTTCTTGTATGTCCCCGTGTTCGATTTTCTGGATGTTTTTTTTTTGTAAATTGAACCATCCGTTCCGCCCTACCATTTGCCGCCGGATGAGCCGTCACTGTCAGTGCGTGTCGAATGCCCCATTCCGCTAGGAATTTTTCGAATTCCAGCGAGGTGAATTGGGGCCCGTTGTCTGACACGATGACATCCGGGAGACCGTGGGTCGCGAACAGTTTGTTGAGTACCCTGGTGACAGCTTCAGTTGTGGTGGTTTTCATGTTGCTTACCTCCAGCCAATTGGAGTAAGCGTCCCACCGTGATGAGGAATGTGTTTCCTCTTGTGGGACCGGCAAAGTCTATATGTATTCTAGACCATGGTCCCCTGGGGGTCTCCCATTCTAGTATTGGTGCAGCAGGGGGGTTTGGTCTGGTCTCTTGGCAGCGTGAGCACCTGGCCACCCAACCCTCAATATCCTTATCTATGGCTGGCCACCAAGCGTAGCTTCTGGCCAAGGCTTTTGTTCGTACGATGCCCGGGTGCCCTTCATGTAAAAGTTTTAATACTTTCCCTTGCAGCTTTTCTGGTACGACCACCCTGTCCCCCCATAACAAACAACCTTTCTGCAAAGACAGTTCTGTTTGCCGGTTTCTGAATGTCCTGAATGATTCGTGACTGTCTGGTGGGTTTCCTCCCTTTGTCGGTCTTCCCCGTTTCGTCGGCCCCGGCTGTCTCTGTTCCAGCGAGTGTCGGCTTGGCGCTCTCGGTGCCTGGGGGGTGTGTTGTCTCGCCTCCGGTTGCTCGGTTCTCGGCGTCGGGGGCTGTAAGTTTTCCTAAGCCGGCAGACTCGCACGATGTGGCCCCTCTTATTGCAATGCCGGCATGTCACGTCGAAAATACGGCAGTCTGCTTGGTAGTGGTTTCCCCCGCACCCTGTGCACTGAGTCCCCGACTTACGACTTCGTTGGTCTCGTCGGTCTCGTCCTGCCTGGAGCCGATGGACGTCTTCTTCTTCTCCTTCGTCCGGGGTGTCCGAGGCGGAGTCCAGGTCGCCGTGATGTATGGCGGTTTCTCGGCGGCTTGCCTCGGGGTTGTTGGCGCGGTCCCCGTTCTCTGCCTTCCGCAGTCGGGCCGTTGATTTCTTGGTGGCTTCGGCTGCGGACGCTTCTGCCAGGGCGACATCGAGACTGATGTCGCCCTTTGCCATTAGGCGGCTCTTCAATGCCTGGTCCCGGAGACCTAGGACCACACGGTCCCGGAGGATGTCGTCTAGTTCCTGGAACTTGCATATACCCCCGAGGTCCCTCAGAGCGGCTATGAAGTCATTGATGCTCTCGTCCTGCCGCTGGTTCCACTGGTAGAATTCGTCTCGCTGGATGAGAATGGGTACGGTGGGAGCATAGTGGTTTTGGAGTAATGGCGCAAGGTCGGCCCAGTCCATCGCCTTCACGTCGGCGGGTTTGGCGAGGGCTTTCGCCATCTTGAACACTGCGGGCCCGCAGTGTGTCAGGAAAACGGCCCTTTTCTTGTTCCCGTTTGCGTCCTTCAAGTTGCTACTCTCGAGGAACATTTGGAAACGGTCTGCGTACGATTTCCAGTCCTCGGTAGCCGGGTTGAAAGGCGCGGGCGGAGTGAGGCCGGCCATCGCGTCGGTCTTTGTCTTCCTCCGGACACGTGCTTGGTGGTTCTTCCCTGAATCCCACCTTCGTCGCCAGTGTTGTGTCCGGCGCAGGAAGGAAGCTCGGAGTCAGTGACAAGTCAGCTCTTTATTGTGCTCCAGTTACATGCTTAGCTTTAAGGAAAAAACCTGCGCCTTTTTATTCTCAAGCCGCGGCGGCCGCGACCAATGACATCGTTTCGAATCTCCCGCTCTTGGCTTGTCCAATCGTGGGAGATTCTTAACGGACCAATCGGTGCGGCTCGCTTGGCCAATCCGGTCGCCGCGCGTTTTAGCCAATCACGGCGCGGGGTTTACAAGAATGCTAATTAACTGTACAGAACATTATCATTTCTGTTATTATATACAGGTAGTCCTCAAGTTATGAATGTAATGGAACCCTGACAATTATATTTGTAACCTGAGGATTGTCAAAATGAATCATTAAAATGAACATGAAAACTTCCTGCTTTCACCCATGCATTCGCCAATCAAATGTGCAGGACGTTCAGTGCACATGAAGTATCTCAGGGTGGGGAACACCATGAGGAGCCCAGTGATGGAGCAGGCCACCTGCTTCAGATCACCCAACACTTCCCCCAACCTACTGAGATACTGTGTTCAATTGTTTTCCCCACATCCTGCTGCACCGGATCACTTACCTTGTGAGGATCTAGCAAGTTGTCTCTTCTCCAACCTCTATGCTGCCCAAGCACTGAAAGTGAAATGTTCTGTAAGCCGTGACCTTGCAGCCTGAAGTCCCACAAAATCATGGTCCACAGAACATTCTTTCTTGGCACAAAACATTTGCAAGCCGATATCGCACTGCCTCAAAGTGTGAGATCACAGTGCCCAGAACATTTCAGTCTCGGGCACACAAAAAGAGTTTCCAAGCCGATTGGATGCTGGAAGCAAAATCATCCTGGTCTCAAAGAAACCAAGGCAGAAAGGAGATGGATCTTCACAAGGTAAGTGAGTCCAGTGCAGCAAGATGGGAAGGGGGAAGCAATTGTGGGGAGAGGGAGGGAAAAGCAGGGTGAATGTTCCAGTGCCTCTGTAGTGATGTCAGCCCTGGAGCCATTTTTCTTGGCCCCTGGCATCTCCAGGGCTGCCGCAGCAGAGGTGGAGAGAGCTGTGGGATTGGGAAGGGGGAGGTAGAGATAGCAAGGGCTTTGTAGCCAAAGTAAAATTATTTCCTGAGGACCAAGGATGTTCCCACCAGTTGTGAGAAGGTGTAACATGAGTCTGGGTGAACTTTGGACTGTGACCTAATTGGCCATGTGATGGGCAGGGGGAGGAAAATGTATTTTTAACTAGGGGGAAACTTGAAAGATTTTAGAGTTTTTAGTTTCCCCAGATGTACCAATATAATAAATCTGTTCTTTGAGGAACATGCCTGTCTCAGAGCTTTGATTCTGTTGAGGGTGTTACTTGGAACCCTGACAGGTGAATGACTGTCATGGTGCTGAAATATTCATAATTTTGAGACTGTGTCATAAATACTTGGGGGGTTATCATATAACTTCAAACAGTCACCAAGTGAACTGTCGTAACCTGAGGATAACCTGTACATTATTAATTGTTAGTGATAGGCCATCCCACACCCTTTGTGGGGTGCCACAGGGCTCAATGATTTGTCTGCTCTTTTTAAATATCTACATGAAACTGCTGGGTGAAATCATTTTTATTTATTTACTGGAATTTGCCAAACAAAAATAAGAATAAGAGAATAGAAATACAATGACAGGGCTGATAGGTATGTTAGTGCACTTATGCACGCCCCTTCTACACACCACTTAAGTATGAAGTAAGGTCCATGGAAGTCAATTTTTGACTGATACTATGAAAATTTATAGCTGAGACAACTGAATCAGGTAGGACATTCCAGGCTTTGACAATTCTATTACAAAAATCATATTTTTTGCAGTCAAGTTTAGAATGATTTACATTGTGGTTGTTCACGCGCATGTTATTGTGATTAAAACAGAAAAAATCATTTACAGGTAAAACATTACTACGTGTAATTTTGTATGCAATACCTAAGTCTGACCACAAGCGACATAGTTCTAAATTATCCAGATTGAGAATTTCAAGCCTAGTAGCCTAAGGAATTCTTTTCTTGTGAAGTACTTCGGAACCCATTCAATTGTGATGTGAGATATATGGTGGGGATTCCAAACAGTTGAACTATACTCTAAGATTAGTTTAGCATAAGTTTTATAAGCTCTCATTAACAATACAATGTTTCCAGAAAAAAAGTTTCACAAAATTAAGTTTACAACTCTTAATTCTTAATGCTTTTTTTTAGCAATATTGTTACAGTGAGCATTGACGCATAAATTGTTGGAGATAAGTACACCTAGGTCCTTTACAAAGTCATCTGCTAGATCAATGCCACTTAGCTTATACTTGACATTCTGATTACATTTACCAATGCCTTAATGATTGTAAATAGGAGGGTTGGTCATAAGTCATCTTTTCAGGGCCTCCTTCAAACAATTTTTAAACAAAAGGTCATGTCAAAGGCACTTGTACTATTAGGTGACAGTCCAGAAATTCCACATTTTTCCTGCCACTTAATGGTTGTATGTTGACTGATGAAGAGTGCAGTAACTATTTTGGAAAAATCATCTAGAAGTTCAGAAATTAAGTAGCCTGTTTCCAACTTATCCAGCTTAATATTTATAATTAAAAGTGTAATTGAAAAAGAAAAGTGCATGTGCTTCTGAAACTTGCACAGTAAGGAGTTGCTTTCTTGGTGACAGTTTTTAGGAAATCCCTGGTCTAACTTTTCAGTTCTATTCCTTCATGGAATGTTTTTCTTAAAAAAACCAGCCCAACAGAAAATGTAACTTGACTTAGCTATGGCTTTAACAATCCCACACCGACACGCTTTTTCCTTTTTTTCACCCCTTAAAGCAGGGGTGGGCAAACTACGGCCCGCGGGCCACATCCGGCCCATTGGTCTGTCCAATGCGGCCCGCCCCTGAAAAAAAAATCGCTGCCATTGGTCTGTCCAATCCGGCCCGCCCCTGAAAAAAAATCGCTGGGCGTGGCGTAATTGCCCTGTGCTGCGTGGCCCCCAAAGCTGCAAAACAGTGCGGAGTGATCTAGGTGTAGGAAAGAAAAGAAATTTGCAAAGGCCTCGGCTGGGAGTTCGAAATCACCTTCGAGTGCGACCTCTCTGAAGGTGAGTCCCGCCGATCCCCCTTTTTTCCGGGCTTCCAGGCTTAAACTTTGCAAAGGCAAAGCTTGCAGGCTGGAGTGTCTTCCCGCCGAGGAGTGGGAAGGGTTCCACCCGGTGGGCAGGGCGGGCTGCTTGGAGCCACCTAAAGCTAGGCCGCTGCTGGTGGAGCTTTGCCCTGCCTTGGTGCCCCATTTCCCGGCTCAGCGGTCCTGCTCGGGCGGCACTTTAAAAGCCTGCTCCCAGCACCTGAGCAACTTCCCAGCAACTTTCGGCTTCGTTTTAACTCGTGGGCGCTCACGCCTGGCCCCGAGCCGCACGGCGGAGGGGAAGCCTGGCGGGCGGGTGGGCAGGCTGCTTGGAGGAGGCTCCGGGCTTCCCCTCCGCCAGGCGCGAGCGCCCGCGAGTTAAAACGAACCTGGAAGTTGCTGGGAAGTTGCTCCGTTTTCCAGGGCTTTGCAAAGGCAAAGTTTGCAGGCTGGAGCATCTTCCCACCGAGGAGCGGGAAGGGTTCCGCCCGGTGGGCGGAGCAGGCTGCTTAAACTTTGTTCGGGCAGCACTTTAAAAACCTGCTCCCAGCACCCGAGCAACTTCCCAGCAACTTTCGGCTTCCTTTTAACTCGTGGGCGCTTGCGCCTGGCCCTGAGCCGCGCGGCAGCGGGGAAGCCCGGTGGGCGGGCAGGCTGCTTGGAGGAGGCGACCCGGCGGTGCTCCGGCAGCAGCAAGAGGCAGTTTCGCCCGGGCTCCGCTCAGGTGTCCGGCTGGGGCTGTCAGGAGTTGCTACCGCCAGCGCAGCTCCATGCGGCTCCAGTCCCGTGTTGCCTTGAGAAGGAAAAGGCAAAACCAGGAGCCGCTGAGCCTGAGCCTCCGGTGCTGCTGCTCCCGTTGCAAAGCACTGTCGCGGCTCTTCCTTTTTGCCTTTCCCTTCCTGAGGCAACGCGGGACTGGAGCCGCGCGGAGCCGCGCCGGCAGTAGCAACTCCTGACTCAGAGGGCCTTCGAGGGGAGGGGAGCCTCCTAGGGGAGTGGAAGGAGGAGAAGAGGGGGGGAAGAGGGGGCGATTCCCAAAAAATCTTGTGCTGACCCGGCCCGTCTGTCAAATTTTAAAAGTCAATGCGGCCCCCGAGCCAAAAAGTTTGCCCACCCCTGCCTTAAAGGAACATAAATGTATGTGTGATGTTATTTGACACAAGAATCAATAAAGTGGTTTTTTCAAAACTCTGGATCTCAACAATATCTGTATCTTAGTTGCAAAAATATCAGCAAACTGTTTGACAGCAATAGTTACAACAGACTTTAAATCTTTGCTGCAAAAGATGTAAGATATGTTGCTGATTAGTAATCACTTTGGAGAAATTATGTGGATGTACATAGCAAATGAACATAATAACCTATTAATATAATGCAGACAGGAATAATTGAATAAAGTCAAAGTAATATCTTAGATTTTAAAGACCTGACCTAATCAAATAAAGAGACAGCTTAGAAAAGAGTCTGTGGATGGGAATATTAAAGGGAAAAATAATTCAAGATGCTTGGGAAATTGTGAAAAATGTGTTTATCTAACACGAGAAAGAAAAATAAGAGAGCCTAGACAAAGTTAGCATGGTTACATTAGGAACTGTCTGATAAACTAAAAGACAAGAAGGACATGTATAAAAAATAGAAAGAGGGACATATAACTAAAACAGAATACCAGCAAATAGTCCAAATCTGCAAGGAATCAGTCAGGAAAATTAAGGCTCAGAATGAATTTGCAACAACTATTAAAAATAATTTTAAAAGTTTCTTCAACATGTGAAAAATAAGAAAAAAGTTAAAAGAAAGCTGTCCACTAATGGAAGGAGATTGCAAGGAGGTAACAGATAGCAGGAAGAAAGCAGAACTGCTTAATTCATATTCCAACCTGTCAAAGGCAGTACCACAAAGACATAACAGTTATAAGTCAAAAAAGGCAAGAAAATGGTAAGAGAACACCTATCCACTCTAGATGAGTTCCGATTGCTGGGACCAGTTCGACTGCATCCCAGAGTTCTTTTTTTTTCAATTTTTTTAATTTCAAATCTGCATATGCATAACAATACATTAATAGTGTGGCATCAATATATCACACATTTTAGTATAGGCAAATTTAATAATATCAATCATATCTCTCAATGCATATATTTCACATTAATTCATAATCCTTCAATTCTTATTTTCAACCTTTCAAAACTCTCTCCAAATGCCTACCACCATATCAGTTAAACATACCTAGTAATTCTATTATTCAATTTTCTCCCTGCTTTTATTTTATTTTTTTAAAATAAAAAATCTCATTTGGCAAGCAGTGTGGTTCCAGGTTTCACATCTCAATACAAACATGGCCATGGTTACCTGTTCATTATATTTGTTTATTTTGTATATATTTATTTGTATATATATTGCATCATCCTTATTATTGTTAAGTATTAAGCTTATCTTATCCAAATCCAATTCATGTTATATTAATACATTCTCATATCTTATTTTACAATGTTATCTAAAATTCTCATCTCATTTCTGTTGTCATTTCACATATTACTTTTTTCTGTCATATTTGTCATTTTATCAATCCTTATCTGTAAATATAATTGTCTCTTCTGGTTAATAATTCGAGCTAACCACCTTCATTCTACCTTAATATCAATCTCCCTATCTAGTATATCATACATACATACATACATACATACATACATACATACATACATATATATATATATATATATTTATATATATATATATATATATATATATATATATATATAAATAAAATCAGATTCTGCATTATATTTTCTCAAACATCTTATGAATCATCTATACATTTCAAAATACTATTTTCAATATATTGTTATACATCACAATATATTACCTTGCGGAATCTCCTTCCTTATCCTTTTTTTTTCACCCATTATCTCTCACTCTTTGGACAATGTACTTTCTTTTCATCCTTGTTTGTTTCCTATTCCTCTTTGTTTTCTGGTCCTTTCTAATAATTCCCTTTTTTCCCATTTTTATTCCCCTCCATTTCTCATTCCAGTTATTACACTTTTCACTCTCCCGCTTTTGATTTTTCTTTTGACCTTCCTTTTTCTGCTTTTTCCCTTTCCCTTTAGCCATTTTCCTAACCATTCTCTCTTTTATCATCCCATCAGACCACAAATGTTTAATTCTAATTACTTTCCCCCCCTGTTTAAATAATTGTTGTTCGTTTTGTCCTTCAATGTTGGCTTCTTCTTTATAGAACTCCTCCCCCTCTGGTTTATTTTGTTCTTGTGTATGCTGAGTCACCATTTCTAATTTCTGTAGTACATAATTGCACATTTCAAGTTTAATTTTTATCATGCCCCTTATATCTTGCAAATCCAATCTTGTCTATTGTAAGTCCAATCAAAATATCAACAAATAGTTTCTCCATTATATCTTCTTCTTTTTTCCTTTTCTTTCCTTTTCTTTAATAGTTAAAATCCTCTTCTTTAATATATATATTCAATCCCAGAGTCCAGTATATTATTTCAACCAATATCTTTTGAATTTATTTTCAACAATCCATACTCTTGAGTCTTTGTTCGGATGGTTCTATAACAATAATAACGTTTCTTTTATTTTCTTTTAAGTTCCAAAATCCAAACTTTTGAGAAGACCAGACACTTTTTAAAATGTACTGAACTTTTCCTGTAGCATCAGGTGGCATTCTCGAGTCTTTTTACCTTTAACTTTATTGAATATAATACTTTTATTAAGTTTGCTAATTTCAATCATTAGCTATTATTCCTTTTCTTTTCAACACACTCAATTTCAGCATTTAATTATGCCCTTTAAATGCCATAATTCAATAGTTATCCAGTTTAATTTCTAAACCTTTGATGTGTTAAAGTATTTTGCTTTAAATTTTCTCCTCCAAATTAATCCAATCCAAGTTTTATAAGATCCAATTTCTTTCTCACTTTCTCTGGTCGCTGCTTTCACACACTTCCCTCCAAGATAGCCCTTTATTTTAATACCAGGGTACCTCAAAAGCAATGTCCTTTGCCTGGTTCACACTCTGTTCGCTATTTCTCTGCTCCAGCACAAAACTTAGTTTCCTGGAGTGTTCTTTGTCTTCATGGTGGCCATTTTAGGACCACCGCTGCAGCTTGCCTTTGGGAAGGATTTTCCTGTTAGGGAAGGGAGTTGCGACTCCCCTCAACCCTCCAGGCAATTTCCCCCTTCTTCACCACCCCACCAGTTTGGTTCTGGTCCTGATCGGGACCTTCCAGCAAGTGAGCTCGGGTGAAACCACGCACGATCGCGGATTCTGCTCCGACTCCAACGAGGAATAAACCGGAAGTCCATCCCAGAGTTCTTTTTTATTTTAAACAAGTTTTATTCAGTTTTCCATATTTTAACGTCTCTTTTTAGTGAACAGCATGATTACAGGTTTTATATACATACAAATATGACCATGGTTACATATTCAATTTTTATATCCAATTCCTTATCTTAACAGTGCTTTTATACATTTTCTATTTTATTGTATTATTCCAAATATTTATCTCATTATTTAATTCACTTATGATAACTTCATAATCATTATACTTTAGTACTTTTAACTGTCACATTTGTATATTTCATCTTAAATTCTAATTAAAATAAGACACTTCTACAAATTGGTTTCCCTCCTGAAATCTCAATATAAGTGCACCACCTCTAAGTTATAAATTCATTTATTTTCACCCCTTTTAAATCTCATTAAAACATTTAACATTATTACCTAAAACATTAAACTTAATAATCCCTTTAAAACTACATAGTGTATATAAATCAGATTCTGCATGATTTTTCTCCTTTTAAATTTCATTAAATTCCCCCCCCAAAAGGACATATTAATCTACTCATTCAAACAGTAAAACAATCCTAAACCCTAAAGTTAATTCCATTTCAGCTCTCCTCCTATATCATTTCATTTATTTCCATATATTGAATACACATATTCCATAAATTATTCCATTCATATTTAAACCAAAAAAAGCCAACATTTCCAATCTTAAAAATATTTCAATATATCTAATATACTTATTCCATTATTTGTTACAATTGTCTCTCTACATAAAGAGGAAGAGCATTAGATTCCATTATCCAAAAAATAACAATTCTGTTTTTCCATCTTGTCAGTCTATACGTCCCTATTTCGTAACTATAAATTTATTTATATTACCCCTCAATACCTTGCAGAATCCCCTTTCTATATAATAAGCACCCATTATCTCTGTGTCCAATTAAGGATTTCCCCATTTTTTTTACAATTCCCATATTTCTTTGTTTCCAAATCCTGTTTCTTGTCCCTGCTTTCCCCCTGTCTTTTCTCCTTTGTTCTTTCACTCCAGTTTTTATCCCTCTCTCTATTTATAGCTTCCTTTCGCCCTTTGAATTTCTGCTAACTCTTTTTCACTTTTTTAATTTTTTGGATATTCACCTTTTTATTTAATTTCTTAAATCTCCTGTTTTTATTTCCAACTCTTTTTTTCTTTCTTTCAAGAGTTCTTGGTTCTCGATGATCACTACAGATGGTCTCTTCTATGATTTGCTCCACCTCCTCTTCTGCCCTTTGTCTTTGTTGTTCATATTCTGCTCTTGCATTTTCAATAAATTTTAAAGCAAAACCTAGTGATTCACCTCGTTCTTGTAGTGTTTCTTTCATTTTTCTGAGTTCCATTTTTAATGCCAGAAGAGAAATCACCATTTTACAACTTTCTGATTCACAATTTAATCCAAATAGTATCTTTATAGTTTATTTCCAGCAGTCAACTTTTCTTCCTCTCAAGTTTTTAAGTCTCCGCTAATCCAGTGCCAAATTCATGTCAGAATCAGCAACTAATCCAAAGGCAGAATCTTCCTAATTCTTTCTTTGTTACAATGTTTCAATTTTTCAAAGTTCTTGCTTTATTGTATCAATTTCCATGCAATTTCAAGAAACAAGAGTTTTTTTTAAAAGAAAAACAAGTTGAGTTTAACTGAGATGGCACTCTTTATTATGGTAAGTCTTCACCCCCTCTTTTCTTTTTTCTTCTCTATTATTCAGAGAAAAAGATCAAATCCAGTTGATATTAAATTTCCTCTTTAACAGTCTATAGTTCAGCTTTATTAGTGCCATTATAAAATCAATGTATACTTATCCAAGTTGATTATATAGTTCCTTCTCCAGCTTCTACCTTTTGCGGTTTCGAAGCCCCGACGCTATCAAAAGCAATTCACACCTTTTTTCCCCTCTTTCTCTTCGTCACTTAGATCCTTTCTTAAAGATTCTTTGAAATGTTAATCCTGAGGATATCTTCCATTTGATTATATCGTCCTGTTCCTCTTGCTGTTCTCTTCTTTCCCTCTTTCCTGCACAATCTTATTCCAGTCTAATCTTCCCCTTCAGGGTGGCCATTTTAGACCACTGCTTCAGGTGTCTTTGGGAGGGAGCAATTGCCAAGCTGAGGAGGGGATTTGTGACTCCCCTCTACCCAGCTGATGGTCTCCCCTTCCTCCACCACCCCTATGAGGTAGCTTCTGCCCCAAATCCAAAGGATTGGGGCTCTCCGATGCCGAAGCACAAACCAAAGCCATGCATGATCGCAGTCAGCAGTCTGTCTTTGGGGAAACTCAAAACAGGAGGTGCCATCCATCCCAGAGTTCTGAAGGAACTGACAGACATGATTTCAAAACCATTGAACAAAATCTTTGCTAGTAGTCAAGCCACATATGTCATAGAAAAGAAGGTAATTCTTTGTTAATGAATAGAGACATTTGACTGAAAAGAAATGCTGTAATGTTAATAAACATCAACAGATGGCATTACTGGTTCACTGGAAGTTGAATAATGTTCTTTAGTTTCTGTTCTTTTATTTACCTCAGCTGATAAGAAGATGCTGTAAAAAAAAGTCTTGCAGCTATTTATAGAATGGAAACCTGCAATGAGTACTCATCATTAGCCTTGAGCAACATGTCATGATTGAATTTTTGACTGTCAAAGGATTCATTATTATGATCCAGAAACAAAGCAGTAGTGGCAGAATAACATCCCAAATGTTCACCTCTATATACATGGGGGAAGTAGTGCAAATTAACCCCAGATTTTATCAAGAAAACTCATGTTGCACAAATGAACCTTGAAATTGGTATCAATGTTGCCTCACAATGCTACATTGAGTAGAAAAGCTCCCTTCCCCCAAATAAAATATTCTTCATTCTTAATATTTAAAAGAGGCAGAATAGAATATTTTCCCTAAAGAATAGGAGAAACATCTTCTTAAAGGCAGAAAGCAGACCCAGTCTTCCTATTATAGGAAAACAGCCTCAAGTAGAAGCCTAAAGGGTCTAGTCTTTAGGAATGGAGATTTTGTATCCATTCAAAAAGCTGGGCCATTCTATTTATAAACACAGCAGCTAGAAATTCCGAATAAACAACACAATAAGCAAGAAGCTGAAGTTGACAAGATTAGTTCAGACAAACAAAACATCAAGCATATGTTTTGACTATAAAGCCAGCCATAACCCTTACATGGCCCCATAGGAATCTGGCAACAGCCATTAAAATATTAAAGGACATATTATTGCACAGGAACGGGCATCACAAAGCCCCAAATAATGTATAAAAGCCCATCTACTCTCAACCCCATTTTGCCAGTTTCTGGCTACCAAATAAATGCAGACCTCCTTTACAATTGCAGATTCCTTCAGTTCATTTCTTCTGCATCTTTCTCCTGGCTTGGAATGAGAACGAGAGCAGATTTTTCCTCAACAATTGCAACATTCAAAATGTTTTAAAAATGTTAAGGAAAATTCAGAATACAAGAAGAAAACTTTGTTACAACATGGAACCAGGCCTAAACTTCTCACAAGTTGTCCAAAAAACAATTGCATAGTTGCATCATACTGTCTTATCATATCTCCCATAGTCCACATTTGGCATCATATGATTTCTACTTACTCCCAAAATTAAAATAATACCTTCATGACTATCTGCCTGAGTCAAATGAAGAGGTAGAAAGGACTGTCAGAATTCATTTGAAGAAATAACCTGTAGAATTCTTTTATGTTGGAAACTTGCTAATAGTTGGCGGAGATGTATAATGAATGATTATGATTATGCAGAGGAGTATAAGCAGATAAGAAAGAGATATTTCAAGGCTTAATCTCTTATTTTCTGTATTAAAAACATCCAATTTACAAACTACCAAAATTCTCATGCCTATTTGATTATTTGGGTCAGGCACTGAAAACCAGAAACAGCACAAAGAGCTGATCAGAGTGGTATGCTTATTGCTGTTTGCCTATAGACTGGATTCTCACCAGACTACTAAATAAATACTGCAGTTTCATGGAGTACTTCCTTCAGCCACTTCCTCCCCACAAGTGATTCTAGGTTTTTCAGTCATTTCACTCTTCCCCTCAACTGGGCATCAGATTCCACCATTATGTCAAGGTTCCGACCAATGCCTAATTAAACTTGTGAAGCATTCCTAACCTGCTCTCAAGTTGTCACATTATTTGTAATCTTCAATTGGGTGAAACAAAGCATCATACGGCAACACTTTTTGAATGTAACACACTTCAATAGAAATCCTTCAGAAATTCAAATAGAAATCCTTACATAATACTTCAAAATCTCTATGACTCCCATGTGATTGAAATTTGGCAAAGTTGGTGGCTGTTTCAATGCTGCTACATTTCTGTGCAGTGACAGTCAACTGCAGTAATGAGATCATCATTTTCAATCATTTTCAATGCACTCTGCTACTGCTCTCTGTTACAAGAAAGGTCAGCAGGAGGCAAGCAGAAACTTAGATGTCATTCCCACTTCCAATGCCATGGTCATTCTTTTTCTCTGTTTAGGAAGTATCTCTGAAACAATGATCCAATGGGTCAAGAATAAAATTATGGAGGTAAAGGTATGACTTTTCATTCAATGTTTATAAATAAAATGTATATTTCATCCCAAAGTTAAGTTTTTAAGACAATTGGTTTGGTTGAACTTATATTGGCCAAATCAAATGCATATTTTAGTGTTTAGATGGCCTTAATGAAACACTGTAATAGGGTAATATTTTAATACTATGATACATCAATATTAATTAAGGAATTAACTCTGCTTGGGCACCTTTTGGCATTAACTGTCTATGCCATTCAGCATTTAATATTCTCTGCTTGGCTTGCTACTCTTTCTGCCACATGAATTAAAGAAAGTTAAGGTGAATTCTTTTTGTCAGTTCTCTCCTTTTGGGCAATGAATGCATAGTTTTTCACCTCAGAGCTCAACTATCACAGGAGACTGATGCACAGAGAGCAATGCCTGCCCAGCTGAATCATATCAAATTAAAACCACACTGCAAAGAAATGAAATGTCAAAGCACCACAGCTATTGTTTGACTATTTAATACATCAACATGGTGGAATCTTAATTAATAACTAAGGCTCCCTGAGACCAGAGAACAGCTTACCTCTTTTATTAGCTATCTCTTTATTGCTTTCCTTCTATCCATTTCTCCTCAAGTCATAATTATGGTAAGTTGCATTTATTCATTTAAAATTCCATCCCCATCCATCAGATTCTGTGTCTAAATCAAATTGGTGCATTGTAAAAATTGGTGTAGAATGACTACAAGCTCTGCTTTTAATTCAGAGCACAATCTACTATAAAACACTTTTTGCTTAAACTTTTCTTGTAATAAATTAGTGGTATTCATAAGGCATTTTGATATTATTGGCTTTTTCAACTATATTAACAGCATAAAGTGATACTATCTTTTTGAGTGCTATGGTCATATCCACGCAATTTCCTTGATAGAAGTTTGTTATTCTCTCTCTTTCTCCTCTGTTTATTTTTATTTTATTCAAAACAGAGGTAAAATACAAAACTCAAAAAATCCCAAAAAGGACGAAAAAGAAGAAAACATAAAACAATGAAGACATTAAAAATGAAAAATAAAAATAAAAGTTAAAATAAGCAAAAAAAAAAAAAAAAATAGTAAGAGGACACCTGACTGATCTTGATGAAAACAAATCACTGGGGCCTGATGGATTACATATCAGAGTTTTAAAGAAGCTGGCAGAGGTCATCTCAGAACCACTGCACCATATCTTTCAAAAATCCTGAAGCACCAGGGAACTACCAGAGGACTGGAAAAGAGCTGATGTGGTTCCCATCTTCAAAAAAGGAAAAAAAAAAAAAAAACAGACCCAGGAAACTATAGACCAATCAGCCTAACATCAATACCTGGGAAGATACTGGAAAATATAATAAAAAAACAGATCTGCCAACATCTAGAAACAAGTAAAGTAATAACCCAGTCAGCACGGGTTTGTTAAAAACAGATCATGCCAAACCAATCTTATTTCATTCTTCAACACAGTGACTAAATTAGTAGACCAGCAAAATACTGTGGACATAATATACACTGCTCAAAAAAATAAAGGGAACACAAAAATAAGACATCCTAGATCTGAATGAATGAAATATTCTGATTAAATACTTTGTTCATTACATAGTTGAATGTGCTGACAACAAAATCACACAAAAATTATCAATGGAAATCAAATTTAGCAACCCATGGAGGTCTGGATTTGAAGTTACACTCAAAATTAAAGTGGAAAAAAACACTACAGGCTGATCCAACTTTGATGTAATGTCCTTAAAACAAGTCAAAATGAGGCTCGGTAGTGTGCGTGGCCTCCACGTGCCAGTATGACCTCCCTACAATGCCTGGGCATGCTCCTGATGAGGTGGCAGATGGTCTCCTCCAGCATGACCGGTTTGGCAGTGGATCAATAAGGGTGTGGGGTGGCATTTCTTTAGGGGGCTGCACAGCCCTCCATGTGCTCACCAGAGGCAGCCTGACTGCCATTAGGTACCGAGATGAGATCCTCAGACCCCTTGTGAGACCATATGGTGGTGTGGTTGGCCCTGGGTTCCTCCTAATGCATGACAATACTAGACCTCATGTGGCTGGAGTGTGTCAGCAGTTCCTGCAAGATGAAGGCATTGATGCTATGGACTGGCCTGCCCGTTCCCCAGACCTGAATCCAACTGAGCACATCTGGGACATCATATCTCTCTCCATCCACCAACGCCACATTGCACCACAGACTGTCCAGGAGTTGGGGGATGCTTTAGTCCAGGTGTGGTAGGAGATCCCTCAGGAGACCATCTGCCACCTCATCAGGAGCATGCCCAGGCATTGTAGGGAAGTCATACTGGCACGTGGAGGCCACGCACACTACTGAGCCTCATTTTGACTTGTTTTAAGGACATTACATCAAAGTTGGATCAGCCTGTAGTGTTTTTTTCCACTTTAATTTTGAGTGTAACTCCAAATCCAGACCTCCATGGGTTGCTAAATTTGATTTCCATTGATAATTTTGTGTGATTTTGTTGTCAGCACATTCAACTTTGTAATGAACAAAATATTTAATAAGAATATTTCATTCATTCAGATCTAGGATGTCTTATTTTTGTGTTCCCTTTATTTTTTTGAGCAGTGTATATTTCAACACAATATTATTTAAATCTTCAAAATAATCTTTTCCAAGCCTAACTGGAATTGTTTGGAACAAATATAAAATTCTGGGTAATATATTCATCTTGATTGTTGATATCCTCCCTATTAATGACAGTTGTAAATTTTCCCATTTCGCCAAATCTAGCACTATCTGCTGCTTAAGTTTGATATAATTATTTTCTTTTATAATTATTTCTACATCTTGCTGTCAAATGTATCCCCAAGTACTTGATCTTATTCGTGACCTGAATTTTCAAAAGATCTGCCAGTTCTTCCCTTTGTCTTGATAGCATATTCTTTGTCAGGATCTTTGTCTTATCTTTATTTATTTTCAAACCAGCCACCTTTCCATATGCCTCTATCTTTTCTATTAATTTTGATGCTGTTTCTAGTGGGTCTTCTAAAATGAAAACCAGATCATCTGCGAATGCTTGCAACTTAAATTCTTCCTTTTTAATTTTCATCCCTTTTATATCCTTTTCTTCTCTAATATTTCTGTTTAGCACTTCCAAGCTTAACACAAACAACAGAGGTGATAGTGAGCACCCTTGTCTTGTTCCTTTTCTTATATCAATAGAGTCTGTCAGTTCTCCCTCTATCATTACCTTTGCCGTTTGCTTATGATATATAGCTTCTATTGCTTGAATAAATTTTTTACCAAAGCCCATCTGTTCCAGCTGTAATAACATGAATCACCAATTCACATTATCAAACGCCTTCTGTGCATCTAGAAATATCAAAGCCATTTGTTTTTCAGGGTGTGCCTTGTAGTATTCCAAAGTGTCCAATATTACTCTCATATTATCTTTAATTTGTCTCTGGCAGAAATCCATTTTGATCAGGATGGATAAAATTGTTTAAGTATTTTTTAAATCTTTCTGCCAATATTGAAGCAAAAATTTTATAATCTGCGTTTAGTAAGGAAATAGGTCTATAGTTCTTGATTTGTAATGCGTCGGCCTCCTCTTTTGGAAAAAGGGTAATATAAGCTTCTGACCATGATTTGAGTATCTTCTTCTTTAACATAACTTCATTCATGACTTCTAGCATTAGAAGGTTCAACGATTCTTGTAGTGTTTTATAAAATTCTGCCGGAAGTCCATCTGGGCCTGGTGCCTTTCCATTGTTTTGCTTCTTGAATGCTTCAGTTAACTCCATCATCGTTATATTGCTTTCTAACATTGTTTCAATCTCTTTAGGTATCTGGGGTAGATTAGCATTCTGTAAGTACTGTTAAATCTTTCCTCATCAATGTTCTCTTGTATGTATAGTTTCCTATAATAGTCTCATATGATTTCCTTCTTCTCTTTACTGCCATAGAAAATTTGGCCTTGGTCATCTATTAATTGCAATATTTTCCTTGATTCTTTCTCCTTTCTCAATTTGTATGCTAACCATCTACCTGGTTTATTTGCATTTTCAAAGTAGTTCTGTTTCGCACCTCTGATTTTCTGTGCTAGTTCTTCTTTTTCTATGAGACCCATTTTATGTTTAGTTATATCCATTTTTAACTTAATGTCCTTGGCATTTTCTGTAGCTCTTTTTCAAGTCCTTTATACTCATCCTCTAATGCCTTAGAGGCTAGTCTTTTCATGGTATTTCTTTTCCTTGTATAGTCTATTATCAAGCCTCTGGCATATGCCTTCATTGTATCCCATACGTTCTGCATTGATGTATCTTCTTTTTTGTTCTCTCTAAAGAAGAAAGCCAGTTCTTTCTCCATCCAGTGTGTGAAGTCTTTTTCCTTTAATATAGTATTATTTAACGTCCATCTAGATCTTCTTCTTTGTCCTTTCCATTTAATTGTCATTGGATTGTGATCTGCCCAAGTACTTGTTTCAATATTTATTTCTTGCATATTGGCTAATAATTCTGTTGACATCCATATCATATCTATTCTGGACCATGATAAATGTCTACTTGAATAGAAGGTGTATTGTTTAGTCTTAGCATTTCTTTCTCTCCATTTATCTTTTAAATTTATTTCATCTATCATTAAAAAAAAAAGATTTAGGGAGAGTCTTTCTGCTTTGCTTTGTTATTTTCTGTGCTGTGTAGTCCAGTTTATTATTTACAATTCCATTAAAATCTCCCATCATAACTATATTATCATAGTCCAGTTCAATTATTTTCATATGTAATTTTTTTATAAAATTCTTCTTGATTGTCATTCGGGTCATCGATTGCAATCAGGAGTATTTTCATATTATTATCCATTATTTCCACCATTAGTATTCTTCCATCGTCATCGGTATAGATCAATTTCGCTGGGATAATATCTTTAATGTATAAAATCACTCCTCTTTTCTTGCATTGTGTCAAAGAAGTAAACATTTTCCCTAGTTTTGGCTGTATTGGCAATTGTTCATGTTGCTTTTTGATATGTACTTCTTGTAGGCAGATTATATCAAATTTTAATTTCTCTAATTTATGGAAAGTTTTCCTTCTTTTAACAGCTGAGTTAAGTCCATTTATGTTAATTGTAATCAGTTTTTTCTCTTCCATGGTTATATATTGTAGTTAGGTTTAGCAGCTCTCATAGATCTTGGTTCACGTTGTTCTTTGACTTCCACCTTTCCTCCTACTGCACCTTCTTCTTTTTCAGTCACCATTTGGCAGTCCTCTTGGAATTCAATTAGTGAAATTTCTTTTTCTGCCTCCTCCTCTTTTCCTCCAAAATATTCTGTGTAAAATAATTCAGCTTTCTCAATTGAATCAATTCTATGTCTCTGTTCTTGCCATGTGAACATTAAACCTTCTGGAATCAGCCATCTATAATTCACCTCTTTTTTAAGAAGAATTTTAGTCAGAAATCGGTATTCTCTTCTCATCTCTCTCACTTTTCTGGGTACTTGTTTCAGGAACACAATCTCCTTGTCTTTATATTTCAATGTTTTCTCTTTTGCCACTTGCAATATTTGCATTTTAATGGCTTTCTTTGTAAATCTGATGTGAACTTCTCTTGGTAAGCTATTTCTCATTGCATATCTTGTGAAGACTCGATAAACCTTGTCTATTCCATCCATCATCTTCTCTGCAGTTATTTCCAAAGCTTCAGCCAAAATTTCTATCATTATCTCAGCTAGGTTTTGTCCCTTTTCTTCCTCTATGTTTTGGAACCTGAGATAAAATTCTGATTTGTCCATCTCCCATCTCAACATCCCACTTTTATCTTGTTCAACTACCGTTAATCTGCTATCAATATCTCCAATCTTCTTATCTCTTTTTTTATCTTTTTCTTCAATTTTTTGGAATCTCTCATCATACTTCATCATCATTTGTTGAATGTTCTCCACCTTTTCATCAGTTTTTCCTGTTCTTTGTTTAATGTTCTCTGTTCTCTTTTCAATATTCTCTGTTCTTATTTGAATATTTTGAGTTCCTTGCATAATCATATGCAGGGTCACTTTTTCCTGTTCTTTTGTAACATCGTCTGTATTGAGCGTTGTCCTCAAGATGGTGAAGAGGAAGAAGTAGAAGTTGAGGAACCAGGGGCTGTTAGTTTTCTACTCATTTCGGACAATTCAAAATCTTCAGGTTCTTCTAGAACTTAATCCACTTGTGAAATAACCAATTGTAATTCCAAGTAAAAATACTGGGAAAAAAGAAACCAAATAGTAAGAACAACAACAACAATAAAATTCTTCAGGTTGTTGTATACCTTAATCCAATCAATTTGTTAAATAGCAGTAAAAACTCAAAAATGGAAGAAAAGACCATAAACACACACACACAAAAGAAAAAATTGTTAAATCCGAAAAAAGGAGGAAAAGTAAAAAAATAAAAAAAATAAAGAAGAAAAAAAAAGTGTTCTTCAGGTTCTTCAACACCTTAATCCAATTAAAAGGTCTCAGGTATAAAAGAATGCACAAGAAAAAAAAGCCACAATGATAAAAAAAAAACCAATATGGAAGGTAAATAGAAAAAAAAATACAAGGGTCAAATACAAGGGTCAAAGTCCAAATAGAAATGGTATTCAGTTAGATGTTATAAATTCATCCTGTCTCAAAAAGAATTCATCACTTCCCCATTCAATCGGAGTCCAAATATTGTAGGGAGGCTTAAACTTCAGATAAAAACCAAATGGAATCCACTTAATTAGTTCTCCAGTCATGGGAACATCTCTTTGGTCTGGAACTGGATCAAAGTCTTTTTGTGTGTCTTTATCCAAAGTTACATATCATTATCATCTCATCAAGCTTTCTAGAGAGACTTTCAACAAGAAGCTGTATACTACCTAATAGTCTCTTCTTAGATTTCAGCCGTGGTTCACTTATTCCTTACTCTGTGAAACTAGATCAGGGAACAAAGAACACTGAAACAAAAGGAAACCAAAGGGATATTGTTGAGGAAATTCCCTGTTAGGAGAATGAGCGCATACAGGGAGACATATTGAGAGTAGTGTTTGAATAATACACACACAGCACACAGATACACTGTACAATAAATGTAGGTTTTTACTTCCAGAAACGTTTAAGCAAAGTTCAAACACAGTCCAAAGTTGTTCACAGGTAAAATCAGTCAGTTTTCAGTCCAGGATAATCTAATAACAAAGTCCAATGTCAAAAACAGTTTAGTAACAGACTTACATCAAATCCATGAATATTAGGAGGAATGCCAAAACTCTCCAACAGAAGGAAAAACAGAGACTCACTCTCTTCTGAGACTAAGACCAAGACAACCCAGGTTTCTGGAATCTTCAAGATTCCCCTTCCCAACTGGATCCAAAAGTTATCTTGGGTCATTCCTAAGTGATCCCATTCAAATCCAGGGAGCAGCACTGCGAGAGAACCAGCTTTGCAATAAAATCAGCATACATTGGTAAGAGAAAAGAAAAATTCTTATCATGAAGCAACCATCTTGTAGAGGAGTTAACAGTAGTTTGTAATTCTCTCAATCAAAAATGTGTTTTGATTTCCTGACATTGTCTCATCTACATATTAACCAATTCTGACAATTCTGATAAAATGATCTAAATACTGTTACATGTATCAGCATGATATTTTGTTGATTTAAATGAATCAAATCAAAACTTCATTTACCAGAAAAAATGTTAGTATTTAAAAAGTATCTAAGTATCTTCATGTTTAATTTAATCCTTCTATAATAGTGGTATAGTAAAGAATATGCAGAGTCATTGATAAATAGAGTATAAATATGGCAAGAAATGCCTGTCTGCCTCTAGTACAATATAATTATTATAACAGTCATGGTCATGGTCATGGCTATTAGAGTACAAACACCAGACAATTTTTTCCATAGCATTTTATAGTGGAAAATAAGCAGGACTTATTGCCACAAATTCCTTTATTTTCTGCTTCAATCAACCCATCAACACATTTAATGGTGATATCATTGAAATTCAGATTATTCTTGAAAAACTAATATTGTAAAAATGTAATACTTGAAATGCAGAGATATAAATAGCATAGTGTGTTTTAATATAATATATAAGCATTATGGAGTCATATAGAATTAGATTTTTTTAAAAAAATAGACAAATAATAGACGCTGCTGGGAAATAGAATTAACAGCTTCCTAAATGACAGTAATATTATATATTTAAATCCAGAAGCTTGAGGAATGAAATTATATATTAATTTGGACCAAAAAAATGACAAAAAGCCAGAATCCACCAAGACAACTCCTATTCACTTTAAAAAAAATGCTGATGTTTAGTCTTTGCATCTTGTTTTTATACATCTGTTTTTATACTTTTCAGACTAACTTCTCTTTGATTCATGATTTATTTTTTATCTTCATTCAAATAAAACTTGCTTTGCACAATGCTAGGCTCTTTCTAAAACCTATTGTTTTCTTGTAAAAATAACATTTATTTATTCTATTATTCTATGATCTATAAACTACCTCGCTCTAGATGACCTTGGTTAAGGATTTCTAAACCTTTTGTTATCCTCACTTTACTGTAATATTAATGTACATACTTCTCTTAAAAATACAAACACCAAAAGAACTACAAATGAACAATGAAAACAATATTATGAAACTTTCAGGTAGATTTCAATTAGATTTATTGTAATAATGTCTCAATCTACTTGCTCTCAGTGTTCCTATTATTCCATTTGCACTATTCAGAATATTTTAGACAAAGGAAAGGTTCTAAAGCTCTTATCCCTGTGTCAGAAAGTGATCAGAATTATAAACAGATTGTTCTCTAGCTATAAACAATGGTTGTTTAAAAAATGTGTGCATATTTAAAGTTGGACAATAAATACAAACCTATATGAGTCAAAGTTTTTGTGTATTTATGAGGGTGCCATAAGTTTCTATAAGCTGGTACTTCTGCATAAAATCTGCAATTATTTTTAAAAGGATCATCTGAATTATTTACCAACAATGCCACAATGATGCAGATCTTTATACATGGCAGTATAGAAGACAATATTAGTTGTAGATATTGTTCCCATTCTCCCCATGATTACAATGTAGTCAATGGTAGGATTCAAATTTTTTTACTACCGGTTCTGTGGGCATGGCTGGGTGGGCATGGCAGGAGAAGAATACTGTAAAATCTCCAATCAGAGGTGGTATTTGCTGGTTCTCCGAACTACTCAAAATTTCCACTACCGGTTCTCCAGAATTTGTCAGAATCTGCTGAATGCCACCTCTGAATGTAGTACAGGATAAGTTTATTTCATGAGATAAGTATTTATTAAGTGCAATAGTCTTCAACATATAAAAATTTCAGTGTGAAACAACCAGAAAATGGTCTTCTTTATGTTGTAACTTTCGTCTCTCTTTTTCTATCTTGTCTGTCTGTCTGTCTGTCTGTCTGTCTGTCTGTCTGTCTGTCTTCCTCTATCTTTCCATGCACAACACATGCACACTCAGAGTGCATGTGAATATATATATATATATATATATATATATATATATATATATATATATATATATATATATATATATATATATATATATATATATATATATATAAATCAATAAAATCCCTTTTTCAATTCTGAGATATAATCCATTCCCACACTAATCCCTTTTTCAACATTTTTATTGTAATCTAATAGTTGCCTTTTGGACCAGTACAGTTATATCATATTATCTTTATGAGTATGTTGTGGCAAGTATGACATTAGTAGACAAAGTTCACACAATGAAGTATATAATCTGAAGATATTATATAGATACACACAAGCGTATGTATGTATGTATGTATGTATGTATGTACGTATGGTATTCAGCTTTGATTGGGTATTTTCCCACATCATTATAGTTGTGCTTTTACAAAACAGACAGAAGATATTAGAAATACCAATCAAGCAGAACACAGCAAACTCCAAGACTAATAAACACAGACCAAGACTCCCAACCAATCAGGATGAAGAAAAACCATTCTAACACAGCAGTAGGCTAGCACCAAATTTAAAACAGAAACGGCTGTGAAAGCCTGACTCACAGACGAACACAATACACAAGCCTGATGATGCCAGATGAGATTCTGCCGAAACATTGCTACAATTTTAAAAGCACAGCTATAATGACATGGGAAAATACCTGAACAAAGCTGAATACCATACATATAAATACCCACAAAAACTTCACACACACATGCACACACACACACAAATAAATAAATTCTTACAGGTTTTTCAGAGCTACATGTGCAGAACCTATTCAGAGTTAAAACTAAATGATAATAAAACAGAAGTGATGGAAAAAATAAAAATGAGAACTCCTTGTATGTGTGTGTGTATGTGTGTGTGTGTGTGTTTGTGTGTATATATATGTATATGAGATTCTGCTGAAACGTTGCTACAACTTTAAAAGAACAACTACAATGACGTGGGAAAATACCCGAACCAAGCCGAACACCATATATATATATATATATATATATATATATATATATATATATATATATATATATATATATATATATATATATATATATATATATGTGTGTGTGTGTGTGTGTGTGTGTGTGTGTGTGTGTGTGTGTGTGTGTGTGTGTGTGTGTGTATACACACATACACACACTCACACACAATATACATATATACATTACCAGTGTTGTATAGTGGGGAAAAATGTTGAACTCAAAAGGAGGTTTTATCCACCTATTCTTAAGGAATGCTGTTATGAAAGGAGTTAAATACATGAGTTTTACATTTGTGCAGGCTTTCTATTACACTGTAATGTATGCTCTTTATCTGTCTCTTTGTCTATTTAGCCTTATATTCATCTATCAATAAATAAGTTCTTAAATAAGGAACAAGGCAATATAAGGCATGGATGCACTAAAACACATAGTGAAAAAAAGGGTATTTGCACACTCTAAAGGTCTTTAATCAGCAGAAAAAGGGGTGTTGGGTACTCCTCTTGCTCAAACTTTCAAAGAAAGGGAAACAGGCACATTCCTGAAATATATTTTGTCCTGCAGGGCCATTCTTCAGAGAGAAATGGGCACGTTGTGTGCTTATTGTATTGGTAAATTGTTTATTTTGGAGCCAGGTTTGCTGGGTGAATATTTAGTCATACTCCTCAGTGTGAAATAATAATAAACAAAACAATAATAAACTGAATTTATGGAACAAGATATTTTCAAAGAAATAAAATTTAAAAATATATTAAAAAGCAATTCCTAACTTGGGAATATGAGAGATTAACATATTCAGGTGATGTTTAAATTCAATTTAGAATTATATGAAGCAGATCATAGAATATCTATTTCCAGTTAGAGATGTTTGGGAGATTGGCATGACATTTTAAATTAACATCAGTGTTCTTTTGGTTGTGACTTGATATGACTTGATATGCCTTTGAAACAGCAGACCAAGAAAGACAAGCATATGAAAAAGCCCTCGCCTAAAGTTCAAGTGGAAATTTCCAATCACTGATTCTGTCTAGCATCACTGTGCTCAAACTGCCCAAATGTGCATCTTGTAAACTAAGGTCTTATCTGCTCTGAGAAAACTAGCTTTATATCATAGGCAACCCAGTAACGTCAACAACTGAAGAAAAACACATGCTGCCAAGAGATTAGAAGACAATGATTTTTCCATGTGTGTCCATGCAGATATTTCTTTGTGTGTGTGTACATGCATGCACATGCACACACATACACATCTCATTCTGTGGTTCAGAGAATCTAATTAAAAGAATTTCTTAAAAAGAAAAGGGGAAGTGGAGATGGAGATGGAAATAACAATTTTTAGGTATATATTTCTGATCCCAGCTATTGTTTTAGATTATTGACTTATTACTATCCATTTCTCTTCATTTTGAAGAAGACTACACAAAAATGGAGAAATAGTTAACTAGGAAAATATAAATATTATAACTGAAATTGAATAAGTAGGTTATAACATTTCTAGGAAGAAATGGTGCTTATCTAAATGTCAGTTGCTCAAAAGATTGAGCAATGAGGCTTTCTTTGTAAGAAAGCCTCATTTCCAACCATCATAGCTGTACAGCAAATATTCTTAGAATGCCATCTATGTTGCACTTCTATAACTCTTTTGGTCATAACAATTTCCATATACGAAGTATTGCCATATGCTGTTGTTTTACCCTGCTCATTCAAACCTCCACCCCAATATTCCTGCAGTATATTACCAACATACTTTTTAATGATATGAATTGGCTTTACTTTATACTGTTTCTCAGAGTGGCTAGCAAATGCATCATTTATTATTTTATCTATCTTTGTATTAATTGGTGGTTGAAAACCTTATATACTCTGGAAACCCCAACCATTATATGTTGGATTTTTCCAAATCCTACTTTCAGGCCACAAGATTTTGCCCTACTTTGATATGTCCAGCTTCCTTGTGGTTTTTTTTTTTTAAAAAAGATACAATTGAAAAAAAAAGCCGTCTCTTAGCTACAGGAACTCTTTCTAAAATCTATCCATTGTTCAAGAGATTACAAGAAAATGATCCTCAAGTGTTGTTCCTGAACTTTATGTCTGCTTTACCTAACAATGTTCACTTAATCTGCTGGATTACACTTCTTTGAGGAGTTAATTTCCCAATTAATACCTTCTCTTTGTCATTTATAATCTAATATTTTGTCAACGTTATGAAAAGAAAATGTTTGAAAAATATGTCTACATTTTATATCATAAAATTTTCCAATGAATCTACGAATTTCCTTAGTAACAATTATTTATCCTACTAGTTTCAGAAAAAAGTACTGGCAAGAAGTAAATTGGAGGATTTCCTGAGTGTGCATGTGTTGTGCATGGAAAGATAGAGGAAGACAGACAGACAGACAGACAGACAGACAGACAGACAGACAGACAGACAAGATAGAAAAAGAGAGACGAAAGTTACAACATAAAGAAGACCATTTTCTGGTTGTTTCACACTGAAATTTTTATATGTTGAAGACTATTGCACTTAATAAATACTTATCTCATGAAATAAACTTATCCTGTACTACATTCAGAGGTGGCATTCAGCAGATTCTGACAAATTCTGGAGAACCGGTAGGAAATCCTACACCACTTCAGACAAATGACTATCAAATGAACATCTTTTAAAAAACTTCCAGTGTTGGAGCATTCACAACTTCTGGAGGCAAGTTGTTCCACTGATTAATTGTTCTAACTGTCAGGAAATTTCTCTTTAGTTCTAGGTTGCTTCTCTCCTTGATTAGTTTCCACCCATTGCTTCTTGTCCTGCCCTCAAGTGCTTTGGAGAATAGCTTGACTCCCTTATCTTTGTGAGAGCCCCTGAGATATTGGAATACTGCTATCATGTCTCCCCTAGTCCTTCTTTTCATTAAACTAGACATATTCAGCTCCTGCAACCGTTCTTCATATGTTTTAGTCTCCAGTCATGTTCATGCCAGGGATGGCATTCAGCAGGTTTGGACCAATTCTGAAGAACCGGTAGTGGAAATTTTGAGTAGTTTGGAGAACCGGCAAATACCACTGCTGACTGGAGATTTTACAGTATCCTTCCCCTGCCATGCCCACCAAGCCACAGAACCGGTAGTAAAAATTTTTGAATCCCACCACTGGTTCATACCTTCAGAAAATACTCCCACATATAGTCCCTTTTGCTAAACCCTCGAACATTATACATTATTCTGGAGAAACTTACAATACTCACATCAGGGATTATCTAGTAAAATCCAGTTTCCTGCAGAAGATCCAACTATAAAATGATTCCTCTCCCCACTAGTGCTGTCTATATTTTTTTTCCCCTGAAAGTGCATGCATTACTTTCAGCAAGTTGGGCTTGTTACTTATAAGGGTTGGAATTGCTGAAACAAAGGTCCCTTGTGACAGAAAATTTCAAGGCTAAACATATGGAAGAGACTCAAAATTTAAAATCGGCTACTGACAGTTACTGCAAAGGGCAGGTTTCTAATATGCTGCTATATGCAGAATTGCTTCCTACCTTTGCAGTAAAACTACTTACCTAACCTTCTTGCATCTATCTGAGGAGGTATATTTTATTGCCATATTGGCAAGAAGCCCTGATGAAAGGTGAGGACATATACAGGATATCAGCAGCATTGCAATCAGAGATTCACTTGGAAACAGAATCTGTGGAGGCCTCTTTTCTAAGAACATGACACATTATCCAGTTATGCTTTATCACTGCTTTACAAGACTTGAAAATACACTCAACATTTTACCTGCTTTTTAAAGGAAAATCCATAGAATCCAGTTGCTTTTACAGCACTGGTCTTCACAGTCAGAAACTTTTGATAATGATACTGCTTAAGGAATATCTATTGTTTTGTCATCTGTTATCTCCTGATATATGGTGACTAAAAGCTATTCACATATTCACCACACTAGCTATTCTTTTAAAGGTTTGAGGTAGCTTGTGCTGATTTAGTAAGGTGAATGCATAATTTTGGGAGAGATGTTATGGGGAGATCTTTAGATTTCTAAAGCTCTGAGTCACTGCAATGAGTTTTAATTTATCTGAATAAACTTCTTATGCAGCACTCTTTTGTGGATTACAAGTTATTAATTTTGTACTTGAGGTTCTATGACTTGCTTTTTGATAAACGTAAGTTTGCAATTTGGTGTTTTCTCTTTTGACAAAAATGTCCAGAAAGAAGTAGCTGTTATTACAGGTAATCTCTGCTTGCCAATCGCAATTGGATCTCAAGATGACGGCGCCCAACTAGGAAGGTGAGGCTCTCACTCCTGGAGCACTATCACTCTATAAAGCCATCGCCTGCACCAGAAATCACCTTAAAGCTGCCTCCTGTGCCAGAAACTGTGACTAAACTGGAGCCCAAAAAACACTGGATTCCGAAGCCCTGGAGCCCTAATCACGCTGGCGGAGCTCCTGCTAGCCAGAATGATTGGACCATTATCGGCCTTCTTCAGAGAGCCTTCCCAAAATTGTAAACCAGAGCCCCCCCCAAAAAAAATGCTGAATTCCAGAGCTCTCCTCTCCTTCCCCAGAGAAGCGGAGCTTCTTCCCTTGAGCCCTATTTACCACACTGCTGGACCTCTTGAACTGGATAACTTGGAGCCAGTGGAGCGCAAACAACGCACCTTCATTTAAATCCTCCACACAGCTGATTGGAGTATCTTCCACACCAGACAATGTGTCTCCATTCAAGTCCCCCACACAGTTTCCCTGGAGCCACAGCAGATAGCTGGCAGGTAGAAACAATGAAGGAGGAGAGAGAGACCAAGACTTGAGGAGAAGGACAAAACTAGTGGATAGTCCTGAGAGAATTATAAACAGAGAGGGGCTCTTTGCTTTAAACTCTGAGTTTTAAAATTTTTAAGAATAAGCCAAAGAGAAACTCTTTCACTACTAATCTCTACCTCACCAAAAATCAATCGCTTTGAAGCCATTCAAATAAACACTCAGCTTTCTGAGCCCCAGATAAATACAATTCCCGGAGGCAGCCAGAAAGTCAAGCCAGAACGGACTTACAGTCAGCCAATCTAAATCCCAGCAAGAAAAACTTCTGGTTTTTTGTTGTTACCAGGAAACAATCTTGCTAGAAAAGCCTCTGCCTCATCAGGAAACAATTACTTAGTAGCCATTAAAACCAAAGAAACCATGTGGCTTGAAGGACTTTTTCAGTCCTAAGATTCCGTGGGTGGAGTCTTGAATGGAGTAAGCTGCGGTTCCCCAAACAGGATTCTCTGAATGGAGTCAGCGTGTTTCAGTAATTCTGTGGGTTTTGCTGTTTCAATAATTCAGCGTGTTTTTAGTCATTCCTGTTGCAGCCTATTTCAGCGTGTTCCAAACTTACAGCTTTTACAATGAGTCTCACCTAGTGGATCAGATAACAGCAGCAATAAATCAAAGTAATAAATTCTTCTCACCTATTCTGAGATATCAGCAGCAGCTAGCTAAGCAATAACCCTTTACTTGCTGACTCTCAATACTACTTCATTACTTTAATATTTAAATGCTGATTATATTTCATTACCTCAAAACTTATAACTTTTCTACCTCAAGACCTATATCAATGATTAGATAATGATGTCTCTAAATCAATTTCTATAAAATAATTAATTTTATCAATTGATTAATTTATTTATTGTTTTTATTGATTAGTGTGATTAGAGTGTTTAGTGCATATAGTATGATTACTGATTCATGTAAATGATCAGCGATTCGTGTAAATTAATTGATTTGTAAAATTAGTGATTTAGTGAATTTAATTGACCAGTGTGATTAGTGATTAATGTAATAAATTAGGCTGTTTATTGCTTAGCAAAATTATTTGATTAGAGTGGTTTGATTAATTGATAAATTGATTATTATAATTGATTAGTTGGTGTGATATTGGCTATATTGATTACCCAAATATCTTGTTTGATTAAGCAATTTGTCTAAAATAATTGATTTATCATCTAATAGTATAATAATTAATTGTTAAATGACCACTAATTTACTGATACATTGAATTGATAGAGATTTAATACTGTATCATTGATTATTTTATTTATTTTTTTATTTTTTTATTTGATTTGCCAATTGTTTACAAGATAATAAGTATAAGTGTATACATAGTTGTGAATACATGAAATGGGTACATATAAGAAAAATAAAAGAAGAATAAGAGAAACAATAGGACAGGGACGGTAGGCACGTTGGTGCGCTTATGCACGCCCCCTACAGACCTCTTAGGAAAGGGGTGAGGTCAATAGTAGACAGTCTAAGGTTAAAGTTGTTAAAGTCTAAGGTTAAAGTCTAAGGTTAAAGTTATAAAATTATCTAGTCAATTGATTGATTTTTAGTAATAAGTAACCTTACTTTTGATTTGTTCTCTAACTTATCAATTAACATTTATTAATTACCAACATTCATTAAGTAACTGTCTACCTATCACATTAACTGGCTATTGTAATTGTTTAGTGTACTTTTGTCATTGACCATTCCAGCCAAAAAATCCAAACTCTCACTACCAAACAACAACAAAAGAATAATATCTCTACCAATGACCTCCCAGACTCCTGCACATGTTTCAATTGTCTTGAAATCATCAATGAAAGCAAAAATAACATCAAATGCCACCTATGTGACAATCAAGCCCACATTGCCTGCTTAAATTTAAACAAAAGCCTATCTGATCTCCTAAAAAAATCAGATACATTCCCTTGTTTATGTCCATCATGTTTTCCTAAGCTAAACAAATTGAGTATCCTGCCTGACAGAGTTGAAAGCATAGAATCACTCATTCACTGAATAGAAGAACACTTAGCAACATGTTTTGAAACAACTATACAACAAGCCTAATCTCTCTTGGAAAAAAAAATACAACACAGATAAGTGATTACCTATCAGCTCAAAATCAAATCCCAACTCAAAAACCACTACCATAAAATAACCACCAAACCACAGCCACAAACAATTACTATCCCATTAATAATTCCACAAATGATATCCCCTTACTCATCAGAGACATCATGGAATGTGATCAGAAATGCCATCTTATTTGGTCTTGAAGACACCAACGAATCAGACGACATCACCAAAGTTCTCAATATCATAAGCAACTCAAATACAACAAACATCTCTCCTGAAGATATCATTGAAATAACCAGATGGCCCTGAGTTCAAATACAATGATGGCTCTGTGGCCCCAAGATTTTGTAGAGTTGTTTGCAAAAATGAGTCCAGCAAACATATATTCATTCATACAATAAACGCCATTGCAAAAACCAATCCTACCCATAACAAACTTCGCTGAAGACCAGACTTATCCATATTACAAAGAATCCACTCCCGTAAACTCCGCACAGAACTCAAAAACGTCTAGACAATGGAGAAAAGGACCTCTACATTGACTACTGTGCTGATTGTATCAAAAGAAAGCCACACAACATGCCACTCCGCATCCAACCCTACCCCATCCAATCCACCATCACTCAAAACTAGGCACACATGTCCCTAACTACCTCTATTCCAACTACAACTGGCCTTAAATGCAAGGTACTCAATGCAAGAAGCCTTGTAAATAAAATACCTGAATTTCTCCTCTTACTAAATATGGCTAAATTCGACATCATATTTGTCTGTGAAACATGGCTCAACGAATCTCTCCCTAACTCCATTACCACAGTAAGAGACTATCATGTATACTGATAATCTGTAGAGGAGGTGGTGTTGCTATTTTCTATAAAAAGTCCCTACATCTAAAAAAATCCAAGTTACCCAAGAGCTTGCTCTTTCTGAGACCATTGTCTGTGAACTGTCCTTAAATATCACATTTTGATTCTTATTATGTTACAGAGCCACTGATTATGACATCAAACATGTAAACAAGTTAAATTTACTACTAACATGGGCAACATCCTGGCCACATGCTTTTATCTTTCTTGGTGACCTCAATCTACCTCATATTAACTGGACCCTAAATGAATGAACCGATACATGCTACCTTCTACAATGCTGTAACAAATCTGGTAACAACAACTAGTAACCAACAATATGCTATAACAACTAGTAACCAACAATATTAGATTTAACAACTGCCTCAATCTCATCTTCTGCAATAGTTTGAATTCAATTTATGGAATACAAATTAAAGAACCCTTTTCCAACAGTGACCACAACATGATTGACTTTCTCAACATACATCCACACAAAAATCATCATAACAATGGGATCCCCAATTATAACTTCAAAAAAGGCAACTATGATCTTATAGACAACCATCTCTCATCTCTTGATTGGCAACTTCTATTCACTGGATGCAATACTGTTGAAGACCATTACAACATATTTTTACTTGAAGTCAAAAGAGTCAAACTATATGTACAAATACCAACTCCCAAAACCAGAAAAAAACAAATTACCCATAAAAAAAAGGAAGCTTCAATCCAAAAATAAATCACTTTGGCAGAAAAATAAATCTGGTCACGTTGCCAACTTCAAAAGCTGATACAAAAATTTATGCCACCAGATAAAGACTGAATGCACCCATTATCACATTAAACAAGAGGAAAACCTTCTAAGCACCAATTCCACCCGTGCTTTTTACAATTTTGTAAACAACAAACTAAAAGACTCAAGGTCCATCCCACCCCTGAAAGGACCTAATAGTAAAGACTGCAATGACGACACTATTAAAGCCAACCTCTTTAACACATTCTTTGGCTCAGTATTTGTAAACAGCAATGGATCATGCCCAGTATTTCCTTGTCGAACCACAGACAACTACAATGATCTAATACATATCGATTTTACAGAAGACAATGTAAAATGTAAGACAATGTAAAATTGCAATCTAAAACCATCTCTATCTATTGGACCGAAAGGAATATGTGCCTACTTCTTAAAAAAGCTATCCACTGCCATAGCAGAACCTCTTAGCATAATCTTTGAAAAATCTTTCAGGACCAGCTCCTTGCCTAACCTATAGTCACAAGCCACGGTCATCCCCATCTTCAAAAAGGGAGACCCCAGCCTAGTTGAAAATTACAGACCAATGTCTTTATGTTGCGCCACCTGTAAAGTCATGGAATCAATTATTAACCAATCCATTATCTTCCACTTAGAGACAAATAACCTACTCTCTAATAAACAATTTGGTTTCAGAAAAAAAACTATCCTGTAATCTGCAACTCTTACACTGCAAAAACATATGGACTACACAACTCGACCAGGGCAAAGCAATAGACGCAATCTACATAGACTTCTGTAAAGCCTTTGATTCAGTGGTACATGACAAATTACTCCTAAAACTAAAATCTTATGGTATCTCTGGACACCTGCATAACTGGATAGAAGCGTTCCTGTCAAACAGACAACAAATGGTCAAAATTGGGAGCATCCTATCAATTTCTTTATCTGTCAACAGTGGTGTTCCCCAAGGGGACAACTCTCTTCATACTCTACATAAATGACCTCTGTGATCATATTAAGAGCAACTGCGTTCTCTTTGCTGATGATGTAAAGCTATTCAACACCACAGACAATACTGCTACCCTTCAAAAAGACCTTGACTATGTATCAGAATGGTCAAACAAATGGCAACTTCAAATCTCAACAAATAAATGCTCTGTCCTACATATTGGCAAAAAAATAAATAAATCAGAAAATAAGATACAGGCTGAATAGTCAAGACCTTGTTGATGATCCAAACTGTGTCAAGGAGCTTGGAGTACTCATCTCTAATGACCTAAGTGCTAGAGCCCACTGTAACTACATAAACCAACAAGGCGTTAAGAGTTGTTAACCTAATCTTATGTAGCTTTTTCTCTGGTAAGATTACACTAATAACTAGAGCATACAAAACATTTGCTAGACCAATACTTGAATATAGCTGTTGAGGTAATTCCCAGTTAGGAGAATGAGCACATACAGGGAGACGTATTTGAGAGAAGTGTTTGAATAATACACACACAGTACACAGATACACTGTACAGCAAATGTAGGTTTTTACTTCCAGAAAGATTTAAGCAAAGTCCAAAATAAGCAATCCAAAAGTCATTCACAGGTAAAATCAGTCAGTTTTCATCCAGGGATAATCCAAATATCAAATTCCAGTGTCAGAAACAGTTCAGCATCAGACTTACATTAAATCCAGTATATCAGTCAATTAGAAGAAATGGAGGAACGACAATATTTTCCAACAGAAGGAAACAGAGATACTCACTCAGACACACTCTCTTCTGAGACTAAGACTAAACAACCCAGGTTTCTGGCTCCATCTTATGGCTGTTTGAGAAACCACGCCCAATTACATGCTCTTGCATTCCCTTAAAGATATAGTACTAAAATGTTTATCCTGGTTTATATATTTCTAACCCAAATACCAGTTAGGTGACTTATATTCCTAACAATAGCTCATCAGTCTGGAACCCACATTACGTATCTGATATTAACACAGTTGAGAAAGTCCAGAAATATTTCACAAGAAGAGTTCTCCACTCCTCTACTCGTTGCAGAATACCTTATGCCACCAGATTCGAAATTCTAGATCTAGAAAACCTAGAACTATGCCGCCTTCGGTCCGATCTAAGTATAGTATATAAAATCATACATTGCAATGTCCTACCTGTCAATGAATACTTCAGCTTCAACCATAACAACACAAGAGCAAACAATAGATACAAACTCAAGGTTAATCACAACAAACCTGATTGCAGGAAATATGACTTCAGCAACAGTGGTCAATGTCTGGAATACTCTGCCTGACTCTGTGGTTTCTTCCCCAAACCCCAAAAACTTTAACCTTAGATTGTCTACTATTGACCTCACCCCTTTCCTAAGAGATGTGTAGGGGGCGTGCATAAGTGCACCAATGTGCCTACTGTCCCTGTCCTATTGTTTCTTTTTTCATTTTTTCATTTTTCTTGTATGTATCCATGTATTCATAACTATGTTTTTACTTGTATCTATTATTTTGTAAGCAATTGACAAAAATAAATAAATAAATAAAATAAAATAAAATAAATACATTGGGGGCCATTATCGGAAACTAACAGGTCCAGCAACCCAAGGGTTGTGAACATGCATTCTAGAGCCCTAATTACTGCTTTTGAAGTGGAAGTTGGCATTAGTGCCAACTCAAGCCATTTGGAGAATGAATCTACCACAACCTGGAAGGTCTGCCCCTAGAAGGGGCTGCTAGGTCTATATAGACCTTGGACCAAGGTGCTTTTGAATTTTCCCATTCCTCTGGGGTGGTGGCAGAAGGGGCTGGCCTAGTCACCTGGCAAGGCTGACAGGCGCCAATCCACCAGGAGATTTGGGCATCTATGTCAGGCCACCACACATAGCTCTGCACCAGCGCCTTCATTTTAACTATTCCAGGGTGTCACTCATGTAAAACCTTCAGAACTTGGGACTGTAACTTTGGGGAACAACTACTTTGCTACCCCAGCCCTGGAAGCTAGATAGCTCTTGCTGGTGAGTCTGGAGTGGAATGAATTCTATATTAACTGGATCCTTGGCTGACCCCCTTCCTACCCAGTTGAGGACTTGTGCCATTACCTTATCCTTAGCTGAGTGGCACACAATATTGATATTTCTTCCTGAACAGCAGACTCTGGCCAAGTGACCCTTCCTCTGGCATTTCAGGTAGATGGCATTTTGGAATCTGCAGGTTGCCCTTGGGTGGTTCCCACCACAGCTCATACAAATCGCCTGAGGTTGTGGAGGTTTATTTTCACCAGACAGCTTTTCTTCTGCAAGGGTCTCAGTTGCCTGAGGTGATTTACCTCGTCTTCATCCAATGGCTCTTCTGGGAAGATGTCATCGTAGTGAATAGCCGTATTGTCTCTGCTAGCACGGCTTCCACTGGACTCTTGGATTTCTGCAGCTGAGAGCGTTGACAGCTCGGCAGCTTATGCTTCTTCAATGGCCGTTTTGAGCATAAGGTCAGCTTTGGTTAGGAGGTGCCTCTGAAAATTGAGGTCTCTAACGCCACAGACCAGCTGGTCTAATAGCATGTCATCCAGATCTCAAAAATTGCAATGAAGTGTGGCTGTCCTTAGCATGGACATATGCTAATTGTAATTGCTTCCCCCTCAGATTGGTTCCATCTTCGGAAGGCATGCCATCGCACTATTCAGGATGGTTTTGGCATGAAATGGTTGCCTAGGATTTCTTGAAGGTCCCATGTCACAGACATGACCCTCTGTGGAGCTAGTAGGGTGGTGGCAGTGTCAAAAACAGCAGCCCCACTAAAACTCAGAAAATACGCCTTTTTCCGATGGCTGGAGATCTTCACTAGATTGGCAGCATGGAGGAAACAGTCAAAATGGTTAATATAGGAATTCCAGGTTTCAGTTGTTAGGTGGAAAGAGGAGAAAGATGGAGTGGTAGTCATCTTCTTTGATTCTGTTCCTTGGTGAAGGAATTTTGGTGACTTCTGTAGTGATTCGATTCAGCTCTTTTGAATAGTGACTTTCAGCTCATGTGACTTGCCTCTCAGACGCCTCAATTTGCTATCTCATCCTTGTCACCAGTATTAAGTCGGCGAATTGAGAAATGGAGGTGACAAAAGTAACACTTCAGCTAACACATTTATTAAAATAACAAATGGTTACCTGTGGCTGCCACTGGCTAACCGGGCGGCTGGCTGACAGGCAATAGCAGATGCTGCTTCACAACTTATTTTATACTCAACTGTCAAGCAGTTCAGCCAATGGGAGCTGTCAAGCAGTTCAGCCAATGGGAACTCGGACCAGAGGAAAAACTGCAGCTAGAGTGCAACATTTACAATGTAATTTCATATTTGATTGTTAAGTGAAACATGCAGTAGTTAAGTTTAACATCATGTGACCATGACTTGCAGTTTTACTTCTGTGTTCTCCATTAATTTTGCTAGTTGCCAGCTGATTGTTGGAAGGGAATGATTCACTATCATTATTGTTCTGTTCTTCCTATCCAGCATTTTAATTTCTGCTTGATTCTGTGATCTAATGACTGGGATTGCCCAAGTGTTTACTGCCTTTGGTGGCATTTCCTCTACAGACATTTAGATCTTCTTCATTCTCTTGATGTATTCACTTTTAATCCTTTTCTTGACTTCAGTGTGCTTGGTGTTGTCAGCATGAAGGATGTATTTATTGTGATGATCTTCATCCAGACTAAATGTTTAGTGAAAAGTATCTTGATTCCTTCATTTTTCACTCTTTTTCTCCATTTGATAATGAGAGTGGTGTATTTCTCCAGTTCAAACTCCATTGCAATGTCTTGGCTGTATATATAAACAGTTATTCTATTTCAGATACTGTTTTTCCATAAACTTCAGGTCATCCATATAAAGGATGTGTGATAGGCAGATGTTTTGATGTTTGATAGCCATGGCCTGCATTATTCAGTATTTTTGACAGGGGAATCAGTGCAATGACAAACAGTAGAGGTGATAGTGAGTCTCCTTTAAGGATTCCTCTGTTGATGTTAATCTCTTCATTCTATCATCTATGATCAGCAACTGCATATTCCATTTTGCCATTGATCTTTGCACAAATCTTCTGATATTTCTACTGACTCCAGTTATTTTCTAGGCACTTGATTATCCAATCATGTGGCAAGGAATCAAATCTATACTACATTCAATCTATAATCAATCTATATTACATTCAAGCTAGTCTTCTTTCTCTTGCAGTTTTTCAGAATCATGTTGTCAATTAGGAGTTGATATTTTGTTCCTCTGCTATTTGGGCAGTTTCCTTACTGCTGAGGGGAAATTGCTTATTTTCAGGTAATAATTTGAAAGTTCTCTGTAAGCAGGTAATTGGCCTGTAATTGCCTAGTGCTGCCACTTTTGCTGGAACTTTCACAATCAGGTAGATTTTGCCTGAAGTTAGCCACTCTTCAATTCCACCCACTTGCAGTATATTGTTAACTACTTGGCAACAAGTGGGTGTAGATTATTCAAATGTTTCAATCAAAATCCATGCAATTCATCTTTACTTAATGCTGACCAATTCTTAATTTTCCTTGCCCTTTTCTCCTGTTCTGCCCATTTCTGCTGTTATTACAAGTTTTTCATTTTGCTTTTTTATTCTTATTTATCTCCTTTAACCAAGTTGAACTGTCATTGTGTTTCTTTGGATTTTACCATAACTGCGCCCAAATCTGTATTGTTTCTTCTGACTGATGCACTGCGGTCTCTTCACTGATGAATTGGTAGAAATGTTTCTGATTAGATTGAAATTTGAAATTCTGCCTATAATTTGCAATTTGAACTTCATATTTAATCTATTATTCCCAGTGCTTCCTTTGTCCAGTGCTTCCAGTATTTCCAATACTTGTTTCTAAGTATTATTTCTTGATTAGATCTTATTTATCCTTTTTGTTCTTAAATTTCTTTTATTTTATCTGTTCAGCTTTCTTGCATCTGTTCCAAGCTTGCTGATCCTATTTTCCACTCTAATCTTCCATTTTGGTGATGCAACTGTTTGGCTTTTTTGTTCTTTGTTGATTTTACATCCTAAGTTTCAGTTATATACAGCTGTGCTATACAGTACATTATATGTTTTGTTTCTTGCGATGGTTATTATATTTGTTATTGCAGCATTAGCATCTTTTAATGCTAGTGCTAGCTGTTTCTTTGGAACAAGCGTCAATGCAGGCAATCTTATTTAGATGTTACTGTGCTGTTCTAGATGCTGAGTTATTCAGAATAACAGAATAACAAAGTTAGAAGGGACCCTGGAGGTCATCTAATCATCTTTGTTGCTCTTCTCTTTTCAAAGTTCTTTGTTTTGAAACAAATAAGATAATCATTTGTTTCAAGTCTTTGTTCTTTCTGAGACAGAGTAGAGGGTTCCTGGTTTCCAAATAAAAACAATTCTGTCTCTACCTAATTCTCCCTTGTTTTCCTTTACAGTCTGAATTAATCCTGGCAAGGATTTTATTTCTTTGCCTGTGTAGACATTTGCAGTTGTTTCAATTCTGCTTCTTGAACATTTTATTTTGCATTATAAATCAATGTTGATCTGCTGGCCTCTGTTCTGTTATTTATGATTCTAGATGTACAGTAATTCTTTCCAGAACTGGTGTATTAATTTCAAATATTATTTTCTCATTGGACTTGATCTGTAATAATAGACCATTATTTCTTTGTTTTCAATGACTATATATTTGCGAAGGGTAAACACTTTTAGTAGTTCTGCTGCTGCTGACTCTGTTTGCTCAGCGAACAGTCCTGAGTCCTGTAACCCATTTTACACCAGATGTTTCGGAATCCTAGCATCTAGTGTGATCCTTGTTAACTCTGATGATGACTGATTTCTGTAATTTACATCTTACCATATTTGTTATGGGAGATATACTCTTTGTCTGACCCCTCTGATGAGGCCTGTCCAGTCTATTGTTGTTGTTATTTTTAATTATTATTAGCGTATGGTGTTGTTATATTAGCCTGGAGCCCACAATGCTATTACAGAGTAGTAGTTTGGCTGCCAATTTACCAGCTTTGTTAAACAACACATTCACACATTTCTCAAGGTACACCAAAGACAGGTGAGCTGGCTTCACATCAAAATGAAAGATGAGCGTCTTCCTCCAGGGTCATTCGAAGTCCCTTCTTTCCCCAAGCCTCCTTACAAATCAACTCTGCAACCAGGAAGGTTAAGAACTGACAGGAATATGACTGCTTGCACAGAACACCAACTCGTCTTCCCATGAAAGTGGTACCTATTTACCTTCTTGCATAGAATATGCCTTTGAACTGTTAGGTGGATAGAACTAAAGCAAATAATGGGAACTCACCCTACCATACAATGATAGGACTCAAACCGCTGAAGCAGAGACCATCTCCAGTGTCATGAAGCCATTGAGCCATCATCCCTCTTAAATTGGTAGGAAGAGTATGATAAGATCAAGCACCATCTTGATGTGATCTATAGGTTGTAAGCTGCCATCTTCGAAAACTCAGATATCAGATTTGTAATATTTTTGAAGTGGTGAATTTCAAAAGTATCTGTTTTAATACAGCTTCAAAATTTTTGGTACATATTCATATGGATGTACACATATAGGCATGTCACTAATCACATTCATATTGGTTTAATTGTTTATTCCCATTCCAGTTAAGAAAAATAATCTCATATATGAGTAGATATTAATCAACACAGAACAAATTTATATGCAGACATGTAGTCTCAAATCCCAAGGCCATTGTTTGCTTTAGAGGTGACATAAATTGAGTAGCAAAGGATTCAGTTTCTGAATTAGCATTGTGGTAGAGCAAGACAAGGAAATTTTAATAAATTTGGGAGGAAACTGATTTTATAAAATTATTTGATAGTCCTTTTGTACGTTTAAATTTTTCTTCAATTGGTTCTCTCGTTGTCTTATTTTCTTCATTTTTTCTTCTTCTTTGTTTTGACGTCTTAGTGCATTTTTTCTTCCAAAGTATGAACCAAAATTATTGCAGCTATATTAAAATAGATACTTTTGAAGTTATCAGTAAAGTCATTATGCCTCATTTCTTAATTCTCATCATAGTTTGATTCTCTATCCAAATATCTTCTAAGATTATTTATTTCAAATAATTTTTTAGTAAGGATGTAGGATTAGACTGTGATTACTAAAGTCATATTCTTTTTAATTTTCCAGAGATAAAGTCCATTTAATATATTGACAAACCATAACATTAGCCTTTTTCTGATAGTGTTATAAGAAAATATCAGTTCCTTTTGGATTTTTTGCCATTCAAAAGCTGGCACTTCTGTTTCATATATCAGTGAAATATACATACAAAACTATATCTAGATTGGTTTACTTTTTTGAAATAAATGTTAACTTATTGTAATTGCTTCTCTGAATGATTTTTATGTCAGCATCTATTACTATCTTTCTACTATTATCTTTATGACATACATCCTAATTTAAATGTACTGCACACAGGAACAAGAATATCTAAAATGTCATATAGTTTATATATCTACATAATATATCTATATAATTGATTTGAGTATACATTACAAGACAACAAGGCTAGAATTGGAAGGGACTTATTATGATGGACCCAAAGCAATATGGATTTACTTGGGGCAAATTGTATCAAAGTAATCTGATTGACTTTGTTGTGTTCGCCAGCAGACGGTGTGGATGGCAGAGGTATTGGACATTGAGGATGAAAGGGAACCAGTCAGGGAGTCTGGCGAGGTTTGGATGAGGGTCATTCATCTGATGTAGGGATGGGGCCAGGACTATCTGAGAGTGGGGTGCTGCCTTTGGAGCCTTTGGAGTTTGGCAGCAGTGAGGCAGAGGACCCCGGGGAGCCTGTTCCCAGTGTGTGTGTGTGTGTACAAGGCTGCTAGAAGGAGAGAGCAGCTGAAGCGGCAGGGAGACTCAGGAATAAGGCTGGGAGGTGATTGCCCCCCATAAAGGATAAAAGCCAGTCCTCGGTGATGTGCTCTTTGCAGGAAGCAAAGAAATTCATTAGATTCTGATTCCTCATTGAAGCCCTGCAGACTCTGGTTTGTCTTTGCTGGAACTTCTGTCAGTTTATCTGCTAATTAAGGGGACGTCTGTTTCTTGGCAGCCTTTTACAACCCTAAAAGGCGTGCTCTTATCTCAGACAATTGTGTTTAATGAGTTTTGGCTAGGAATGCAAATAATTCCCAGCATTGCATTGAAAAAGGTTTGCTTTTATACACAGCATGTTTTCTTAATTTGAATGAAGCCTGGGTCAGAACAGACTTTTTCAACTATGTCAGAAATGTTTTCAATGAAGGTGGTGCTGTGGATATAGCATATCTGGATTTTGGCAAAACTTTTTGTTCAGTTATACATGATGAACTCGTAAAAACATTGTACAAGCTAGAGCTTAACCATTGGGTGGTTCAGTAGTTAAGAAGTTGGCTCAAATCACAGTGGGACACTGTTTTAATGGGACACTGTTGGAACAAACACCAGCCAGAAGGCTCTGTTAGTGATATATAACCGAAGGATTGCTAGATAAGGTTTGTCTTTTTGCTGATGACACAAAGGTGTGCAATAGAGTTGATAAAGTCCTCTAGGATCACAGCAGTTTTCACATGCCACTAGGGCCCTCCCAGCCCAAAGCAGATTTCTGTATACTCCTGGCCACCTGCATAAGTGAAATGTTTATTTTGTTTAATGAATGCTTCACTTGACAACTGAGATTCCAGGCTCAAATTGCATTTACTTCTACAAAGTACCAAATAGTTTGTGAGACAGTAAGTTGTTATCTTTGCAGGTCAGGCAGCCAGGCTAAGGGGAGAAAGGATAGTAGAATTTACCTGTCATGAAAAGTTAAGTAATTCCTATATGTCTAGCTAGATCTTTTGAGTTCCCTATTCTGTTTAATTTTAAAGTATTGTGTACATTTTAAAGTATTATGTCATAAATGTTAAAAGACTGTAATCTTAACTCCACTTATATTTCATATTTAAATTTTAATGTAGTTATGTATAATGCAATCCTTGCATTAACAGAGGGATACAATCAAGATCAAGTGAGGTACTAATACCACTCCATAAAGCCTTAGTAAGACCACACCTAGAATACTGCATGCAGTTTTGGTAACCACACTATAAAAAAATGCTGAGAGTCTGGAAAGAGTGCAGAGAAGAGCAATCAAGATGACTAGGGGGCTGAAGGCTAAAACATATGATGAACAGTTGCAGGAACTGGGCATGGCTAGTCTAGTGAAGAGAAGGACCAGGGGAGACATTATAGCAGTGTTCCAATATTTGAAGGGCTGCCACAGAGCAGAAGGGGATCAAGCAATTTTCCCAAGGCACCCGAAGGCCAAACAAGGAATAATGGGTGGAGACTGAACAAGGAGAGATTCAATCTGGAAATAAGGAGAAATTTTCTGACAGTGAGAGCAATCAACCAATGGAGCAGTTTGCCTTGAGAAGTTGTGGGAACTTCATCACTAGAAGCTTTCAAGAAGAGACTGGACTGCCATCTGTCAGAAATGGTGTACGATTGGTGAACGATGCTTGATATGTTAGAATACTATGAAACACACAATGACAAACAAGTGGCACTGCTTTTTCTTGATGCACAAAAGGCATTTGATAACGTTAATTGGGAACTCATGTTATAACTATTGAGTTACATGGATTTTGGGAATAGATTTATAAACATAGTTAGAGCAATATATACAAAACAAAAGGCCAGAATAATAATAAATGGTGAGGCAACACAAAATGTAACAATACAAAAAGGTACAAGACAAGGCTGCCCATTATCCCCATTCTTGTTTATTAGAAGTATTGTCAAGAAACATTTGTAAAGAAGATCAGATTAAAGGTTTGGAAATCAGACAAGAACAATATAAGCTTCAAGCCTTCGTGGATGATCTAGTGTTTATATTAGAGGAAACCTTAAAATCAGGGGTGAAACTTATGGAGGAACTGACAGAATATGGTAAAGTAGTGGGCCTGAAAAACTAAATATAGATAAGAACTAATATGTTGGTAAAGAATATGACAATTAAACTAAAAGAGGAACTAACAAAAGACATGGGCATTCAAATTGTGAGAAAAGTGAAATACTTAGGTATATTCTTAACAGCTAGGTGCATAACTGTCAGAGAAGCTAATTATAGTAAATTAATAATTCAAATTAAGAAGGATCTAGAAAGATGGAAGAATTTACAACTTTCTCTAATGGGCAGGATAGCTGTTATAAAAATGAATATATTACCAAAATATTTTTTTATTTCAAAATATTCCTATTAAACTAGAGAAAGGCTTTTTCAAGAATCTAAACCAACTAATGGCAAAATTTATATGGCAGGGTAAGAGACCAAGAATTAAACTGAAAGTGATGCAAGACACTAAAGAAAAAAGAGGATTTGACTTGCCTGAATGGGAGTTATATTATTATGCAGCAACTCTAACAGGGATAAAAGAATGGATTATGTTGAGGAATAAAAGATTGTTAAAATTAGAAGGTCATGATATTCAAATAGGCTGCCATGCCTTCTTATGGTACAGAAAAGATGTAGTAGATAATTATTTTCAGAGACACTATTTAAGACAGGCACTGTTAACAGTGGAACAAAATCAAATATCAAAATTACATGAAAATACTTATTTGGCATTCCACACTAGAAGCATCCAAACTTGATAAATATGGAGAAAATAGTAACTTATAAAGATATACTGAATGAACAAGGAGTACTGAAAACTAGATTAGAACTAGTAGCACAAGGGGTAAATATAGAATAGTGGTCTTATTTATAAATACAATCAAGATACACACAAGACAAAAATATGAGGTATTAATAAAGAATTAACAATTCTGGATAAGCTATTATTAGAGACAGATGATAAATTAATTCAAATATTGTATAGATATTTATTAGAATATAAACTTGAGGAAGAACATGTTAAAGAAACAATGATGGCATGGGCAAAAAAATTCGGTTATAATATTGAATTGGCTAAATGGCAAAAACTTTGGATCACAAATAAGAAAATAACATTGGCTATGGCTTATAAAGAAAATCTTTATGTTTTACAGGTGGCATTTTCTGCCAGCAAGGCTTTCTAAAATGTTTAAAAATATATCTCCAAATTGTTGGAAGTGTAAAGATGTATCAGGGACATTTTTTCACATGTGGTAGACTTGTAATGCTGCAAAAAAATATTGGAGACTGATTCAAACATGGATAGAGTGTATTCCATTTAAACTGGAATTTTTTCTTCTTGGAATAGTATCAGAAAAATTTAAGAAGGAAATAATGTATCTAATAGTACATGTATTGTCGGTGACTATAATATTATATGCACAATTTTGGAAAAATGAAATCATACCTCCAGAAACAGAAGTAATGAGAAAAATTATGACGTGCAGAATCAGATAGATTAACTTTAGAAATAAAAGACAAAAAAGAGTCTAAATATTATAAAATATGGAATAAATATTATCAATGGTTATATAGTAGAAGACAAGGTCAAAATATTAGTAGTTATGATAAGAATAATTAGTAATTAATATATTAAATAACGAGATTATAAATGATGAAGTAATATGTATAAATGTATAACAAGGATAAGTTAGGTGTATTCTCATAATTAAAAATAAAAATAAATTTAAAAAAAAGAAATGGTGTAGGGTTTCCTGCTTGTAATTACTTGGTAATTACTTATCCTGGTCCATTGTGGAATTTCCTTCATTGTAATTTGTTCTTTTTTTAATTTCATCTCTATCTGCTCATCAAGTTTGGACTGTATTGCTTACTTTTGAAGACTATTTTTGAATAAGTTTTATCTTCAACTGAGAACTATTAAACAGTGGGGCCAAGTTGTAGGCATTAAAGGACATTTATTTACATTTTGGATTTTGTTACATTTGTGTTACACTCGGGTCATCACACTTTGATTGAAAAACATGCACAAAAGTGAATGTAGATTTAATTTAATTTTCTTTTTTTAAAAACAAACTTTATTGATTACAAAATCAAAATATCAAACACAACACACAGAAAAAGAAAGAAAAGAATTAGAAAAAAAGAAAATGATTTAAAAACTAACAATTCTACAGTAGAATTGATTTAATTTAACTTTCAAAGTCCCTAATTTATCCATTCTATTGAATCCAACTTTTATTCAATTGCTTTTGAGAATCACAGCACTGATTGTGGCATTAAAGCTTTTATCAATATTTTGTTTCCCAGAAAGATCAAAGTGATATTTCAAAATTATTAATGTTTCTAAACAATGTGTCCAAAGCAGAGGAGGTGGTATTTAGGATTCAAAAGATTCAAACCATGATTTATCAGTTTTTTTTAAAAAAATAGGACCAACCAATTTTTTTATAGATATTTGAAGCTATCGATGGGATTTTTTTTGTTTTGTTTTTTCCATTTTTAAAGTCAGATCTTTCTGTGAAGTCAAAAATCAATTTCTTTTAAAATGTCTTTTTTGTCCATATCCTAGTTTATCATCATCTCCTATTCCCTCATTGAATTATAACAACTGTACTAATCTGCTGATGAACAGGTAGATTGCTTTCTTATTTCATTTCTTTACCTTGCCAGTGGGGGGAAATGGTTAGTTGTTATTTTATTTTTCCATTTCCTCACCACTTTTGACTTCTGCTTCCTCTTTTTTTGCCAGCAAATTTTTTACCCTGCTGAATTACAGCTTTTTGCTTATCTCCCAACCCCATTTAATGTCTAGAAAGAAGCAAAATGCCGATGTTGTTTGTTTTGGCAGAATGCCTCCTATTTTCTCTGGTGAGCAGGTTTGTGACAATTTACTCTCACTTAGTTCAAGAGGGATTACAACTTAATACTAGGTGGACATGTTTTGTGGACAAACAAGTTCATTATCATGTATCCCTTTGAAAAGCAATTGTTCAGGGTTAAATTGGAACTAAGCCTGTCATAGATCCTCTTTCTTGCTTTAATCACTTTTTCTATAATTTTTTCTTGTTTATTCTCCAACATACTGGATGGTGTTTAATTTTAATTAGGTGACTCACTCTTGTGTTTTGCAAAATCTAGGCATCACATTATGTAGTATTCTCAAAAGAACAGCAAGAATCATGGCTAAAGAAGTGTCCAAGGTCAAGAATGCTGAGAGGTTGCACTATACTATCTCCCCACTCATTCTCTATATATTACAGGGGTTTCTCAACTCCTGTAATACATAGCATTTGTGCAATTTACTGTGCACTCTGCTATCATATTGGAGGGCAGTGAATTATGCAGAATAAGATATTATTTATACCTGAACATGGGGTGCGTAGAATAGGAGAAACTGGGTAAGGAGTGGGATCATACTATACAGTATACTGTTGTAGCAGCCATTTCTATTTATAAGTATCCACAGATCATTTGAAAAAGGAACTGAGATATTTTAATACATTTTACACCCAGCTAAAGTGAATAAACACAGATGAAAAAAGCCCTCTAACTTTTATGTATCAGTTTGTATACTAAATGGGTACATTTCAAACGACAACAATAGTAATGTTAAATAGACTTATTGCACGCTACATGCTCAAAGAGTGCTATATTTTCCTTTATGTGTCTCAGAAATATATCCTACTGGTACAGTGGGATTTATTCAGAGCAAAAGTATTCAGAATTTCAGCTACTTTACAAACTACAACTAATAAAGTAAGTGAAGAAAGGTTTATTAATTGCCTAAATTTTTATTTTTACTTTATTTTATACATGAAAATATGTATTTGACTTGACTCTCAATATGTATCAGTTTTCAGTCAGTCAATTGTTTGACCATCACAATCAAAGGAATAATATAGTTAGAAGAATTACTTAGAAGAATTTTAGAGCACTCCAAATGACATTCTAATCAAATGTCATTCCTGCAGGAAGGATATCTAATTTATAGGTCATCCCAACCAAGTGAAACCTTTACTATGGAGCAACCTGTTTGCTCCAAGATGCTAAAGGGATAAAGACTTCCCATCAGAATTTAGCTTTTGAAAACATGAAGTTCTTGCAGATGGATCTATTTTCTTAAGTGTCATACTGTACATCATATATTCCCAAAGCATCTGTTCCACAAACAAATTGGCAGAAGCATGACTCCTTGATGACAATGCATTCTGTGTAACAGATGATATATGAAATAGTGTTGTCTTTTTATACACTGTATGTGAAGGGTTTTTTACTACTATAATAAGGACAAATCTGTTGGGGAGTTAGTACAATTTTTTGTGCCACATTATCATTTTCTTTTCAAATTATTCCCATTAAGGATATTATTAATTGCTCATATATTAACCTTTCACTTAGTGGAATTAAGAAATAGAAGTTTCATATGACACAGATAACATATCCTCCACAAACAAACAGTGCCTTGGAATTCTGTTGTGTCCAAACTTAGTTCATGTTTTGTTTTCAAATGTACCATACCTGTGAAACTTATTAAAGGGCACAAAGGAGCAGAAGCACTTCACATCTTTTTAAATTTCAAAATGACTTATGCAAGAGTCATTTGCCTCACTAATTAGCACCATTTATTTATTCTTTTTTATTCGCTAGTTTGATGTAAAACACACAATTTGTAATTTCCCAGAAAGTAAGTTAAATATAGCTCATAAACTCAGGGAAATGGACCAATGGCATGAGAAATGTTCTGTTTGTGGGTTGCTAGACCTAGACTACTGTAACATTAATTCCAGAGAAGTTTGATCACTAAATGGCATGTCTTCGTGAATGCTATTGCAGTTATTGTAGAGTTTAGCTATATCAGATAATATACCAGAGATAGGCTCCACGTCATCTGTACTTCAAAGTTTTTAACTGGTATATTAATTAATGAAATGAAATCAGTGAAAATTCTAATTAGTACAGTACAATGTGTTAAAGGTTATTTTGGTTCTGTATTGTTTTAGACTGAATGAAAAATATTGTATGGATTTGTTTTAACTTAGTTTCTTTAGCATAGGACTTCTTTCTAAAAACAAGTGATGTTTTAATTCCCTAAATTATTATGCACTATAACGCTTCAAAAGGACACCAGCACTTTTTTAGTAATTTTATTAAAGATTACAATCTACAACAATAAAATATAATATAAAAGAAATAAATTAAAAGAATAACAAGAAAAGAAAATTAGAAGGCACATCTTCACTTTTAAAGTAGAACCTCAATTAACAAACCATATAATAGGTTAAAAAGGCCAGTGAATAATTTATGTGTTATTTTTAATTGACTGACATTGTATGAGTGATTTAATTGGCTGATGGTTTGTACAAGCGAGCAACTTAATGTTTCCAACAGTCTTTTAAATGTAATTCAGTTTATTCATAATGTCAATAGAATTTATATGTAGTAAGTTCGCCATAGCTACTCTATTTGCTTGCACCGTAAATACAAAATATTTCCAAAGGACTTAGATATGACACTTCCTTCCACTCTGTTGATTAATGTGCTTTTCACATATATGAGTAACCTTATTTCTTTTCAAGCTCACTCAAAATCAAAAGTAATAGCTGTATTGATTTAGCCCCAATTTACATGATGCAGAATAGAAGCAGTGCTAATAAATGTTCCCATATTTCACTGTTATAGCAAATTGACGTATTTTAGGAGGTGTATACCAACTGCTGTGTTAAACTGAAGTTGAAATTTACATTAGTACAGTGGGCAGATATAACAATCCAGTGATAATTACAGCTGAAGATACTACTTATTTTATTTTCTTCCCCCAGTAATAAAATTACATATGACTGTTCTGAATAAGTAACCTGAATGAATAGCAAGTTTGAAAATATTATGCTGAAATCATGGGGGAGGAGATAAACTATCAGCATAACACCTTCCAGTGGCATGAAAATCACTGATACTATGTACTAGTAGTACAGGAAATCACTATGAGACCATATGCTATCTAGAACTGCTACTTAAAAATCTTATTTTCCTTTTTCCTTCACCCTTCCTTTCTTTTAGATTGTAAGTTAACTAGTATGTAATTGTGAGATATTATTATTATCCTCAGAGTATTGTGGCTGAAAGGCACTATAGAGATATTTCAAACACTGTCAAATTATTCTTTTAGTTATAATCCTTTATATACCACGATAAAAACTATTATTTCAATGGGGAGAGGGGTTAGGATTTCATGTTTCATCTGAGAATATAAATTGTTTATTGCATCCTCTCTTTACCAAGATTACAAAAAAGATTTACAAAGCACAAAGTTAACATTATGTTGGGATCTTAGTTTCTGCATGGATAATTGGACATCCAGAAAATAGTAAGATTGATAAGCAATCAATAAAAAAGTGGGGAAAAAAGATGATTTGCTATGTGCTTCTCTGAGCAGCATTACCTTTCCCCATAATTGCAGGGTATTTTAATTCTCCTTTCATAGTGACCAGCAGATTTCCTAAAATGTTTTATAACTTAAAAGATCTAGTTGCATTGGGCTGAAAAAATAAGCTATAATGGTAGATAAACAAAGCCATTGGAATTATTGATAATAAAAGGTCTTGCTTTACTCTTCTTTCCTTGAGTGGAGATTTTCCTGAATATTTCCTCCTTTGTGCAGGGATACCTAGGTGTTCCCTGAAGTTGACTGTTTGCTTGCAGACATTACATTATCTGATGACCTAAGATCTTTAGGACGGAACATATAACCCAGTTGGGAATGAAATGTCTGCAAGCAAGCAATGATGCACACAGAGAAGCAAGACCACTACAGTTGAGATACATATATTCTCTTCCATTGGTATTTCTATCTTTATTCTTTCAATTGTTTGCGAATTTGTGACAAAAGTTTGCTCTTCTTTAGCAAATGTTTAATGTCTGTGTGTGCAATTTATCCAAGATTTATTCAATTAAGTTTGAAATCATGCTAACCAAGGAAGAAAATTGACATAGGGATATAATTATTTAACTCTAATTGGAATTTGACAAACATCAGTAACAACTATTTGACATTAAAGCTGTGTCCTTGATTAAATCTGTTATTATGGTTGATCGCATATTAGCTAGATCTTTAGATTGAATTTGGCATTTTTATCTATCTATCAAGTCTTTCCCAACGACCTGGGATAGGCAGCAGTTGCTTGATGATTCTAAAGGTAATGTCATAAATTATAAGCTGTTCCAAAGAAAGCAATCTTTTATAATTGACTAATAATGATTTTTGTCAATGCTGATGGTATTTAAGTGATGCTCCACATGTTTTGGGATTACTATGTATAAAGGGATCTATTGCTATTAGTACTATTTTTGCTTTTGTTTGTTAAAGTTATCCTTTCCTTTTGTAGAAGCCAGATGTATATTTACAAGTCTTTGTATTTGGTGATTTTCTCTTTAAATTCTTTTCTGTTGTCTCCAGATACTACCACATCCACTGTGTAGACTCTTTTTGTCTTTCTTATCAACAATTATTAAGTCTATGGTTTTATGTGACAGCTGCCAGTCTGTTTGAATTCCAAAGTCCCAGAACAATTTAGCTTCTTCGTTTTCTATTACTTGGTCTGCTTTGTGGTTCTGCCAGTTCTTGATTATAAGCAAATGGCATTTCTTGCAGGTATAATATACCAGTGTTGTCTTTGTCTAACTGTTGCTTGTAGTCAGACTGGGTAATTTTAGGTTATTATTGTAATTGTTGTTTGCACAGTCATCCAGGTAGTCAGACTGAGTATGTCCACACAAGGACTTCCTTCATTAGTTCTAGTTTGCTTGATTTTGATCTTAGCATGTTGACTTTCCAACCTGAACTATTTTAGTAATTCTTTCCCCCCTTTTTGAAGGTGTTGCATCCAACACCTTCAATTATAACTGTACATTGTAGTACCATAAACTGATTACTAGTATTTGATATTGCATTGGAATTTTGTGGCATTGTGCTACCTTTTTTTGTAAAGAGCTTTTAATTTAAGCAACCTTATTCTGTAGTTTTTATGCTATCCTATATGTCCAGATACTTTTCATTTCAGATCCTCCTGTTTTTCAGCTCTTTCTGGGGAAAAGATAGAAGAGAGGAGGCCTGGTTTGGAAATGAAAATGCTTCAATCACTTCTTCTATTTCCCCTGGTTTGTCTCTACTGTCTGAATTAATTTTGAAAAACTTTGATTTCTTTGCCCTGTAGATGTTTGCATTTCTTCCAATTATATTTCTGTGAATATTTTATTTTGTCTTATAAACCAATGCTGATTCAATAACCTTCTCCTTTTCAATCTGGATGTCATTCTTTTCAGAACTGGTGCATTTTAAAAAGATATTCTGTTTTCATTAGACTTGATTTCTAATTCCTTCCTTCCTTCTAGCATTTGGTGGCATTGAATTAAAAATAAATTTATTCATAGACAATATGATCTAAGATAGACTCTAGCTTATCTGCCCAACTTCAGTGACATGAAGAGTATCAATAGCTACCAAATAAAGCAAATCTTTTGAATAATGTTTATTTTGAGCTAAACCTACCCAGAAACGTGAATTTTACTTTTTTTAAAGATAATTTTGACTGAAGTTATATGCTGTTTAACTTTTTTAAAACCTAATATTAAATTTGAAAACGTAATTTTAAAAATCTTAAGAAAGGCAGTCATGAGTCTATTGTTCAGGAGACTATAGCAATTTAAGACAGAACATAAAACACATGACATTTATGGTTTGTGCTATGTGACATATTTTATAGTGCCATTACAATTTCAGTTTTTGTAATTATAATACATTCTGTATATTTAAGTTGTCAGATGCAAAACTATGTCCACTTTTATCTTTTTGTGACTATTTTTTCCTTTGGAGGACAAATACTAAATAGCCACCTTAATTTGAAACTCTGGACTATCACAGTAAAAAGGATGCTGGGCAATTCTCAACAAGTTCTTCAAGCAGATTTTTTAAAAAGTAAAGAAAGCTTAAAAGGGTAAGTCTGTGTTTCTGTCTGGTTTGGTAAATATTTATTTATTGATAAAAAGTCCTTACGAAAGATGTTTGATTCAATATAACTTGCTGAGCCAAGGGGATGTCAGACCCCTCAGTTGAAATTCTGAGAAGCTACATATCATTTCTATTCACTGAAAGTTCAGGTATAAACCACATTATCAAAAAAAATTCCTGATAATTAATGTTAGCATTTTACTACCTTGGATAGCTTCCTTTCTCCCCTCACTTTTTAAGCATTTGGGTCCAGCTGTTATTTAATTTCTCTGTAACTCTCTGAGGTATTAAATGAAATTAAATGACAGCAACCACCCACATTGTATTCTTTGAAGCATTGTATTCTTTGAATAATTCTCTGCTGCCCATCACAGATGTGATTTAATGCTCAGCGGAAGACATTTTACTGTGGACCCTTGATGCTAATTGTGCTCAGAAGTACAGTCTTTGTAATCAAAAATGGATACCTTGTTTTTTTCAAAATCAAATCCTTACTCCTTCCTCTCCATGCAACTTATTTTCGTAAAAATGTGTCTTGAAAAATATTAAGAGCATTAGTATATAGATAGCAGCCTAACCATCTATCTATTGTATTCGATACAATAGCATTTGGAGACTCTATTGGTGATTCAAACAAAACAGAACCAAAAAAATATCAGATGATACTGGCAAGACTGTTCTATACTCTTATCAAGAAAAAAAAAAACATGAACTTGACCATATAGTCACTGGCAGTTGAGTCTGATAAGAGAGTTTACCTTTCTTCGTGAAAATGGTACATATAGAGAAAAGATAACTTTGATTATTTTTCCTTCCTTTATGGACACCCCCTTCTCTCCATTTCTAAAGCAACTTTTTAAAAAACATTTTTGGCCATGCAAACTATTTCAAAGGTTGCTAGAAGGCAAAAACTGTGGTGTCATATTTGCATTCATGCAAGGATCTCACTGGATCTAGCTCAAAGGATATTGTGCTGGATGCCCTAAGAAAATAGCACACTAATGGACTGGAAAACCTGCACGTTATTTGGCAACTACCAAGCTACTAGTGGTTAGCAGAAATGGCCTAAAAACATTTGAACAATGTATTCACTTATTTCTGATTCTTAGGCCAAGTTCTTTATCACAAATATTGGGAGAGCACTTGAAGATTTGAAGAATTCCATGTTAGAATATGCTACCCATCTATCTAACTAACATGCTACATTTCTCCTTTGCATATTTATGCCCCAAAAGATTAAAAAATAGAACTTATGATATGCTTTGATTAATATAGTTCTTTGATTCATCCATACAAATAGAAGAAAATTCATGCTTATTTCTCTACTCGCATTTCTTTAACATGTACATTTTAGCAGATGTTTTAGTTGAGAATGTATAAGAAAAAAAAAAAATCTCCATAGTACAGAAAGTAGAAATAATAGTTTCAATAATGCAAGTAAAACATTTCTAAATTATGGCATTTTCAAATATTGGCTTTTATGCTTTAATAGAAATACAAATATTTAATAGAAATATTAAAGCATGAGCTTTTAGACCCAAAATATCTCAAGTAAACTATGCTGTAATAGGAGATAAATTTAAGTCAAAATTTCATCACATAAAAATTTAATGACATCTAACTTCTTTTAAAATGTATTTGCATTTGTTATGTTATTTATTTTTTATTTGCATTTGTTATTTGTTATGTACATGGATGCCAGTAACACCTTCAAATACTGCATATATATTTCATTTTGACTTGCAAAATAAAATGTGCAGAAAAAACATATAGCTGCCTTTCTATCAAATTCACATTCTGTCATCCATACTGTTGAAGAATGGCACCATATACTAATGGATTAACATGTTAGCACGTCTAATCCTTAGATGTTTGATAGAAATATTGCGTTATGTTCTGTTTGCATTTTGTGGTCCTCATTTTCAGTTTTTGTTGGAGGTGAAAACTAAAAGCTTGAAATTGGAATCAAAGTATTACTGAATAAAAGAATTCGGTTCCTCAAGAGTGTCAAGTGCTAAAGATCAATGATGTATGGATCCTGAAAAATAGCTTTCTGTCTTTTACTAAAATTGTAGGTTGGGACTATTTTTTTCTCACATGTATATTCTATACATTTTTCCATATTAGTTTTTTTACTTATATTTACATATTCTTCTCTAAATACATGGCATGAATAACAAATACCTCCATTGTTGTCTGACACATATGGTACCATTTTTGCTGAGCAAGATCTTGACTTTCATGAAATTGGCTGAACAAATGCAATATTGAAACAAAGAAGCCCTTTGAACAAAATGTCTTGTCACGCGTTTTCTGAATGAACAATATTACAGATATTACAGTTGTGGATATTTTTAGAGATCTGTGCACTTAGTTTATTTTTATCAAGTTTTCAATATATACTGTATGTGATGTAAGATGTAGCTAAAAGGCATAAGCATTCTCCAAAGATCAGTCAGATAAATTTTAAGGCTTCAATTCAACTTCACACTGAAGTACCATAGTAATATGTTTCTTTGCAAATGGTTATTTAAAAATGGCATTCATCAAGTTTTGGATATATTGCTTTCCTATTACAAAAATATGTAAATAATTAACATCAGCAACACCTTAGTACTAATACTCAATTGCATATGATGCTATTTGAATTAATAGCTGGGGAAATGATAAATAAATAATTTATGTCTCTCCAAGTATATTATTTCCAAAATATAACAAAAACTGTTCCATTTTAAAAAAAATACTTAAGTAACAAGGATGTAAATCAGCAAATTGTTACTTTTTTGGCCAATTTCCAATTCACTTGAAAAATAAAGTCAAAATGACCCTATCAGATAATTTGACTTCTTTATATTTTTTTCTTATTATCAACACATAAAAGTAGATCTAAAGAAGAGAAAAAAGTCTATGCCTTCTATTGATCCCATGTGATTTCTTGTATTACACATTACAATATTGTGCAATAACCAAATATGTCCACGTTGTAAAAAATTTAGTAAGCAATTTAAATTTGTAAGAAGTTTGATCCTAGAACTTCTCAGGTATTATCATTTAAAATCAATGTGCATCCATTAATACTTCTGGACTGGAAGTTAATAGCACTAAGTACAGGGTTTTTTTTTTGTTTTTCTTTTTATAAACAGTTTTTATTACATTTTTCAAAAATACAAATCTTATTCATGTTTGTGACAACATTTTGGCATCAACAAATACATATATCTTATATACGTTATTATATACACCATTATTATATACATCAACAAATACCTATGTCTTATATGTCTTATTATATATATCAACAAATACATATATCTTATATATCTTATTATATATATTTCTGCATTAACAATCTCTTAAGGTCTCTTACTTTATTTACAATAATCTATTCTTCCTAATCTTTTAAAATTAGTTTTTAATTAGAATCTGATTACCAATTTAATTGGAAGGTTATAGCAGAAGATTTCCTGAGTAAACATGGACTACAAGATTATGTGGTTCCAGACTTCCAATTTGGCATGACGGGGAGATGGTCACTGGATAGAGGGGCTCCGTGAATATCAGCCAATATTTCTCCATTAAGAAGCCTTAAGGGGAGAAAGTCACCCTGCATGGGTGACAAAGAAAGGAGGGACGTTTTGTTGATCACAGAAGAGTGGTGGCTCTCCCGCTTGATTCAAGCCACCCTCCTAACTAACAAAGAAAAGAGTCGGCCATTATGGCCACACCAAAGCTGGGGCAACAGAAGAAGAAATTAGCTGGAATGGTTTGTGAACAGAGGATTGGAGACCCACTTTAAATAAAAGAACTTTTGAAAGACTCCAAAGGGCTGAGAAAGTGGCAAATTAACACTCGAAGATAAATTATAAATTATAGACCCAAAAGAGAAATGAATTTTTAATGGAAGAATATAAAGTTTTAAGAGATGGAAAGACTGAACTGAAATTTGTGGTATTGTGAAAAGTGACTTTAATTTGCAGGAAATATTTTTGGACTTTAGGAAGAAATTATGCAAAGCAAATGGATTCTTTGAACTTTGACAATCATCTGTGATAGCTTTCACCTCTTTTAATATTGGAACTTAGAGCTGGGACACCACCTACTGGCAAAAGAAGATACTATATTATGATATGGTTAGAAAGGATCTTAAAAAGTCAGGATTGATAAAGAAGAAAAGAAAGTCAGGATCGATAAAAAGAAAGGCAACAAAGTGAAAGGCAAACAACATCTGGAAAGCCATCTTTTTGTTTTTTTCTTCTCTATCTACTTGTTCTTTTTTGGCGGCTTGGGAGTGATTGGTGAGTCTTGTACATTTTTCAAAGTAGTTTGGATTGTAAATAATAGGAATTGCCCTTGAAACTGAACACATATATCTGTGAACTATTGAGATACGGGAAAATTTGGTGGGCCTTCTGGATTATAAATATTATTTGATAGAACATCTTATGAAGTGAAAGAAGAAAAATTAAGCAAGGCCTACAAATTTGGACAATTTAGAGGGAGCAAAACAGAAGATTCAGAGGACTATAAACTTAGTGGATTCAGAGGAACAGTTCAGGGATTGTGCAAACTGTTCTAATATTGGTTTTTTTTATGTTTTTGGACACTTGGGACATTGGAATTTTGATGGATTACTGACTAATTTTTAGACCATTAAAATAAAGTAAAATGTTACAACCAGGGAAAACAAATACACCCCAAAAGGAAATACTATTATTGCTTCAAGGTATTCAGGAAGCTATGACAATGAACCATAGGGAGATGATGGAAATAATGCAGAATACAGATGTGAGACTAGGAAACTCCCAGCAAATGACAATGAAGAATGAATGAAAAATTAAGAAAATAGAAGAGAAACCAGAAGAAGTAGAGGAAATAATAGAGGAGATAAATCAACAAATGATACAAGCAGATACGATACAAAGATATGGAAGAGATAGCAAAAACTATTTTCTAAAGCTCCTGTAGGCCAGACAAGGAATAATGGATGGAAACTGAACAAGGAGAGATTTAACCTGGAAATAAGGAGAAACTTTCTGAAAGTGAGAACAATCAACCAATGGAACAGCTTGCCCTCAGAAGTTGTGGGAGCGCCATCACTTGAGACTTTCAAGAAGAGATTGGACTGCCATTTGTCAGAAATAAATTTATTTATTTATTTATTTGGTTTGTCAATTGCTTACAAGATAATAGGTATAAGTAAAAACATAGTTATGAATACATGGATACATATAAGAAAAATAAAAATAAAATAACAGAAACAATAGGACAGGAATGGTAGGCATATTGGTGTGCTTATGCACGTCCCCTACAGACCTCTTAGGAAAGGGGTGAGGTTAAAGTTTTCGGGGTTTGGGGAAGAAACCACAGGTAGAGTGTAGGCTGTAGGGTCTCCCGCTTGGGTGGCAGGGGGTTGGACTAGAAGACCTACAAGGTCCCTTCCAATTCTGATTATCTGTTATCTGTTAAAACTCTTGAAATAGAGCAGGTAGATTATTTAGTAAGAGATTAAAGGGTAGAAAAGGGCAAAGAGAAAGATCTCCCAGAACTGATGACAAAGTTATTGATGGGTGTTTTAGAGATTAGGCAGTGAGAGGCAGATGTGGAGGCAGAGGAAATATTTAGATTAAAAATAAGTGATGCAAAGGATACAAGATCCCATGGGAGATTTATAAAAAAAACCAGTAAGAGTTGAAATATTAAAAAGGACAACAAATGATCGCTAGATATAGAATACCTCTTAATATGGGAATGGTCATATTAAAGATTAGATATTATTATTATTATTATTATTATTATTATTATTATTATTATTATTATTATTATTATTATTATTATTATTATTATTATTATGAAAATATTATTTGCATACACAATATAATTTACTAAAATTACTATGTATATGTAAATGTTAGAAGTTGGATGATTACTCAAAAAATCATTAAGAGTTGAAGTATTAAAAAGAATAAGAGATGTTGGATAGATATAGAATACTTTTTAACATGGGATTTATTGCATTAAAAATTAGAAAGTAGAAGTAAAAATTAGAAATTGGGAAAATATTATGCTTATTGTTACATAAATATAAATTACTACAATTACTTAGTATACATAATCATTAGGAGTTGGAAAACTACTGTGCATAGCAGTATGCATAGTAGTATGCATTAAATAGTATTATTATTATTATTATAAGTATTGTGTACAAAGTAAATGAACCCAGACAATATACTGTTCACTAAGTTTATTTATTTATTTAGTGTATGACAAATACATGGATTTTATAGTAGTTCAAATGTTCAAATGTTAATGTCCAATCCACCCAGCCATTCAAAGACAGGGTGGTCTATGTTGAAAAAATCAGACATTGGGCCAAATATTGATGAATATTTGGACACAATGTGATGGATATTTTGTTGAGGACCACCACAGTCACACTGAGGCGTAGAGACAAGACTCCACTTAAATAATGAGTTCTGGCAGACACCATGTTGAGTATGGATCCTGTTCAGAGTTGGCCAATGCTAGTGAGAAAGGTCAAAACCTTCCTCAGTAATCGTATATTTAAAGAAAAAAACCATAAATAAAATAAAATAAAAAGATTATATGGTTCCAAATGTAACCAAAAGCTATGTCAATATTTACAAGCAATATAAAACTCTAGCATTTTTTCAAGTAAACTCCAATATTAATTGTTCTATATTGAATACATTTGTATACTGCATTCATAAGCTGAAAAATCTAAAGGTAATTTACAATAATGATTTACCAGTTTGACCTAGGGCTTAAGGCCCTAGGCTAGAAAGCGGGAGACTATGAGTTTATCTATGAAAACCAGCAGGGTGATTTTGAGCCAGTTACTGTCTCTCAACCCAACCCACCAGGGTAGTTGTTGTGGGGAAAATAGGACAAGAAAGTGTGATGGATATGTTTGGTGCCTTGAGCTATTTGTAAAATGTGGTAACTAAGTGAGGCATTACATGACTGCACCAAAATTTAATAATTTTCTATGCCACAGTCATTGAGCAAGACATCACATGACCACGAGACTGGAGATTTTTCCTCCTGGTTTCTTCATTGACTTTGCTTATAGGAAGACAATTGGGAATGTTGTCCAGGAACCTGCAACTGTTGTAAAACCAAGCTGATTGCCAAGTTCCTGGATCATAATCACATGCCATTGGGGCTCTAACAGCATAAATGTGAGCCACTTTTTTCAGTGGTCACTAACCAAATGATCATAAGCTGAGGACCACATCTCATTTAATATAACATATTCATTAAAATGTGGGGGGAAAGGGAAATAATAAAAATCATTTTTGCAATATTTTTTGAGGGAAGATAAAACTTTACTAAAGAATTTTGTTACTCCTACAAAAAATATTTTTTTACAATTCTGAATTTAAGTGATTTGTTTAAGGAAATTTCCTCAAATAATTGAGGAACAAAAAAGAAATATTCAGGGGGAATCTCAAAGTTTGTGAATAGATTTTTCTCATAACACAAATTCTATCTGCTAAATCGACTCTTTTTTCTGATAGAAAACAAATAAGTGTTCCCTAACTTTTATGACAGAAGTATTGCATTATTATAGTTATTGTAATAAAATTTCTTTTTATGAAAACTTCCTAGCCTCAGTTTATAAATGAAATGGCATGGATTAAAAATAAATGCAATGGCATGAAAAGTTAGGTTTATATTTATTCCTACATGCTCCCTGGTTTCCCCCCTCTGTTTTAATTATATTTTTTATAATTTTATTTATTATATAATTCCTTTCTAATATCCATTACAGCTTTGTGTGTGTGTGTGTGTATGTGTGTATGCTTGTGCACGAGAACAAGAGTAAAAATATAAAATAATGGAAACAGACTTTAGAAAGTTGGAAACACAATGTTCTTCTCTTAAAATTTATTAACTGAAACCATTGTTCAAAAATGCTATTTTGTGTCACCTTTCTAATAATGATTTAATGGCATTCATTTTATGCTATAAAAATCAATATAACATAAACAATAATAGCCAAGAGAAACCATGGAATATTTCTAGTGAGGTCTTCTGACAGTAAACAGTTCAGCTGTAGGAGAGATTACAGGTGGTGGAAGAAATGACCTAAAATAACAATTGTGTCTCATGGGTGAAGACAATGTTCCATTTGAAAATGAGATTGAGAGAGGACAAAAGAAAGGTGATTTTTAAAAAGCAGCTCAAATATACTAGTATGCTAGTGTTTCATAAAATTATTAATTGTGTCCTTTCAGTATACTTATTCTAGTGCTTAATTTACAATTCATAGTTTTAATTTTATAGCAGATTGGGTTGTCCAGTGCTACAGATCATGGGTGGGATTCAAGTTTTTTAACAACTGGTTCTGTGGGTATGGCTAGGTGGGCGTAGCTAGGTGGGTATGGCCATGTGACTGGGTAAGCACGGCTGCTTTTTTTGCAGCAACCCCCCCCCCCCGTTTTTTGGGAAGTCCCCTGGAGGGGGGGTGTTTTCACTCTCAGAAAGTTTTCCTGGGGCCCAGGAAGGCAAAAAAAATTGAGTTTTTGGGCCTCCTGGGCCTCCTGGGACTCAAGGAAGCCTCCTGGGGGACCGTTTTTGCTCCCAGGAATTCCCTGGGGCCCAGGAAGGCAAAAAATGCCCCCCCACATCCCTTTTTGCCTACTGGGCAAAGCAGTAAGACAGTGAGGGGGATCCTGGCACAGCTGATTATCGGAACAGCTGATCGTTGGAAGGGGGAAAAAAAGAAATACCTGGGTGGGGGAGAACGCAGTCAATGATATCGGGCATACGGGCGATGTCACACATGTGCAATAAGACTGAGCGGGGAGAGGAGGGGCATCCAATCCAGCCAGGGGCAAGATTTGCTGGTTCTCTGAACTGCACAGAATCATAACAACCAGTTCTGTAGAATTGGTCTGAACCGGTAGAATCCTACCCCTGCTACAGATCCAGTACCAAAAAGGAGTTCCAGAGCATGGATATGTATGTTGTGTGTAAATACAGCATATTTTAACAACCATCTTTATAACAACCACCTCTTTTCTCCAAATTCATAGCTTCCTCTGTATCTGCATCATACTCTTGAAAAACAACAATTTTATTTAAACGAGTTACAGAAATGCTATGTTCCTAAATGCCATCTTTTGGAAATTGAATCTGGAGCACTGCACAGCACTAATAGCTATTAGAACATGATTTACTAATTTATATACAATGTGTGTATTATTGCATAAAATTCCTTAAACATTTCATTTATATGCACATTCAATTCATTTTTTGGGGACATTCATTGCTAATCATTCAGATTCTTAGAATTCTTATAGTAACATTGATTTTTTTTTTAATAGTTAAATTTCCTTCTGTTTTTCTTTCATAATTTACTCTTCTGTTACAAATTAATAGATACATTTCTAATCACTGTTTCCAATCACTTCCAACAATTAGAATGAGTATTATCCAACAAACTATATTCAATCAATGATTTTTTATTTCCCAGTGTAATTTCTATAATTTATTTATTTCCACTTTGATTTTAATAAATTTTCTGACCATTTTACATTAATTTGCTCCCAATAAATTAACTTAATTAAACAAAGGAAATACAGAGCAATTAACTCTTAGCTATATCATGTCAGAAGAAGTCAATGCTGATTTTGTTTTCTACTCCAAATACTCTGTAAATATATGTTTAAATAAAATATAGAAAAATAAACATTGAGATGTCAGGATATGTCTATACCTCAAAGATCACAACTATGCATTCAATGTGTTTCCCCTTGGGATACTCTATGGAAGCAGAAGTTGGACTTTTAAGAAGCAGGGTGGAAATAATACTGATGCTTTTGAACTTTGATGTTGAGAAGACACCTGAGAATAAATACCAAACAAAATAACCTGATCCTAAATAATCAGAGCATGATGGATTTCTTCTGCCCATTTCTTGGGTCTCCATAATCATCAGAAGGAGGTAACATATATAAGGTAACATATATAAGAAGTATATTCAGTTAGTCCAGCTCCATCTTTGGCCTTACACTGAATAGAATGATCTGGATAATATAAAATGGACTCAATTGAATACATTTAATAGGAAATCTGGATAGCATTGTACCAGGTAGGTGGTTTGAAGCTATTTAAGCTCATAGCATTGATGAGGTTATGGAAGTATGGAAAGAAAGTGTAAGCTGTGATCACATTGTCATCTCCACTGTTTACAGCCATGTTAAGTATCAATGTCAATAGGTAATGCACATTTCCACTGAATCTGCTATCAAAAGTAAGCAGAAGTATACATGTACAAACAAATTACCTGGAAATTTCTCACAGCAAGTGCATCAAACTCTTCTGTTACAAATTAATAGATACATTTCCAATTACTGTTTCCAATCACATTGATACCACCTCAACATTTTGAGGGGGGGAAAAACTGGTGCTTTCAGCAATGTCTCAATAAAAATATTTCTCCCAAAATTTGTTGAACTGTAATGATTTATTTCTGCTTAAAATGCTGTTGTGTGTAATTCTGAGAGGTTTAGATAAGAATGTCTCAAAGCAACATCAGAACAGATATATACTGCATATGTGTTCTTACTTACATTTACAGTAACAAATGGAAAAAAGTATGTATATTACAGTATATGCTTTACTGACTTCACCTTGCTTGTTTCCTTACCAGTCTAGTATTAAAAGAGCTACTATTTTTATTGAGTTTGTTTGACTATATTGATTAAATGGTCTTTTTGCAGCATTTTTTCAATATATATACTTTTATTTCCATATATCATTGAAGTTTAAGTAAGTATGGCATGTGTGAAAGTTTGCATATTACATACATATAATCCAAATTATCAGGATAGCACACCTCAAATTAACAGAATTATTTTTTCCTGAACTATAACTGATATATTAGGAAATCTGCTATTTAAAACATATGAATATTGTATCCTATAATTTCCACAGTCCTAATTTACTGATTTACTCAAGTAACAAAATTGAAAACAAATAAGGACCTTGAAAAAATACAGACCTCCTTATCTCATTCAAACTTTTTATAAGGAAGGAAACTGGATTTACTGTTGGCTGCTGCCTCTTCTATTTAAGATACTAATTATTTATTTTGGAGAAAATTTTAAAAAGGCAGATGCCATTTAGCAGCACTTCTGCCATAGACTAACAGGTATTTACAAAAGCTTGAGATCTTTTAATGGAGCAATGAGCTACTTAAGATTCTCTACGAATCTCTAAAATAAAGCAAATTTGAAGTATCTCAGCACACCTGGTATATGGTAATCCATAAGGAGAAAAGAAATATTTTTATAGGATTATGCACATAACAGCCTTGATACTCTTTTGCATGTTAATTTAGCAATTTCCAGTAATGCTTTGTATTAACTTCACCTGGAATTGGACTGTTTCATCACTACATTTCAGTAAATATGTACACATTAGTGATAGTAAAAGGAAAAATATGTAAATCAACTTAAGTAACAGAAAATTTGTTTGTTTTTAGAAGTTAATTCCATGCTGATGTCCTAGGGAAATTTTAAAAAAGGATGTTATTAGAAATGACATTTCCATGCCAAAGTGGAAACTTCTTTTTTTAAAAATTGCAAATTGCTTCATACTCTGGTGTCTCAAAAATATGGATGTTTACTTAAATTAAATCCACTAATTCATCATTGAAAAGCAGTGAAGGGGGAGAAGCCCCACCAAAACCTGGAAGCATATTTCCAATGTGGGAAGGAAGGCCACCGGGCAGCCAATTGCCTTGTTGCACAGTAGGCATCTGTATTGTGAACCCTGCCCAACTGAAGCAAAAACAAAAAAACCCACCCACAAAACTGAAGGAGAAAACATGAATGGTTCAATAGATCATTTAGGTCTGTCCCCAATCCAGCAAAGGCGAGGGAATTCCAACCTATAGAAAACGTGGCTTGATCTTCTACAAAAACAGCAGCAAAGGAGAAGACAACCCAATTGTGAGTGGCACCATCATCCCTATGACAACCTGGGTGGGGATTTTGGTGCCCTCCTTGGGGGTAAAAGGGGCCCTCATGGTCCTGTTGGACTTGGGATGCACTTGGTACCAAATTAACTTCAGGCAGTGAAGAAATTAGGATTGAAGCTGAGGAAGTTAAGGCAGTCCAAGGGTTCTTTCAGTTAGATGGCTCACATCAGCAAGTTATCTTATGGAGCCAATGAGCTTCAGGGCTGGGACCAACATAGAGACTATTCATTTTATTGTGGCTCCTGGAATGACCAAGACCATGGTCCAAGGACTAGCCTGGTTGAATATATAGAATCCCACAATAGATTGGGAAGCAAAAAGTGGCAAATGAGGAAAAAAGTGGCTAGCCAGCAGGAGCCAGCAAAAATGCCAAATGCTTGACAGTTGGAAAGTGATGGAGTCAGAAAATACACTAAAAGGGAGCAAGGAGTTAGAGCTGCTCATTTCAGTTAAAGGGAATCAGACATGCTCTCACCCTATCACCCCAAAGACTGTGCTATTGAAATCCTACCAGGGGCTAAATTAGCCAAGCCAAATATGTATTCCATGATGCCAAGGAGATGGAGGAACTATGGATTCATAGACAAGAACTTAGCCAGCCAGTGAAGTCAAGAATGGCTGCCCCTGTACTTTTCAAAGAGAAGACAGGTCACTCAAATTATGCATAGATTACAGGAGATTAAATTGCATCTACATGGAGAATATATATCCCCTCCCCCTCATGAAGAAGATGCTGGAATACCCAGCTAAGGGGAAGATCTTTACTAAGCTGGACTTGAGGGAAACCTATTAACTAGTGAGTATTAAAGAGGGAGATGAGTAGAAACACCGCTTTCAAATCAGGTGATGTGGCAGCACTTAGAATAATATCTGTATAAGTGGGGCAATAATTGTATCACATAATAACCATCAGTTTATTCATCCTTTCTCATTGTTTAATTTAAACTTGGTTAAATTAGAATAAACTGCTAATCTGACTATGGCATATACTTTTGAAACAGACTTATAAACTAAAAATATTTCTTGGCCTCGGCCTCTGTAAATGAACATGTGTTGAAAAAAACCCCCAGATAGGATCACAGTCCTAATATAAATCAATCAAGTAATTATTTTTGTGGAAGTAATACTCAATATTCAATATTCAATAGTGCTTCTTGTCTAGTTAATATGATTAGACATGTAGTCATACTTCTCTCCCCAATCCTGCAAAATCATGTACACAATATTCTGCTTCGGCAAAATGAAGCCAAACTCAAAATTAACATTATGATTGAGTTAATCTAAATGATTAAGTTAAATTGTGTTCGGCTTGGTTCGGGTATTTTCCCACGTCATTGTAGTTCTTTTAAAGTTGTAGCAACGTTTCAGCAGAATCTCATCTGCCATCATCAGGCTCATCAGAGTGAGAAGCACAGAGCAGAAGACAGAAGCCTGAAGATGATGAATGAGACTTCATCGAAACGTTGCCTAGATACTTCCAATCTTACGCGGGAGAAAACCCGAATAACCAAAGATCCACATACAAATACCGCGAGAACCTCAGAAAATATATATATATATATATATATATATATATATATATATATATATATATATATATATATATATATATATATATATATTGTATGTGTGTGTGTATTGTGTGTGTGTCTGTCTGTCTCTGTCTCTCTGTGTGTGTTTGTGTGTGTGTATGCACTCTCTCTCACACACACACATACTTGAATATGAATTGGAGTGAATGAATTTGAATCCCCAGGAATTCATCTTAGATCATGATGCTCTGCTACAGTCACAAATAAACAAGCAGAAAAATTCAATCCCTGCTATAATTAACAAAAATCTTCCTCCATTTTAATTAGAAATGAATCTCTCAGCTGTTTAATTTTAAATTGGTTTAAAATCTGAATGTACAGGGACTACTGACACTACGCTTGATCATTTGAAACTTATTTTAGATTATTGTGCACAGTGTTATTATTAACAGAGACATTATTTGTTGCTTTTCTGTTGGTTGGTAAAAGAATATTGTGCAACATTTAAAAATGGTTCCTTAAGTTAAAAAGAGAGTAAAGATCTTAAACCAAATGAAAAATAATATTATTGTGTAGTGGGCTTCAGATCAGCATTGCTGCAGCAGCATTTATTGACTCAAACTGGAACTGAGGAACTGCAGGCAAATGGCTATAATTTATATTCTGGGCCCACAGGGTCTTTACCAATCACAATGCTTGAAAAACCCGCCCAAGTATAAATGTTCAAAGTTTCCCTCCAAACAGTTGGAGCTAACATTGAGGGTCATCTAAAGGTTAGTTTCACTTTAGGAAGGTTAACAGCTAGGCATTGGTGGCTAACCTTTTTGGGTTCCTGTGTCAAAAATTGCATGTGCGTGAGTGTAGAGTGCCAGAAGGCAATACACATGCCCCCCCCATGCCCCCTACACATGAGCACTGGTCTGCATTGCTCATGTTAAATTTGCTTTTGTTACAAATTTGTTTGTCTCAATCTCCAGGTGTTTTGCCTCATTGACAACTAGTTTATTATACTCTTCTTCCATTTATTAGTTTCTAGCCTTGTGCTACCAGTTGCTTGCAGCTGGAAATGAAGACAGCCAATGTTTAAATCTATGAAAGAACTCATCTTTGTTTGTAGTTTGCTTCAGAAAGGTATAAGTCAAGAGTATAAACAAAATTCTGATATGGCATAGTTGCATGTTGTAACTTGGAATGGGGATAACTGGGCAATACATTTTATAAGAGAGACATCTTGGTAGAATTTTTCTGTCCCCAGATGGTAGAATTATTGACTGGCAGGAGAAAATAATTTCTGGTAGGAATTATGACCACCCCATCTTTAGTTAATTTGAGGAACTAAATTAATCATTTTATTGTTTCCCATCCTGGCATGTAAGCCTTTCAGAACCAAAGGAAAACTGTACATGTTCCATAGATCAACAGACAAATGTAAAAAATTAAATATTACTGAAAACTATCAGTAAACCATCAGAGTTTTGGAGCAAAGGAATGATGTACTATGTATGCATACAAATTCTCATTAGCTAATAACAATGTGTGACATATTTTCTAGATTACTAGTGACATTGGAGGCTCTGAAAAAACATCTGTTTTCTCCACTGCTTTCCCAAGGTTAGTCCTTACTAGACTTATACGACACTTTTTAACTGGACTTCTATGTGGAATACATAATGCTCCTATTATTTACTTCGTTTGTATGCCACCAATCCTACCATCAGATGCTCTAGGCCAGCGAAAATTTTTTGGTGGTCCATAGAGAAATGTCACCCACAGAGCACCCCCCAAACAATTAATCCAGGCTGCATAGGAACACAAAGGCTGCGCTGCCCACATGGCCTGTGGGAACACTCCCTGCCCACTCCCTCCTTACCTGGCATCAAACTTGCCTGTTAAGTTGCTATTTTTCTTTTTTTTTCCTGACCATCATCTGTTCTGCTGTGCCGGGAGATTTAGATTAGCTAGAAAGCAGGAAATCATTGCATTTCTGCTTTCTAGCTAGTCTTTTGATCTTCGGCTCTGCTTTGTTTCTGTGAGCAACTCAATCTGCCTGCCTGCTTTGCCTGATTTTTGGTAAAAGTTGCTTTTTTTAAAATAAAAAATTCAATATTTACATACATGGTGTGTTGTGAGTTAATTTTGTGAGTTTGCTTGCTAACAAATTTTATGAGTTTGCTTGCCAGCAAATTTTATGTGACAGACTCAGGTAGCCAAAGGCAAATGAATAGAGGTCTAAATGAATCTGTGATTCTGTGAGCAACTCAATCTGCCTGCCTGCTTTGCCTGATTGTGGGTAAAAGTTGTTCTTTTTTACAAAAAAATCAATATTTGCATAAATATTTATAATATTTACATACAAGCCATGCCCAGCCAGTCACATGACTACCAAGCCACACCCACAAATTAAGCCACACCCACAGAACAGGTTGTTAAGAAATTTGAATCCCACCCCTGCCTCTGTGTGTTTGTGGGTGGAGGGGGGGAGAGAGAGAGGTTAGATCAGCTCTCTCTCTCCCACCAACGTCAGCAAGCCACCGTCAGTCAAAATTCATATTCGTGGTCCTCGGGATTTAAAATTATGAGTTTGGTGTTCCCCAAGGTCCAAAAGGTTGGCAAACAAAGTAAAAAAACAAATATATAATATTAAAATATTAAAACAATAAATATTAACATTAAGATTAACACAGATGGCTAAGGAAGAAGCCAATACAAATAAGGTGAATGTGGAATCTTTTTTTAGACACTAACCACATGTAGCACAATATAATACACAAAAGAAGTCTTTTATTACTTCCTGGATTGCTTTACTAGTAATATTCTTGCTTGCTGCCATTGTTTTTCTTTTTTTCATAAAAGTTTCATTTGGGTTTTCACAAAACATAATACAAGTAAAACTTCTTCTTCTTCTTCTTCTTTTTTTTTTTGAGAATAGCATGGTCCCAGGTTATCACTTTTCCATACAGGCACAAATTCAGTTTCATATTCATCTTTGTGTTCTATTCCATATCTTATTACTATTTTAACATTTTCTCAATAATTTTTCCCTTCCCTTAGTTTTCTCAATCTTACTTTTAATTATCTCATTCCTTTCTAAATTCAATTATATATATCTTTTTCTAAGTTTCAATATCTTTCTAGTCATCATATTTATACTTTTGTCTGTCCTGTTTCAATTTCATATTTTCTTTTCTCATCACACAAAATTTTCCCCTGTAGTTACTAATTGGAGTTTGACACCTTTGTATCTTTTAATTTTTATCCATTCAACTCTTATTTAAACTTCAATTTATGTCTTTACAATTATAACATTCAATATAACACATAACTTCCAGTCGAATTCTGCTTGGTACATTCTTAAAATACACACTAAGTTCTTAAAGAGAAAATATATATATAACAATAATAAATAAAATACTTATTCTATTCCAATTCAGCTCTATCATTAATGTTAGTTATAATCTTTGACATCTTTAACATTCCTTTCAATAGGATATCTAGGAACACTTATAATATTTCCATATTTTTTTCATGTTTCTTTCATATTCCTCTTCACTTAAATTTTTATAACACATTTATAATAATTAAAATGTTCCTCTCCTTTGTTAATTTCATTCTCTCATTCTTTTTATTTCATTTATTTATTAAACATTCTATTACATTACAATGAGTATTTTATCTATCATTTTAAACACACTTGTTTCATATTTTCAAAGTTCATTTCTATTTTTAACATAACAATACTATCTTATGTACCCTTGCAGAATCCCCCATTCAATTAAGTTTGAGCTTCTTCGGCAACAGACTGAAATCTGCGATTGTGTGCAGTTTCGATCTGTGCTCGCTGCTGGAGTGCCCCGAGCCGGCTGGTTTTGGGGCTAAGCCACCCTGTAGAGGTGGTGAAGAGCGGGGAGACTGCCAGCAGGGTCGAGGAGAGCTGCATCTCTCCTCCCCAGCTGGCCATTACTCACTTTCCCAAAGGCTGTTGCAGTGGTGGTCAGAAATGGCCACCTCAAAGAAGAACTCGACTGGAAAAGAATGTGCAGGAGGAAGATAAGAAGAGAAAGTTTTTGGCTGACCGGGTCGAACTAGAAAAACAACAATACAAGGTACCCTGGAATTTTAATTATAAAGAACAACATTGTTCCCAAAGAAGACTTTGAAGCTGTGAATGAGAGAGGGAAGGGAAAGGATTGGGGTTTTTTTCTTTTTTTCCCTATATTGTCAACTAAGAGATTTAAGCAAGAAATTGGCAAAAATCCACTTTGACACTAACAGGTATTTAAGCTGAAAATAAAATGTCAAAGGGGTAATAAAGATTTCTGGATTCTCAAAAACTTTTAAAAGAAGGAAAAAAACAAAAGGGTGGGATCTGGAAAAAGGGAGGAGACCACCTGGAAGTGAAAGGAATTAACAGTGAAACTTTTAACAAGATTCCTAAAAGATACATTTTAACTGAAACTTTGTAACAAGATAAGAGAACCCCAGGAAGAGAAAGTGGAAAAAAGAAGCAAGAAGAAATAGCTTTGGATTATTTGGATTACTTGGTGATTTTTGGATTTTTGGCTATTGGATCTAAAGGACTAAAATTAATCGGGTGGTTGTTTAAAAGTTTTTAAAAAGGTATCACTCTTGGAAGAATTGAGAATGGAACTTAAAAAACAGAAAGAAGATGCACAAGAAGGAAGAGGTTCTTTTGGCTTCGTATTTCAATTTTTAGAAATGGAGATCCTGAACTATGAGAAACAACAAGAAATGCCCATAGAACAAGAAGGGTGGGACAAAGAAGAAGCCATCTTCAATGACCAAGTATTTCTATGTGGGGGAAAGAAAGGAAAGGGGGGAAAGAGAGTGAAAAATTTAAGATCTGAAAAAACAACCCCCAAAAAGAATAGTTTGAAAAGTGATTATAACATTAGGAAGAAACAGAAAAGAGGATTACAGAAGAGAGAATCAGAATTAGAGAGAGAAGGGGTCAGAAAGGGAAGGGGGAAGAAGAGGGGGAAGAGGGAAAGGAAAAGAAATTATAAAGGACAGAACCAGGACATAGAGAAACAGGGAAAATGTACAAGACACAGAGATAATGGGTGAAAACTTGCTTGCTGCCATTGTTGATGTCACTATCTATATTCTATTTTCCCTGCAGCTTTGGTGAAAAAGTTGGTGAAAATTACCTGTGTGACTTTTAGATAATCACTTTTCTTAGTCCAACCTATCTTAAGAGAGGTTGTTTCAGGAGGGAAAAAGGAACAGAGAGCACAATGTATGCTGCATTGTATAAAAGGTGGGTTATAAATCTAATTAACAAATTCATGGAAGTAGCAACATTGTTCCTGGAAAGATGTATCAAAAGGAGACAAGTAATTATTAAGGAAATATCTGAATGTTGTACCAATAGAGAAATGGTAGTTTATCCTGCATAGCTATAGCCACAATTTGCATACAACTTCAGAGATACATTTTTTCATATATTTTCTTTTTTAATGCATAGCTTTTTCATTTAGACTTTGTCACAAGATTAAATAAAAAAAGTTTTTACTATGCTGTTTAAAATATGATTTATTGGGCAATAGATATTGACATTAATCCTCCAGTTACTAAACAGTACACGTGTATTTTTCAAAGTTCCAAGAGAAATAGTTTATCCTGCATAGCTATAGCCACAATTTGCATACAACTTCAGAGATACATTTTTCATATATTTTCTTTTTTAATGCATAGCTTTTTCATTTAGACTTTGTCACAAGATTAAATAAAAAAAGTTTTTACTATGCTGTTTAAAATATGATTTATTGGGCAATAGATATTGACATTAATCCTCCAGTTACTAAACAGTACAAAGTTCCAAGAGAAATAGTTATTTATACAGATGTGGGGGTGTGGGGGTGTGTAAAATACATTGCTGAGTTGATTGTAACAGAAACAGTCAGAGGAGCTGCTTCCCCTTTTGCACCCAAAAACACTTTAATTCTAATAGGATGAGGGTCAATTCATACAGCCAGCTTATTTTTGGATATAATGAGTTACCTAAATGCACTTGCTACTCCATTTATTTTGCTGCTGCTACTGCCCTTTCCTGCTAGACCCTGAAGTCACCATTTATATCTGAGAAGGTATCCCAGGATATTTCAGGCAAAGTAGATTTACTTATTATGCTTATATATAATCCCCCAAAGAAGCTGAATTTTCAAAATAAAACTTCAACAATTACTGAGAAGAGCCTTTGATGTCAACATCTACTGCCCCATGAAGTTCTCCCAGGAGCCTGTACCAGATCACTGTGTCTGCAGAAAGATTATTTATCTCAGAGGATCCAAAATATATAACAAAGAATAAATCACAATATTTGCCAGTCATGGAGTCCAATATAAAAATGACTTTATGAATAATATATGGAATTAATATCCAATATAGTATAATATAATATAATTAATATAATGTAATAATATGGGATTTAATATCTCATATAAGAACATGTGTACTAACTATGAAATTTGGATGAGATTTGGTTGAGGATCAATATGGCAAATATAAAATTCCTAGATCTGAATTGTTCTGAATTTGAGGCTGCTCAATTTGAGTCAGCTGGACTGATATGTGGAAACAAAAGACTTATTATTTTCAAAAAATTAATATATAATTTTTATATAATTAGAGGCAATGTTTTTTCAAGACATATCTATGTATTTTTAAGGCAAAGTACCTTTAGCTTTTATTTTTGACAGAATTATATCTTGGTAGTTTGTAGTTATGAACCATTTCTGACCAATACAGAAATCAATAGCAGGGAGTGAAATGTCATGATATAAATTGTACCTCTTCTGTACTTGTCTGTGACATTTTGATATAAGTAAAGAAAGGTCACAGCATGTATCATGATATCATGATATATATTTCATCTTCTTGCCACCATTGTATATAAAAACAAGCATCTATTCTAATCAAGAAGGCTGAGAGTCATTTCTAAGTCTTTATAGAGAATTCCAAAATGGAAAATTTCAGCTAAATAGCCACTGCTTTTTCATATCTATTGTGCTTATAAATCCATTGTACATTTCCCATTGTAGAATCCAGTTTCACCAAATAATACCACTTTATTTATAATTGTATCACCTTTCTTAGGGAAAAAAAACACACCACAATATCTGCAATGGATGCTCAAATGCAAATGGCTATTTTAGATTAATCATCTTATTCCATGTGGCCTTTCGGATGATCATTGAACTATTGTAAAGGATCATTTCAAGAGGAAGAAATGTTTTTGCTGGTTTTCCACTTATTTAAATGGGAAGCTGTAGCAAATGAGGTAGGAAAGCTGGCTCAGAAATAGTTAATACTGCAATATTTTTTAATGGAATCCATTGGAAAGCCAGGTAGGAGTCTGATACTGTTGCCAGCCACCAGCCATTAATTTAACTCAGCAGTGCTGAAAATAGCATGGTAAGTAGCATTAGGGGGCTCCCTGTGCTGAGAGAGTGAGAGTGATTATGCAAGCATGAAATCTGCTTACTCCTGCTTTTTAAAATGCATTTTGGGATTTAATACCCCTGTTTTAAAAAGCCTGACATTCATTATTAACATGTATTATTATTGTTCATATTAATTTAAAAACAGTTTTCCTAAATACAGATCAGGTTGGATCAGCTTTGTTGCCTGACTTCACATCGCCTTGTTCTTCAGAAGCATTTCAAATGAGCTTGTAAACTGTAATGAATGAGGTTTTACAAATTGGTGAAATGATGTGGAACATGAAATTACAACATTTTCAGTGAAATGCAGTATTGGATGCTCCAAGGGGCTGTTTTACCCAGAGACAGACTTGACTTTTATTTCTTGTGCTTCAAATTGTGGGCTGACATGGCATGCATTGATTTTGGTGCTCTAAAAAATGCAGAGTTGCAATGAATGGGTTAAAGTTCAGTTCTCTGTAGAAATTAAGCCAGTTTGTGTGCCATGTTTCTTAACCAGTTATATCATTCTACTAGTTTTAATCTCTAGCATTTGGTTTTTTTAACTTTTTGTTTTTTATATGAAAAAATAAAACTTCTAGAAGAATGAGTTCTTGTGCTAATAAAGCTGCTCTACTATGACTTACAAATAGATAATCAGTTGTGTTTCTACATATGTGATATAAATAAATAAATATTGGGTGTTTTCATGTGTACACCTAACTACCTCTTTCCATCCTTTGCAACATGTGGAAGATCATTAAAGAGAGATCCAACTTAGAACCAAGGAAAATTTCCTGATATTTAAAACAATTAATTAGTAGAATAGTTTTGGATACCTCATCACTAGAAATCTTCAAGAAGAGATTGGACAGCCATTTGTTGGACTAGAAGACTTCCAGGGTCCCTTCCAACTCTGTTATTCTATGTTCTATTTTCTTTCAGCGTTCATCAGGGAGTATTAGTTTTGATATGAGTAATATTTTATTCAGTAGCTTAAATCATCACAGTTCGCATTCGCTAAAACTTTGTAATAGGCATCATTTTATTATTTTTTAAATGAATGGCAACTGCACATTTTAAAATGATAATTCTCAGAGAAGAGGGAAGATTTTTGGTGCATGCATGTTCTTTAAAAAATAATTTATTTAAGAAACGTAAGGATAGTAGAAGAGGACTAGAATAGATAATGGCAATGTGGAATTTTATAACACAAAATTGAGCCAGAACCATAGCATTTCCACAATAACTGCTCATCAGGAAGAAGTGAAATTGCTTGATAGGTTAAGATCAGTTGGTTGTTTTCCCCCCTTGCAATGAAGATGGAATGATGAAAAATACTCAAGTACAATATAGCTTGATTTATATTTCTTACTCTAGCTTTTACAAATCCAGAAATCCTACATTTAACAAACTTCAGGCCATCAGTAGTGCATAGCTTGCCCATCATTAAATACTATTATATATTATCTAATCATATTACTGGTCTCATTTGCTGAAGCATCTTGTAGAGGTCATCATGACTTCATTATGTAGGTGATGTAATTTGCCTCTTCCCATGGATGCTGTACTTGCATCCAATTAGGAAATATGATATCCACTCTCCCCTATAGATATTTATGATATACTTGAAGCTACATTATATATCATTATTACATCAAACACAGCAGTATATACACTGTAGGGAAATGGCTCTTCAAAGTCTCTGACTTCTTAATTCTGCTATGAAATCTATTTAACTGGATATTGAAAGAACTACAACATCCAAGACATACTTTCTTACAGACTTTTAATAATTTCATAGTTATGTATAGTCATTTGAGGGATTACTCTTCATAAATCTTTGTTCCTCTACAGTCTGAGGCTGCAAAGTGCAAGATGAAGAAATCAACAAGCTGAAAGGAGGAAAAAGCAAGCCAAACTATATCCCAGTAGTGAGAGTAGCATAGCTTTGGAAAGCTATCAAAGTCTAGAATTTTCCAGCTGTTGATAAAGACATCTATAACATAGAAAAGGAAGCAGATGTTTGTGATTTTAGAGATAGCAAAGACATTACTTTAAATAAAGATGATAATCTGGGACTATAGCAATACAAACAAAGCTCCAGTGGGTCATTATGCTAAGCATGGCATTATTAGCTGAACTGACTCATATCTCCTCAGTATTATTACCTTCTTCACCCCATCATGCATTACTACATCTGCTAGATGCCAAGAGCATCTGTTTCTGCAAACCATTTTATTTTCTGATTAACAGAAAATGGAATAGACCAGCTGAGTAAGAACACCAATTCCACTAAATTCATAAGAATTTAGATATTCAAGGTTTCATAGAATCAAAAGGCAATAAGGATCCTGACAATCGTCTAGTTCATCCCCTTGCCCAAGACAGGAGAGTTTATTGCATTCCAAATGGCTGTCTATTCTTTTCTTGTAGACCTCCAGCAATGGAGCACCCACCAATTTCAGAGGCAAGCCCTTTACCTAATTAGTTGTTTCCAGTATCAGGAAATTAGTTCTATTGATCTTCCACCCAAGACTTCTTGTCCTTCCCTCGGGTTCATTGGAGAATTCAGTCAATCCCCTCTTCTCTGTGACAGTCCTTTGAGAACTGGAAGACAGCTATCATGTCACCCTTAATCCTTCACTTTGTCACGCTAGACAAATTTAGTTCCCTTAATCTCCACACCCTTCATTATCTTTGTTGCTCTTCTTCACACACTTTCTAAGGTCTCCGCATCTTTTTTGTAACATGGCAACCAGAACTGGTGTAATATTCCAACTGTGGCCTCACTAGTGCAGTATAGTGTAGTACCTTCTTGTGACTGTGATGTTGATGCAGCCTAGAACTGTAGTTTCAGCTTACTGCAGGTTCGTGTTTATAAGTGCTGGGCCACTACAAAATCTGGATCCCTTTCACATTCTTACTGTTAATCCACATTCTGCCTATTCTGTATCTGTGCATTTGGTTTTTCCTGCCTAGATTCAGGATCTTACTTTTTCCTCACTGAAGTACATCTTGTTAAATAGGGCCCAAAGCTCAAGTCTTTCAAAATCTTTCAAAATCATGAGTCTATTTTCCAAAGTTTTAGATATTATTCAAGGAAGTTGTGAAGTGAAAGGTCAATAGATAGCACATACAATAGCAGTTATGCATATAGAAAAGGCACTATAGAGAAAGAACTGGAAATTTTCAACTATTTGAGAATTTTCCTGGATGAAAATAGCCTCCCGGTAATATTCTTTACGGGAATATCTTAAATGATATATAATGGCATAATAATGTTGCTACAGATTCCCAACTGGAGCTTTTCAACAATCTATTTTCTGCATAAGTAAGTCTGTTCAGGAAGAACATAACAATATATTCACATGGATTTCTTCCAGGCAAGGAAAGGATTGTAAGTTATTCAGGATGCCTCTCACATGATTATATGCTTTGCATGGATATTGATAAACATATAGGTCCTCTTGTTATAATATCTAATCCACAGAGGTTTGGTTACAGAAATATTTGCAGAAAGGAACTAGCAATGTAAATTAGCCTATTTCCCCCTGAACTCTAATCTAGAAAGTAATATAAATTATGTTGTTGAGATTTGATTCAAAAGAATATTTATAAGGTCTTTCTTGTAAGATGTGAATCTGATCTTTTGTTTGTTTTGACTGATTATCCTTATGATTCCTTATGAATCAATTCAAACAAAATTAAATATAATGAGTTTTTTAGATGCATTTGTGTTGAGTAGTAAATAAGAAATCCTGGCTACTCTCAATTGTTAATTTCGATCTAGGGCAGGAAGAACAATGAAAAAGGAGAAGAGGTGATGGCCTGGAAGTTCTACTGTCAACTTTGAAAACGGACCCATGCTGCCACAGCCATCTTTTCATTTCTCAAATTGCCATGCAACATTGGGGGGTTGGAATGTCAAACCAAATAATAACAACAGATTATCTCATGGGAAACAATAAGTCATCTCAATAAGTGCTGGCCAGAGACTTGAAGAGTTAACCGAGAGGCTCCAGAACATCTAATTGGACAATGTTACCTGTGACAAGGTGGGAGGGGAATATCTATTCTTTAATTATATGAAAACCATGGGAAATAATTAGAGTTGGTTTTGCTTTCATGCATGCCAAAATGATGGACTTGATAAACAGTTCTTAAAAAGATCTGCTCATCTTGGAGTGCTGGCTTAGTTGGGTTTGTCAGTTGGAACCTTGATATCTACCTTTTAACCTCAAGGAATGAGTCTGTTTCTCTCATGTTATTTTAATAGAAAATTCTTAACAAAGGCAACAGTATTGTAAAGAGCATTGTAAAGTATCTAAAAGGCATAAACATTACATGAATAAAACCAAATTTACAAAGCCTTGCTTCAGAATCTATATGCCATTCTTCCCAATTGAAACTATGCTTAAATCTATGTGTTGTGAAATTAAAGGGAGGGAGGGTTTTTTTGACAAAAATGTCAAAACATGACAACATTTCTTTAATTTCCTAATATATAGACAGATTTAACCATAGTTTCAACTGGGAAAATACTTTCTACTTCCCTGCATTTAAGACCTCACTCAAATATTCCTGATCAATGCTCCTATCTCTTATCTACAAATTAAGCAAAGAAATAAAATGTAAAGGTTTTTTTCATACATTAAGTAAGGGAATGGTGTGAGTATAGAAAACACTGAGAAAGTGAAAAAGAAGTATATCCAGAGAGAAATATAAACTACATATTGTGGAAAGAATGGCAGAACCTGTTAGTGGAGTCATGAGGAATCAGCCTGGCCATTACATTGCCACAAATGGACTAATGTACCCTCTTGGGACAGGAAGGCTCAGGTGATTATCTTCAAGGCTGTGCAGAGGAATTTGTTCATCACCTAACTAAATTGCTCAGTTGGAACCCATGTATGGTAGAGATCCATATGAGTTGCCTGGGGAAAGATGTTGCTCAGTTATCTGGGAACAATTCAATCCTGTTGGACCTGAGAAACTGGACCTGAGGCTGTCAGTGCAACCACGTCAATTAGACCCTTCTGCCTTCTAATCGTTGAAAGTCTCTAGGATGTCACTAGCAGGTGGGTTCAGGCAGTGATTAATTCATCAATGCAGAAAGGGATATCCTTGGGGCCATTTAAGGAGTGACCCATGTTACAATGATATTTTGCAAGCGGTAGGACTGCTGATTTACTTCTGGATACAACTCAAGGTCTTAATTATCACCTTAAAAATTACATGGCATGGGTCCAGATTACTTCAGGAACCATTTCATCCCAATGGCACTGCCCCATCCCATCTCTGCCAGCAGAGGACACATGCTGTGTATCCTGTCAGTCAGGGAATTCCAGCTGGCAGGGTGCAGGAGAAGAGCTCTCTCTGCATGGCTTTGAAGCATTTTGCCCCCTGGGGTGAGGTCTGCTCCCCTGTACTGATCTTCTGTAAGAACCTGAACCTGCCAGCTCACTTGGCACCCCCAAAAGGAAAGCATCTTGCTGCAAGTGATTGATAGACTAATACTAGAACCCACCTCTTCCCCTGCACATCCTGCTCCTACTCTCCCCATCTTTTAGTCATAATTTGTATTTTCATTGCTATTAGATATACGTGTTTTTTTTGTTTTATTACTTTTAGTGTTGTAAGCAACCCCGAATTACCATGTAATGAGATGGCCAAACAAATTTAATAAATAAAATAATAATAATAGGCATGATTAGTAATCAGATTAATTGAAATTTCATGTTCAGTCTTGGTTTTTCACACCTGACACATTTGATACATCATATTGGTCTGATCTGGCATCATGGATATTTTATGTTGGAACCCAAGACATTTCTTTAAAATGCCATTTTAGTCATGCTCCCCATAATTGAAATTCCCTATGGGTAGAAGTATCAGGATACATCAGACTTGCCTATTTCTTTCACACTACATTTGTTTTCTATTCACCAAATCAGTAGATTCTAAAAGCACCTCATGAAGTATATTACACATTAGAGAGACATCCATCTTATTGCACATTTCCAGGAAAGTTATTCATGTTACTTTAAATGAACAAAAACTGCTCAAAGTTAACCTCTTAATAATATTCCTCTTTCTTTCTGCTTGTTTTTCCCCTTAAGGCTTGTTTTTATTTATTTATTAAAATGAGTGTTAGGTCTATGTACCTATTCAACCATTGCTCTGTATCATATAATCTACCTATCCAGCCTGGATAATAAACATATATTAACAATTTGTCAGTAAACTGAAGATTAGAGAAGAAAGTAAAAACAAAATAAAATTTACTAATAAAATTGGAATGTAACAAAATGTAACCTATTATTAAAAAGGCAAAATAGTCCCATAAAACACAAGACTTTGTATTATGATTTATTGAAATAATTTATTGTTTATCCAAGCAAGCTATAATGAATCAGGGAAAATTAATTAATTTCAGGAGCAATTTCCATAATTTGAACGCTGCAATCCCAAAAGCCTTATCTTGTGTCAAGGTCCTAACTTTTCATGTAGAAAGAGACACTTATTCAGATTGTTACTATTTGTTTTGGATTTTGTAAAGTCCTTTGATCTATTCATGGAAACAAATAGGAAACAACTGAATTTGGGAAAGGACTAAATGCATACTTAGGAAATATCTAGTTACTGCATTTTGAACTAATTCGTTTTTGAATCCATGTTATTATATGAAGATTGAAGCTTAATGTAGTGAATCCATTACCTGAATGTGTCACCATGTTAGCATAAAAGAGCTGGAGAATAAGTTGCACAATTTAGTTAGTGCTCTGGAAAATCATACATGGCACAATTAATTCTTCAATGTGAATGAACCATTCAAACCATTTTAAGGTTTGGACTGGTTTATTGGATAGATGTGCTTGTTATATTGCCAAAAGAAAGGACCCAGAGTTGCATAACATTTGTTCATGTAGTGGTGCAAATGTAGAGATACCTCTTAAAATTGAATGGAAGCTCATCCCATGCTAATATAGGAGTTATCAACCAGGACATTTGAACTGCATAAAGTAGGGAACACTGCCACTGTATTGCATTGTTTTTTTAATGTATGCTGCAGATCTCACTATCAGGTGACTTTGAGCAGTTACAGAATCTTTCTTTTGTTCTACAATCTTTTCCCTAATTCAAAGCTACCCCAAAATTTATCTGTTCTGGGAAGAAGTTGATATTTGCTCAGAGTTATTGCCTCCATATGAACAAACAATATATGGTGTTAGAAGTGAAGATGGATTTCAGTGTGGTAATGATTGTTTGTTTGCAACCCACTACTAGTCTTGAAGTACAGATTGATTCTACCTATGCTTAAGGAAACAGTGGTCAATTCCTTCTTTAAGAAACTATTACTGAACCCAAAGTAAGTGCAGAATTTCCAATCTGTTTATGAGGAAAGATAGTTGAGAAGTTAGTCAGGCTAGCATTTCAGAGAATTTTATTGGAAACAAACTATTTTCAGTTAGGTTTCAAGGATCAGTACAAGAGGATGCTGATCAAACTTCTTGGTGAACTTTGGGAGATGAGAATGGTGCATCCATCTTGGCCCTCACTGATACACCTCAGCAAATTTTCATTTGATTGATCTGACTTAAGGGGGGTTAGAATGGAAAGTGCAATAATGATTTCTCCTACTTATTCCAGGATCAGTATTGATAGAAAAGAAGTTTTAACACTTTGCCTTTGTTTTACAGGGTGCCTTGGGATTCAGATGTGTGTTTGGACTGCTAAGATGAAACTATCCATCAGCACAGGATTATGTACATACATTAAAGATACTAAGTTGTATACCCCTGGCCAGCTAAACAAGCTAGCTAAGAATATTAGAATAATATGGATCCATTACAAAGAGTCGTGGGAGGTTTCAGTATTTTGTTACAAAAGGTGGTATTCAGCAGGTTCTGGAGAACCAGTAGTGGAAATTTTGAGTAGTTCAGAGTACCGGCAAATACCACCTCTGCCTAGCCCTGCCTCCATCTATTCTCTGCCTCCCAAGTACCAGCTGATCAGCTGGGTCTTCTTTTGTTGCCCTGCATAGGAGAATGGAGCTGGAAAGCAGGTTAGTGGGGTGAGAAGGGAATGGGATTTGCAGTAACCTTCCCCCAGGAGCGGGGTGGGAATGGAGATTTTACAGTATCCTTTCCCTGCCATGCCCACCAAGCCATGCTACAGAACCGGTAGTAAAAAAATTTGAATCCCACCACTGTACAAAATCCTAATTATATTAAATATTAAACTACTTTCCAAAACTCCTATTGACTCTTGTTCCTTGACTTGGGATTGACATCTTGAAAATACATTTCATTTGTTTGAGGACAGGGATATATGTGTTGTATATTTAAATCTGTTTTAGAGATCCAGTTCTTCAGGATTTGAAACATTTTTAAAATGCATGCAAAGAAACAATTTGTAATTTTTGGCTCATTTTACAAATGTTCCTTCAAATTACTGTTTAACCTGCAAAGCATGGCAAATGCTAAAAGCATGGCTTTATTATGCAAATTCTGTCCTGTATGTGCACTGTGATGTGCATGCACTTATGTACAGAGTACAACATGCATTGCAATGCTCATTTAGTTAAGTTGACAACATTGCTGGATATATTGCTACAGGATCCTTGTAACTGTTTTTGTCAAATATTTACTGTACGTTAAGGCTCCACTTATAAAGTGTATAGAGAGAAAATATCTCTCCTAGGAATGGCAATAAAGTGAAAGCACCTTCAAGTTATATGTCACTATAAAACATCGGGAAACGGATTTGGAATGCATTTAACTGGCTTCCTTTAAATTATTTGCATATTTTTGTATATGTTGCTTATGCATGTCATTTAGTTATTTTTTTCTCTAAATTAGTCTTATTCTTATCTTCTTTAGTGTTGCTTGTACTCAGTTTCATGCATGAAATCTATTCCATCGAATACCTACTGAAGTTGAAAATTAAAAAAAAATTCACATTTATTTTCACATGCATCTTATAATATACACATCTTATACATATATTGAGGTAAGAACTACATCATAAGATCCAGGGAGAGTGAGGAATCCAAAGATTTTTAGTGCTTCAATTTGTATACTTGACTGGAAAGTGTAAATTAGTTTTATAGCCCTAAGAGAATTCTCTGATACACAGGACTGATGAATGCTTCCTGTTGTGAATTTCATATGATAGATGTAAACATGTTCTACTCTCCATGGCAATTATGAATCCAAATGATAGCCACCTTGTGCAAATGTGACAGAATCCTGCTGTATTTCTAATTGTGCCAACTTCCAGAAATATCTGTTATGTTGTGGAAAATTGTTGTGAAGTGCTAGAAGCACCAGGGGGTGTGAAAGATCAATATATGTGCTTTATCACTTGAGCTTTATTTGTATTTATTGGTTTGCCAAGGTTGAAGAATTAGTGTTTTCATCATGTGCAATTTCCTCATGTGGCAGGAACCTCATTTATGTCAGAAAGCCTGCCAAATCCTAGATTTTTTTATGAACTGATGCTGAGACACATTTCTGTTTATAGTTACAATCTGTGGGAAGTGTCTCCAGCAATTTAAACTGCAGCAGCTAGTAATATTAAAGGGATGGAAGACCAAAATATCCATTCAGTAGACATGTACTAGAGAGTTCCTACTGATCTTTGATATGATCTCTTAAGGATATCAATTACCATGATTTTTAAACAAGATTATAGGTAACCTTCACTCAGTTTCTGATTTTTCTCATTCCACAAAGTAATTTTTGGCAGTGACTATCAAATATTTTCTATGTTCAATCGCAGTAATTCCTGCCTAGCAACTTAAGGAGGGAGAGAGAGTTCTATTTATCTCCACTTTTAAAACATTTTCTCATGGTACTTTTAGAGAGTCATTTGCTTTAAAACTAACTATAAAATAGTATTTGCTGAATACAAGCCATGGTATTCAATCACTATATGGAATATTCAGAATCCAGATCCAAAGGCAGGAGATTATACAAGCATGGGGAACAGCAACAGTAACAAAATCCAAGGCACATGTTCAGCACTGTTGTATCTCTAAACACTACTTGCCTGAATTTAAAATACTATATTTTTTACATTTGGTAACAATCCATTTGGCCATTTCTGGGGATCAACCATTCTTGATAAACTTTTTGAGTTGTCTCACTGTTGGAAACTACAAATGCAAGGAAATTGGGAAGCCCCTTGTAGATTATATTGCAATTTGGAAAATCATCAGAATATAAACATGCTCCAGAGACATATGGCTCCTTTTATGGAATCTGAATGTAAGACTGGCTTGATCTTGGTTTACTAAGACAGAACAACTCTTTAGTCTATAGAGGAAATGTAAGGGTTAAATAAAACATATCAAAAATGTTACAGAGTAGTAAACAGCTCATTAGTTTCTTACCTAAATGGTTTATTTACAATGGATGAGTCATTTCATAGATACTAATATCTTTGATTCTTAAGCATGTGGAGCAATAAGAAAGGGTTTTTCGGAATGACCATCAGATCATTACTATTTCTTAATACAGTAATTAATGTGTTCTGATGCTAAGGAGTTCTACTTCCCCTCCCCACCTGAAAAGAACTCTGTTCCAACTGTCAGTTACCTCACATTCTGTTAGCTCAGTTCAAACTGGCAGATGTTCTACTCCTTTACTCAGGAGCTGTCTGGGGCTCCTTACAGTAATAAATGTTGGTACCTCATCAAAATGTCTATGTCTTCAATCTATGGAACTGCTTCCGAACTCAAGGTGGCAAGAGAGATATTTCCTTCTAAGTATTTGTCTGGGTTTAAATATGAACCTCAGATTGATTACTCCAGGGAAAAGGTTGTTGATCTCAAACTTTGGTTACCCTGTGCCTGGTGCTGTGCTCTAAAGTGACAGGAAGAGAGTCCCAGGATATGCTGCAGTGGTGGTAAAGTCCAGCTCCCTCCCCTTCAGTCCTCCCCTGAATCCTTACACAGCCTTCTCACCCACGAGCATTCAATGGCAAAGCATTTTCTTTTTGCTATCCTGAAGTACAACGCATATTTCCAAATGACATCTTTTGGAGTCGAAGTGAAGGAGGGAAATTTTATGCCAACATTCAAAATGCAGGTGTAGGTCTACCACAGGATAGGGAGTATCATGGCAGGGCCTCAGCATAGCCTTCATTTCTCCAGCTATACTTCGTTGGTGATGATGACAATGAGAGGGATATCTGCTATGGAATCTACCTGGGCATTAATCCAGAACTGGTTAGCCAACTGCAGAAGGTGCTGTGTGAACATAACAAGTATATTCTGGAACTTAAGGCTACAGTTGATTCTGTTCCTTAGGGCCACAATGACTTCCAAGTGGTGATTAACACTGACAAGAAGCCTTCTGGAGAGCACTGAGGTTGCTTCAATGCCCCCATGACTATAGAAGTGGCTGTTCTCATTGTTGGCCAGGATTTTGAAAAGAGAGATATTGTTCTCCACAGCAGAGACAACAGGTTGTTAAGAATCAGTGAGATGCACCGTGCCTATGATGCTCTCCAGTACCCTCTGATGTTCTGCCATGGAGAAGATGGCTATTACAACAATATACCTCAGTGCGATGCAAAGACTAAGGTCCTCTCAAGAAGACCTTGTCTACTGCTGACTTTTATAACTACAGGATAATGGAGCTTGATGGCAAAGAATGCTACCTACTGCTGTTCCGCAAACTTCTCAATCAATTTCTGGTTGATACGTATGCAAAAATTGAGAGTGAAAGACTTAATTGGATTCGTAACTACCAAAAAAACTGAGAAGTAAGGAATATGTGCACCATGACAAGGACACCATGACAAGAACTGACAGCCTGTTATCACAGCTTAGCACAATGGTTGTGTTGCCATCTTCTTTCGCTAGAGGACCCCACTACATGCATGAGTGAACTCAAGATGTGATGATGTATATGCAACATTTCAGATGATTGGGTCTGTTCATTGCATTTACCTGCAATCCGAAATGGCCGGAAATTGTACAGCTCTTGAAACTAGGACAGTAGTGAAGCACAGTTCTCCAGCTAGTAAATTATATTTTTTCTGAAATGTTCCACTATACTGAACATCAAAGGATTATAAAGTCTTGTGTCAGCATTCCAGCAATTCTCCATTCCAATCAGTAATTCTGAGACAAACATATCTCAGAAGTACCTTTATTAGGATAGTAACTGGCACATCTGTAGAATCCTGAATTTGAAAGTTTCTGGGCTTCCCACAATTTCCCAAACTACAAATCTATCCCCTCTTGGCCATCATGGCCCAATCACAATCTGTCCAAAAGTAAGATCCTTATTTCATCCTGCGCCATACTCAATGACCTTGAATTAACAAAAAAAAATAAAAAATTGTCTACTTAGCTACTCAATTGAATCCACCCCCCCTCCCACTTTCTCAAGCTTGTGGCAGCGTGGAAGCATCAAATCTCAGTATGGCTTCCAAAGCTGACATCTTGATGATAACCCTCTTGCTGGGTAATCTTAAAAAACTAAAGTATTTTAATATTAGTAACAACATTTGATAAAACAAAGAAAGGACCTCTTATGCCAATATAAAACCAGTGGATGATAAACAATATGTGCAAATTGAAAGAATCCAATAATTTCTATTTAAAATGTTGATGAAGAGCCTGGCATAATAACAAGACCTTAAAGTAAAATGGGTATGATTTTGGGAAATGTTATTTGCACACAAAATACAACTGCAAATTAGGACCACACTGTAAGTTTTTTTTTTGTTGTTCAAAACATAAAACGCCAAATAAACAAATTAGAAGAATATGAACTTGATATGTAATGGTATGTGGAGATTTTTAATTTTAGAATAATAATAATTAATAATTTATCTCACCATCTGGTCTCTATTACCTAAACTGAAAACTCAACATTAGGCAGCTATCAATTCTTTTTTCCTATCAAAAAAGGATAAAACCAAAAGAAGCAAAATGCTTCGTTTTTTTGCTGTTTAAAAAAGCCTTAACAACTTAAACAAATATCTTGATAGATACCTAGTGATGAGCTACGATTTCTGAGGAATGTTGCCAGATATTCTATCCCCAGAACAACTGGCAAGAAAAAAAAAACTATTTTGAAATAGAATTTAGAGTTTGGAACATACAGCAACAACAAAGACAACATCAAATACAGATGGATGTTAATCTTAAAGAAAAAGGCTAGGGTAAACAAGGAGGAACAACTAAGCCCAATCAAGATGAAAATCATATCTCAGAGAAAGTGAACTTTATAAGAAATCATGCAAAGCATGAGCACATCCAAAATAAAATAAAAATCTAATGCACTCTGACTCCCTTACTACATCTATATATCTAAATGCAATATAGGATAGATAACATAGAATAATAGAGTTGTAAGAACCTTGGAGGACTTCTAATCTTCAACTGCCTGCTCAAGCAGGGGTGTCAAACTCACATAGTCACAGCTGTGTTATGTGACGTATCAGGGCATTTTTCCCCCCTTTGCTAAACTGGACATGGGCGAACCAGCAGGTGATGCATCTGGCTGGTGAGCTGGGTGTTTGACAGCCCTGCTATATACTATTTCAGACAAATACTTGCCCAGTCTTTTCTTAAAAGCCTCCAGTGATGAAGCACCAACAAATGCTCAAGGCAAACTGTTCCAATGGTTAATTGTTCTCACTGTTAGGAAATTTCTCTTTAATTCTAGGTTTCTTCTCTCCATGGTTAGTTTCCATCCATTGTTTCTTGTCTTGTCTTTTTGTGCTTTGTAAAATAGGTTGTTCCACTCATATTTGTGGCAGCCCCCCAAATACTGGAACACGACTATAATGTCACCTCAGTCCACCTTTTCTCTAGACTAGTCATACCCAATTCCTGCAATAGTTCTTCATATATTTTAGTTTCCAGACCCCTAATTTTCTTTGTTGCTGTTCTTTACATTCTTTCCAAAGTCTCAACATCTTTTTATAATGTGGTGGCCAAAACAGTTGCAATATTCAGGTGTGGTCTTACTAAGGTTTTATAAAGCAGGACTAATACTTCATGTGATCTTGACTCCATCCCTCTGTTTATGAAACTAAGGATTGCATTAGCGCTTTTTCTTGTCTGTTGTGGCACAGTGCTGGCTCATATTTAAGTGATTGACCTTTAGGACACGAGGATCCAATGTTCCACTATCTAACAGGCTGCCATAAAGAAAAGGGAGTCAACCTATTCTCCAAAGTACCTGAAGGCAGAACAAGAAGCAATGGATGTAAAATAATCAAGGAGAGAACTAAGAACTAAGGAGAAATTTTCTGATAGAACAATTAATCAGTGGAACAACTTGCCTCCAGAAGTTGTGGGTGCTCCGACACTGGAAGATTTAAGAAGAGATTGGACAATTAATAATATAGGGTTTCCTGCATGACCAGGAAGGTTGGACTAGAAGATCTCCAAGGTCCTCTCCAAGTCTGTTTTCTGTTATTATGTTATCCCCCTCACAGTTATTTCTTGTGAGTCAGGTTTTATATAATTTGAATTTGTACATTTCTTTTTCCTGCCTAAATGTAAAACCTTACTTTTCTCCACATTAAATTTCATTTTGTTGGATAGTCTAGTATTCAATTCCATCAAGATCCATTTGGATCCTGAGCTTATTTTCTGGGGTGTTGGCTATTCCAGCCAGCTTAGTGTTATCTGCAAATTTCATGAGTTCCTCTTCTGTTCTCTTATCTACGTTGTTATGAATATATTGAAGAGTACTGGGCCCAAGACAGAACCTTGTGGTACCCCACTGCTTACTTCTCTCCATGTAGATGCAGTACCATTAAAGACTACTGACTGTGAATTAAAATCCATCTGGTGGTGATGCTATCTATCTAGCTTACCAAGAAAAAGGCTATGGTCTATTTTGTCAAATGCCTTACTGAAATCTAAGTATACTATTTTATTTATTTATTTAGTTTAGTTTGTCATGAATGTATGAGAAAACAAGTATAAGTATGAACATAACATATAAACATCTAAGTATAAACAGCTATAAGTATATACATAATAAATGTACGAATAAATGGGAACAGTAGGTCAGGGATGGTAGGCACGCTGGTGTGCTTATGCACACCCCCTTACAGACTTCTTAGGAATGGAGTGAGGTCCACCGTAGATAATTTAAGGTTAAAGTTTTGGGGATTTGAGGATGTAACAACAGAGTCAGGTAGTGAGTTCCAGATGTTGACCATCCATTGCTGAAGTCGTATTTTCTGCTATTTCCCTTTCTTGATTTCATCTTTGCAAGTTAGGGCTATTTGCAGGTATTTTGCCTTAGTTATGTGTCCCTCTTTCCATTTTTTGTACTTATCCTTTTTGTCTTTCAGATTATCAGAGTGATCTTTCAGCAATGGTGCTGGTTTCTTCTTGAATTTATGTTTTTCTTTTTCAGTAGTATTGTGCTGCACTGGGCGTTCATGATAATATTTTTCAGAGTTTCCCAAGCTTCTTGAGTTATTTTCCTTTTTAGGATTTTCATTCATGAAATTTTGCTTAGGCTTTCTCTGAGTTTATTAAAATCAGTTATTTTAAAATTTAAGTCATTAGTTGGATTATATTCTATTGCTTGTGTTTGCATTATATTGATTTCCAATACAATGTGGTCACTCTTGTCCAGAGTTCCAGAAACTTCACTCCCTTCTATCATTTCTTTTCTGCTTGTAAGAGAAGTTAGTTAGTTAGTAAGAGCTTTTAGTTCCTTCCTTTATCTTTTGGATGACAATGTTGTCAGCTAGATTAGTTAGGAAACTTTTTAATCTCCCATGATACAGAGTTTGTCACCCTGTTGATATCAGGGTAGTAAAAGTCCACCATTACTACTGTGGTGTGTTTCCAACATACACTTTTAATTGGTTAGCGAAAAGTTCATCTATTTGTTCTGCTTGGTTAGGTGGCCCACAGTATATCCCTCTGGCAATGTCATGCTTTTTCTTTTATATTGACCCATATGCATTCTGGGAGGTTTTGAATTTGGCTTTGTAAATTTCAGTAGAGATGTAGTGATGTTTTACATATAATACAACTCCACCTTCTCTTTGGTTGGATCTTTTGTTTTGAATAATTTGTATCCTTCCAGTACATTCCAGTCATGAGTTTTATCCCACCAAGTTTCACTACCTGCCTTCATGTACTAATAAGTACTTTATGTGTTTCAAATTCACCTTGTTTGTTCCCTAAACAAAGGGCTTGTATATCTGCATTTGAGTCCTTTATGGCTGACCTTGGGATATGCTTCCTATATTTCCTACTATTTTTATATCTGGGTTTTTCCCCTTCCCATCACTTACTACCTCAATGTTTGATTGGTTTTCTTGGAGTTTGTACTTTGAATTAAGTCCCAAAGATCCTAATGATTGTTCTAAATTGGTCACTCTTCCCCCACATCTTTAGTTTAAAGCCTTTCTGATAAATTGAGCCAACTATTTTCTGAATACATTCTTCCCGGTTCTTGTGAAGTGCAGCCCATTGTTGCCAAAAGTCCTTCATGTAGATATTGCAGACTATGAAAATTCTCTTGATGACACCAACATTTCAGCAAGTGGTTGATTTCTAAAATCCCTTGTTCTTTTTTTTAAGTGTCAAGTTTTTTAAAATTTATTTATATATAAGTATTTTGAATACCATATGTTGTCCAGGCAATTCATTTTACAAAAGAAAAAGAAAATAACAGATATACTGATAGTAATAATAATACATATAATAATTATCACCATATTTATAATTATATTAGCTTGTTTATAATTATATTTATTATATTAGCATACTTATAAACAACATTCATATTTTCCTTACATATAGCAATGCTCTTTCTTCATCTAATTTCTACATCTTATCTCTAACCATTCATAAAACTATTCCACATCAAATAATACTCTGTATCTCCTTTGTCTTTTATTTTCAATGTTAACCTATCCATTTCTGCACAATCCAATATTTTCCAAATTATCTTTTCATCTGTTGGGATGTTCTCATTTTTCCAATATTGTGCAAATACAATTCTCTCTGCTGTCAAAACATGTAGCATTAAATGTATAGTCCCTGGTATTATACCTAACGAAAAATATTTCTGGCTTTAAGTCTCTATGTTGCTTAATCATCTTTTCCAACCAGGTGTGTATTTTTTGTCCAATATTTTCTTTCTTTCATACATGTCCATCATATATGATAATAAGTGCCTGGCATCTGATTACATTTCCAACATTTGGCAGACATGTTGTTAAACATTTTTGCTAATCTTGTTGGTGGCAAATGCCACCTGTAGAACACTTTATAAAGATTTTCCTTATATGCAGTAGCCATTGTCAATTTGTAATTTCTGTCCGAAAAGTCTTTTCCATTTGTCTAGAATAGCCAAAGTTTTTTGCCCATACTATCCTTGTTTCTTTTACTTGTTCACCTTCCATTTTAAAGCTTAATAGGTAATTATATAATTTTCTCATCAGTTTTTCATGTCTCTCTAATAACATCTTATGTCATTGGTTCTTTAAAGAAACCCCAAGTTTTTGCATCTTTCTCATGTCATTATTATATTTGCAAGTGTGGCCACCATGCTACATCCACCCTTTCATTTTGTAGTTCTGTCTGATTTTAAATTCCCCTTTCTCATTTAAAATGACTTTATAAGATACAATTTTTTTCAAGTTAACAACATTTGGATGTATCAGTGCTTTGATTGTAGAAAGCCAGACTGGTATTTTCCTATAATTTTGTGATTTAATTTTTTCTCATGCTAAAAGTAAAACATTCCTTACATAATGTCTTTGAAAATATTTATGAGATACTGAAGGTTGATTGAATTTGAAGGAATTGGATTTGTGCTTTGGTTTTTTTCTTCTATATCTGTGGGATATTGAAGTGTTGGGGTGTTGTTTGTGGTTAAACTGTGATTGGTTAGTTGCTAGCTATTAGTAGGACTGGTGGGTATGCCTGCTGGGAAGGAAGAGTAAGAGGAATTAACATTAGCTGCTAAGATGACAAGAACTTCAAACTTAACCAAAATAGGGAAGAAAGCATCTTCTACACCTGTGATGGTGACCCTATCTCATGCATGCCAGAAGTGGCACACAGAGCCATCTCTCCAGGCACGGCAACCATCACCTGTGTCTCTTCCGGATTCTGGTGCACCTGGTCTTCCAGTTTCTGGTGTTCCTGTGGGCACGGGCCATGGGGGCTGCTCTTCCAGTTTCCAGCACTCCCCGCATGTGCTTGTGTTTTGGCACTCAGTGCCAAAAAGGTTCACTGACACTGTTCGCTGACACCATTATTGGCCTCCTCAAGGCCAGATAATCAGAGGTCAATAGACAGTATGTTACAGCAAGAGAAACCAAAAACATTCCAAAAAGAAATGCTGGTGATGTTTCAGTCAATGCAGGAGACCATGACCAAAAAAATCACAATGAGTTAAAGAAAGATATAGGGGAAGTAAGAAATGATATGGGAGAGATGCAAGAAAAAAAATACAAAATATGGATTAAAAAATTGAGAACTTTCAGCAAATGAAAACAAAAAAATGAACAAAGGATTCAGAAAATGTAAGAGAAATCAGAATAAGTAAAGCAAAAAGTTGAAACAAATCAGAGATTGACATGCAAATAAGAACCTAGAAAATACTGTGATAATACTAGAAACAGAAAAAGCAGCTCACTATTTAAGATTTCAGAATATATAGAAAAGGAGAAAGGGGAAGATTTACTAGATATAATGAAACAGTTGTTGGGAAAGACATTAGAGATTAACAAGCAGGAGATGGAGGCAGAGAAAGAGATAGAACAAGAAGGAGCAAGAGCAAAGGAACTGAGAGAAATAAGAGCACTTAGGAGCATAAGATCCATATATAAGTGAAACAATGCAAAAAGAAATAAAGATGCTCTCAGTTAATATAAATGGACAACTCCCCCATGAAAAGATAAAAATATTTACAAAACTACAAATATTAAAATTAGATATAATATCATTACAAGAAGTACATATTAAAAACACTATAATAAATTATTGGAGTATCACAAATTAGATAAACTATTCTCCTCACTCTCACAACAAAAGAGAAGAGGGGTGGTTATATATTAAAGAAACAATAAGTACTAATCAAATTTTTAAAGATGAAGAAGGGAGAATTTTGATGGTGGAAGTGACATTAAATCAAAAACAGATACTCCTATTGGCTATTTATGCACTGTACAATGGACAAGAATTTTTTTATAAAAAACTTCATAAAAAGATACTTGAAACAGAGTACAAACATATTTGTCTCTTAGGAGACTTTAATGCAATAGTGGATAAAAACTTGATTATAAAAGTAGCAAAACAAATAAAAAATAAGAAACATCCTTTTACCTAGAACCTTTTTTAAAATGATAGAAGAAGTTTACATGGAGAGAAACAAATCCAGGAAAAAACCAATATACATTTTATTCTAACAGGCATCAATCTTGGTCTAGAATAGATATGATTTGGATGTCACCAGACTTAAGCACACATGTGCAAGAGATAGAAATAGAAACAAATTTATGGGCTGACCATAATCCAATAAAAATCAGTTGGAAGGGACAAAAGAGAAGAATATGATGGACTTTAAATCAATCTATACTAAAAGACAAGGAATTTATACAGATGATGGAAAAGGAAATGGGATTTTTAAAAAAAGAAAACAGGAAAGGGGAATCTTCACTACAAAGTGTTAATCCAGCTAAAGCATGGATTATGAGATTAGCTATAACATATATAGTGAAAAAAATAAGAGAAAGAAACAATATCAAAAGACTTTAGAAGAAGAATGTAAAAGACTTGAAGTAGAGTTACAAAATGTACCACAAAAGGTGAAGCCAAAAAATCAAATGTAAATAATTAAACACAAGTTAAATATAAAGGAAAAAGAAGAATTGGCACAATAAATCAAAAGAACAAAGCAATTTTTTTTTTTGAAATGAAAATAAACCTGGAAGATGGCTAGCCTATAAACTGAAGGAGAAAGATAAGAAATGGGTAAGTAAACTGCAAGATGCGGAAGGTTTATTACATTACCAAATGGAAAATAAATAATAATAATGATTCTGAAGTTTTATAAGAAGCTATATGACTATGAAAAAATTGCAGAGGAAAAAATAATACAATACCTGGAAAAAGCCAATTTGCCAAAAGTGTCAGAAACGGTAAAGAATATGTTGAATGAAAGAATAACAATGGTAGAATTAGTAGAGGTGATCAAAAGACAAAAGAACAACAAAACACAGATGGCCTACCAGCAGAAATCTATAAAGATTTGCAAGATACATTGAGCTTGTCAATGTTAGAGGTATATAATAAAATTTTATTAGAAACCAAAATACCACACACGTGGATAAAAGTTAACATTACCTTAATCCCAAAAGAAGACTCAGACCTAACACAAATAAAGAACTATAGGCCACTATCCTTATTAAATGCAAACTATAAAATATTTGCTTCAATAATAGCTGAAAGACTCAAGAGATTTCTGAATGAATTTATACATTTTGACCAAAATGAGTTTTTACCTAAAAGTCAAATTAGAAACAATATGAGAATAATTTTAGATACAGTGGAGTACTATGAAGTACATTGTGAAAAACAATTGGCATGGATATTTCCAGATGCCCAGAAAGCATTTGACAATATAAATTGGCTAGTTATGGTGCAACAATTAAAATGTATGGACTTTGGCAAAAAAAAAAAAAAAAATACAAATACGATTAAGGCAATTTATACAAATTAGAGAGCAAAAGTGATTGTGAATATAGATGTGACAGAAAATTTCCACTTAAGAAAAGGCACAAGGCAAGGGTGTCCACTATCCACATTGTTATTTATATTAACATTGGATGTGTTAATTAGAAATATTAGACAGGATCCAGAAATAAATGGAATGGAATTTAAAAAAGAAAAGTATAAACTACAAGCATCTGCAGATGGCCTAGTTTTTATACTAGAAACCCATTAGAAACAGCCCCAGACTGATAGGAAAAATTCAGGAGTATGGAGAACTTGCAGGATTGAAAATAAATAAATAAATAAATAAATAAATAAATAAATAAATAAATAAATAAATAAATAAATAAATAAATAAATAAATAAATAAATAAATAAATAAATAAATAAATAAACTAAAATAATAGTTAAAAACCTCACAGATAAGCAGAGAAACAAATTGATAAAGTAGGAAGATCTTCAGACAGTAAAGAAAGTGAAATATTTAGTAATCTATCTAACAGCAGGATGTGCAACAATGAAAGACGATGACTATACAAAGCTAATGCATCAAATTAAGTTAGACTTGGAGCTGTTGTTTTTCTATGGTATGGAAGGAAAATCTTTTGTTCTTTTATTGGATGTGAGCCTTTCATTGAAAGTACAGATGAAAACACTACTTGTGCTCCTAACTCATCTTTCTTGCATAGCTACTTGTAATGTTTCAATACTGTTTTCAGGTTCACTGTCATGTCATTCATCCCCACATGAAGAAGGAGAAAGAGGTAATAAATTGTGGCCTTGATAATTTTAAACAGGTTCCCGGCTACATCTTTGAGTGTTGCTCCAGGAAGACAACATACTTCCCTTAACTGAATATTAGGTCTGCAGATGGCTGGCTCTGATCCACTGAGAATTGAATCTTCTCTTACCAACACTCATCTTTTTTTTCCCTAGGAAAGTTTGGGCTACTTTTCTTCCTATCATAGGAGCACTTGATGATGCCTCTTTTCTAGGGACATGATTCCACTTTTCTAGGTGTCTGCACACTATCTTCCAGGAGAAAGCTATGAAATTGATTGCTCAACTCCAGTGGGACTGCACTGAAGTGGGTTGGATTAAACAACATTGTTCTTTGTTGCTGTTTTTTTCCTCCCTATGTTTGATGTCTCCATTGATCCTCCTCTAAATATTCATATACAGGTTCATTACTGCTGGAATGTTTAGAAGTTGTTTATTCCTTATTTATGTTCAATTTGCTTAGTTGGAAGTCTTCCTGCTTAGATTGGAATTTTTTATTTTGTAGGTTGAGTTTCAGAGTGGTTAGAGTTCACTCTAGATATTTTAATTTTTTCTTCCAGTAATTCAATTAGTTTACATTTGGCACATGTGTAATTTGGATCCTCTATGGGCATATGCATGTACATGGAACATAGTTTACAAATCACAATAGTGTCAGTCTCTTTTTCCATGACTATGTTTGTTTTTTTCCAGATTAAAGATTACTTTTTTAAAACTTAACAAAATGTTCAAAATAAAAAGGATTTTGTCACAAATTTAAAAAAATTAAATTCTGAAAATTCATTAAAAATTCCAATGTTTAAAATTTTTCAATGTTGAGTTGCTGTCTAGTTTGTAATCCACAGATGTATAAAATGATAGATGAATATATAAAATAACAATGAATAAGATAAAAAAATAAAATATCTGCTGAATGAAAGAAAATTAAAATAAAAGCTGAATGGAAAAATGATATGTCAGCTGAACATAAAAATATCTCATTTGAACACAAAAATTCAATATGAGCTTGTGGTTCTTGTGAAAGTATGTAACAATATATATATTGATTTTAATAGAAATATGAGAAAAAGAAAAAGTGCTGCTTATATTGAAGAGTTGGAGAGTATTAAAGATGTGTTTGTTGGATTCCTTTCTTTGGAAGTCCATAATAAGATTTTGTTGGGCTAAAATTCTTTCCTGACACTTAGGTGATGCTCCTGGAGATATTCGGAATTCAAAAATACATGCAAATTCCTCCTTTATTATCCAACTTTAAACTAAGGGGAATTGTGTTTCTTTTTAGTAATTTAACCAAGTGGTCCTCATAGGCTTCCTTATGAGTCAAAGGAGATTATCCTATGGGTCAGTGGTACATACAGTGGTACTTCTGATACAATTAAGATCTCTAAAAGGTTATAGTAGAAGTGCCTGTTATAGCATCTGTATGCAAAAGAGTAGGAAAAGAAAAAAGGAAATGCATAAATCAAATGTATAAACTCATAAAACATGATTTGGTGTTACCAAACAACTGCTTTAGAAAGCAATTTGCTTTCTAAAACAAATTTAGCAGGTAGGGCCTGAATTAATATGGATCAAAATATCCTGTTAATTATAAAGGCTTTTTATTTCAGAAGCAAACATTAGCTAACCAGAGAGAAACCATGATTTCTTTGTACATATAAAAATAATAGCAATAATTAGGGGTTGGGTGGGATTCAATTTTTTTAACAACTGGTTCTGTGGGTGTGGCTAGGTGGGCTTGGCTAGGTGGGCATGGCCATGTGACTGTGTGAGTGTGGCTCCTTGTTTGTTTGTTTTTTGCAGCATCCCCCTGTGCTCCCTTTTTGGGCCTCCTGGGCCTCAGGGAAGCTCCTGGGTAAAGCAGTAAGACAACAAGGGGGATCACTAGAACAGCTGGTCGTTGGGAAGGAAAAAAAGAGAAATACCTCAAGGAGTGACTGGGTAGGGGAGAATGCAGTCAGTGATGTTGTGCATGTGTGCGATGTCGTACATATGTGATAAGGACTGACTGGGTGAGGCGGGAAAAGGCAGGAGGAGTGGGAGAGGCCAGCCAGGGGCACAATTTGCTGGTTCTCCAAACTGTGCAGAATTATAACAATCGGTTCAATAGAACGGGTCCGAACCAGTAGAACCCCACCCCTAGCAATAATGCTTCTGGGTATATTGGGATGCAATGGTATTTTTCCACAGAGATATATGGAAACATACAGTATAAAGACAGAATATAGGTCTTTAATTGTCTGCTGATGTTTTTTCTTCAGTGTTCTAGTTAATATACAACAGGGACAACATTTATGAATTGAATATATAAGTTCACAACAAATAACAAAATTAAATAGTCAAGTTCATTTTTATCACAGTTCATTACCAAGAATCAACCAATAAACTTCTAAATAAACATAATTTGCATAAAAATAAAGGCAATTCATAAATCATTTAGCCCCCATCTAACCTGAAGGAGGGATAGGAGAAAAAGAGTGTAAATTCAATAGCCAAACATGGAGCAAAAAGAAAGAGGGAAAAGTAATGGAGGTTGATATTGGATATCTGGACCATAAAATGTTCACAAGGGCTTTACCTGATAGATTGCAGAAATAAAATCACTGTAGGTTGCAAAAGGATGTTGAACTTAAAACTGATTTCTGACTCTTTTGAGATTTGAATTGAAGAACTTTCATAATATCACTACAACTTTAAAAATGCTATAAAGAGTATTGAAGAATGAAACTGCTACATGATATACAAACCCAACAGAAATATTGCTACATTTCAGTTCCACTGAGAATTGTTGCATGTTTTATTTTTGTTTACTGAACTGGTAATATCAATTTTCTACTAAATGATATAATCTGATTAACCTATGAACCAAAAATGTAGAAAAAAATGTATTTTCTTTGTATAGATCATCCAAAGAGCAATAATTCATTGAACTAAATAGTAATGAACTTTGAACAAAATTAGTAATATAAGTTCAGAAAATTTAAGAGAGGTAGATCTATTCAGCCAAATGTTTTTAAAAATGGTACCTATCTAGCAAAAAAAGATTTATAATTAATAATTTATATTGGAATTATATCTCTTGTAATGATCTCAGATGAAATGATTTAAAATGAAACAAGGGACAATATTTAAATCCAAATATTATCAATGAAATGGAGGTGTAGCACAGTATCCTTATCTTGCTGTGACCTACACAATATATTTTCTCATTTTCTTTCATATTTCAGAATCAAAGTACTGTGTTTAAAACCCTGTCTATAACAAAAGTGAAAAAGTTCTACTAGAGCAAATTTATAGTTATATAAATTTGTTAAAAATATCCATACAATTATGAAACCAGGATCAGTTCCTTAAAAACAAATTCTACAAACTTTTGCATTATATATACAAACAAATACACGGACCTAATTTTTTTTCAACATGAAAAAAATACTACAATTCTATATAGGTATTAAGATTGGTGGAGGACCTAGCATGCTGTACATGAGTTGGAAATAAGTATTGGCAGTATGGAAGTTACTGTATATTTTCCTTATGTCATGTAAAGACAGGAAAAAAACTATCCAGTTTGTTTTCTAAAAGGCACTTATCAGCAAGCCTCCCTCATTAGCATCTTGAAATTAATAGGTTATGATCAACTTTCATTTATACTGGCTGCTGAGTGTTCTTCTTGGAAGAACTTTTTACTATAACACATGTATTTGTCATATTCATTAAGTAATAAAGAAAAAAGTGTGTATTTCATATTGAATAATTGAATGCATAACTTCTGTAATGCATGTAAATTTCTATCACATCCTACTTTGCAGCTTTGCCTTCCTTGAAAAATGTTCATATACATGCATATGATTTCATATGAAAACATTCACATAAAGAACATAAAGAAAAAATAATTGGTCTAATCAGTCCATATATAGACAGCATTTTATGCCCAAAACTGCTTAATCAAACACATGTTGGAAATTCAATATAAGGATATGATAGAATAATTTGTATAGAATAGCATTTATGTTCACTTTGGACAGAACCTATGGTTTTGGATAGATGCCATATTGAATGAGGTCTTTAGGTTCATCTATCTATGTTAGTTACATGTTTTATTGGCAGGTTACATTCTTCTAAGTTCTGGATGGAGAAATTCAAACTTCAGCTGAATCCTGGAAAAAACTGGATGGGTTTGGATCAGGGGTGGGATTCTACAGGTTCGCACCTATTCATTAGAACCGGTTGTTAACATTCTAAGCAGTTCAGAGAACCAGTTGTTAGAAGAAATTACTGGCCTAATCCTGTAAGGAAGGCAGGAAGGAAACATTCTGGTGTTGCTTACAGAAACTGCCTCTCCGTTAACCCTTATTACATTCTTGGCAGGACTAGACTTCCTGTCTCAGGAACGTCCCCTCTTTTGCTGGTACTTTGCTTGTGTGGAGTGACCATTCAAAGTTACAATGGCGCTGAAAAAAGTGACTTATGACCATTTTTCACACTTACAACTCTTGCAGCATACCCACAGTCACGAGAGGCCAGGCAAGGAGATGTGTGTCTCAATGTAAGTGATATTGAGTTGGCCATGCCCACCAATTTAGTCATGCCCACAGAACCAGTTGTTAAAAAATTTGAATCCCACCCCTAGTTTGGATGCAGGAAGCTTCAAGATCTGGGACTTTGACATTGTTACTTCTGGATACAATAGAATTAAACCAGATAGACCTGGCCTTGCAACTTCTGCTCAAAGAGCAGGTAGCGAAGAAAGCCTTTGCACAACTTCAAGTTGGGCACTAGTTGTGACCTTTCTTGGATCATGATTCTCTGTGCTCAGTTATTCAAATCCTGATCATCTCATACTTGCAATGTGTTCTACATGGGACTACCCTTGAAGAACATTTGGAAAATTCAACTGAAGCAGTTTTTTTTAAATATACTGTATGTGAGAATATATTTGTGAATCTGAATAACATGACTTTGAAGGGAAACTCACAGATTAATTTAATTAGCCATCCATGTTGTGCTGCTGACTGATAATGAAACATAAATGCAATTGACAACTCCCTGCTAAAACAAATTGCAGTGTCTCCTCCTAAAGTGATATTAGAAATCTCAAACATTTCACATACAGAGATATTTCAAAGAAAGAATGTAATTAGAGTCATCTTTTAGATTTTGAACCAGAATAATTGGTTTTAGAAAAGCACAAATATTTTAAGCAAAATGCTTTGTTTTTTTCTAATTTCTCCCTAGTCATAATTGCATCTGCACGTGTGTAATGCTGTTTGATTCTGTAAGTTAGAAATAGAAAGAAGAGGTACTTGCTGGAATTGTGTGCAATAATTGGGAGTAACCTGCTTAGAAAGAAAATAAGGATTAATAATCTATTAATCTATTAATGAAATAAAAATGTTTGCAATACATTTCTTTGTATGATATTTATTCTGAATCAATACAATGCACCTTGTTATATAGGCAAGGGAAAAAGCACATTTTACTATAGTTTAAATCAGTAGTCGCCAATTGGTGGGGTGGGTACCAATGGTGGTCCGCGAGAAAATTTTGGTGGTCCACAGAGAAATGTCCCCCCCAAAGCACTCCCCCCAAAGCAATTAATCCAGGCTGCATGGGATCACAAAGCTGTGCTGCCCACATTGCCTGCCCACCCACTGACCCCCACCCTTCGGCCAAGTGCAAACCTTACCTTGAGTAGAGCCACGTGAGCTGGAACTGGAAGGTAAGACCAATGGTGGGGGAGGGAAATCTGCCCTGGGGTGGCTTGCTGACGTTGGTGGAAAAGTCAGTCCCATATTCTAGAGCTGTGGTAGTCACAGGACTGACCCTTTGGTCATCCTGGAGCAGCTGATCTTCCAACTGGGTCTGCCATGGACTGGAGGAGGAGCTGCTCCAGGATGACCAAGGGACCAATCCTATGACTACTGCAGCTCTGGAATATGGGACCGACTTTCCTACCAATGTTAGCAAGCTACTGTCAGTTAAAATTCATATTAGTGGTCCGTGGGATTTTAAATTATGAGTTTGGTGGTCCCTGTGGTCCAAAAGGTTGGTGACCCCTGGCTTAAATGATATATCATGGCTATAAATTTTATGCAAACAACATATGCATAGCATGTGCACATGCACATATATGTATCAACAGTAGCTGAGGAGATGATCTTAAGCAGATAACAAAGGAAACTCTATTTCTTAAAGATTGAGGTATGCCTTACTATATAATAGTCTCCCAAAACTCCAAGTATGAAAGTTTTTGGTTTCCAGTTAGTATTTCCTGTTCAAAGAAGAGACAAATAGGATGTACATTACCTTCTATGATCTGAATAATATGTGATTCAATCTGTGAGTTAGAGCAGGGTCACTAAGCTTTTGGACCTCAGGGACCACCAAACTCATAATTTTAAATTCCAGGGACCACTAACCAGTTCTGTGGGCATGGCCTAATTTGTGGGTGTGGCTTGGTGGTCATGTGACTGACTGGACATGGCTTATATGTAAATATTATAAATATTGATATAAATATTGATATTTTTTATAAAAAAAGAGCAACTTTTACCCAAAATCAGGCCAAGCAGGCAGACAGATTGAGTTGTTCACAGAATCACAGATTCATTCAGAGATCTATCTGTCTGCCATCGGCTAGCTCAGTCTGTCACATAAAATTTGCTTGCAAGCAAACTCATAAAATTAAATCACAACAAACCATGTATGTAAATATTGATATTTTTTTTATAAATAAAAAAAAGAGAAACTTTTACCCAAAATCAGGCAAAGCAGGCAGGAAGATTGAGTTGCTCACAGAATCACAGATTCATTTTTTATTAAAAAAAGAGAAACTTTTACCCAAAATCAGGCAAAGCTGGGAGGTAGATTGAGTTGCTCCAGAATCACAGATTCATTCAGATAGTGATAGATAGTGATCTATCTATCTGCCATCAGCAACCTGAGTCTGTCACATAAAATTGCTTGCCGTGAGTCTACACTGAATAATAAAACCTTCAGTCCTAAGGGAGGTTCGGCTGTGCTTAAAAGCAGAGCCGAAGATCTAAAGATTAGCTAGAAAGCAAGAAATCCAGCCATTTCCTGCTTCCTAGCTAATCTAAATCTCCCAGCACAGCAGAACAGCTGATGGTCGGGGGGAAAAAGGAAAAATAGCAATTTAGCAGGCAAGTTTGCCGGGTAAGGAGTGAGTGGGCGGGGAGGGTTCCCATGGGCCATGGGGGTGGCGCAGCCTTGTGTTTCTGCACAGCCTGCATTAATTGCTTTGGGAGGTGCTCTGGGGGGACATTTCTCTGCGGCCCACCAGTGGGCCATGGCCCACCAGTTGGCAACCACTGAATTAGAGGATAAGAGGTTTTGTACTACAAATGATCAAGACTTGAGAAATTATGCAGACAATCTTGCTCATTAAAGAGAAAAAAGAAGTGTTCTTGATAAAGCAGCTATGATTCTTGGGGAAATTCAATACACCACTTATTTACATTTTTTTTTAAAGAGCATGGATCTAAAAATATCAAGTGTGGATGTAGGAAGCAGTTTCTTCCAGATAAAATGATGAAAGAATGAGGATCAGTTATAGCTATAAGAAAGACATTAATAGAGAATAGTATGTTAATTCATGATGATCAAGAATCATAATAAATAGCACCTTTTCTGACTTTAAGTTTTATTAAAAGTTTTTGTGAACTACAAGTTGCTTCACAGGTACACGGACACAATCTAAATCCTAAATCATTTTAACTGCTTCGTGCATCTGGTGGAATGAGCTGTAGCTCATGAAAACTTTTTAATAAAACTTGTTAGTTTTCTGCCATACTCCTGCTTCCTGAAAGAGAGGAAATCTAATTTTGGCTTTCACATTCACAAAAAGTACAAAGAATTTCTAATATATAAAAACTTGCCAGAATCCCTTATAAAATTTCATTTTATTCTGCTGTCAGATGAATTTGACCTGTGTGAACAATGTGATAGTAATAAAATGGAATAAATTGTTTACTTGGTGCATTGTCCTTCAAACATTCTTTGTTGATTTCCAAAACCATTTCATGACCCATTTTTAGGTGTCATTTCTAATATTTTCTACACAACAATACAACATTCTCTGGTATTTGTATGGATACTGTGTAAAGCTATATTTACAGTTATGGTAATACATAAATAACACTATATATGGAGATAGTTTAAGGATCTTATTGCATAACAATATCAATCATTATTGATTTACATACTTGAAAATAGGCTAAAATACAATTTGAACTTCTCATTCTTTTACATATACATGACATGAATTCTATAATGCTTTATATTTATGTTTTTTATTTCCTTCAAACATATCCAATTCTCAGAGACTGCCTGAACAAGTTCCTACAGTTTTCTAAGCAAGGTTCTTCAGAAGTGCTTATCATTGCCTCCTTCCTAGGGCTGAGAGAAACTGATTAGCCCAAAGTCATCCAACCAGATTCATGCCTATGGTGAGACTAGAAGATAAATTGTGGTCTCCAAGTTTCTAGTCTGGTGCCTTGGCCACTACACCAAACCAATGTAATGACTAAATATTATTTACCTGTAGAAAATTAATCATTTTGCATTTCATTTATTCCAATGAACTAGTTTACAACATCTATTTAATTGTTTTAGTGAAATGCATGTTATGTTAATTTAATTGATTTGTCCCAGCTTCAGTTAAAAATATATAAAAATAGTGAACAACTTTAAAAAAGCAACATTTAAAAAATTCTGAACTTAGTATTGCCAATGCAAAGTCCCGGAGATGACCTTGGAGAAAATATATAGTTGACAGTTACAAAAATATGTTTTAAATCTGGAAGTGAAGAAAGCTTTCAAAGGAAACTTGGGTTGGTTCTGCTTAATTCCCTGGGGTACACAGGGATATGAATGCACATTGGTTCATTTTTTATGAAATAAACGTAGCAATATAAAAACAGTATTTCTTATTCTGTTACAAATATTGGGAGTTACAGAAGAAGGTTTACATAGACAATCTATTCCAGATAAGTTGTGTGCCAGATGAACAAAAGTTCTGCCCAGGAATTCAAACATTGTAACCAATATATAATGAAGTTCCCAAGGTGACTTTAAAATGGTAGAGATGGTGAAGGTGAGCACCTGAATGTTGGCATTATGCCAATTGCTAAATGGAAAATTTATTTAAGTTGAGCAATGCTTAAAAGGCAAGCTAAGAAGTTGCAAGAGTTATATCAGGTGCATTGGTCTACTGAGTCAAAATAACTAATTTCCACATTTTAATAGCAGCTTGATGATTATAAATTTTGAGGTTGTGTTGATTTTTAAGTGCATTATTTTTATTTCTTTTCTTTTGTTGATAAGTTTAGCATTAGGGTAAGATGACTGTCTTCCCTTTCCTTCATTTGATTTAGAAGTGGGTACAAAGCAATTGAAAGATATGGATTTGCCCACAATTAAGTTCTTGTGGGTGAAGTGCAACTTTTAAGGCTCCATTTGTCCACTTGCCTTTTCAAGATAAACCAACCTCCTTCAGCCTCCTAAAGAAGTTGTCCTTCTTTAAAATCAGACAGGTTTTAAAATCATGATCTGTAATACATGTATTATTTATAAAAACCAACACAGTTCTAGGCTGCATTAACAGAGGGATAGAATCAAGATCACATGAAATGCTAATACCACTTTATTCCAAGGCCATACTTGGAATGCTGCATCCAGTTTTGGTTACCACAATGTAAAAAAAATGTTGAGACTCTAGAAAAAGTGCAGAGAAGAGCAACAAAGATGATTAGGGAACTGGAGGCTAAAACATAAAGAACTGTTGCTGGAATTGAGTATGTCTAAAGAGGAGGACTGGGGTGACATAGCAGTGTTCCAATATCTCAGGGGTTGCCACAAAGAAAAGGAAGTCAAGCTATTCTCCAGAGCACCTGAAGGCAGGACAAGAAGCAATGGATGGAAACTAATCAAGGAAAGAAGGAACCTAGGATTTTCCTGGCAGAACAATTAACCAGTGGAACAGTGCCTCCAGAAGTTGTGGATTTCCAACACCGGAAGTTTTTAAAAAGGGATTGGATAACCATTTGTCTGACATGGTATAGGATTTCCTGCCTAAGCAGGGGTTGGACCAGAAGACCTCCAAGGTCCCTTCTAACTCTATTATTCTATCCAGAGGTGTCAAACTCATGGCATCACATTGTCATCACATGACAGATCATGACTTTTTTCACCTTCGCTAAAATGGGGGTGGGCATGGCGAGCTCATGATGTATCTGGCCTATGGTCTGCGATTTGATACCCCTGTTCTAGTCTAGTCTAGTCTAATTTGATCTTGTCTATGAAATATGGAAGACAGTTTACACAAGTATGCACTTTAAAAAGTGAATGACACTTTCATAAAACTGTCAAACGTTATTGAATGTGTTATGATAATCACTTTATTTTGATTAACTTAGCAAGTTCTTGCTAGAAGGAAGTGATTGACAGTTCCAGGAAATGCAAAGATTGGTCAGATAGGGATTTTTATCAGCTCTAATAAATCACTGGAAAGAGGAAATATCTTTTAATTTGTTTTAATGGAGTTGGTCTACTCTATATCTGCATTCCCTTTGCTGCTATTGCAATTCCTACTATTAATCTCCAGCCAGGTGTAGATATGGTGAGTAAACTACCCAAAGAAATAATACTAGCTGCTATATACTGGTTGTTGTGTGTTCTATTTATTAATTAAGATGGAGTGATACTATAAAGGAAGCCTGTTATAAGATAACTATTTATTTGTAATGCTAGATGTCAAAGGATAAGTTTTGCCAGAATTGTGCACTTATTACTTTGATTTATTTTGCAAGTAGGTTTTAATTAACTTTTTAATTATTTGTAGTGGGAGCAGTTAAGAGATGTTTGACTAGTAGCAAGTTCTGTGTATCCTGATGAAGGATCTGTTTAATCCCTACTCACACACAAACAATTGATTTTATAATTACATTTTACATAATTGTAAATGCTTATTATTGAACAATACAGTGCAGTTTGGCCAGGATTAATTTCTCTTATGAGTGAGCTAGGTTTAAAATTATAGCTAACCAAGTAAGCCTTTTTTTTTTCATTTGTAATCTGCTGAGGAAACCCAGTTCTGTTTTTCTTCTTCTATCAAAACTGGAGCAGTACTGAACTAATATGTAGGATCACTGTTCAAATGCAATTATGAACCAGATAATCAACTGAATCTAGACAAGACAGCATGTCAATAATCAGTAACAAATGGGCAGACATAGTTATCTATAATTCTCTGTAAAGATAAAAAGACTTACAGAAATGAACAGTAAGTGATGAGAAAATGAGTTTCCATAGTTCAGAAATCCAGACCTGACATTTTTCCAACTATAAATGTTAATTCCAGTTATAATAGTGCTATCTCAACCCTCACATCTATCAGTTATCTTGCTCTCCCCTGTACAGTAGTCTTTCAGATGTACTCATTCATGACAGAAAACATATCTTTCTTATTTTTTATTATAAATAAATTTTATTAATCATATTTTCATCATAAAAACACATTTCCAATCATTACAGCATTCCAGTATTGGTGTTCGCTCACATTAACGTATTTTCTAATTATGTAGGTTGCTACTATATATTACATAATTCAACATAAACCATATATTTACAAGATTACAAACAGTATTTATCCCATCTTATTATAGCTCCTGTGTACCCTTCATCTATCAGCTTTGCACCTACCTTCCAACTAATTGTACCATAAATTCAAAATCTCATAGTACTCCGTTTCTTCTCTGTCTTAATTCCATCAATAACCTATCCATCTCTGCATATTCTAAAACCATTTTTATTATCATTATGTCTGAAGGAGTATTGTCTTCTTTCCAGTTCTGGACAAAGCCAATTCTGGCTGTGGTTATTATATGAAGTATTATGTATTGGAATTTTTTCGCAGATATTATATCCTAATATACCCAATAAAAATGTCTCTGGTTTAATCTCAATTTTTTATTTTGTAATTTCTTCTAGCCAATTCTTAATTTTGAGCCAATATTTCTTAGCTTTGGGGCATGTCCACCATATATGGAAGAAAGTTCCTTGTTTATGGTCACATTTCCAGAATTTTGGCTACCTGTTAGGGAACATTTTAGCCAATCTTGCCAAGGGTAAATGTCAGCAATAGAACATTTTATACAAGTTTCCTTTGCAGGCTGCTGACATTGTTAGTTTGTAATTTATCTCCCATAATTTTTTCTAATATTCCAATTCGATATTATACCCAAAATTTTTGGCCCAGGTTATCATGGTCTCCTTAACTGTTTCATCCTCCATTTTAAATCTTAAAATATAGTTATACATTTTGGTGATCATTTTTCTCCTGTCCCCTGTAATATTTTGTCTAATTCCTGTTGGTCTTTATAAAAACCATATTGCTCTAAATCTTTTTTTACCTTGTCTGAATTTCTAAATATGGCACCAATCTATCTCTATTCCTTGTGCCTTTAACTCTTGGTTAGATTTTAGTTCCTCTTGCTCATCCAATAACTCTTATTTTTGGAATTAAGAAAAATAAAAATATTTACCTGACTAAATGACTTTGCATGTTTTCTTTAACAAGATGAATGATCCCTCATATTCTGTCTAACATTGTCTTCAAATTAACTGTTTTGGAAAGTTATCATTTGTAATAGAATTAGACTGTCTTTGAAATTTGCACTGCTTGCCAAGGTCAACTCATTGTTCAAATGCTAGTCTCTTTGCTCTGCAAATGTTATGCTTCAGCTCTGAATAAACCTTTGCAGGCTCTGTTTATTGGCTGCTATTTGTGTCAAACAAACATCATTTTGAGAGGCACAATTAAAGTTTTTCAAGGGCTTTAATTTCTTGTTGAAAGGAACTTGAAGTGGATTTAGCAAAACATGTCAGGAGTAAATTATAACTTATTTTCTGCATTGCATCCATTTTGCTTTCCTTTTTCCTCCAAGACTTGAAAATAAAAGATCAGAGTTACATATGTCACTGGAGTCTTGGTGGCAAAGTTAGAATGGGACATGGAGATGGTTCTGTGGCAATGGAACACATCCTGGACAGTGTTGTTTATCAATTGCTATTGACATCACAGCTCTGAATCTGTTTATGGCTTGGTGAACAATGGGCATCCACCATCATGCATAGTGTCCAAAGTGACATTATGAAGATTTAATTTAATCTCTTTGGCTAACTTCAGAGGACAGATGCTGCCCTTCTATCATTGTCTATGTTATCCACAGCCTATTTTTATTTCCTGACCATGGACAACTTTAGCAGCAATATTTGTAGAAAGGACAGACTTTCTACAGATTTATTTACCTCATCTACAGAATAAAATTTGTTCCATCCAATTTTTGCATCATTTTACCAATAAAAGGCAAATAAATAAGAAAATGTTCATTCATGTTCAGGTGCAATTTCCTCAAATACATAGATTTCATATACCTCTTTCCCTAAAATGATATATCTGTATACATTTTCTCCAGTACATATTTCAAGATGTGATTTTTCTTAATATGTTTATATGTGCATGTATTAAGAAAATATGATATAAAGGACTGTGTATCTATATACAGAAGAAGGCACTTAATAATTTGATCACTTCTAATCTAATTATCAGGATTTGTAGTTACAGCTGCAAACAAGTAACATTCAATTTAAAGTGGTTTTACATAGGGAAAGAAATTGAATTTAATGTATTATTTCTCTCTCTAAAAAACAAATAAACTGCTGATTGGCAGGATTAATGCTTATGAAAAGATTTCAGACACACAGTCTCAGTAGAAGGTCATGCTCATGATTGAACTGAGAAATTATTTACCTTTCTCTTTTATCAAAAATGAACAATAGATCTTAAATGAATGACATAAATGTGAAACTATATCATTTAAAATGCATCTCAGGCATAAATCCCTTGGATATAACCTCTTCTGCTTGAATACTTCAGTAAGCATTTATTTAAATTTCAGCTAGTATAAATTGTAGGCTAACAGAAACAAGGTAGGGTTGTTGTTTTTTTTGGTCTTCTGAAAGCATGTCTATAAAACCTAGTCAGTACTTGCAGTGACTGGAAAGGAATCAATGATAGCTCAGTCATAAACCAAAAGTGAGATTAGTTCCTAACACTTTTTCCAAATGGAATATTAAGGGCAGTCGGAGAGGGATAAAAAGAGAAAAATGATACATTTAATAACAATCATAATAGGCAGTTTTCAGTTCTGAAGACTGGAATGGCAGAAATGCAACTTCTGTATGTTTAACAGCTGCAGGATGAATAATAACTTAAGAGTAAATGTCCTGTCATTTAGTATGCTAATTACACAATATAATTCTCTTCTCCCCTCCCTTGTTATTGTATATCAAGGGATTAAGGGCTTTGTATGAACTCGAGATCTCCTTTTTATTTCTATGTCATTGGAGATCTAAAGTTTTTTTTTTTTTTAATGGAAAAACAAGGGAATTTTTTCTGCAAAGATTTCCTTGAGAACCAGGATAATTTCCAAAAATGAATTATATGTTTTTTGGGGGTGAGGGATTAATGGTTGTGTCTTGCCTCTTGGTATTTTTTGCAAGGAATGAAGATTCCTGTTAATGAAAGAGATTGAATTGTGACTTATATTATATTAATATTATACCTAGGAATTATTATTTTTACTTAAATTATTCACATCATCTGAATGGTGTACTTTTTCTAGATTAAGAATCAATCTAAAGGCCAAAACCTGATGCATCACTAATGCTGTGATTATACTTATTACAGCTTCTAACTGAACAATATTTAGAATCTAATTCATTCTTATTTAAGCAGCTTTTTGTTTTTTATTTATTTATTTTATTTGGTTTGTCAATTGCTTACAAGATAATAGGTATAAGTAAAAACATAGTTATGAATACATGGATACATATAAGAAAAATAAAAGAAACAATAGGACATATGTGCCACATGCATATACCAGTTAATAAATACAATAAAAAGTGGCAATGCTGACTTCATTATGAATTTTTTATGTTTACAGTCTACTGAATATAACTTTAGCTGTTTAGTATTCTATACCACTACAATCCCACCACCACCCAGCACAGATAAACTTCGTGGCCAAAACACTAATCGCCAGAACCAAACGCCTGGCAGCAAGACACACATAAAGACTATGCACTATGAACTATGCACCCTGACTAAAGTACTGACAGCTAATGGCTTCCACAAAAGCAAAATCACTGGCTTGATCCACAAAAACACACTGAGACATAATGGAGACCTAGAAGATGAACAGACCTATGGAACTGTCCTGCCCTACATAAGAGGTACTACAGACAAAATCAGTAAGATACTACACAGGCATCACATCAAGACTGCCTTCAGGAGAAGGCGGAGCTTGTCGCCGCGATACAGCTGCAATCTCGGGGCTCCGAGATCGCAGCTGATATCCTCACCCCTGGTCGGTCCTAACGGACCTAAACCGTCCTGTAGGGACGTTGATAGTAAGGGGCACATTCTGTAGATCCCAGGGACATCGCAAGTCCCTGGTTGATCCAGAAGAAGCCCTTTTGCCATCGGCGGAGAGGCAGCCATCAAGCTGCTGAAGCTGGGACTGCTCCAGAAGGATGAGATTGAAAGAGAAGTGTATCGGCTGGTGAGGATTTTTTTTTTTTACTTGGGACTTAAGGACACCCTAGAATGAGAAGAAACCTGTAAAATTCTTGACCAAATTTGGCTTAGCGGCGATCTCTTTTTAAAGAATGTCAAAGTGAGGCTTGGCTTTTTATTTTTACTTTTTTTTTTCTTCACTGAACTTCTATTGCGACTTAGTTAATCAGACTGGTTTTTTCTTTTGTATTTACTTGTTCTCTTCTCTCTTTTTGACTGCTTATATTTTCTAAAATAGAGGCCCCCTTTAGTGTGTGTGTGTGTGTGTGTGTGTGTGTGTGTGTGTGTGTGTGTGTGTGTGTATATATATATATATATATATATATATATATATATATATATATATATATATATATATATATATATATATATATATATATATATATGCAACACTGCCAACTAGAGGCTTGAAATATTTCATTTGAAGTTGAGAGCTGGGAAAGAAAAATTCTTTTCAGGGCCATTGGAAATGATAAGATAGAGGGAAGAGCACTGGAGGATGTTTATACAGGTGCTCTTTGGGACTTCTATTATCAATTGAATATTTGAAGCTTGGCTTTGAAATTTGTGTAGAAGCCAAATAAGAGCCTTGGATAAATAAAAGGCAATGTGTGCTTTTTTTTTTTATCTTCTATTAATTGTTCTATTCCCCCCCTCCAACCCCACAGTATTTTGTAATACTGGTATACGTATTTTTTATTCTATTTCATTTTTATTTATTTATTTATTTAAAAGGGGAAGCCTCAGAATATTTGTTTTTTCGTGTTTTTTTTCATTGGAATGTTTGCCTATTTATTTCTACTTGTGACTTATTTTTATGGCTATTTTTCATTTTTTGAGGTCTTTCAATTGGATTAAGGTGGGAGGAACCTGAAGAATTCTTTTTTTCCCCTTTTTCTTTGTTTATTATTTTTTAATATTGTTGGGTTTTATTTTGTCTTTTCTTCTCTTTATTTTTAATTTTTATTTTTGATTTACAATTGAGTATTTCACAACTGGATTAAGGTCTTGAAGAACCTGAAGAATTTTCCTTTTTTTAACTTTGGGCTTTTTACTTTTTACTGGCTTTTTTTCTCTCTCTCTCTCTCTTTTTGTGTTTTCCTTTTTCCTAATTGGATTACAATTGGTTACCTTATTAATTGGATTAAAGGAACCGGAAGACTCTGAGCTACGGAAATGAGTAAGAAAATTCTACCTTCGGGCATCTCAACTTCTGCTCCTGTTTCCCCATCATCTGGAGGATGACTTCTAACAATGGCGAAGCAAGATAAAGCACAAGTGGATTTAACGATGGTTATGCAAGGAATACAAGAACTTAAAATGAGCATCGAACAAAGAATGGAGAGTATTGACCAAAGAATTGGGAAGATCGATGAAAAATTTGAAAATGTTCAACAAATGATGGTGAATCATGATGAGAGAATCCAAAAAATAGAAGAGAAAGACAAGCAAAGAGATGACACAATTGGAAATATTGATAGTAGATTAACAACGGTTGAACAAGAAAAAAGTGGGATGTTGAAGTGGGAGATGGACAGATCAGAATTTTATCTTAGATTCCAAAATATCGAGGAAGAAAAAGGACAAAACTTGGCTGCAGTAATGATTGAAATTTTGGCTGGAGCCTTGGAAATAACAGAGGAAAAGATGATGGATGGAGTAGATGAGATATATCGGGTTTTCACAAGATATGCGATGAGGAACCAATTACCAAGAGAGGTCCATGTTAGATTCACCAAAAAACTATTAAAACCCAAATATTACAAGCTGCAAGAGAGAAGGTGTTGAAATATAAAGACAAAGAGATTGTGGTCTTAAAACAAGTACCTAGAAAAGTGAGAGAGATCAGAAGAGAATATTGATTTTTGACCAAAATCCTACTGAAAAAGAGGTGAACTACAGATGGCTGATTCCAGAAGGATTAATGTTTACATGGCAAGAACAGAGACATAGAATTGATTCAATTGAGAAAGCAGAAACATTTTACAAGGAATTTTTCGAAAGAAGAGAAATGGAGATAGAAAAAGAGAACATTTTAACTGAATTTGAAGAGGACCAAATGGGAATGGGAAAAGAAGAAGGCGCAATAGGTGGACAAGTGGAGACCAAAGAACAACGTGAAGTAAGATCCACGAGAGCTGTTAGACCTAAATATAAAGCATAACCATGGAGGAAAAAAAACTGATTTCTATGAATATAAATGGACTGAATTCAGCTACCAAAAGAAGAAAAACTTTCCACAAATTAGAGAAGTTAAAATTTGATATAATTTGCTTACAAGAAGTACACATTAAAAAACAACACGAACAATTACTGGCACGACCAAAATTAGGGAAAATATTTACCTCTCTGACTCACTGTAAGAAAAGAGGAGTGGTTTTGTACACTAAAGAAACCATTCCAGCAAAATTGATTTATACTGATGAAGACGGAAGAGTATTAATGGTTGAAATAGTTGATAATAATATAAAAACACTCCTGATTGCAATTTATGCCCCGAATGATAAACAAGAAGAATTTTACAAAAAATTACATATGAAAATAATTGGACTGGACTATGCTAATATACTTATGATGGGAGATTTCAATGGAATTGTAGACAATAAACTGGACTATACAGCAAAAGCAACACGACAAAATAGGAAGACTCTCCCTAACTCTTTTTTTAAAATGACAGATGAATTAAATTTAAAAGATATATGGAGAGAAAGAAATGCTAAAATTCAACAATATACTTTTTATTCAAATAGACATTTATCATGGTCCAGAATAGATATGATTTGGACATCAACAGAATTATTATCCAATATTCAAGAAACAAATATTGAAACAAGTACATGGGCAGACCATAATCCAATGACAATTAAATGGAAAGGACAAAAAAAAGATCTAGATGGACATTAAATAATACTATTTTAAAGGAAAAAGACTTCACACAATGGATGGAAAAGAATTGGCCTTCTTCTTTAGTGAAAATAAAAAGAAGATACTTCAATACAGAATGTTTGGGATACAATGAAGGCATATGCAAGAGGATTAATAATAGACTATACAAAGAAAAAGAACATTAGGAAGAGGCAAACCATCAAAGCTCTAGAAGATGACTACAAAAAACTGGAAAAAGAATTACAGAAAATGCCACAGAAAAAAGATATTAAACTTAAAATGGACATAATTAAACATAAAATGGGTCAGGTAGAGAAAGAAGAACTGGCACAAAAAATTAGAAGTGCTAAACAGAACTATTTTGAAGATGCAAATAGGCCAGGTAGATGGTTAGCATATAAACTGAGAAAGGAGAAAGAATCAAGGAAAATACTACAGTTAATAGATGATCAAGGCCAAATGGTAATAAGGAGAAAAAGGCAATTATCCGAGACTTTTATGGACAATTATATAAACAGGAGGATCTTGATGAGGAAAAAATTAAACAGTATTTACAAAATGCTAACCTACCTAAGATACCTGAAGAGACTGAAAAAATGTTAGAAAGTACTATAACAATGATGGAATTAACTGAAGCATTCAACAGACAGAATAATGGAAAAGCACCAGGTCCAGATGGGCTCCCGGCAGAATTTTATAAAACACTACAAGAATCGTTGAGCATTCCACTGCTAGAAGTCATGAATGAAGTTATGTTAAATAAGAAAATACCTAAAACATGGTCAGAAGCTTATATTACACTTATTCCAAAAGAAGGGGCCGACCTATTACAAATTAAGAACTATAGACCTATTTCTTTATTGAATGCGGACTATAAAATCTTTTACGTCAATTTTGGCAGAAAGGCTTTAAAAATACTTAAATAGTTTTATTCATCCTGATCAGAATGGATTCTTACCAAAGAGACAAATTAAAGATAACATGAGGGTAATTTTGGACACTTTGGAATACTTTGAGGTGTACCCTGAAAAACAAATGGCTTTGATATTCCTAGATGCCCAAAAGGCATTTGATAATGTGAACTGGAGATTTATGTTACTATTACTGGAACAGATGGGCTTTGCTAGAAAGTTTATTCAAGCAATAGAAGCCATATATTATAAGCAAACGGCAAAAGTAATGATAGAAGGAGAATTTACAGACTCTATTAATATAAGAAAAGGCACAAGACAAGGATGTCCATTATCACCTTTGTTATTTGTATTGACTCTGGAAGTGTTGAATAGAAATATTAGAGAGGATCAAAATATAAAAGGAATGAAAGTTAAAAAGGAGGAATTTAAATTGCAAGCTTTTGCAGACGACTTGGTTTTTATCCTGGAAGATCCTCTAGAGACAGCTCTAAAACTACTGGAAAAGATGGAGATGTACGGTGAGATGGCCGGTTTGAAAATAAATAAAGATAAAACAAAGATTCTGACAAAGAACATGTTATTAAGACAAAGAGAAGAACTGGCAGCTCTATTGAAAATTCAAGTTACGAACAAGGTTAAATATTTGGGGATACATTTGACAGCAAGATGTACTACATTGAAAGAGAATAACTATATTAAACTTAAACAGCAGATAGCATCTGATTTGAAGAAATGGGAAAACTTACAACTGTCATTGATAGGTAGAATTTCAACAATCAAGATGAATATTTTACCCAGAATTTTATATTTGTTTCAAACAATACCAATTAGGCTTGGCAAAGATTATTTTGAAGAATTAAATAAAATTGTGTTGAAGTATATATGGCAAGGTAAGAAAGCGAGAATAAAATTAAAACTTTTACAAGATGCTAGAATGAGAGGAGGATTTGGCCTTCCTAATTGGGAGTTGTACTACCAAGCTGCAAATTTAATGTGGGCCAAAGAATGGATAACATTAAGAAAGACTAGATTACTGACATTAGAAGGACATGATTTACTACTGGGCTGGCATGCTTTTCTGTGGTATAAGGGAACTAAATCACAGGGCTATTTTAGAAGGCATTATATACGGGAGTCTTTATGGTTGAACTGGGAGAAAATTAAGAGACAATGTTATTTGAAAATCCCAGTTTGGTTATCAACTATTGAAGCTTTTTCTTATCCTATAACATATAAGAAGGAACAAACAGTTAGATATGGGGAAATATTGGATGAAAAGGGTGAACTTAAAACGATGCAAAACCTAGAAGAACAAGGTATAAAGGTATAAAGATGAATTGGTTTTCATATGCGCAAATACACTCAAGGTATCTTAAAGATTCTAAAACAGAGGGATTTTATGATAAACTGACTGACCTAGATAGGATTTTGACAGGTACTGATGAAAAAGTGATCAAAAAATTATATAGTTATTTGTTGGAAATTAAATTAGAGGAAGAACAAGTTAAAGAAACGATGATTGCTTGGGGGAAGAATTTTGGATATGGGATTGATTTAGAGAAATGGCAAAAATTGTGGTCTCAAAATTATAAAATGACAATGTCAACAGCATATAAAGAAAATTTGTATAAGATGTTTTACAGGTGGCATTTCCCCCCGACAAGAATAGCAAGAATGTTCAAGAATAAATCTGAAAAGTGCTGGAAATGTCATCAGATACCTGGCTCATATTACCATATGTGGTGGACTTGTGAGGCGCTAGAAAATATTGGACTAGAATTCGCATATGGTTGGAAAAAATGACAAAGAAACATATAGATTTGAAACCAGAGATTTTTTATTGGGAATCTTACCTGATACATATAATAAAAATTTGAAGTATTTGATTGTAAATGTATTAACAGTGGCTAGGATTGTATTTGCTAAAAATTGGAAGAGTGAGAAAATACCAGCAGAGGAAGAAATTATTAAGAAAATATTGGAATGTGCTGATTAGTGTTTTGGCCACGGAGTTTATCTGTGCTGGGTGGTGGAGGAATTGGGCTTTGAGGCAGCGGTTGGTGTGTGTTTTCTTCTGCTATATGGTGTGTCCTAGTGTGCCATCTGTTTTTTTGTAGATTAGTACATCTAGGAATTGTAGTTGTTTGTTTGTTTCCGTTTCCATGGTGAACTTGATTTTGGGGTGTGTGCTGTTTAGATGTGTTAGGAAATTGTTTAGTTTTTCTTTTCCATGGAGCCAAATCACAAATGTGTCATCGATGTATCTTAACCATAGTTTGGGTTTGTGGGTGGCATTATCTAGGGCTCTGGATTCAAATTCTTCCATGAACAGGTTTGCAATGATGGGTGACAGTGGTGATCCCATAGGGGCTCCTTCAATTTGTTTGTATCTTTGTCCTTTGTATATGAAATATGTGTTCTGCTAGTTCCATGAGGTGTTTAGCTGGTTGGTATTTATTTTTGATGATTTCAAGAGTTTCTTTTATCGGGACTTGAGTGAATAGTGAAACCATGTCAAAACTTACAAGCAGATCTTCTTGTTCCATGTGTAGATCTTTGATCATTTCCAAGAAGTGATATGAGTTTTGGAACAAGAAGATCTGCTTGTAAGTTTCTTCACTTAGGAAACAAATCCACAGGTATGGGATGGGGATAATTGACTTGGTAATAGTACTAGAAAAAAGAAACAATGAAAGTTTTGGGTGGCATATTGATTGAACGTTAGAATATAATTTAATGAATAAGACATTTTGACAATAAGAACAATTGCCCAGAGAAGTGATAAAGTGAGAAGTCATTAAATCAGTTCAAGAAAAAGTTAAACCATCATCTGCTGATACTTTCATCTGATACTTTCATTTGGATCCCCAGTCTAAGTATTGGTTTGAACCTCTTAGTCTAAATTCCCCTTTCAAATCTATGATTCTATATAGAGGAAATATGGGAAATTGGTGGCAGTTATATGCAATATCAAATTGGATTCGGAATCTAAATGTTACTTATATGCATTCTCTGTCAACCCTCAAACTCTTCATATTTGTATTTAGACAATGTTGTATACTTTAACTCTAAATTTAATTATGCAGTGAAATTAGTTATACTGGCAGCTGTAGATACTTACAATATTTGTTATTTTTTTTCAGTGCTAAGATAAATTTTGATGAATGACATTGAGTTTATTTAATGAAATGTGCAATTAAAAAGTTTTTTTCAAAAGAAAGATATAGATTTTTCTCCCATCTTCTTTCAGTGCTCAAATATATTTGAAGAACTTGACACTGTTTTCACTCTTTGATATGCATATTACTATAATTTGTTTGTTGTAACTGTCATTTTCTTTCTTGTTCACTTTTAATCTTACTATTATTAGTACATTTTTGAAGTAGATGTGCAAAATCTAATATAGTGTTTCCCCAATCAAAGTAGCTTTCAGGATATGTTGAAATTACAACATTTCGAAGCCATGTAGCAAGGAACTGAGCGAGTTATATACCAAATACATTTGGAAGTCAGAGAAAACCAAACCAGCAACATTATAATGAATATCAAATATAACTTGTATTGTTCAGATATTAATGGAGTAAAATTATGAATGTTTATCTGTAACGTAAATGATTGATAAATATTCTATGAAATCTGTGTCAACTGTTAGGAACAACATAGATAGATTTTCTCCTAAATTTAAGTCCAAGCATTTTCTGCTGGTTATCTTTTTTCTTTCTTTCCTTATTTCCCAGCACTGCAATCTTCTGCAAATAATGTAGATATAGGAAGTACCTGGGTTTAAAAAATCATTCCCTAATGCTGATTAACTTTAATATGAATGTGTCTTTAATTTGGAATTCATATTTACAAAGGATTGTCTTACTAAATATAGTAGATGGTTTTGTTCTTCCTCAGGCTAATGAAGCACTGAAGCCATATAATGTTTTCAGGAACCAAAAAATAGGACTTCAATGGCTCCTGAAAGCTTTGAGTGATTTCAATGTTTTGTTAGCTAAAGGAAGGAGAATGTTTTCTGCCATTTTAGTAATAGGTAACCTATTCATATCTAATCTAAACCCAAGGAATGCCTGTAACTCATAAGAAATGTAATTACTTAACAAGTTTTTGCATTAGATTTTCAGATTCAAACTCACCTTATATCTCTACTAATCTCTTCAAGCAAATTTCTTTTATGAAGAAGGAAGGAAGTTAAACCTCTTTTCATTACATTAACAGTCCAAACCTTAACTTGCAATAAAATAATGGATTTCTGGCTTATATTCCTAAATGGCCTTTTATTAATCACTATTTTAACTGCCTTCAAAATCCATTATATTACATTAGGTTTTGTTAATTTTTTCAACTGCTCTGAAGTAGATATATAAATTAAATTTTAGCTGCTGGCATTTAATAGAAAAACCAATTTCTCACTTTAAAAGCCCTGATTATGACTTATTAAGTTTTAATACCTGAACACTTCATTATAAAATGTATTTCCTAAATTTCCCAAGAACTCCTATGAAGCGAATGCATAAAAAGTATGGAAATATTATATAATTTATATAATTGGAACACTCTTTGGAGTGTAGTGTGAAAAAGCTCCGTCTTTGCTACCACTGTTGGGTGCAGGTGAATGAGTATTTGCATGTATTTAAGTAGGTAGGGAGATCATTATTCAGCATTTTCACTTCTTTAGTAGACAGCTGTCTCAGAATAATAGTAAATCAGTTAGAAATCTTTAAATTCTGAACTGTGCAATGTAAATGTAACATATATACTTTCTTTTATAAAATCATTTAAAGTTGACAGGTAGTGATTGAGTTTCACATGTAAATAAGGATTCAACTGATCTTATGTCCAACCATGCAGCATCTCAAAACAACATGTTAAATTCAATCTAGCAAAATAAAATTGGTGACACAATATTTGTTTCTACTAATATGTAGATCTATATTTGATTCTTATACCATTTATATCACAAAATTTACTTGAAGATCCCTAGATAATTACAAGCATATTAACAAGCATATTTTCCCCACCTTCATGATATTCATAATCTGTATTTATGTCACCCGAGTATCTAGATCTATTATGATACTGTCTTTTCTTATACCTTGATTGCAGAGGTGGTATTCATCAGGTTCTGACCAGTTCTGCAGAATCAGTAGCAGAAATTTTGAGTTGTTCAGAGAACCGGCAAATACCACCTCTGACTGGAGATTTTACAGTATCCTTCCCCTGCCATGCCTACCAAGCCCCACCCACAGAACCAGTAGTAAAAAAAATTGCATCCCTCCACTGCTTGATTGATGTGAAAGCATAGATATTCTTATCTACTCTGCAATATCTATGCAATGGGAGCTAAAGAAAAATATAAATGAGAGAAAGCTCAAGATTCCCTGAATAAAATTGATGCTAAAAAGAAACAATACAGCAAGCCATTGAGACAAGATATGGATATACATCTCTCAATTTTTCAAGTATTTTAATCCTGAATGCCCAAACTACACAAGAGAATGAGCATCATCAAGATAAGATGGTAACTATTAAAATAAAGTAGCTGCCCAGAGTTACTTTATGATATGATGTGTGGCCAATAAGTTAAATAAAAAATAAGGCAAAGCTGTATGAAAATTAATTAACATTATATAATTTCCTCAAAGGAGCTGGATAATTTATTCTTAGGAACTTTTCAATGAAACTATCCAATGAAAAGTAAACCTGAACTTTCTCTTCTCTATGTTTATTTTGGCCTATTATTTCCATTTGTCCATATTGGTAATAGCTCTCATCCAAGGCTTTTTTTTCTTCTTTTATAATTTCCAGTTACCTAAAAGTTCTTTGTGCCCCTCACTGGTATACTATTTCATCCTGTTACCTCTCTGCTATTATATTCCTGGTAGGATGTTGTGCTGACTTTACTCAGAGATCCTTTTTATTCATATACTATAATAAGTCTTGTTCTCATTCATTCATTCATCCAACGTATATGTTCAACAATCTCTCAAAGTTCTTTTATGGTCAAGGCTTTTCAGTCTTTCAGGACTTTATTTTGTACTATAGAGCTAATAAGTTCTACTCTGTTGTTGTTCAAGATTTGTTCATTCTTAACAGCATTCTTATTATTAATCATGCTACTATCACTTTTCCAGCTAATATAAGGAAAGCATTAATAAGTTGCATCAGGTATATCTTGGTGATTTAATGGTTTTCACATTAATAATTCATTCTAATCCATTCATTGAATTATTGAAGCTCACCATGCCTAAGAAAAATTTTGAAAGTTTTATTAATTGTATATATAATAGAATATAATCCAAATTCTCAGGAGGGTAGGAGGATCAATACATAGAAGCAAGAGACAACTTAGTTCTGATAGTTTCTGTAAGAGAAAAGGTAAAGAGCAGTGGTGGGATTCAAAAATTTTTTTACTATCGGTTCTGTGGGTGTGGCTTGGTGGGCATGGCAGGAGAAGGATACTGTAAAATCTCCAGCCGAACTACTCCGAACTACTCAAAATTTCTGCTACCGGTTCTCCAGAACTGGTCAGAACCTGCTGAATACCAGCTCTGGTAAAGAGGGCTGTTCCCTAAGAATTCTCACATGATTTATGAGAGTGGTAGTCTGCTTTAGTTTGGCAAAAATCTATCTACAGATGAAGAACAATAAAGAAATCTGTTTGGAAGACTCACAATGTGTTTTTCTTAGTTTCTGGAGCCTGATAGAATAATATATATCGTTCCTTCATAATCTGATTCGACACATACTACAGAGTCCAAATAAGAACATGTAGGTAGATGATACAATTACTTTTGCCATGATCAGCAAGCTCATGAATGTGCAGCTTGATGTGTAAAGTCAACATACTTTCTGTTAATGTCGCATAGTTTTCTTTTCAAATATAATGGCACTCTTGAGAAATGATGTGAAAGCTGTAATTATAACATATTAATTAGGAACTGTCCTAATTCTGGCATGATCTTTCTTTGTCTTGAACCTGTAGATATAAAATAATCAATAGAGGAATCATTTTAGTCAACTTTACCTTTTTTAAAAAAATAGTGATGGGTTCAGTATTAAATTCCTAGAATGTACTGTTTAAATTTCCCTACAACTAAGCTAAATTTTAGTAGATAGAATAGTCTGTTCAAAAGTTGTGAAACAATAACTTTCAAACAAGTTTAGAATTCATAGTGAACAGTGCAGTTGATAGGCAACTGTGATTAATTCTGCTGCATATTCTTTGAAAAGCCATTCACCATCAGTACTACACAATCTAAGAAACATAAAATAGATGAGAATAGACTGTTTCAAATTTATTCCACATTGCTGGCTCTATTATTCATTGTTCTGGGACTAAAGGGGAGTGGTTATGATGTTAACTACTGGTAAATTTGATATATATTTCACAGTCAGCTGCTTTTTAAAAAACCTTCTAATTACTGATAGCCAGAATCAGAAAGACCTCTAATTAAGATATTAGGAAATAGATATTGATGCAAAATAGAAAATCCTGAAGTAGGTGCATGAAGTCTGTCTTGTCTGAGGTAGTTTCAAATACTTCAGACAGCTGAAATCCAATTGTCTTCCATTCCCCTCAAATAGTAGCACCATTGATTCAGACTAATTAACTAAATAAGAGCAAAAGTATTTAATTGGCTAGGAAATTAGTTCTTAAAATAGAATTTCAGCCATTTGAGAAACTATTTCCTACCAAGAAAATTCTCAAAACAGAATTCAGGGGTGTAATAAATAACTAAATAATCAATACTGGTAGCAATACAACTCTTAACAATTCAAAATCCGTATGAATTGTTAAGTAGTTGTACTGCTACCAGTATGAATATTTATTTAATTATATTAGATTTAAGTGCCGTCAGTCCTGTCTGAATGGTTTATAAACATTAAATTCAGAAGCATTAAAAAAAGAAAAAGTAGTAACAATAATCACAGTCATTCTAAAAAATTACAATTAAAAGATGGGAATAAAAAGAAGGTGGAGTCTTCTCTTAATCTATTAACCATCTCCAGAATGATTCACCTCACTGGGGTCCCAGGATCTCTGGCAAAGTCTTGTCCTCAGGCCCTTACAGAAGGTGAAGGGTCAGTGTGAATCTCACTTCAGGGGAATATGTTGTTTCAAAGGACAGCACCCATGGCAGACAAACCCATCTATCACAATGGTTCATGGTGTGGGTAACAAAGAGCATAAATCAATAAATAAAAATATTACTGAAATTCACATTATATATGGTGTTAAATATTAAGAATCCAAAATATGCTGAGTAATGGGAATCAATCTCAGCAGTTAAAAGAACAAGCTCTTCTGTATTTCCAAGAAAAACTTGAAGATTTCAGAAAAAAATAAGGAAATATAATTTGTCAAAACCAACAAATTGCATAATTAATTGAAACAGTGACAATCAGTAATTATTGCATATATTGCAATAATATAACAGAGATAAACAGCAATTTTTATAATGAGCCCCTACTGATTAATGAGCAAAAAGCAGCATATGTGGGTAAGTGCTTGCAAAGTAACTTTTTTTCAATAATTTTCAGTAATGCACCAGGATGAATGGGAAGGACACTTGTTACCATTTGATCCTCACTAGAGTTACAGTAGGTAGACATGTTGCTCTTACTGTAGCATGATTCAATATTGCAGCAACAATGATGCCTGGTGGTAGGAAAGTACATTCAGGATTCAAAATACCCGTTAACATGAATAAAAATGCTTTTTCTAATGTCAAAACAAAAACAAAAAAACAAAAGCATCAATTATGTATGCATTAAATACTTGCCTGAAATATGAAAAAAAAAAAAAAAAAAACATTTGCTTCTTCAATGTTCTCAGTGAAGTGGCTAATGCCACTCGTTTTCCAACATAATTCCTATTTCAGTTTGAACTCTCTGAATGGCCATTACATAAACTGGAATGAAATATAAGATATTCAATCATTTTAATGAAGAGCTTGAATCTTCCTAGGCTTTGCAATGGAATGTGAATGATCATCGAAGACCTTCACAAGAATTACACTGTAATAAGGATAATTGGACAATGTCATGACAATGACATTATCATGATTCCAAGAATTATGCTCAATTTTTAGAAAATGAAGACTAAGCTTTCAACAGACATAGTTCTCAATACAGTCATCCTTTGCTCTCACTGTACATAAAGCACAAATACCAGCTATGGAGAATGTGCTGATTTATCTGAAAACAACAACAACACTTATTTCTGAAAGTAGTGTGTTGCTTTATGTCAAGTGAAAATGTTAGAGTATTCTTAGAAAATGACAGATCAACTACAAATGGTGATATCAAAAGCATGCTTTGTTAAAAACATCTATAATTACCTTACTACAAATCTTACTTCTTTAATAAAATGATGTTTTCTTCATTAATTTTTAAACCAAAACAATGGCAATCAGCCCATGGAAATTTTGCTGCTCTGTTTAGTTAAAGGAATATCTTTGAAAAGTTGAACCAAAAAGACATATCTAGTAATTCTCTCCTAATTAAGTCTACACTAAACTCATTGGCCATAGGTCTCATATTGAACTGGGACAAATTTTACATTAGATGTCATTAGGAACTATTTCTAAACATAAATATAAAAAGAATTTTATGCTATTGATGTAAGGATATTGTGTGTGATTTATTACTTTTTAAAATAAGAATGGAGAATGATTATTATCAAACAATAAAGCAAGGTAAAGGAAGGAAGTAATCACAAATAAGCAAAGCCTTTCTATTTTTATAGCCAGTTTGTTCAAAATGGATTATAGATTTTATTTTTAAAGAATTTATTATCTTCACTGAGATAATAGGCTGTCAAAATTCTATAGAATTAAATTAACAAGCAACATCAGCAGCTCAGTAACTCTGGAATATTTAGATTGGTTCAACAGGTACCATATGGAATTCATTATTCTGAATTCTGAACAATCAATATCTGATAATATCTGAAAACTTCCATAATTTTGTAGTACGGACCTGTTGACAACTTTTAATCTGATAATGAGCAAATGAATATTAAATTATAAAACCAACAGAATTTTTTAAAAAATGTTAAATAAAATAAATTATGTGTATGTATATATGTACGCACACAGGTTCTTAAATGAGAACATTTTTGAAAGATACAAAAAACCAAGATTTTTAATTTATATTCTGAAAGCCTCTATTTCAGAACCACTGTTCAATAAAGAAAAATTAGTAAGTTAATAAAAATTAGATAATTGCTAGCTTTTCTGAGTAATCATGTTTGTAAGCCTAGTACTTGCTTAGTTGTGAAGAGATACTTTACATAAGAAGCTGTTTGAACCTTAAAAGCTATACAAACTCTAGATTTTTCTGAATTGGATTATTTTCAAAGAATAAAATGTCAACTAAATTACAGAGGAATCATGGAACACATTAAACTTCAGAGATTTCTGTCAAGGGTGACAGCATTTCCCAAGCTTTTTTTCTTCCAGAAATCAATACTTTTAAGAACAAAGCTGGTCCTGGATCTGGGTAAAAATCCATCAGATTCAGCTTCTGCTTTCCAATAATGGAAACACATAAAAGACAATATGAAGGCATCACCCCTCCCTCAACTTGCTTCCAAATATCTAAAAGAAAGTTGGATGCTACATACTTAACTGCTGTGGTGGATGGGCAGCAGAGCATTAGTTGATCTGGTTTCCCTAGAACTGTCAGCACTCATCAAGTGGTAGTAGCTGGGAGATAGGCGTGAGAGAGCTTGAAAACAGCAATCTTTGAGCACCCATAACTACAAGTTCTGACAACCATAATTATCCAGACAGTTCTGAGCATGCAAAGACTGGCTGCCGAATTATAATTGAAAAAAAAACAAAAAACACCTTCATTCAACACGTATCAAGTACTCGTGATGAACTGTGATCTGATTATGTTAAACTAATGATCTTTAGATGAACAAATCAGTTTACTTCTTCTTCTTTTTTTTACTCCATTTTATCCAGTGGTGGGATTCAAAATTTTGTACAACCACTTCTGTGGGCATGGTTTGGTGGGCGTAGCTTGGCTTGGTGGGCTTGGCTTGGTGGGCACGGCAGAGGGATGATACTGTAAAATCTCCATTCCTTCCCCACTCCTGGGAGAAGGTTACTGCAAAATACTATTCCCTCCACACCCCACTAATTTGCTTTCCAGCTCCATTCTTCTGTGCAGGGCAACAAAAGAAGACCCAGCCGATCAGCTGGGACTTGGAGGCAGAGAATAGATGGGAGCAGAGGTGATATTTGCCAATTCTCCGAACTACTGAAAATTTCCATTACCTTTCTGAACCTGCTGAATACCATCTCTGATTTTATCTCATTTCTATTGTAATCTTTGATGTATTAAACATATTAAAATATGGACAAGCTATGAATTTCTCAAAATATTCTCAAAAATATTTGTGTCTTTTTAAACCAGAAACTCTTTTTTAGCCTTTGAGAAATGAAGAGGGAAATTACCAAATGCTAAGCAACATACCAACCCAGGAGAGCAGTTTATTTTAGAATTCACCGACACTGGATTCATTTTGTTTCTTTACTTGTAAACCTCTGTGCCATAACTTCATTGATATTGGAAAATATGAAGTTCAGATTAGAACCTGCAGATTAACCCTCTTTTTTAATACCAATCCAAGAGACAATGAAGAAAGATTGCTTCTGAATGAGAAAACTCCACAAACTCCACATTTACATTTTATGAGCAAAAGTTTCAGCAAAGTAGAAAACCTTATCTAGTTTCCCATTATGCAAGGGATCATGAATCTTGAGTCTCAAGATGACATCTCAATCTCTCCGAAATCATTGTAAAGTATGAGCTATTATCAGAATTGGCAGGAGTCTGGTAGTAAGCCAGCAGCAGGTTTCAGATTAGCCCCTTCCCTTCAAAAAGTTACAATATAGTTTATGTTTCAGGTGTTCTGATTAGAATGCAATCAGGGAGAAAAGCTGCTAGTTCTTTAGCAGGTCAGTCACCTGCTAGAACTATATTCATAAGGTATTTGTTTATTTATGCAATCAAGTTAAAGGAGGAGAAAAAGAGAGACTGTAACAATTTGAGAATATAGCTTAAACATTGATGTGAACAATACTATTTTAATTAAACCTTTTTTTAATTTTTTTAACTTGAACATATCATCTTCCATTAAATAGTGTGTCATCTGGATATAAATGTGTCTGTGCAATCAAATCAATGTTTACAGTATTAATTACACTAATAATTCTGTAATCCTACAATATTAATAATCAGCATTATAACTCTATTCATTTCTCCCTCTTAACATATCTTCTAATGAAAATATATTTTATTGAGTATGGTAATCTTAACAATCATATATAATAATCATTATATTGTTTACATCTCTATCTTAACATATATTTTTTATTTCACTAATCTCCATTTATTTCTCACTTCTATTTTTATTCTCCAACCATCCATAAAATAACCCCCATGTCATGTAATATTCAATTTGTTTTTCTCCTTTATAGCAGACATTAATCTATTCATTTCTGCACGTTCTAATATTTTCCTAATCATATTCTCATCTATAGGGATCTCATCACTTTTCCAATTTTGTGCAAATACAATCCTAACTGCAGTTAATACATGTATAATTAAATGCATTCCCTTTACTTAGTGGTGGGATTCAGCCAGTTCACGCCACTTCAGGAGAACCGCTTGTTAACTTTCTGAGCAGTTGGGTGAACTGGTTGTTGGAAGAAATCATTAGGGTTGTTAAATTATTGAATCCCACCACTGCCTTTACTGTAGGTTTCCAGCAAAACCCCCAATATATTTTAATTAAACTTTTGTACAGCCTTTCATTCTTATTGATACATATTATTGTGAAAGTAATGAATAGTTCAAAGTGTCATACAGCTACCTTATTTTTTTTGTTAAATCTAATTAGTATACATTAAGAAAATCCTCTAATGTTCTATTTAAAAAAAATGAAAATATTAAAGAATCTATTATGGAGAATTGGAGCACAAAATGACCCTGCATTTATGATACCTTCAGCATCATAAACATGCCTGCAACCTCTGAATTTTAGCTCTTTATTATAAAAATTTGGCATTTTGATTCATTACACTAGGACAAATTGGATATGATATGTACAAAAAGGAAAAGGGGCTTCTGCAACCACTATCTTGATTTTGTAAATTCTACTGAATTTGTCTCTGTGCCCTTTTCTTGAAAACCTATGGTATGCTATTTGTTAGTGTCAGTGGTGGGATTCAAATATTTTTACTACTGGTTCTGTGGGTGTGGCTTGGTGGACGTGGCAGAGGAAGGATACTTTAAAATCTCAGTGCAGAGATGGTATTTGCCAGTTCTCTGAACTACTCAAAATTTCTGCTACTGGTTCTCCAGAACTGGTCAGAATACCACCTCTGGTTAGTATGCTGTTTTTAGTGTTCTCTACTCTTTAAAACAACATTTTTATGTATATTAGACCCTTCAGAGAATATGCTGTAGATTTATTAGATAATGTGTTATTTTGAGTAAGTTTTGCTATTTTTATATATATTTTGGTTTAAAATGTATTTGTCCTATAAGACTATGTATACTTTGACTCTTTTCCCAATACTTGAACGCATTGAGACTTTATGCACGAGTACATAGTAAAAATAGATCATAATATTTGGCAGATAAATCTAAACTTGATTTTCATTGGTGAATATTTGATATATATTTCTTGTCAACATTTTAATTAGTCTTTTTTGACAGAATTCACTGAGTTATTTTCCTTATGAAATAAATTTCAGGCTTTCTTTATTTAAATTTTAAGTCATATTTTCTAATATGATCAAAAAAGCTCATATTTTTAAACATTTTAAAATGTTGACATTTGTACTTTTTCTCTTCGTCTTTATCATGAAATCATATTGTTGTCTTTTAAATCAAGGAAAAAAAGAGAAGTGACACATCATACATGCTAACAAACATTAAGCTCCCTCTGTAACAATTAAAATGCTACCAAGATAATCTAGGATTTTTCTCTTATATTTATGAAAAAAAAATCTCCCTATGGGTAACTCCTAATTCTAAAATACTGGTTAAGAGTTTTTGTTTGCAGTATATGTTGGATGCTTCATTTTATTACAATATTACTCTCTCAACACAGAGTTAAAATTTTATAAATTCAGTGAACCTTATGCCAAGCTATACAAACACAAGTTTGCCACCAAAGAATACAAAATTGTTCTACTAATATAATCAGTGTAATATTTTCCCTTAAGAATAGGGGAAATCCTAGTAATTTTAACTGGAAAATTGTTTCAACTGAGAAATTAGTTCATTTGGTAAACTGTGAACATCTTAGATCAGTGGTGGCTAACCTCTTTGGGCTCCTGTGCTGAAAATTGTGCACAAGCTCACACGCTTGCATGCCGGTACCTAGAAGGCAATGCGCATGCCCCCCATGCCCCCTGTGCATGCACATGAGACCCCCCGCATACCCCACATGTGTCTCTCTGCCTGTGCGCATGCCTCCCACACCCCCTGCCCCTGCACATGTGCGCCAGATACCTGACAATCAGCTGTTAGGCAGGTGGTGGACACACATGTGCAGGGGGGCTCTTCCAGACAAATTCTCGTATGCTGGCAGAAGTGGCTCTGTATGCCACTTCTGGCACGCATGCCATAGGTTCACCATCACGGTCCTAGATCAAGCTCCAAAAATACCACGGAATTCTTAGAAGCTTAGTAATCAGACAAATCAGCTATCAAAAGATACATAGAAATAAACAACATTTACACTCTATTCAAAAGAGTCAGTAAAGGCAATTAGAGAACAAGAAGAAATGGAGTATTATATGATTTGGGATTTATTTTATAAATGGTTGAAAAATAAAGTAAGAAATTTAATGATATTGTTATAATGATATATAATGATGAATAGGTTGTAATATGAATGTAAACTTAGTAAGAAATGTATACAAATATTAATATGTGCACAAGATATATGTACCCAGTCAACACACTGTATAACTGAAAGGATTTGTTTTTTAAAAAAATAAAAATAAAAACCTTTTTTAAAAAAAAGAGTCAATAAAAAAGCTAAAAAGGAAACAAAATGACCAGAATACCTCCATGCCAGCAAACAACACCCAAATAAGCAGGAATTAACATCAGAAAAACACTCAAACAGTAAACAGATGAGTCAATCAAGGAGCAAACAAACCACTTCTAATGATGATGGGGAAAACCTACTGTATATAAACAGCAAACTTCACTCTCTTCTAGCAGAGTGTGCAAGAGAGAACACCAAGACTCCATAGTTTTAAGAATTCCATTTTGGCTTTGTTAACTAGATGAAGATCTAGAGCCTGTATTTGTACACTATGAGAAATATTCTGAAGGTTAATCTTGAAGCCTAGCCATTTAGTAAACTGATCATTCAATATCTTGTGCAAGTCCCTAAAATAGGGTAATTCAATAAAATTATATATATTTTATGAATATAATCATAGTCATAGACTTACAGCAAAATTATTAGAAGAATTATATATGTGATGATTACATTCAGATATCTATCAAATCAAACCTGATACTTGGATTTGTTAATATATTTGTTAATAATTTGATTCTATAATTTTTTTAAAAAAGTTTTTAAAATAACTCTGCATGATCATGTATCCACACATTACAACATTTGCATTTTTTCTAGGACAAGAGTGGACAAGCTATGTCCCTAAACCAGGGGTCGTTAGCCTTTTGGACCTCAGGGACCACCAAACTCATAATTTTAAATCCCGTGGACCAGAGACCCTGGGAAAATCCAAAAAAAAGTCTGCAGGAAAATTCCCCACCCTATTTTCCTACCGATTGATTGTTCTTTATTTGGGATTGCAGGATACTATTTCCAGCTCTGTTCTCAGGGGGAGAGAGAGACTTTTGGCTTCATGCAAGGAAAGCAGCAGAAGTATTTCTTTCTGTCCCTGAAACTCTGCCAGAAATGTGTCTTTGTGAGACTTGTCACACTGGCACAGCCTCTTTGAGCAGGATGCCTTGCAGGTTCCCAAAGACTCGTTTCTGGTGGAGTTGTGGGGAGAGAAAGAAAGACTTTCCTTGTGTGCAGCCAAAAGCAAAAGAAGAAAGAAGTGGAAAGAAGCAGCCTGGTGGCCAGGCGAAGTGCTTGGGGAGAGTGGGGCAAGTTCCCCCCTCCCCTTCCCCCCTCCCCTCATTACCTTGTGTTGTTCACAATGCAAACAATGCAAGCCTTGTGTTCCCATGCATCCTTGATTAGTTGCTTTCGGGGATGCTTTTGGTGGGGGGGTGATATTTATCTGCAGACCACCAAAATTTTATTGTGGTCCTTAGCCCACTGGATGGCAATCACTGCCCTAAACTGATGAAGGAACTGTCTAACTAACTGCTGAAAGCTGACAGCAACATTTTCTGCTATTGTGGAGCAGAAACTAAATGAAAGCAAAACAGAACAAAAGAAAAGAAAACTTATTGAAAAAAGCAACCAGATTCACCTGTGTGATTCCTTAGCCCCATAAATACTGCAACCCAGTTTTTCAAAAAGGATAAGCATACATTTGACTGTACAATTAGAATAATTTGTATCAAATGGGCATTCTGTTGTTAGAGATAATTGCAATATACTCCTGGCCTCTAGCATGAATAAATGAGTTTCAGGTTATGAAAATGTAAGTTAGTTTAAGGAATTAGTGTACTTCTGCATTTCACACTACTAATTTTAATGATTCAATTAAGCACATATAACTTGAAATAAGAGCCTATAACCATCTCAAAAGGGGCTATATTTAAAAAATCTATACAAAGCATTAATATTCCAAATGAAAAACATCTCAAGCTGAAATTGACAGATATATTAATTCCTATCAGTACAATTGACAGATACTCTATATTAATTCTTATGAGTTCAGCTGGCAATTTATCAATTGGAATAATCCCTTGATTCAATCCTTTAATTTAATAATTGTAAATATCTGTTGATAAGAACAAATTCTATGTTGGTTAATCTTGTAAAAAGGGCCGCCCTCCCCAGAATAAAATATTTCACAGAACAAGAAAAGAAGCAGAGTAGAATATTTCCCCTGAAGGAGAAGAGGACAAAAATCTCCTTAACAAGGACAGAAAGCAGTCCCAGTCTTTCCTCCACTAAAACAGTCTGTAGGCAAAGCTTAAAGAAACTAAGTTTCATTCACAAAACAATGTATACATAGTAAAATGGGCTTGGCTAAAGAGTTCTCCAAATAGACAGCAGAATAGACCAGGAACTGAAATTGATTAGGCTAACAAGATTAAATCAAGACAACAAAACACCTTAAGATTTTCATCTCCCTTCACCTCTTGGGCCAGTCACAACCTCAAACATCACAAAAGGAATTTCACAGCAGCATTTAAAACACAAACAAACCCAGAAAGAACACATTTTCATGCAGATGATGACATATAAATAAAAAATGGTCCAAAAACTCACTCACAACCCCTATTTGCCAGCAGAACCCAGGAATATATGCTGTTGTCACTGTTGTTATTGGTGCAAAAAACAGAAACCTCCTTTTCAACTGCAGCCTGCCTCAAAATTATTTTTCCTTTCCCTGCATTTCTTTCCCAGCTTGAATAAGATACAGACTAAATTTAACTTTCAACAATCTGTGATGGTAGAATTTAAGTTACTATATATATATATATATTTGATAAATACCCATAAATAATCCACCAATTAGAATATGACATGAAAATATTTCTAAGAGAAAGGTTTTTTTAAAAGTTATTGTGAATGAAACATATTGTAAAACAACTGAGTCATTGTCATAGCTATATGATAGTTCTGTCAACCAACTCCATCATTTTATGAAGAAATTATGATTCCTGTGGCCCAGAGCATAATCCTCTGTCTAATCATTTGTCAAACTCCATGACTTCAGTCATGACAGATCATAAATTGGTTTTATGATCAAGTGATCATGAAGCATTAACTTCTGAGTTAAAAGAACAGGAGGTTTCAGACAAGATGTTCAAAAAAGGTTATAAATAAGCTTGGCGGGAAGAGCAAAACAATAGTCTTAATACATTGCTACTGTTTTTCAATTAATCAAGTGAACAGAAAATTAACTATGTTGATAAAATAGGCAGTTTAAAAAAAACTTTTTTTAAATTTTTTTTCTTTTAAAGAAAAATCTTGAACTGATTTATAAAAAGGACTCTTTGGCACTTTCTGAAATAGTTGCATGGATTTTTACATTTAAGATATAGAATAGAATAGAATTCTTTATTGGCCAAGTATGATTGGACACACAAGGAATTTGTCTTTGGTGCATATGCTCTCAGTGTACATAAAGGAAAAAAATAAATTCATCAAGAATCATAATATACAACATTTAGTGATAGTCATAGGTTACTAATAAGCAATCAAAGCATACTAGGGGACAAATAAAACAATATAAATAGTAAAGATACAAGCAACACAGTTATAGTCATAAGTGGAAAGAGATAGGTACTAGGACGTGTTATTATAATCTAGTAATAGAGGAATAATAGTAATACTTATTAAATAAGTTGACAGTGTTATGGGAATTAGTTGTTTAGCACAGTGATGGCATTTGGGGGAAAAAATTGTCCTTGTGTCTAGTTATTCTTATGTGCAGTGCCCCATAACGTCGTTTAGAGGGTAGAATTTGAAACGATTTATGTCGAGGATGTGAAGAGTCTGTAGATATTTTCACTCTTTTTGACTTGTGCAGTATACAGGTCCTCAATGGAAGGCAGGTTGGTAGCAATTGTTTTTTCTGCAGTTCTAATGGTGGTGTGGCTTGGTGTGTATGGCATCGGAAGGATACTGTAAAATCTCCATTCCCACCCCACTCCAGGGGAAGGATACTGTAAAATCTCCATTCCTTTCCACTCTTGGGGGAAGGTTACCACTGGTTTTCCGAACTACTCAAAATTTCCGCTACCGGTTCTCCAGAACTGGTCAGAACCTGCTGAACACCACTTCTGGCTATGTGCAGTAAAGACCAATGATTCAAACACAAGCTTTTTAAATCTCTGTTTTTATTTTAGAGTAAAATTTTATCCTTACCAGTCACAATGATTAGTGCTGTATTATTGTTTATTTAAACATGATGCAGACAATTGATATAGACTTTCTGTTCTATTCCAGTGCTTCAAAATGTGTTACAAATTACAAATTTAAGCCATTAAAACTGTCCTCCATATTGCCAAATACAACAATTCTATATACAACTAATATATGTTTATATAGCAGAATACAGAACAAAATATTGAAATACATCATTCTACATGAACTGTGGAGTAGATAACAGATAATAGATAATCAGAGTTGGAAGGGGTCTTGTAGGTCATTTAGTCTAACCCCCTGTGTTAAATTAAAGTGGAAATAACTGAGACAGACCAGAGGATTCAGGATAACCCTTTTATTAACAGCTAACAGGGTTTAAAATGTCAAACCACATACTAACACTGTGGCTGACAGGTGACAGCTGATCCTGTCTGACAGCGCTCCTTTTATAGCACGCAGTCAGACACAGCAGCCAATCAGCTATCACACTGTCTCCCGCTTGTTTTGCAGACCTGACTGAAGACTTGTTTACAACACTCCTCCCTCCTTGGATGGCACATGCATAATCCTGGAGATACACAGGGCATCGCCTGCTCCTCGAAGATCTTTGCAGTGGGAACATCAAAGTTTGTTCACTTGGATAGTTGATTGCTAAGTTGTAGTTTGTCGGCCCTTGTGGATTATTTCCTGGCGAAGCTTCCACTCTATTGGGAGTGCTGGACTTAGCAGCAGATGGAATATTGCCGTTGGATCACTCCAGAAGGCCTGGCTCCAGCTGCAATGGTAAGTCCTGCATGGCCTCAGTGTGGCAGGGGTTTGGTGTATTTGGCCTTGGTGTGGACATTGCATTATTGTTAGACTCCTTGGTGTTTCTAGGCTCAGCTGGGTGACTTCTCAACTGGTCAATGTGTCGATGCCACAACCTCCCATCATCCAATAACATCCTGTAAGAACAGGGTCCAGTTACGCCTACCCCTTTTCTGGGCATCATAATGGCGTTTCCCCATAGTTCCTGGCAAAGACCCTCTGTAAATATGCACTATTTGACACCAGAAGGTCTAGTAGGCTATGTGTTGCAAATAACTTTTTAAGAGTTCTGATGATAGCATCTGAAGTGGTGGATGACATGGGCACAACCTCCAACCACTTAGAATAAGTGTCCACAGCTACTGGAAAAGTTCTACGCTGAAATGGACCTGCTAGGTCTATGTGTACCCTTGACCAAGGCATTTTAGGATTCTCCCATTCAGTAGGTGTTGTTTTTGGGGGTGCAGGATGTGAGACTTGGCAGGGCTGGCACCCAGTTAGCAATGTCTTTATCTAGTTGGGGCCACCATACATAGCTTTGAGCTAGGCCTTTTATTTTAGCAATTCCAGGGTGCCCTTCATGAAGAGATTCCAATACCTGCTTATATAAGGTGAATGGTATCACTACTCTGCACCCCCATAACAAACATCCCCTTTGTGCTGAAAGTTCATGTTGTTGTACAAAGAAAGGCTGGGATTTTTTAGAATTGGGCTGTGTGGGCTACTCTCTTTTAACCCAGTCCAACACTTGTGATATTACCTTGTACTGTGTGGATGTCTTGGCAACATCTGATGTGGTAATTGGAGTCTGGAATTCATCTATCAGTAATACAGATGAGGCAGGAGCTGGGTCATTGACAATAGTTGGCAAAAGGCAGCAGCTCAATGCATCAGCATGACATAAGTTCTTTCCAGCCCAGTGTGTTAATGTGGAATTATAGGCAGCCAGGAACACAATCCAAAGAATCATGCATGGTGAGAACACTTGGGGTGTCTGCTTGTCCCCAGCTAATAAACCCAGTAATGGTTTGTGGTCTGTCATGAGCTCAAAATGTCTGCCATACAGGTACTCATGAAACTTCTTTACACCAGCCACCAAAGCAAGAGTCTCCTTGTCAGTCTGGCTAGACAAGAGCCTCCTTGTCAGTCTTCTCCAGAACTTTTGCTCTGCAGCAGCAAAAGTTCTGGAGAAGGCTATTGGGGCTTCTCTGCCAGTGGGAAATTTGTGGCTCAGGACTGCCTCGATGCTATTTGGGAAGCATCACATGCTAATACAACAGGTAACTACTCATTGAATTGGATTAAGACACTATCTGAGGTCAGAAGAGATTTTACAGCCTGAAATGCTGCACTCTGCCTCTGGTCCCAGACCCAGGGTGTGTTTTTATCTAGTAATCTACGTATAGGCTCTGCCAGAGTTGCCTTGTGAAGTAAAAATATTGCATACAAATTTAAAAGCCCCAGAAATGCTTGAAGCTCAGTTTTGTTTTGGGGAATTGGTGCCTTTTGGATGGCAGTGACTTTAGGTTCAGTGGGATGGAGACCAGCAGCATTAATGGAATAGCCTAGGAAGTCTACCTTGCTGACCCCCACCTTACATTTATCTTTGTTTACTTTGAGTCCTACCTCTTGTAGCCTAGGGAAAACTATGTGTAAATTATCAAAAAGTTGTTTTAGAGATGTGGCAGCTATCAATATCTCATCAAAGTATGGTATACTTTGGTGGGGCCACACTAACTCCAAATTGGAGGTGCTTGAACCTAAAAGCCTCTCTGTGTGTGAGATAATGGCGGTCATGTCATCCACAGGCAACTGTTTGTAGCCTGTGAAAGGTCTAACTTGGTGAAAATGTTGCTGTTACCTAGGGCAGTGATCCCCAACCTTTCTTATGCCGCGGCCCGGTATCCCCAACCTTTTTATGGCGCGGCCCGGTACCGGCATTATGCGCCGCCATTTTTTTGATGAAAAAGTGCTTCCCGGTGAGCTTTCTACCCGGAAAAGCTCACCGGAAGCACTTTTTCATCAAAAAGATGGCGGCACCCAGCAAACCAGCGCCCGGTAGGACTTGTTCCACGGACGTGCACGGTCCGCGGGACCGGTGGTTGGGGACCCCTGACCTAGGGAATGTATTAAATGTTGAACCACAGGCACAGGGTAAGAGTGTATCTGTAGTGCTTTATTGACTGTACATTTGTAATCGACACAGATTCATACCAATCCATCACCCTTCACAGGTGTTATTATTAGGGTCTCCCTTTTTGAGTAATCAACTGGTTCCAATACCCCTTGAGATATTAATTTGTTCAGTTGTTCATCAATTTTTTATTTAAGGGCAAAGGGAACCCTCCTAGGCTTGCATCTGATAGGCGCAACCTGAGGATCCAGGTTGAAGGAAATAGGGGTGCCTGTATATTTCCCCAGGGTCCCATCAAAAACATATTTAAAATCCTGTAACAAATTATCTAAATCAGGTTCCTATATGAAATTGATGCCACTGATTCCCAATCCCAATGACATAAACCAATCTAACCCCAATAAAATGGGAAGGGAGCCTTCCTACAATTACTAATGGAAGTTTCCCCTCAAAATTTTGGAAACTTACCTGGAATTTGTGTATTCTGATGACTGGCACCAGATTTGATTGATAGTCTCTGAGGTGGAGGCTGCAGGGCTGTAACCATCTTTTTGACATCTGTGATACCAGGCATTTAATAGTACTCAAGAAACAATAGATAGGGAAGACCCTGTGCCTATTTCCATTTTGCAGGGCCTGCTTTCAATTTTCACAGTTACAAAAAAAATTCCCCCTAATCTATTTGCTTGCCGTAGTGCTGCTGTAATGTTTCTCTCCTGCCTATCTAATGTAAAGCAGTCTTTGTAATGGGCTGTTCCTTTTCCCCTGGTATTTTGAAATTTTCAGCTCTGAAGTGGTAAAAGAGCCCTACAAACTTTAGCTAAGTGCCCGTTCTTTTGACAGCGAAGGCAGACTGAATTTTTAAATCTATAAGCCTGTCTCTGGTGATTACCCCCACAGCCAATGCAAAGAGGTCTTGTTTGGTGAGGTTTTTCCTCATTAGACTAACTTTTAGACTTTGGTGTCCTGAGGTAATAGATATCCTGATCAGGATCCATGTTCTCTAAATCAGTCTGTTCCATATGAACAGACTGCTGTCCCCTGGGTGTTACTGTTTCACCTGTTCCCTGAATTTCAGCTGCAGATTGGGTTGAAAGTTCAGCTGCTTGAGCTTTATCTATAGCTTTTTGCGGTGATAGGTCTGGCTTGGCTAGTAAACATCATTGGAGGTGGAGATCTTGCCACACACTAGTTGATCCAGAAGGATATTCTCTAATTCTCTGAACAGCAATGCTGAGCAGATTTCCTTAACATGGCCATATATTTACTTATAGTCTCGTCCTCAGCTTAATAACACCTTTGAAAAGTGTGCCTTCTGGTTATTCTAGAACAAGTGGAACAACAAACATTAAGAAAGGACAAAAAAGCAGTAAAAACTAAAATTTTACGGTTTGATGTGATAAACAAATGAGGAATTATCTGGAAGGTTAAACAAAGGAAGAGGAAACAACAGAAGAGGGAATTACAGAGGGAAGATCAAAAGAGAGAGGGGAATAAAATAAATAATTGAAGTAAGAAATTGAGAGAAATAACAGGGAAAATAAGGGAAATTAAGAGAAAGGACTAAAAATGATAGAAAACAGAAAGCAAGCTAAGATGAGAAAAATTATATAGTCAGGAGAACAAGAGACGATGGGTAGAAGATGATTAGGAAAAGGGAATCTGCACGGAAATGTATTGTGGTATTTAAGAATATAGATGGAATAAAAATAGAAAAGATTGGAACTGATACTTTATTAAGAATTATTGTTAAACTAGATAAAAATTTAACTGGAATAGATATTGAAATAAGAATTTACTATAAGAATATTGATTAATATTTAATAATGTGATGAATAAAGTAAATATGGAGTATGAGATTTGAAAATAAAAGATTATTATTAGCTTTCAAAATTAATTGAATGGATTAAAATGGGAAAAATAAATTTATTATGTAAATGTTTTTGGAATAAATATATGAATTAGAATGTAATAGAGAAAAGGCAATACCACGTGGAATCTGATTTTATATATATATGTATGTATGTATGCATGTATGTATATATGTATATGTATATATATATATATGTATATATATGTATATATGTATGTATATGATATATAGGAGTTAAGGAATTATTGTTATTAATGTAGAATAGGGTAATTAAAAATGGCTATATTGTTATAAATTTTTATAATGGTCAAATGGAGTAAAATGGGGGAAATGTATAAGGTAAAGGGGTGGCAAGCTTGAATTGTCAATGAAAGGGGATAACTTTTGGATAATAAGAATTAAGATGAATTTTGTTGAACAATGAATGGAATAATAGTATGTGATAATACTATTTGCAAATATGACGGACATAAGAAAACGTGTGTAAAGAATATAGAAATTGTAAAATATTGTAAAATAATGCATGAGAATATTTAAAGAAAAATGAAACAACTAATAATATGATATGGAATTGGATATGAAAGCTTAATATGTAATTATGGACATGTTTGTATTTAAATGTAAAAACCTGGAACCACATTGTTCACCTAAAGAGATGTTTTTTTAAATATAAAAATAAATATTGCAAAAACAAACAAACAATGTTATAGCTGAAGGATGAGGTTTTTGATCAAAGTTTATGCACTAATAAATCAATCTCCAAATTGCAAAAAAAAACAAAAACTGATTTGAACTGGAATGGAAAGTATGAAGGATTCATTTCACAAACTGCTATGGTTAAGGGATTATATATTATCCCACAATTCTGGGGTGGGGACACACATTAAAAAATAAGTAAGAATAATTTAATTGATAGTTACAAGACTGGAAAGTTAGAATAATTTTGGGCTTGAAAAAATGGGAAATCATAAAATAATAACAGAAGGCAGCAGACTACAAAAATTGTCCTCAAGTTCTACAAAGTGTTGTAAACTTTCCTTTAAAAAAAGATAAAATTAATTTTAAAAAATCACAACCTAGTGTGATTAGATAAGATATTTTAAAACAGACGATCGTTACCTAACTTTTCTTCTTTGTCTCCTCTCAGTCAAATGTTTCCATATACTAAAAATAAAATAAAATAGTGAATTCTTTTAGTCAATATCTACTTAAGAATATCTAATTACTTCAACACTTTAGCAAAGTTAAGATTTAGATTTGATTTCTTTGAAGGCAATAACATTTTGTTTCTAACACAAAAGAATCCATTCAGATTTAATTAAGCCAAATCTGAAACACATCACTCATCATATTGCTGGTCATCAGAATTGCTCACCGAAGGAAGGAATTGCATGGAATCTCTGAAAGCAATTCAAGATGGAGATGAAGGTAACAAAGGAGCCCTTGCTTGTGTTAATGTTGATAAAATTCTTTTAACCAGCAGGGCTGAGCATATGAAAGAAATTTAAGATACAAAGAATGTGCTGGGAACTATCTAACAAAATGAAATTCAATGGTGAGAAAAGTAAGGTTTTACACTTAGGTAAGAAAAATCAAATGCACGAGTATAGAATAGGTAGAACCTGATTCAATAGCAATAACCATGAGAGTGATCTAGTTCTAATGGACTACCACTTAAATATGAGCCAACAACATGCTGCAGCCATCCAAAAAGCCAATGCAGTCCTAAGCTGCATTTACAGAGGAATAGAATCAATATCACACAAACTATTAGTAGCACTTTATAATGCCTTTGGTAAGTCCACACTTGGAATATTGTCAGTCACCAGAACCAGAGGTTTATTCTTCCGAGTTTTGGAACTCATCTTGGAGCCCATTCTCAGGGAACTTTTCTCCTACCAGAATGTCAGAATTCCATAACATTTGGTGAGAGAGAAATTACCTGAAGATTGGCTCCATTATAAATCTGAAAGCTCAGAAGATTTAATCTCCTGGTGACCGACTCAGATTGGATCCCACAACATTATCCTGGGACGTGTATACTTGCCTTCATTCTTTTATTCTGCCCAAAGAAAATCCAAAATGGTATAGGATCTCTTGCCATAAGTAGGAGGTTGGACTAGAAGATCTCCAAAGTCCTGTGCAACCCTATTGTTCTGTGTTCTATGTTCTAAACTTCAAAAATACCTATCATATTCCTAGCTTCCCTGTAGTTCTCTACAAATCAATCAGAAGCCACAAACACACAGAGTTTTCTTTTGTCTTGTTCTTATGGACCTGTCAGTGTGTATCAATTCATCTAGGAATTGTACAAAGATTGTCTCAGCTAGTACATTCTTATTCCTTGTCTTACAACAGCTACTTAGACATACTTCAAACAGCTTTCTATATTAGATTTTATAGCACAAAGAACCATTGTGAGAAAGGTTTCTGGAAAAGAACAAACAAGAAAGACCTAATTTTGTGAGGGAAAGCAATTTTTCAAGGAAAAAGATGACTCGGGTGGAAAAGTTTGAAGCTGACACTGTAATATATACAAAAAAAAAAAATTATACTGTGTGCATAAAATTTGAATTAAAAGTTACAAAACAAGTCCTTTGTAAATGTTTAATTTATTCCCCAAAATCTGGACTAATTTTCAGTGTTTATTTTACAAAGCAAAAATGTGTCATTTGTTATTTGAAAATCTCTGTGGAATAAATATGCCAATCCAGCAGTGCTATGACCTATTTAGGAGTTGTTTCCCACTAGAGCAAACTATAGGGATGTTACAGTGACTAAATAATATCAAAAACATTTCATGACTTGAAAATTTAGTTTTTTATGAGACAAAAATAAAATTAAATATTTAAGATAGAGTTCTTCTAAAAAAAACACACATGATTTGTATTAATCTGTGGTAGCATTATTCACCCATTGTGATTTTTTTTAAATTTCAGATATGATTCTTTTGCCTAAAAATAAGGGGGAAAAAAACTATAATTGGCAGCATTACTTGAGATGCTCTTTTTCATCAGTATCTGGATTTTAGTTTATAGTTACACAAAAATAAGATATAAACTCATTTTACTCTATTATCTCACCCAATTAGGTCAACATTTAACATATTCAAGGACCATATGTTGCCTACATACAAACTAGAATATGGAACTGTTTTGTAAAGAACCTTCCTTTGCCATCTCCATAATGGCCTCCTTCTAACTCAGCATCTTTCAAATTAGATGTTTTCAAATACAAAATGTTTATTATCTAAATTCATTTAGCCTAAATCTCTAGTTTGAGCTTCAATTTGGACCACTAAAATGTGTGCATTATATGTCCAAATTCAATCTGAGCATAAAATATATCTGTGGTCCAAAGATTTCTTAATTTTAAAATGAAATAAAATTCAAGAATTGGCCACTAGGGGAACATGAAATAAGGTTTTTTTAAATGCAAGGAAGGAAAAGATCCTTGTTTAGTGAATGATGCAGAGGTGGTATTCAGCAGGTTCTGACCAATTCTAGAGAACCGGTAGCAGAAATTTTGAGTAGTTCAGAGAACCAGTGGTAAGCTTCCCCCAGGAATGGGGTGGGAATGGAGATTTTGCAGTATCCTTCCTCTGGAGTGAGGTGGGAATGGAGATTTTACAGTATCCTTCCCCTGCCACATCTACCTAGCCACACCCACCAAGCCATGCCATGCCCACCAAGCCATGCTCACAGAACCGGTAGTAAAATATTTTGAATTCCACCACAGGAATGCTGCACTAGAAAGCTGACCCTTCCCTTTCAATTTGGCCTGAAATGATTCCAGGATGAGGAGTGTTGGCAAACTCTGAAAGGTTGCCTGCAGGGTGTGCCACAGAACCAATCTGGAATGTTTTCTTTATGTGGAGAGTGTTTCAAGTTGGCCAGCTTCAGAAAGCAGTGCAGGCAATCTCATAGGGAGCATGAAAGGTGAATAGCTGGAGTTGCTATACCAGATTTATGGCTTAAAGCCTCAAATTATGCAAAGCTGAAAAGGAGTGTTTTATTTCAGCTAAGTTTCAAATGAAGTGTAAAGCATTCCTCTATATACGTTCAGTGAAACAACACTGCTTTCACTGGTCAGTGTGCTCACTTTTATTTCTCAGCCTTTCCTGTGGAATTTCATTCCAAAAGAAGTTGAGAGAAAAATATGGCAGCAAGTTGAAAGGAACACTGAATTTCTGCAGCATTGGCCAAGTATTTCTTAGGTGAAGGAATCCTGTAGCACATATACAGAAAACAGCCAATCTGAAGCTACTTTGACCTTTGCCACTGGCTGGCCAGAAAACCTTATAGCAAGCATCTTCCAGGTTAGAGTCAGTGGCACTAATTACCCACCTCTCTTTAGAAGCAGTTGACCATAGATTCTGATTTTGAATTTCAGGACTGAATTTGACATGCTCATAGGCCTTGGCTAGCAAACAATTTGTTGTTAATAAGATAGCTGTTAGGTGAAGTTTGCCCTATTTGATGACCTTTCTTGCCAGAGTTAAATGAATCACTGCAGCTTTAAGTTAATAAATAGTTGTTAATCTGGCTTCCCCCATTGACATTGCTTGTCAGAAAGTTGCAAATGCATGACACTGGGATACTGCAACTATCATAAATATGAGTCAGTTGCCAAACATCTGAATTTTGATCATGTGACCACAAGGATGCTGCAATGGTCATAATTGTGAAAAACAGTCATAAGTCATTTTTGTTAATCTCCTCTATTGTAAAGTTGTTTCTAACATACATACAAGGGAAGGATTCCCCTCCCCTATGGTGGGGAAGATTGAACCATCTTGAATCATTGAAAGACCCACTAATTTAGTTGATCTAATCTATTTATTGTGGATTGTATTTTTAAGAATGGCTTATTGTCAAAAAATGGGATTTAATAAGCACTACACCAATCAGCTTCTTAAGTAAGTAAGTAAGTAAGTAAGTAAGTAAGTAAGTAAGTAAGTAAGTAAGTAAGTAAGTAAGTAAATATACATACATACATATAAACAAACAAACAAGCCAATGTAGAAAGAAAACTGCATTAAGTCAGTGCTGCAGCTTCAAATGTGTCAATTTTTCAACAGAAAAACAATAACATGCCAGATGTTTTTAACCTCATCCTAGTCTATTAGGAAACTCATTACCCAAATGTGAATCCTTATGAGATACATAAACAAACAAACAGAAAAAAGATAAGGGAGACATATAAGTTTATCTGTGTTGGCAAAAGTTAAATGAATTTAATTAGAATGGTTTCGTGTGTATGGTTATTAAGAAGATGGATTGAAAGGACTGAGAAGAAAGCTGGAATGTGTGGGAATAAGAATTCTTATTTTATTAGAAATTACTGTTATAGCAACAGAAAAACTAGATGTTATGATGGCTATGTCCCTAAATGGAACTGATGTATTAATTATTGCTTCCAATCAAGTAATGAAGACATAATTCTATGGGATCTCAAATTGAACTTTTGTCCAAGCATTACTAGACAAAGACTTTCTTGTCTTTCATCATCTCATATGCCTTTAAATCAGCACTTAGGGCTTTATTTTTCTAAATAGACGATTTCTACCAAATTTAAATATATATATTATATGTCAGTGATTACTACCTGCATTTCATTTGAACTACAGGTAAAAATAAACTCTATTTTGAATCATGCTTCACTTTTGTTGACTTCCTGCATATGTTCATACAATTTTCTTGGCAAAAATACAGGTAGTCCTCAACTTACAAACTTGGGACCAGAATTTTCATCACCAAGTAAGGTAGTTGTCACGACTCCAATGATGAACGGACTGGAGCCGAGACAGCCAAGATGCGATACGACCATAGTCATTTACTTACCTTACATTGACTGTGTTACCACGTTGGCGTTATGATGAGAATTCCTCAAATGACTGACATTGACTTCCTGGCAAGGAGTGGTGCAATAATGAAGATTCATGGCTGAATATCAAGAGGGTGGTAGTGTAATAATGGTGTGGGGCGAATGGGGGATAGGGTGAATTGTCATGGAGGTGCATGGAATCACCGATAAGGGGAAAGGTGAAGTTACCATGTTTCTTTAATTTAAGGATGTCGGATGTTAGGCAGTGAAGGTGGAAGGTGGTTATAGTAATTATGTTATTATCCAGTTTATAACATGTATAAATACAGCTCTGGGTTGCAACGAAAACCAGAGCTGACTTTAACAGATTTTGATCGTTGTTACCTGTTGTTGTGGCGTGGGAGAGAATAAAAACTTCACTGAAGCTACACAAGTGAGTTGGTATCTTATCATTCACCCCCTCAATATCGGACGAACAGCTGACAGAGAAAGTCAGCTCTCTCCCTTCACACTGTTTATTTCCTCCAGAGGCTTCCGTTCTTTTGGAATCCTAGGAGCAACGAACTATGGCTGAAGGTAAAGATGGGGAGGATGAATTGAAGGAGGAGGAGGAGAGCCAGCTGGGAGCCAATGGCACTAATGTTGTTGCGGGTAATATCCCATCTGCTGAAGGAATGGGAGGCTCGGACAGAGGAACTGATGACAGCTTGCAAAAGGTAGTGCAACCAAAAGCTCGGCTGGAATGGAGGAGTGGGTTTGACTTAGTGGAGGACATGGGGTTTCTTCGGAGTAAGCCTCCTGCTCATGTCCCTGTGCATGCTGACACCTTTGAGAAGTGGAGAGAAAGGAGGATAGGTGAGGGAGATGACTGGAGCACATCCCCATCCAGCCTTGGAGCTAGTACTCTTGAACTTCTTCGTGTAAAATATGGGGAATTGAGTATCAGCAGTCATGACACCAAACATTCTTGGGGAAGCAACACAGAGAACATTTCTTTCTTTAGTTCTCTGCCCCAGAATGAAAGAGACAGTAACCATAGAAGAACAACACATGACTTTTCAGCCGGGTTTGATTCCTCACTTGCTGTGATGGTGGTGGGTTCAGGAGCCCAGAAGAAGAGGAGCCACACACATGACATCTAGTGGCAGACGTTCAGAGTCCTTACCTCGACGTGAACCACAGGAAGGATCTTGGGGATACCCCAGAAGGACTGGCCGGTGGGAACAGTGTATGGTATGGGGTCCACCCCCACTACAAACTTCTTTTGATGGAAATCCTGATTGCATAGCTTTATTTCTCAACCAAGTAGTAAATCATTTGGAATTATATGCAACATATTACCCCTCCCAATGGTCAATGATAGTAGTAATTACTGGGGTGTTAACCAGAGATGCAGCAGATTGGGTGACAGAGCTACATAGTGCCCGTTCCAAAGAATTGATTGATGTAGGGTTATTCTTGGATTCGCTTCATAATCAATTGGAGGATAAGTCTAGAGTACACCAGACTGAGGAAGCAATAATGGCCTTAAAATAGAATAGAAGACCAGCTGCTGAATATGTCAGGGAGTTCAGACGATTGGCTGGGAAGTTGTGGACTTGGCCAGAAAGTTTTTTGATTAGGGAATTCAGGGCCAGTTTAAATCGAGGATTATGACAGGCTTGTCTCTACAGGGGTATGCCCAAATGAATAACAGACTGGTATAAAACTGTTGTCGAATTAGACGTAGGGTTGAAGGAGTTTAGAGAGAAATCTCAAGTTCCACGAAAAACTGGTTCAATTGGGATGAATGTGGGAATAGGAAGGGATGTGCAAGGAATTGTAGCCAATAATACCAGGGGTCGTTTAAATCTTAGGTATTTTCATTATAATATAGTGGGACATAGGGCATTCGAATGTCCTATGATAGATACAGGACGTATGAAGCAAACAGAGAGGGGTCCTTCCAGAACTGTTTCACAAATCAGATATAGTGGCAGGGGAGTTGGTAGTCATGAAAAATCACAGGGTGTCACATAAAAAGAACCATCAATATCTCCGGCCACACGAGAGACGAAGCAATACAGTGAGCAGTGTCAGCAGAGAGTTGTGTCGGGACTGTATGACAATGGTGACGACAGCCAAGAAGACACCATGGTGAGCTCTCCTGTTAGGCCATTTATAATACCTATAGTGTTAGATAATGTAGGACTTAGAGGCTGATATGGAGTATTGATAGATACTGGATGTACCAGATGACTGATTAGTCAATGTGTTGTGGATGAACTGAATGTACCATTAGAACCCCTTCCTACCCCCGTGAAGTTTGAGCAGGTTGATGGGTCATTGTTGGGGGGGGGGGGGTACCGGCTATGATGATGACCATTCCTATTCGATTAGAAATTGGAGCCCATTGGGAACGATTAAGGTTCATTGTAGTATCGGAAATGCGAGAGGCAGTTATTTTAGGTTTAGTATGGTTGGATCATTAGAAGCCCACCATTTGGTGGCAAGGGGGTTTTAGATGGTTGAGGCTTATTATAGGCCTAGAACTGCCACAGCAAGAACCAGAAGTACAACAACAGAGTTCAAGATTGGAGCCCATCAGTTTGATAGAGGAACATAGAAGTTCCTCTTTTCCATCAGTATATCAGGATTTGACGGAAGTATTTAGTGAGAGGAAGTGTGAGATTCTACCACCACACCGCCCAACGGACTGTGCTATTGAACTGATTCCAGGTGCAAAATTACCAAAACCCCAGATGTATGCAATGACACCAAAGGAAATGGCAGAAATGTGGAACTTTCTAGAAAAGAATTAGCCCAGGGATTCATTAAAACCGGACGCTCGCACATAGCTGCCCCTGTACTATTCCGAGAAAAAAAAGATGGTGGCCTACGTTTGTGTGTTGATTTCAGAGGACTCAACGCAGTCTGCGTCAATAACCTGTACCCTTTACCATTAATCAGTGAGTTGTTGGCTACTTTATCAACTGGATGTTTCTTTACTAAATTAAACTTGTGCAAGGAATATTATCGGGTGAGAGTAAGACCTGAGGATGAATGGAAAACAACATTCAATTGTTCCCTTGGAAGCTATCAATTCCAAGTAATGCCTTTTGGATTACAAGGGCCCCCCGCGGTGTTCTTGCAACTTATTAATGGTGTACTACATGAACATTTATACCATGGGGTGCTAGTATATTTGGGTGATATACTTATTTACACAAAAACTATGGAAGAACAGGTCCAATTGGTGAGGAGTGTATTCACTAAATTATTAAATGCCAAATTATATATAAAATTATTTAAGTGTGAGTTCCATTGTACACAACTGGACTACCTGGGATACCGAATCTCTAATGCAGGATTGGAGATGGATCCAATGAAGGTAAAAGCTGTAATGGAATGGAAAATCCCCCAAACAAGAAAACAGGTACAAAGTTTTTTGGGCTTTGCAAATTTTTATCAACAATTTATACCTAAATTTGCCCATATTGCATTGCCATTAACTGAGTTGCTATAAACAAAGAAACAAATAGAAAAACCAAAGCCAACCCAACCGGTTAAATGGTCTGAGCAATGTCAACAAGCCTTTGAAACATTGAAATCGTTATTCTCTCAAGCACTCATTTTATGACATCCTGATCCAATGAAGAAGTACATCGTGCAGGCAGATACGAGTGATGTGTCCATAGGGGCTGTCCTGTTACAAGTGAATGAAACTGGAGCACTACAGCCATGTGCATATACATCACAGAAGTTTACTACTACAGAGAGAGGTTGGGCGATATGGGAGAAGGAGGCCTTTGCTGTAAAATGGGCACTAAGTACTTGGAGACATTTCCTGGAAGGGGCACAGGAAGTTTTTGAAGTGTGGACAGATCACTGAAATTTAGAAGCATTACAAAAACCAAGACGCTTGTCTCCGAAGCAGGTCAGGTGGGGTCTGTACTTTAATCGATTCAACTTCAAATTAAAGTATGTACCGAAAGGACAGAATATCATGGCAGATGCCTTGTCCCGGTTGCCTCAATATCAATCAACACGAGATATTATTATTCAACCCCAAAAATGTTGGTCAAGTGACTTGTTTAAAGGAAACAACCCATGACACCATATGAAATGCTACTGCAAAGGATGATTGGCTTAAGAAAATTTCCCATTTGTGTTCATTTAAAGATGGGATAACTTGGAGAGGAAATAAAGTGTACGTACCAGCCACATGTAGGGATGAAATACTTACAAATTGTCATGATGTAAAACAGGCAGGAAATTTTGGATTTTTAAAGACACTACATCTAGCCCGCCATCAGTTTTGGTGGCCCAAAATGAGGGTTGATGTTGAACACTATGTAAAGACTACGTATGCGCAACATCTAAAGTAGGCAAACCAATGGGACTATTTGAGTAGGCAAACCAATGGGACTATTGCAAACAGTATCAGAGCCAACACACCCATGGCAAGATATAGCCATGGATTTTATTGTTGAATTACGAAACAGCAAGGGATACACTGTAATATGGACCATAGTTGACTCATTTTCAAAACAGGCGCACTTTGTCCCCTGTAAAGCCCTACCATCGGCAGGACAATTGGCAGACATGTTTGTGACACAAGTATATAGATTACACGAGGCATCCAGAAGAATAATATCCAACCGGGGGGGTGCAGTTCATGGCACGATTTTGGAAGGCATTCCTCATTTTGATGGGTTCTTCTCAGGGACTCAGCTCAGCATACCACCCGAGTACAAACGGAGCCGCAGAAAGAGCTAATGCCATGGTCAAATGATATTTAAGATCGTATATCTCACATCAACAAAGAGAATGGGTAGATTTATTACCATTTGCTGAAATTGCCTACAATAATGCACTGCATAGCAGTACCAGGTACAGTCCATTTTATATAGTACATGGTATGGAATTCGGCCCAATTCCGGAGTTTACCTGTCAAAAAGAAGACCCACCTAGTGTTAAAGAATGGTCAGAAAAAATACTAGGATGTTGGAGTAATGTACAAAAAGCCTTAGAAAAAGCTTCCAGAGAATATAAAACTCAAGCAAACAAAAAACAGGATACTAAACCCTTCCAGGTGGGAGATAAAATATATCAAATTAAAACTGAACAGCCGGAAACTGGGTCCAAAATATTTAGGCCCTGTTGGTATAATAAAAGTAATCAACTCTGTGACAGTTAAACTCAAATTATCGTCATGATTAGGGCGGATTCATCCCATTTTTCACACAAATTTACTGAAGACTAGTTTTAATAGAAACGACAAGATACCTATGAAACCAGTACATGGAGAACCAGAACAATTCGAAATAGATAAAATACTAGATTCTAGAATACGAAGACATACTATTCAATACTTAATGCTATGGAAAGGGTATCCCAAATTAGAGGCATCCTGGGTGAATGAGTCAGATATGTGTGCAGATAGACTGAGGCAAAGATTCCACAACCTTCATCCCAATAAGCCAGGGCCCGTTATGTAACCCCTATACACGCTATCCCTTTGTCCAATGTGTTCTTGTATTCTAGGCAGAATCTTGGTAGAGGGGGCCACCTGTCACGACTCCAATGATGAACGGACTGGAGCCGAGACAGCCAAGATGCGATACGACCATAGTCATTTACTTACCTTACATTGACTGTGTTACCATGTTGGCGTTATGATGAGAATTCCTCAAATGACTGACATCAACTTTCTGGCAAGGAGTGGTGCAATAATGAAGATTCATGGCTGAATATCAAGAGGGTGGTGGTGTAATAATGGTGTGGGGCGAATGGGGTATAGGGTGAATTGTCATGGAGGTGCATGGAATCACTGATAAGGGGAAAGGTACAGTTACCATGTTTCTTTAATTTAAGGATGCCGGATGTTAGGCAGCGAAGGCAGCCAGAAGGTGATTATAGTAATTAGGTTATTATCCAGTGTACAACATGTATAAATACAGCAACGAAAACCAGAGCTGACTTTAACAGATTTTGATCGCTGTTACCTGTTGTTGTGGTGTGGGAGAGAATAAAAACTTCACTGAAACTACACGAGTGAGTTGGTATCTTATCGTTCACCCCTTCAATATTGGATGAACAGCTGACAGTAGTCATTAAGTGATGCCTGATTTTATGGTGGTTCTTTTTTGCTATGATAGTTAAAACAATTATACAATTATTAAACTTCTTTTCTTTACCTTGATTGTTGGAAGCCAGCTGAGAAGATCACAAATGGCTATCAAGTGACCCCAGAACATTGCAAGCATTGTAAACATTTCCCAGTGCCAAGTGCTCAAATTTCGATCACATGACCACATGACTATGGGGATATTGTAAGTATATAAGTATGAGGACTATTGTAAGTTATTTTTTTCAGTGCTGTCATAATTTTGAACTGTTTCTAAATGAATGGTCAAAAGCCAAGGGTAGCTATATGGAAATGTTTCACCATTTTTTTAAAAAAAACTTAACACTTGCAATTTCCTAGTAGTTTTCCTTCTAAATAATAATCAAGTTTGACCTTACAGGAATCTATCAGAGGGGAAGATACAATGCCTCTGTTAATATAAAAGTTCAATAAATTCATTAAACAGAAGGGCAAATAAAGTTAAGGAAAATAAAGAAAAGGATAGAAAGGTCTATTCTTAAAAAATCAAAGAAATTACGTTTAGCTAGTCAATTATGTATTTCTGCTTATTATCTTGAAACATTTTTTTCTCCTACTACATTAATCAACCCAGAGTCCCACAATGCTGTTCTGCCCATGAACCATTAGTGTGTTTATTTTTCACCAGACATGTAACCAATAGCTGCTTATTTATAAAAGTCTCTACTATTAAGGGACAAGAACCATGGGGGAACTGAAGGAAAAAGAAAGCTGAATCAGTTGCCAAAGAAAATTGCACTACAGATCCAACAGATCAGCTGGAAGTTATCCGAGATTCTTCGAAGGGAAATAATAATAACAAAAGAATGCAATGTTGAAAGTTTCATATGGATTTTCAATCTAGCTGCACATAAATAATCTTAAATCTCATGCTGTTTAAGGTTTATAAGTATAATAAAAGCAGGTAAATAACTTAAAATTTCATGCTGTTCTTTAGACATGTGCCTGAAAGTACTACCCCAAAGTCAATGGGTGTATCTTATGTCTCCATATAATCCATATTTTATTGTCTTCCAATGTACCACTGAATTTTAGGAGGTATTTCCCACTGAAACTAAAATGAAGAACCACAGGAACTGGATGTGTATTTGCAATAGTCTTGATATGCTAATTTTATTGGTTGAAGGGATCAGGTCAGGTGAAGACAAGATTTCAATTTTCCTGCTGTAGACACAAGTTGTATCACTGCACATCATTGATTGTTTCTGGCTTATCAATTATTCCCATCTCCTCCACCTGCAAGCCCCCTCTACCAAATTACATAGTCTCACATCCTTTAAGTCAGTGGTGGGATTCAAATTATTTACTACCAGTTCTGTGGGTGTGGCTTGGTAGGCGTGGCAGGGGAAGGATACTATAAAATCTCCAGTCAGAGGTGGTATTTGCTGGTTCTCCAAACTACTCAAAATTTCTGCTACCAGTTCTCCAGAACTGGTCAGAACTTGCTGAATACCACCTCTGCTTTAAGTCAAACCATGCTATAAAACTAATTTATTTGGGTATAATAGTAAGAACCACCAAGAATTAGGCTTTTCCTTCTCTTCTCTTCTTGTCATACTTCTTCTAAGAAATAGCCATATTTTAAATGAGGTATGTATATAAAGGTATTGAGAAAATTTCATTGATCAAAAATTAGAGAACTTGTGTTGCTGTGTAGCAATACTTTGCCTTCGTGTTGGTGTTTCTTTTCAAAAATCCAGTATATCATCCAGTGATCAGTCTGAACTTCCAAGCTGCACATTACTGAACCCAGCATCTTTTCTCCTTTCCAAGCAATTGCTAAGAGACCTCAAGATTTTCTAAACTAGGGGTTGCCAATCTTTTGGACCTCAGGGACCACGAAACTCATAATTATAAATTCCGTGGACCAGAGACCCTGGGAAAATCCCCCAAAAAGTCTGCAGGAAAATTCCCCACCCCGTTTTCCTACTGATCAATTATTCTTTATTTGGGATCACAGGATACCATCTCCAGCTCCATTCTCAGGGGGAGAGAGACTTTTGGCTTCATGCAAGGAAAGCAGCAGAAGCAGCAGAAGTCTTTCTTTCTCTCCCCCAAACTCACCAGAAATGAATCTTTGCCGGTGCAGCCTCTTGGAGCAGGATGCCTTGCAGGGTCCCAAAGTTCATTTCTGGTAGAGTTTGGGGGAGAGAAAGAAAGACTTTTGCTGCTTTCTTTGCACACAGCCAAAAGCAGAAGAAAAAAGCAGAAAGAATCAGCCCAGTGGCCAGGCTAGGCATGTGGGGGCAAATGAGGCTACAAATATGGCTAAAGGACATAATGGTTTTGTCAAAAAATGAAATTAACATTATGCAGTTGTGATACAATTTATGTTGCAAATATATAGAGTAAAATGTAATGACATACATATGAAAGAAGCAAGTTTATGTCATGTATATGATTCTCATTTTGGATAATGAATATGCAAAGCATTGTATTATTCAGTTGGCAAGAAACTTTGGATATAATGTAATGCTGGAACAATGGGAGAATATGTGGATGAAAGGTCCAATATTTACACTAAATTACAATTTCAAAGAAGATTTTTATAAAATCTTGTATCATTGCTACTTAACACCAGATATGTTGTCAAGCAGGAGTGGGAGGCTACCAGTTCGGCCTGGTTCTATAGAACCGGTAGCTCCATAGTGCAGCTGACACTGAATCAGTTCACTGTGATGACCTTCTGGTCATCTGGCCCACCCACCCACCCAGGCTCTTGACTGTCCTTTATTTCCTGCTTTTTCAACTTCAGCTGAGGTTGAAAAAGCAGGAAAGAAGAGGATTTTCAAATGCTGCACATCCATGCTTGTCAGCTGTCCGGGCGGCACAGCTGATGATTTTTCACAAATGCTTCACATGCGCACGCAGCAAAATGCACTCTGACTGATAAGTATAGTATATAAAATCATACATTGCAATGTCCTACCTGTCAATGAATACTTCAGCTTCAACCATAACAATACAAGAGCAAACAATAGATACAAACTCAAGGTTAATCGCACCAAACTTGATTGCAGGAAATATGACTTTAGCAACAGAGTGGTCAATGTCTGGAATACTCTACCTGACTCTGTGGTTTCTTCCCCAAACCCCAAAAACTTTAACCTTAGACTGTCTACTATTGACCTCACCCCTTTCCTAAGAGGTCTGTAGGCAGTGTGCATAAGCGCATCAACATGCCTACCATCCCTGTCCTTTTGTTTCTTTTATATATTTTTTTATTTTTCTTATATGTATCCATGTATTCATAACTATGTTTTTACTTATACCTATTATCTTGTAAGCAATTGACAAATAAAAAAAATGAACCAGTTGTAACACTGTTATTAATCCCATCCCTGTTATTAAGAATATATAAAGGTATTTCAAATGAATGTTGGAAATGTAAATGTAAAGAAGGGAGCTTTTATCTTCTATGGTGGACATGTGATAAAGCAAAGAAATACTGGAGTAGGATTCACATCTTAATACAGAAAATTCTCAAAGTGAATATAAAGATAAACCAGAAACTTTTCTTCTGGGTTTAATGGAAAAAAGGCTTGGAAAAATAACGTTGATGTTATGTATGTTGACGGCAGCAAGATTACTTTATACACAAAAATGGAAGGACACTTTGATTTAGACAATGAATGGTTGCTGTCAACATATATAACAGTTGATGGGGTTAGCAAAGATGGCAAATTGATTTGATTAAAGAAAAAAATACAATTCCTTTCATTTCTACTTGGAAATGTTTCTGGACTTTATGCTTGAGGTGGAAAAAAATGAAACTTTAATTTTGGGTTTTATTAATTAATAGGTTTGTTTTTATAGAAATGGCTAGTTTATATTATTATGTAAAAGTAAAAAGTTGAGGATTACTATTACTATCTTATTCTACTGCATCAAAGAGGGTCAGAAGTCAACACCATTCTTTCTTTTTTCCTTGCCTTACACTTTTCCTTTCTCCCCTATTTTCCTACTATTTAATTTTGAACGTCTGTATTATATATTATAAACTAATTAAAAATGAATACGATTCTCATTTTACCATTCAACACCCCTGCAAAACACTCATGGCTACTGGTAATATTTCCTTTGGACATCAGCAAATATTATTTATCTTTATAGTGCATGGAGGTAATAATGTACTTTAGAAAATCAGGAATGCTGCTACCCTTTCTTTTATAGCATTTAAATTCATTTTGTAGTACAAATAATAGCACAAATGGAGCAAATGTATTCTTAATTATTTTTGCAATGTTTGCATTCTTAATGAAAATTTACTTTACAACCACAGTTGAGAGGTCATTTTCTGTTAGATCTAAACTGGACAGTAGTGATCAGAATATGCTATTAATTATCTTAATTCTTCAAATGGGCAATCAGTGTTGTTTTATGTTATAGAGAACAAAAAAAATCTGATAAAAATATTTTTCAGTCGTTCAGCTACTTATAACATTTTGTGACCTAGTGAACATCATTTTGCCAAGCAAAATCCTATCAATAACTGCTTCTTACATTTTTATATGCATATACTGGTAACCTCTATGATAGTCCTATCTATTTTGTCTATTGTTGCTAGTCTTTAAATTTTCTTCAGTTTTTCCAAACATTGGGTCCAACTTATTTGTTGAGGTTCATATGCTGCTCAGCAAGACTCCAGGCATTAGGATACTATTTAATTTTATGTGTCAAATTTGGAACACAAATATTTACCACATTTGCAGATGATGCTAAGCTGCAGAATAGCTAACACCCTCGAAGACAGGCTCAAGCTACAAATAGATTTTGACAGACTTGAACACTGGGCCCTATCTAACAAAATGAAAATCAATGTAGAGAATTTCAGGTAAGAAAAAATGTACGCATATAGACTGGGTGAAACCAGATGTAATAACAGTAACTGTGAAAGGAATATTATAGTCTTAATTGACAACCAACTAAATATGAGTCAGTAGTGTACAGCGACAGCCAAAAAAGCCAATGAAACCCTAAATTGCATTAACAGAGGGATACAATCAAGATCAAGTGAGGTACTAATAGCAATAGCACTTAGACTTATATACCGCTTTATAGTGTTTCACAGCCCTCTCTAAGCGGTTTACAGAGTCAGCACATCGCTCCCAACAATTTGTGTCCTCATTTTACCCACCTCGGAAGGATGGAAGGCTGAGTCAACCTTGAGCCTGGTGGGATCTGAATTGCCAAATTGTAGGCAGCTGGCTGGAGAAGTAGCTTGCAACACTGCACTCTAACCACTGTGCCACAGAGGCTCCTAATACCACTCTATAAAGCCTTAGTAAGACCATACCTAGAGTACTGCACCCATTTTGGTCACCACAATATAAAAAAAGATGTTGAGACTCTAGAAAATGTGCAGAGAAGAGCAACCAGATGATAGGGGACTAGAGACTAAAACATATGAAGAATGGTTACAGGAATTAGGCATAGCTAGTCTAGTGAAGAGAAAGACCAGGGAAGACATGATAACAGTGTTCCAATATTTGAGGGACTGCCAGAGGGAGGAAGGGGTCAAGCTATTTTCCAAAGCACCTGAATGCCAGACAAGGAATAATGGATAGAAACTGAACAAGGAGAGATTCAACCTGGAAATAAGGATAAATTTTCTGACAGTGAGAACGATCAGCCAATGGAACAGCTTGCCTTTGGAAGTTGTGGGAGCTTAATCACTTGAGATTTTCAAGACGACATTGGACAGCCATTTGTCAGAAATGGTGTAAAGTGTTTTGCTTGGGTGGGGAGTTGGACTAGATGACCTAGAAAGTCCCTTCCAACTCTGTTAATTTCCAGCAATTTAGTTACTCCATATTTGTTCCCACTCTTGATTTCTAGTCATCATGAAAATATTTCAATAGGCAAATGAGGTAGCCACATTCATGATTTTAAGGATTATCCATAATTTGTTATTATTTATACAATCAAGTGCCTTTCTATAGATAAAGAGTTTTGACTTTACACAAAGTCTTCTTGGTTATGCTTGAGGGACACTATAGAAACACTTTCTTCTTGGAATGGCAATGCCCTTGCAAATCTGGACATGTAGAAACTGTACAGTATGTCCTCTTCTAGTATTTGGACTATATCAACCTTATCCTACTATTTCTATACAATAATCCAGAACATGTTGAACAAATCTACAAATTCCTGCTGCTTTTGGGAATCAGTCCTGTCACAATATAGAATGTTTCCAGGTTCTGTGCAATGATACTCAAAATGTACTAGACAATGACATCTGGACTGGGATTTACAGCTTAGTCTTGGCAGATTCCTATCTGCAATAACAGAGTGTTTCATAGACAAGTGACATATGGTCTTTTATTTTATTTTATTTTATTTATATGGTATTCAATAGTATCTATGTAAAAATTGCTTTCTCACCCCTATGATGGCATGTGTCTTCCTCATTCTCAGGTCCTTCATTAGAGTCTTGGAATTTAAAGGTTCTGTTCAATATCTTAGTTGTTATTAAAACTGCACTCATGTGGATAGAAGGTTCTGATGTCATTACTGGAATATATTGGAGCCACTCTCCCAGTTTAAGAGTCACAGCCATCCATTGGGACCACATTGGCCCTTACTTTTTACATCCCCTCTAGTTTCTCCTTTGGCCCCTGAACTTCTCCAGATTCTCTTATGCCTTCTTCCTGATCCTGATGTTAACCACCACCAAGCAATATGTATGAATTGCCTAGATCTTGTTTACACATTAAGCCAGTGATACTGTGATATTTCTGTCTTCCTTTCCTCATTATTTTTGTTTTCATGTGACTATGATATAACAAATTATAACAAGGTATTTATAACTGGCCTGCATGTCTGCTATGTTAATTCTATCTTCATCATCCACATCATTTCGCCATTGTCTATCTACTGCAGTATGAAGGCCTCTTCCACATGTTTCAAATCTATATGGTCCTGAGTTTTCTTTTGCCAATTGGGTCGGCAATACTTGATATGTCAGCGATATATCTTGTTTTAGGTCACTTCCATGGATGCTTTTAATCAAGTGAGAACCATTCTATGATTGCCTTGGTCTATCTGCCATTCTTGCTATGTGACCAGCCCATTTCCATTTCAATTGTTTTACTCTCTTGATCTTGTTTTCTAATCCATGTGCAGGTCTATTGTGAACATTAAATGATACACAACCAAAGGAGCAAGCATAGGTTCAGAAGCAGCTACAGCACAATACATCACATCCAGGTTATTCAACAAGTCTTGAAAAGCATGAGTACAGCAGCCTTTGTCTATGGCTTTCATTGACTACAAAAAAAGCATTTGACTCAGTATTCCAGCAAGCAATAATTAATGCATTGCTCAGTCAAGGCATAGACACTGCTTACATAAACTTAGTACAATAAATATATGAAAAACAATTGCAACAAAATAAAAAAAATACAAAAAGGATTACCTAAATTGTCTTGGTCAATCCTAAGTGCCCTCTTTCAAATCCAGGGGCCAAGGCTGCCAAATACAAAAAAAAGTATATACTGTATATACCTAACATCATTCTTAGTTGAATGCTGATTAGTATAATGTAGCACTGTTGGTTTCCCACCCCTTGTGTAGAAGGTCAAAATAATTTCAAACTATTAAACTATTAAATCTATTTGTCTATGGAGATTATCAGTCATCCAGGTCATAGTTCTCCCAAAGGTGCTTTTTCAAAAGGAAACTGGACTATCTGTTTTTTCTTTGAAGACATTTGACTTCTTATCCAAGAAGCTTCTTCAGCTCTGATTGGGTGGTGTGTAATGGAAGGATTTATACTCCTTGCAGACAGTTGGTAATTTGTATTCTTTTAGAAAGTTGTTAAGGCCACCCAGAGGTTTATCTTTGTCATCAGTGTTGCCTGAGTGGTGCAAATGGGTTTGGAGCCTTCCTGGAAGTGTTGAAAGAATTGTGTTGTAGACTGGAAATAGATGATGTTGCATCCCCCTCCCTCTGTTTAGCCAGCCAATTAACCTTTGAAGATCTAAACAAACACAAAAGTTCAAAAAGTAAATATAAGATCCCAGCCATGCTTATGATAAGGTGTTATTGGTTGGAGGATGGCAAAGCCCATTGACTTTTCAACTGCTTCTGCAGAGAACTGCAATCTTCAATATTCCTCCTCCCAGGTGGACCACAACCTATATTGTCTTAGGTCAATCATAAGTGTCCCCTTTCAAATCCAGGGTCCAAGACTGCCAAAGAACCAGCTCTGGCAAAAAAAACACAGAAAAATGTGAATGAGACAAAAATAAATCTTACACCTCAACAGCTATTTGGGGGGAAAAATCAGAGCCTTGGTAATTAGTATTGAGAGTTGAGTTTATTTAACCATGCGTCATATCAGCTGTTGTGCTCTGTATCGAGGAAGTGGTAATGTTCCAGCTCCAAGTATTCATCCAAGTTTCCTGAGTCCAATATGTAATATGTGATTGTTCTTACTCAAGTTTTTGTCCATTACATTGAAAGTTTGGCTAACTAGCTGTTTCTCAGTATGGATACAGATCCATACATAGAACTTAAGCATCTATTTTCTCATATATTTTATATATCCCACTCATTAGTTCTACTGTTCTACTGTTGTGGTAACATTCCATCAATTCCTGGTTCTCTTGTCTCATGCATGGTTTATTCTACTAGCTCATTCACCATCATCTTGGAACGGGTCCTCAACCTCTGATGTGGACCTTGTTAATCTGAGTAATGTCTGAGCTGGTATGAATCTCTTAGTTTGTATCATTCTCATATTTAAAGTAGGCAAGTGAAGCATTGCAGGTCTTTGTTAAGTAAATACCAGCCAGGATTTGAATCCTGGATTCCCATGTCAAAGATTGAGCTCTGTCTACTAGAATCAAACCTCTCAGAGCTATATATAACATTGGCCTATACCTATTTATATCCCTATGACCCTTCTTTTAATTCTGTTTCTTATCTATACCTTATGCTAGTAAGATTATAATAAAGATTTTCATAATAAATAACACAAAAATATAAATTATTTTGAACTTTTTTCATCATCCATGAGATAATATAAATGTGACCTTCAATGACTCTGTCAATTCAGCTGTTTGGCAATTTTTGATCTACATATTGTTGAATCCTGGGCTGTGAAACCTTGACTGCTATTGCATTATCATGTGAAATAAATGCAACTGTTCAGAAATTTGAGCATTTTTGCATGTTTTTTTTTCCTTTTTGGTATTGAAATAAACATATTTTCCAGTCTCTTTGCTGTTATAGTATAGTTTTGTTTTTAGCAAAACTGTCCAGGATCTATCTAACTTCACTTCTAAAATTTTGTTCCTAATTTATGAGCCAAGAGTTTAACCATATCATTAATTTGAAAAGACTCTCTATTGAGTAAGCATGTTTTCTTTAATGTTCTGACATCTGTAATTTTTGACAATTAGTAAAAAAGGTTGCCAACGTTTGAATAAGAAGCAGAACACAATCTGCAACTCTTACACTGCAAAAACATATGGACGACACAACTCGACCAGGGCAAAGCAATAGACGCAATCTACATAGACTTCTGTAAAGCCTTTGATTCAGTGGTACACGACAAACTACTCCTAAAAATAAAATCCTATGGTATCTCTGGACAACTGCATAACTGGATAGAAGCATTCCTGGCAAACAGACAACAAATGGTCAAAATTGGGAGCGTCCTATCAAATTCTGTACCTGTCAATAGTGGTGTCCCCCAAGGCAGTGTTCTAGGACCAACTCTCTTCATACTCTACATAAATGACCTCTGTGATCATATTAAGAGCAATTGCGTTCTTTTCACTGATGATGTAAAGCTGTTCAATACCACAGACAATACTGCTACCCTACAAAAAGATCTTGACTATGTATCAGAATGGTCTAACAAATGGCAACTTCAAATCTCAACAAAAAAAATGCTCTGTCTTACATATTGGCAAAAAAAAATCAGAAAATAAAATACAAGCTGAATAGTCAAGATCTTGTTGATGACCCAAGCTCTGTAAAGGACCTTGGAATACTCACCTCTAATGATCTAAGTGCTAGAGCCCACTGCAACTACATAGCCAAAAAGGCATTAAGAGTTGTTAACCTAATCCTACGTAGCTTTTTCTCTGGTAATATCACACTACTAACCAGAGCATACAAAACATTTGCTAGACCAATACTCGAATACAGTTCATCAGTCTGGAACCCACATTACGTATCTGATATTAGCACAATTGAGAAAGTCCAGAAATATTTCACAAGAAGAGTTCTCCACTCCTCTACTCGTTGTAGAATACCTTATGCCACCAGACTTGAAATTCTAGAACTAGAAAACCTTGAATTACGCCGTCTTCGGTCTGATTTAAGCATGGTATATAAAATCATACATTGCAATGTGCTACCTGTCAATGAATACTTCAGCTTCAACCTAACAACACAAGAGCACACAATAGATACAAACTCAAAGTTAACCGCACCAAACTTGATTGCAGGAAATACGACTTCAGCAATAGAGTGGTCAATGTCTGGAATACTCTACCCGACTCTGTAGTTTCTTCCCCAAACCCCAAAAACTTTAACCATAGACTGTCTACTATTGACCTCACCCCTTTCCTAAGAGGTCTGTAGGGGGCGTGCATAAGCGCACCAACGTGCCTACTGTCCCTATCCTATTGTTTCTCTTATTCTTCTTTTATTTTTCTTATATGTATCCATTTCATGTATTCACAACTATGTATACACTTATACTTATTATCTTGTAAACAATTGGCAAATCAAATAAATAAATAAAAATAAATAACTTGAAAAGTAGAAAAATATTATTTTGTCTTACAGAAGTTTTTTTATATTGATATAAAATGATAAATAGATCTGTTTTGCTATTATTCTAAATTATGAAGACATGAATCTATATGCCAAAATCTCATAGACAAGAATTTCTCAAATAAGATATAAAAGAAAGACTAGTAAGAGAATCAATAAATAAATCCATACACAATTTACAATGGTGTTGCTTCTTGCATACAAAGTGATTACATTTATTTATATCTTTGTCTTACAAAAGGAAAATATGCATTATCAGAGAAGAACATTGTTTTACCATAACAAATTCAAAATGACATAAAACATACAGTAAACACTTAAACAGAAAAAGCTTTCTCTTGATTCAAAATGAAACATATGAAAAACAAACCTGATTGTTATAGCTTTGTGTTCAAATGTGCCATTAAAAATCTTCTTAGATAGAATGTCCAGCTAAACCGAACGTTCTTTTAAATATATTGTTCTTTGAGCAGCTCATATGTTTGAATGCCAGACATTTTATATTAATTTACAAATTGTTGAGAAATAACATTGCAAGCATATGGCATTGAGATAAGTTTTCATTTTCTTATTGGATAAATATAATTAGTTATTATGACTGTAAGAATAGTATGATAGCCAGTGCATAAAAGTGTTTATTGTAAAGTTTTGAGAAACCAAGATTCAGTCTACACTATGGAAATTCATTGGGATTTCTTGGACTGCAAGAGACCAAAGATTTTTCTTTTTTTTTCCATCAAAGTTTTTTTCCCCCCCCTTCAATATAAACATACATATTTTATAGACAATATATTGACTGCGTCAAGTCTTTTTTAAGCAACACTAATAATAGTAATACAAATAAGTACCGTATTTGCCGGCGTATAAGACGACTTTTTTGCCCTAAAAACATGCCTCCAAGTGGGGGGTCGCCTTATACGCCGGTAAATACATTGTCACTCGGTGCAAGAGCGACGGGCGGAGCTCCGCAACTTGCGAAGCCCCTTCAAGCCCAGCCGAAGTCTCTCTTCCTCCTCCTCCCACCCACCCACCCACCCTCCGCCCGGCTCGGGCGCTGCATGAGGCCAATCTGGAGGTGGGGTGGGGTGGAGCGGGAGGGTCTCTGGCGGGCCGCCGCCCAGCCAGCCCCGAGCCGCAATGGCCCGGGAGTGGGGGGAGAAGGTGGTGGGGGTGGACTGTGGCGCCCTCCTTCTGGGCAGCGGGGCGGGGCGGCAATTTGCTCCTCCCGCTTCTCCCTCCCTCTTTGAAAGACCGGGAGGGCTGTGCTTGGGGTGGGGGGTGTCCTCAGGAAGTTCCTGATGGGACCCCGCTGGGCAGGGCCACCCGGCTCCCGAGCTGCTTTCCAGGGTCCCCTTGGGAAGAAAAGGGTCCGGTGGGCGGTGGAAGAAGGCGAGCGCCCTCCTCCCGCCCCCTGTCCCGTCCCGTCCCTCCTCTTGTCCCCTCCTCCCCTCCCCGCTTAAGAGAGAAAGATCTGCCTCCCTGCACCGAGCTTCCACCCGGCGCCGCGTCTCCCGGCCAGCGCCGCTATGCGACTTGGGAACCGGCCAAGCGACTTTAAAACCGAGCGGAGGCCAGAGATAGCCGGAATTACCCTCCACAGCACACACACACACACACACACACACACACACACAGAGAGAGAGAGAGTTGGCAGCTGTCCATCCCCCACCCTTGGAGTCCCGATGGCACGCACGCGGGGCTGTCACAAAGAAAGGGAGAGGAATTGAGTGCCAGCCTGAGAAAGGCGAAGCTGCCTCTCTAAAGCATTTTGGTGGCTTTGTAAGTTTGGGGGAAAGGGGCGGGGGTGTCAATCAAGAATTATATCCAGAATACCCCAAGTGTTACAACTTACCGTATTTGCCGGCGTATGAGACGACTTTTTGCCTTGAAAAGCATGCCTCCAAGTGGGGGGTCGTCTTATACTGCGAGTATATAACAAAAAACTATATTTTGAGTGGAAATGTTGGGGGCTCGTCTTATACGCCCAGTCGTCTTATACGCCGGCAAATACGGTATGTGTAGTTCTAATCTTCCAACTTCAACAATGCTAGTCTCTTTTCATAATCCATTTACCATTTTCCCATTAATTTGTTTAAATATAAATAACATTTTTGCGTCCTGTATTTGTTACCTCTAAATACTATTATTTAATATTTTTTAAAAAAATTACTCATTATTCCAGCATAACTTCAATATTCTGAATATGTAGCATTACTAATAATGCCAAATATTAACAATATTTAACAATCCCAGGAGTATATCTCAAAATCCAATACAATTTCTTGTCCTTAATATTTTAAATTCACAATATACTTTAACACACTATTAATATTAATAATACATATTATTAGTTTAGGATTACCTTGTTAGGAATGTAAGTCACCTAACAGTTGGATTGGAAAATATATAAACCAGGATAGACATTTTAATATTGTCTCTTTAAGGGAATGCTAAAATTGTAATTGGGTGTGGTTCCTCAAATGGCCATAAGATGGAGCCAGAAACCTGGGTTATTCTGTTCTCTTGTTGCTGAGAGTGTTGCCGTTCCTTCATTTTCCCTATTGATCATAGTTCTTCTTGGATTTGATGTAAGTCTGTTACTGAGCTGTTTTTGATACTGGACTTTGTTATTTGGATTATCCCTGGACTGAAAACTGACTGCTTTGACTGTGTATGACTTGGACTGTGTTTGGACTTTTGCTTAACGGTTTTACTGGAAGTAAAAACCTACATTTTACTATACAGTGTATCTGTGTGCTAGTTCTGTGTTATTCTTCACTATTCTCACTACATCTCCCTGGGTGCACTCATTCTCCTAATGGGGAATTACCTCAACATACCTAATCCTAAATTCCTATGTATTAATCTTATTTACATTATAGTAAATTATATTATCTATTAATGTATATACTACTATTTTCCCTGTATGTATTTTCCCATTTTGTTAATATATTTCTCATTATCCATAATCTCTTAACCTTTTAAAATTCCATTGTTTATTGACTTTTTAGTCAGCCTTTTATCTCCCTCTCTTGAAATCTTCTATCTCTTTTTTATTTTTTTTTGTGCCTACTGAACTTGCCCTTCTGAGTACCTTTTGTCTCTTTCTGCTATATTATTTGAATATCATCAATAAGATTTCCTTTTTTTTTTAAAGAGATTTTTCTCTTTTCTCTCTATTCTGTTATCAACTTTTGAGGGTTTATATAATTGTCTTCTACTAATTAATCCTTTCTCCTCTTTGTTTTTGATTTCTTGCATCTCATTTTGATTTTTCCCTTCCACTGCTTTTTCTAATTTCTCATTCATTCGTTTCTTGAGCATCGTGTTCCTCTCCCCCCCCCAATTGTTGAGTAACTTCTACATTCATTTCTGTATCTTTAAACAATCCCCTTGCCTCCTTATTGTCTTTTATAGATTCACACATACTTTTTAACATAAACTATATTTCTTCATATAGCTCTACTGTCCCTTGTAAATCCATTTTATAGTATGTAGATAGATAGATAGATAGATAGATAGATAGATAGATAGATAGATAGATAGATAGATAGATAGATAGATATAGATATAGATATAGATATAGATATAGATATAGATATAGATATATGGATATGGATATAGATATAGATATAGATATAGATATAGACATAGACATAGATAGATAGTATATTTCTATAGTTCCAACATCTCAGTATTTAAAAACTCCTGCTTAATAAAATTTAATCAATCTCATAATTATACCTCCAAAACCCCTCATTTTATGATCTTTAAAATTCTTAATAATTTACAGCCTTAGAGTTTCCCAATTATATATCTCCCAATTGTCCCCATTTTAAAGTATTTTTAGCTATCCTTCTTTTCTCTTTTCTTCTGACACTTTCCTTTTTTTGCCCCATAGTGTTCTGTTAAATACCATTAATAATCCAAGTCCAAATTAATCCAATAGATTCCTCCAATCTTTCAAATCCATAATCCAATAACCAATTTTAATAAAATTTAGTTATTTGCAAATTAGTTCCTTTTGTAAATCTTCAAAATTGAAAGGAAAAAAAGACCTCAGTAAATGTTCTCAAATTATCCAGGTCATCTTCTAACAATAGTGTCAAGGTCAGGCCATCCTCCAGATGTTATTGCTTTTATTCTGTGATTAGACTTTGTGTGTATTAAAATAACTTTCACTGAATATGCTGTGGCTATAGTGTTGTAATACTTCTCTTCTTCTAGTAGATGGCTCTCTTATTCCCAAATCTAATGTTAAACAGCCTGTCAAAAACAGCTGATTATCTGATAAATCAAGGGGGGTTAAAAATACAAATTAACAAGACAATTTCTCCTGGAAATAACTTTTCAAATTGTTTGAGCTTTTTTCAAGCTTTCTGCATTTTATAGCTTCTCTTGGGCTTCTTTTGCCTCTTAGTTCTCAGTTTTTTTTTTCTCCATGTGTTAAGTCGCTGCTATCTTAACCTTAGGAGTTATCTTTTGATATTCTTGTAGTTACATCAGGTCCTTAGAGTAAAAGTAATTATGTCACCCAGTTTCAATGCTCTGTCCATAAACCATTCCAGGACAAATCTTGTGGTCCTGGTTGTCCTAGCTTAATGACTGCCACAAAATGGCCATCGTCCCTGCTGCTATTCAGGAGAGCTTGCTTTGGACCTAATGAGGAAATTGCAGGTTCCTCGTGGTCAGCGAAGCACCTCTCATTCCTTCACCGCCCTTGCAAGGCGGCTATGATCCTATAGGGTTTCCCAATAGCAGTTACCGGCTGGATTTTGCAGGGCTCAGCAGAGCCTGCTATTTTCCAGCTGTTCTCACAGTGATGTCAACCAAAAGAACCGAGACTTTTCAATAATCTAGGAAATAAAATGAAAAAAAATCATATCACCATGTAACCTTTCAAAGTTCTGCAGAAATCTAGAATGTAAATGTAACAAATAAACAATGAATAAATATGACTAAGATATGTAACAGTAGGGAAACATATTATCTTCACACATCAAATAGAAGATAGAACAGGATAGCCTTAGATAACCCAGAATACATGACACAAAAAAATGACTGCTACATGATGGCTAACCATCACAATTAAGAACATCAAATGAAGCTCACCTATTGTGCATCTTGTTTCATAAGTAACTATGCAGACATACAACTCTCCATGCCAGCTCTATTTTCCTGATGACCTTTGGAGGGGGCGGGTGCTGAGTTCTACATTGCAAGTTGCCCTAATTATTTCAGAATCAACAGTAATTACTCAGCATGTATACTTCAGATTTCTTTGGAGGTTCTAACAAAATATATTTTGGTTACCAGGCTTTCAGGATATTGAACAGCTTTATCAAAGTATTTACAATTCAACTCTGAATTCAAATTTAGCATAGTTTAATTTGATTGAAGTCTAATTGATTGATTACTTTGGAATCCACAATAATGTATCATTTTTTCCCTTTAAATTCTGGTTTTTACTGAAGCTGCAGTCATCCACAGCTTCTTGCAAAGCAATTTTATCATCAATTCAAAAGTAAAGGATGTGCAGCTGCTGTTTGAAAAATTGGTTGCTTTGAAAATATGAATAATCAAAGACCTTTTCAGGGAAGCATTTATATTTTGGTCTGCCTTAGTTCTTCATATCTGGAAAAGCATAATTTATAAGAGTATGTGAATTAAAATATTAGTGCAATGGGACATAATGACAACACATTGTCTAATAGTTTCTATGTTTCAATACCTCCAAAAACCAAGTATTTATGTGATGTCATTGGACAATATTCTGAAGGATGTGGTTGTTTTGCACATGCCTGTTTATGCACATGAGTCTGGACTCTAGCAAAAAGAACTTGTTGTTTGCCAGAATAAATTTATTCCTGGCTTTGTATCTTTAAGTTCTATGCAGAGACATATATTATTTCCTAAATTTCAGTCCTGGTGGATCCAGTTGTGGTTTTACCACTAAATGCCCTCCCGATAAGATTCAAACTTCTTTCAGGCTGCTGGTTGCAAAGATCAGTAGATTCTTCAGCTGCTTAACACCAATTTTCAAAACATCATAGGGGCAACATACTTAGAAGGTTAAATAACTTTTTCTTTAAGGAATCTTTCAATAACTCATAATTAGATCATTAACTAACATTGAAAATTCAATAAAGCAACTAATAATATTTTATTCTTGGTTCACTAACTCTTAGCTGTTGTCTCCTTAAGTGATATATTCTTCATCTATCATTGGATTCTAATCTATTACAGGGACAATATTTTTCCCATTTTCAAATCACACTATAAATTCTCATTACTCCTTATTCCAATGGCGTAATTATTTTTTTGATATGTAATTGTTATTTTGATTATAAACATTTTGCCTCAAATAAAAGTATCAATATTTAAGTTTTCTAATAAAACTGGTGTCTTTTATGAAGACTTTTCCTGCACATTTGAAAAGAAATCCTGCTATATTTCTGAAAAATAAGGTTGCTACTTCAAGGCAAAACAAAAGCTAATTAAAATATATTGTGCTTGGATTATTGGTCATAAGGAAGAGCAAACATTGAAAGTCTTTTGGGTATTTTGATTATTTTTAAAAATTTGAATTCATTGAATTGAGTATTTTTCCAATACTGATATACAAAAATGAAATTTTGATTTAATGGGCTAGTTGAGAAAATAGGGAGTTCATTATTTCCCATAAAATCAGAAAATATATCATTGTGTGGATTTACATCATTTATATGATAACATCATTCTGTTATCATTTTTTCATTTGCATCATCATCATCATCATCATCATCATCATCATCATCATCATCATTATTATTATTATTATTATTATTATTATTATTATTATTATTATTATTATTATTATTATTATTATTATTATTATGCACCATTATTTCATTTGCACAATAATGTAATTTTTGTAATAATATATTTATACAAATTATTAAATTGGGGCAAATTAGATCATTTTCATAATTTGTGCAATGACATAAGAATGTAAATCAGCACAGAAATCTGTTTGTGTGAAGTTTATTATGGCAAAATTTTAGCACATTGTAAAATCTACTATGCTAGATAAATGTTTAAAGAATCAGGATAAAAAGTTGTCTTTCTCCTTTCTGTGCTCAGGAAATTCCCCACCTTAAGTCATGTTCCAGTAACGAGCAGGAATTTGTCTTTCCATTTGTTTTCTCCCCTGGAATTTTTAAGCTAGCCTGAAGAGCACTGAACACATTATCAAAGGAGAACACTGATAGTGCCAGAATATGATATGTAAGTGTGTGTTGCAGGAAGACTTGCATTCTGTGGGAGATCAAAGAGAAAAAAATTACAGTTGAGGAAGTGGAGCAACAGTCAACTCAGCAGGTGGCTGATAATGAGATCTACACCCCCATATCTTTTTCCAAGGGCCTGAACCAGACTCTGCTGATTGGTCTTGGGGACTCAGTAGGTGACTATCACACTAGAGATGGCTACCGGACTAACTAACTGACCCTACTTCCCCTCCTGAACTTCTTACTCTCCGTCATATTTTGATTTAATTCATATTTGCATTGTTTATTTGTATTGCTTCATTGTTTTGTTAGGGTATATTTATATTTTTCATCAATTTTTTCTGTTTTACTGTTGTGAGTCTTCAAGAATATCCCCACAGAGCAATGGGTGGCAAATAAATTAGAAGGGGGGGGGGAGAGAGAGAGAGAGAGAATGAAAGAACAAAAGAAAAAAAAAGAGAGTTCCTTAGTATAAATTATATACATCATGCACCTTAGAAGAATAATGTGACCAGTGAACTGATTATTGGAAAAAATTAAATATTTCCCCCCCAAAATCATGCTTGTTCAGACGTCAGAGCTGACTGCATTATTTTGTTGATGCTTGTGGAAAACATTACAAACATGAAGGTAGCTGTCCTAATGTTGGGTTGTTTCCCTCCTGCGGGCTCCTCCACATCTCCTGATGTACTGGCCTGTCTCCTGGTAGTGCCTCCATGCTCTGGACACTACGCTGACAGACACAGCAAACCTTCTTGCCAAAGCTCGCATTGATGTGCCATCCTGGATGAGCTGCACTACCTGAGCCACTTGTGTGGGTTGTAGACTCCGTTTCATGCTACCACTAGAGTGAAAGCACCGCCAGCATTCAAAAGTGACCAAACCACCAGCCAGAAAGCATAGGAACTGAGAAGTGGTCTGTGGTCACCACCTGCAGAACCACTCCTTTATTGGGGATGTCTTGCTAATCGCCTATGCTTTCCACCTGTTGTCTATTCCATTTGCACAACAGCATGTGGGAAGAGATCCCTCAGGAGACCATCAGCCACCTCATCAGGAGCATGCCCAGGCGTTGTAGGGAGGTCATACAGGCACGTGGAGGCCACGCACACTACTGAGCCTCATTTTGACTTGTTTTAAGGACATTACATCAAAGTTGGATCAGCCTGCAGTGTTTTTTTCCAGTTTAATTTTGAGTGTAACTCCAAATCTAGACCTCCATGGGTTGCTAAATTTGATTTCCATTGATAATTTTTGTGTGATTTTGTTGTCAGCACATTCAACTATGTAATGAATAAAGTATTTAATAAGAATATTTCATTCATTCAGATCTAGGATGTCTTTTTTTATGTTCCCTTTATTTTTTTGAGCAGTGTATATTGTTCTTATTATGTACAACTGATTCTGTCACTTTTCACTGCAATAAATAACTTTGGCTTATCTGAGAAGTTGAGGAAGTTCAGACTTGGTAAACATTTGGATGGAGGAGTGCCTGGGAATTTCAAGTTAGACTAGAAAGTTACAGATATATCACAGTAGAAAACAAGGACAAACCATTACTATCCAATAAAATGGTATGGATACAAGCAGGAGTGGGATTCACATTTTTTAACAACCGGTTCTGTGGGTGTGGCTTAGTTGGTGGGTGTGGCTTGGTGATCATGTGACTGGGTGGATATGGCTTGGTGATCATGTTATTGGCTGGGTGTGGCCAACTCAATTTCACTCACATCGAGGCATGCATCTCCTCACCTGGCCTCTCATGACTGTGGGGATGCTGCAACAGTCGTACGTTTGAAAATAGTCATAAGTCACTTTTTTCAGTGCCATTGTAACTTTGAATGGTCACTCCACACAAGCAAAGTACCAGCAAAGGAGGGGAAAAAAACTCCAGAGAAGTTCCTGATACAGGAAGTCTAGTCCTGTCAAGAATGTAACAAGGGTTAACGGAGAGGCAGTTTCTGTAAGCAACACAAGAATGTTTCCTTCCTGCCTTCCTTACAGGATTAGGCTAGTAATTTCTTCTAACAACTGGTTCTCCGAATTGCTTAGAATTTTAACAACCGGTTCTAGTGAATAGGTGCGAACTGGTAGAATCCCACCCCTGGATACAAGTCACCAGGAATCATTTCAACTTAAGGGTATCTTAATTTTTTTATGTAGTTTAACTCTTTTTGTTAGATTCCCTCAAAGCATGATAAATTATCTGTAGTGCTCTATTAGAAAAATGTAATACTGAGACATATATAATTTGTTGACTTGAAATGATGAGTGAAAAGAGAAATGAAGCAAGGTAATTAGTATAGAAAACTTTTCATTCTTGACAAAAAAATAAAAAGAGAAGAGTTCCAATGCCATTTTTCATTTTGTCTTCTTATTAGAATTCAAAGCACTTTTCATTGTCATTCTTTTATTTTCTATCCAGATAAAATAAATTGAACCAGGCTTCAAAAGAAGAAAGTAAGTTTACTAATGACACTGCATTGTAAAACAAGAATTCTTTTTTCTAGAGATCAGTTAACAGGCAAATGAATTATTTGTGTCCTGACAAAAACTTGATTTGGGAAACAGAAAGTTAGGAATTTATGGAATGGAATAAATAGATTGATTGCTTTCTTGCAGATTCTGTAATTGCAGGACCCTAAAATCAGAAATTTGTCACTTATTCTGTTTGGGCAATCCCATATTTGTCTAGCATAAAAGTCCAAGAACTCAAAAGTTATGTCTGTTTCTCCCAAACTAACCAGAAAGCTGTAAACTAAGAGAAAGAAACTACAAATAGAGGCTTCCATAACATCCCATTGAAACTAAAAGAGAAATTTAGTTTCTAAATTTAAATTTAGTTTCTAAAGAGCTGCTGCAAGTTTGTTTCCTGCACTACATGGCCAAGCAGTTTCTTTAGTTTCTCTGTTGCAATCAGATTTCAGACTAGCACACAATATGGAGAAAGCATTGATTATAGATTTCAATAATATCAAGAAACATTAGGACAGACACAGTGCAATAGTCTTGGTTCTCCTTGATCTAGCAGCAGGTTTTAATATCAATCATATTAATCTTCTGGACTGGCTTAGAGGTTTGGCAGTATGAGACACAATGTTGTAATGAATTTCCTTTCTGTATGTCAGGTTCCACTTAGTATTGACAGGTAGAAAGTTTAATTTGAAAACTTTGGTTTATGGGGTGCCTCAGGGATTAATGATTTTGTCCCTTCTATAAGGGATAAGATCATATGTAAAATCACTGTCTGAAGCCAAACAAGATGGAATTAAATATTACCAATATAACTTGGTTAATCTGAGGATAGCTCTTGATCAACCAATAACTGAGGTTTTGTACCAATATCTATGGAGTCTTAATAGGAACAAATAGACCCAGTCCACACCAAAGGTGTGATTAAAAGAATTTACTACTGGTTCTGTGGGTATGGCTTGGTGAGCATGACATGGTTTGGTGGGCATGGTTTGGTGGGCATGGCAGGGGAAAGTTATTGTAAAATCTCCATTCCCTGCCCACTCCTGGGGAAGGTTACTGCAAAATCCCATTCCCTCCCCACCCCACTAACCTGTTTTCCAGCTCCTTTCTCCTGTGCAGGGCAACAAAAGAAGACTCAGCCGATCAGCCGGGACTCAGGAGACAGAGAATAGATGGGGGCAGGGCCAATCAGAGGTGGTATTGGCCAGTTCTCCAAACTACTCAAAATTTCCACTACTGGTTCTCCAGAACGGATCAGAGCCTGCTGAATACCACCTCTGGTTCTGACAAGACAAGACTGATGGTTCTTTGAAAACTAGTTTCCTGTTTCAGGTTTTAAACTCTTACACACATATACAGGTAATCCCCAGGTTACAAGTGTTTCCTTAGTGCAAACAAGGCCCAAAACTACAAATCTTGCAGCACCATGGCAGTTATTTGTCCTTACAAACAACCACAGAGTCTCTGCAACATTCATTCTGCACATTGTTGGCTGAAATGAAGCTTCTGAAGGGTGAATCCACCCCTCAAAAGCCCTGTTCAGGCATCCAGAGGCCTTGCCCAGCCCATTGCAGACCGAAATGGAGTTTCTGAGGGGCAAATCTGGCCTCCAGAAGCTCAATTTGGATCTACAAAAGGCCAGGGGAGGCCCATGGAAGGCTTAATGAAGTATCAGAGGGCTGGATTTGCTCTTCAGAAGCTCAATTTTGGCTGGCAAGAAGACACTTGTGATGTCTTCTCTGCTGGTTAACAACAATTTTCTGCATACAATTCCAAGTGTTGGTTACTACTTAGAAAGTTCTACATGCCATTGACCCTAGCTATCTGAGGGCATTTCTCTCCCATTATCTCTGCCCATCTCACAGGAGATAATCCAACAGGAAAGCCCACAGACTGAGTTTCATAGCCAATCTATTAATCAATAGCATCTAATAGGGCCAAGAAGTGTGCTTCCTATATTACTATCACTGCCATTTGAAATAACATTTTCTGGAGGCATGGACCACTATGGTTCTAAACTAAACTAAGAAGTTCTTGAAAAATTTCCCCTTTTTCTTCTAGGGCCTGGTAAAAATCAAAGCATGTCTGTTTGGAGTTGATTATTAGTTTTGTCATATATAGAGAGGGAGAGGAAGAAGGGGGAGTATATGGAATAACAAGCATTCATTATAACCAAAACTGTCAATCAACTCCAGATAAACATGCTTTGATTTCTATCAGAAATTAAGAGGAAGAAGGGGGAAATTTTCAAGAACACACACACACACACACACAAGAGAGTGTGTAAGTGAGAGGGGGGAAGGAAAGGGAGAGGGAAAGATAGTTTTCAGGAACTGTACTTAGTTTTTTTAAAATTTGCATGCCTTTGAAAGTCAGTGTTCAGGTGGGCAGCCCTGTAAATCTAAATAAATAAATAGGGAAAATGTTTGAACACCAGATATTTTCATGCCAAAGTAAGTAACACATATTTCATCTCAAAGATAAACAATGCAAAATGAGGTGTATAGGTACATTCTTATGTGAGTTCAGGAAGTTATAAATCACCGATAACATATTCCTGCACCGATGAAGGTTATAATGTGTTTGTGAATTGCTGCCTCCACTAGTTGTAAATATAAAACTAGCACTGATACTATAATATTTCATGGAGCAACTTAATAAAGCTGACTAAAACAACTCTAGGAAAATGAAAGCATTGTTCTTTAAGTGATGAACAGAAAAAGTAACTGCTACAGATATTGTAGGAAACAGAAGGAGTCCAGAAAAGGGAAAAAACATTTTTGGCCTGTAGAACATTTTGAGAGCATGTCAAGGTCATTCTCAGAAAATGATTAACATAGGACCCTTGCACTTCAAAAAATTAAATGCTGTTTATAACTACGATCAATCACAAAATATCCATTTACTTGACTATTGCTTCCAGCATATCAGAATCCATTCCAGTGCTGATAAATTAGAAAAATGTGGGTTAGACAGCTCACCACTAAATGGATTAGTAACTGACTGACCAACTGTAATCAAGATATAGTCCTTATGGAACTTTCCTTTTACATGCAGTGGGGTAGCTCAAGGTTCTGTCTTAGGCCTGGTACTCTTCAGTATCTTTACAAACAATTTAGATGAAGTGAAAGAAGAAAGAAAATCATCAAATTTTCAGATGAAAGATGGCAAGAGTAGCCAACACTCTGAAAGTTCTTGAAAACTTGAACACTGGGTCCTATTCAACAAAATGAAAAGCAGCGGTGAGAAAAGTAAGGTTTTACATTTAGTCAAGAAAACCACATCCATGGCTATATAAGAGGTGCACCTGGCTCAATAGCAGTAACTGTGAGAAGAATCTAGGACTCCTAACTATTTAAATATTCTGATCCAACTCAGTCATAGGCTCCATTGACAGAGGGATAGAAACAAGATCACATGAAGTGTTAGTACAGGTTTATAATGCATTGGTAATACCACACTTGGAATATTGAATCCAGTTTTGGTAACCATGATATAAAAATATGTTGGGTATATCTAATTTAATGAGAAGAAGAATTGGGGATGACATGTTGGTAGTCTTCCAATATCTAAGAGCTGCCATAAAAAAGAGGGGGTTAATTTATTCTCCAAAGCACCAAGGTAGGGCAAGAAACAAAGGATAGAAACAAAACAAGGGGAGAACCAGCCTAGAAAGAAAGGATAAATTTTCTACCAATGAGAACTAATCAACCAGTGGAATAGCTTGCCTTCAGAAGTTGTGGGTGCTCATCACTGGACATCTTTAAGAAAAGATTGGGCAATAATTTGTCTGAAATGGTGTAGAGTTTCCTGCTTGAGCAGGGAGTTGGAATAAAAGACCTCCAAGGTCCCCATCAACTCTGATATTTTGTTATTTTCCCACTCTTTATAGCAGAAAGATGGGAGGCTGGGTGCCAAAATTTCAAAGTTTTAGTAATATTCTATTGTAAAGAAATAGTTCTTTGATACTTCCCTCTCCGGTCATTGAGAACTACTGATTCAAGACATTAAGAACTTTTTGCAATTGTGTCTCCTGGCAGCATTAATACCTGAATGATGCTAATATAGATGGCAGGGGAGAGGTTATTTCCTGAGGTATTAATTTTATCCTTAGGTCATGTTCTAAATGTTTTATCAACCATTCTATAATAATATCTCTACTTCAAAGTAAATTATAACTGTTTGTTGCCTTCTTTACAAAAGTGACCTGCCTAAAAATGCTGCACAAAGAAAAACAACATCTATAAATGATTACATTTCAACCCCACTTTTAAACAGTCTTGGGCTTTATCACAAGTTCTTCTGAAAAAGATGCTTTTAGTTGGAAAAAAATATTTTTTAATTAAATGTGATCTGACTTTTTTGGCAAAGCCAAGTCCAAAATACAAAATACATTGCACAATTACTAGGCAAGTTGTACTTTGGGGGATTAATTTTATTATTGAACAACTATAGTGCTCTCTGTCAATCCAAAACATTAACAAACCTCAAACCTGAGTATTTAAGAAAGTAAAAGTGAGGTTTCATCTTTCTTAAGAGTATATCTATGTATGCACAATTATTTGACAACTATTAGTGTGCAGAATTATTATGCAACTAAATGAAAAAATGAAAACTTGCCCATCTCACTCTATTAAAGCGAAAATAATAAACAAGCAACTCAAAATGTACAAATAAATATTTATTACATTTCAAAAAAAAAATGACTAATATAGTCACTCTTCTATAACATAACCTTCCATTCATGATGGAGTCTGTCAGTTTCTTGATCTGTTGATGATCAACTTTTTGTGTAGCAACAACCTCAACCTTTCAGACACTGTTCAGAGAGCTGTAGTGTTTTCCTTCACCATAAATCTCCTGTTTAAGAAGGGCCCATAAGTCCTCAATAGGGTTTAGGTCAGGTGACGAAGAGGGCTATATCATATTTTTTTCATCTTTAAAGTCTTTACTGCAAGATTGCCAAAAAAAAACAAAAAACAAACCAGATAAGAAATAGTTTACAACACAAGAGTCTTCAAATACCAAATGTAATGTCCACAAGGCTGAGTTTCAAAATGTCTTTGCTTCCTACAAAGAACGTTCGCTTCACAGCTGGCTTTTATCTTCTTGAGAGAGGGGCCATTACCTTGCAGCCCGTGCTGTTGTAGCTGATCTTTCCTGCTAGCAATCCTGCATACACGCACACTTGGCACAGGCTCCTCGGGAACCTCTTCATCGCTGCTGCCAGCCCCCACAATCTCTGAAGGCAGCAGTCCACTCCCTAATGGTCCTGGCCCCTCATCTGAGTCCTCACTCTCCTCAGCCATCCGGACCTGCTGCCAGCTAACCACAACAGTCCATAAAACCTCTGAAAAATCTGGGGACTTCCGGTTTGTCGGCTTCGCGAGCGGCAGGGATTTGCGAAGCTGCGCGATCCCTGCCGCGCTAGCCGTTTTTGGGGCTCCGACCCAGCCGGTGCACGGAGCTAGGCTGCCTGCAGGGGCAGCTGAAGGTAGGGGATCCGGAGAAGGGTTTGGGGTGCTGCAGACCCCTCCCTGGCCGGCAGAACCCCTTTTCCCAGGACGGTGCAGCGGCGGTCCGTAATGGCCGCCACAAAGAAGCTGGCAGCCGGGTAAGAATGCGCAGGAGGAAGTGGAGAAAGTGATTGAGAGGAGAAAGTTTTTCTTGGCTCCTAGGACTCTAAGACATATTTAATAAAATTCCTGAAAAGTATGACTTTCTGAATAATACCTGCCAGAAGAGGAAAAAAGCGGCTGCTTGAAGGTGCTGAAAGGATAGCTTTCCCTCTTTTCCTACGGAATAAATAACTGGATATTAAGAAACCTATTTTTTAGGTGGAAATTGGTTTTAAGCGATGAGTGGGAAGAGAGAGGATTAAAAAGAAAATATTTGTATGCTAAGATTTGTTGGAGCAGATGCCTTAAGGATTTGAAGACTAGAATATATTGTAACAAGACTTTAAACAGATTTGGACTTTCTTTCTCTTTGATTGATATCACCCCAGAAGGAGAAAGTGAGAACTCTGCCTTGGTTTGGACTGATTGATAACTTTGGGACTGTTTTATCTTTTTATTTTTTCTTTTGAATATTCTGGTTGTTGTAAGAAGAAAGAAGGAGAAAAGAAAAGAAAAGATTTATAATGGCTCTTTCTGTTGAGGAACTAAGAAATGGTGTGGAAGAAGCTTTTCTTTTCTTAGAAATGGCGCTTACTAATTATCAACAAAAATTACAACAGATGAAGACAGCAGAGGAACAAGAAAGAAAGGAAGGAGCCATCTTTAATGAATCTCAGAATTTGATCCAGAAAAAGGAAGAGAGAAAGAAAAGAAAAGAAGAGAAAAGAAGAAAACTAAAGGATTTAAGGACTTAAGATCTAAAAAAACATTTAAGAAAGGGAAAAATAAAGTGCAAAACCAATATGATGATTGTAAACAAAGGGGAAAAGAAATACGACAGAGAAGGGAAGCCGGTAAGGCAGAGGCTAGAAGAAGGGGGGGTAGAAAGGTTTGTTGGGAAAAGAAAGAAAGGGAAAAGGTGGAGAAAAGCTACAACGTTTTGAAATTAAATGGAAAAAGGAATTTTTATGGATAATGGATAAAGTATAATTTTTTTTTTTTTAAAAAAAAGATTTTGCAAGGTACATAAGATGAGATGGTAGTATTGCAATGGTTTAAGAGTTGATAAGAGATTAAAATGTTAAAATGTTTAAAAATGATTGGTTTTAAAACTTAATAATAGGAGAGGTTTAGAATATTGTTTTAATTAAAGAGTTTAATAAAATTATGGTATTGATGTTATTATAAAATTTTTATTATAGTATTTCTTTTTAATATTTGGATTTATTCTCTAATTATGCACTTAATTGTGTTGGATGTATTAGTTAGATAGAATGTACCAAGCAAAATCTGATTGGGTATTAGATATTATTTTAAAGATTAATTTGATTAACTTAGGGGAGATAGAAAGGCATCATACTCTGATTAATGAATTCAGGAGAAACTGATTTTCTTTTTTTTCATAAGGGATGAGACAAAGGGATGATAAAAAATGGACAAAAGATACAAATATAATGATTTAAACTAAGATGATTAATTAAGGTAGAATTAAGAAGTGTGAAATATGTGGAGAAGTTAATATAGAAGGTCTAGAATGGTAAATAAAATAAGTAATGATATGTAAGATGAACATGAATATAATTGAAGTCCATGAAGAGAGAGACACCTGGGTCCAAGTTACTTTCCAAAAAGATATTTTTTTATGTTTTGTGTGTTGTGTGTATATGTCTTTTTTGGGGGGAGAATTGGTAAAAACTTGTAGAAATATAGAATGAGAATAATGGTAACTAAGTCAGAAAGAAACAGATGAAATAATAATAATGATATTGAATAAGAGTAAAGAGAAGTAAAGAGAAATTGAATAAGAGGTTTTGGTATATTATATGGAAATGGTTTAAAACAGAATCATAATTTATCTGACTTGTTAAATTTACAAGGGAAAAAGGTTTAAACATGTAATGAATAATGATAATTTGTGTGTTTTAAAAATTAATAAAACTTGTTAAAAAAAAAAAAACCTCTGAAAAATCTGTCTTCATATATCTCTTGCCCAGTCTTGCCATTCCAACTTATGTGTCTTGTTCAGTGGTAGTCATGTTTCAGCCTTCCCTACCTTGGCCATGTCTCTGAGCACTGAATACCTTGTATTTCTGGGCACTCCAGGTAAATTACAGTTCTGGAATGAGTTAGCACTGGAGGATATTCACTCATTCGTTCATTTGTTCATTCATTCATTCATTTCATATGGCATAACAGAATACAGCATAAATGCATAAAAATGTGTATCAAAACACCAGAACAGTAAATTATTTTTAAAATGAACAAAATGAATGATAAATAAAATTATGAATACAATTCAATTGACTTTGAGCAGCTTTAGATTAGCTAAGCCTATGGCCAGATAGGTGCTTACAGTTAACTGAATAACGAACAAACAAACAAACAAACAAACAAAGCAAGCAAGCAAGCAAGCAAGCAGCATTATATTAGGGTGGAGACTCTTAAAGATAATTTCTCTACCTTGGAATTTTTTAAAAAAAACACATATAAATCAACTCCCAGAATTCTCCTGCCAACTATTACATTCTACTTGGGAAATTCTGGGAGTTGAGGTCCACATGTCTTAAGGTTATCAAGGTTGAGAAAAGCTGTCCTAAAGCCCTAGATATTAACCCTCTGGTCTAGATATTAGTGAATCATGTAGCCTATAGTGCATAATATATTTCTGATTCTTTTTACAATACTTTTTATTTACAAATAAATTTATTATTAGTAGTATTTTCTTTCATATTTTTCCTTAGAATTGCTATTTGATTTGCAACTCTTAAAAACTCCAAATAAACTAGACTTAACCTAATGGCTTTAACAAGCTTTCTTATTTTTATTCAAATCATTAATTTTATTATTGTTTTATTACTTTTCTATAATGAGGTACACAGACTCCTAAGGATTGTGTTTCATATTCTGTAAATGCATTCATTTCTTACATTCCAAAGAACGTTAATAACTGAATATGTAAATATTAATTCTGAACAGTATTTAAATGTTTGTGCTGATATTGTTGTAAAGTTTATCTGCCAAAATATCTTATTACATTTTTATATGATAAATGCCCACATAAGTAACATGAAACACACATTTTAAAGCTTTATTGAATGAATTAGAAATAGCTTTAAAATGCAATGATTATACAACAAGAAGCTAGATCCTCACTAAATATTTAAGTGTAATCTTTTGAAAATAAAGAATGATAAGCAGACATTCTGACTATTACTTTCAGAAGTTAGAAAAGATCAATACACTTTTATTTGTATCACATAGTACAAGTGATCACATAGTACAAGTGCAACATAGTTGGCAGAGAACACAGTGGGTTAGCTCCACTTATGCTAGCTGCATTTAGTTCTCACAAAATCAACAGAGTTAAAGTCACAATTAACTATTCATATTGATCAAACTCTATATTTCCTAAATTAGACTATAACAGACACAAGACTAAGATCAGAGTAAATCATTATTATTCAGTAACCAAGATATAAGGGCCTTAAAATTGAAATTCATCTAGAATTTAATGTCTATTTCACACTCTCATTCATTCATGTTGAAATATACCTCTGGCTGTCAAAGACTTTACCATTTGCAAATATATTCATACCATTATGACCTTTTTAAAGCATCATTTTCTTTTTTCTTATTTCCAAAAATGTTTAAACCTATTAGCTCAGTAAAGGCATATTATTTTTTTTGACACTGTCATAATGTGGTTAAGGATTGCCATAATCAATTAGAATAAATTACTCCTACTCAAAGTATAACAAAAGGCACAACTTGCTGAAACTGAAGACACCAATCGTGCACTTTAGTTTCCCTCTCTGTATTTATTACTTTGTGTTGGTTTTGGAATGAAATAAACCCCAAAATCTCAGCCATAAATAAATAAAGATTTAGCAATAAACCAATAAATAAAATGAATATTTGAATAATTTTCAAACTTGGGCACCTTGAGTCAAATAAAAGGACATCCAACAAAGATCAAATCTCTGTTAGAGCTGGTATAATCTCTTTCTCTTTTCTCTCCCTCCCCCCGCTATAATGATATAAATGCATAACATGACTAATACTCTAATTTTTTAAAAAAATGTTTTAAAGTTTTGCTGCAGAGTTATTTTTCTATATATTAATATATTTATCTGATTGGCTGAATATTATCTGGGTGATATTTGTGGAAAGGTTATTCAGAAATGTGATTGCTAAAGACAATCAATAAATGATGTCATTATACTTTACCCAGGCATGTCCAAATCATGAAATAAGATAAGATAGGAAAATATGATGATATCACATCATTTATTTAGTACTATGGCACACTACTTGGAAGCAGTGATGGGATTCAAATTTTTTTACTACCAGTTCTGTGGGCGTGGATTGGTGGGCATGGCAGGGGAAGGATACTGTAAAATATCCAGTCAGAGGTGGTATTTGCCGGTTCTCCGAACTACTCAAAATTTCCGCTACTGAAAATTTCCAGAACTGGTCAGAACCTGCTGAACACCACCTCTGCTAGGAACATGCTAGACATGGGATTTTTATTGTGACAGTGTCTTGCCAAAATGCCTAGTTTCAATTTAATTTCTTTTGGAATCCCAGTCTTAATATTAATCAACTTCTGTTTAAAATATTAAGAAGTCATTTTCTCAGGACTTCAAAAGTCTATTATGAATTGTGTCTCTTGGCTGCATAATTCATGAGTGTTATTGGTAATAAAATCTTCAGCAAGAAAACAGATTTGGATGCAACTTTAACTTGATACGCAACCAAGAATAAAAAAGAATAGTGATATGTCAAAGCAAGTTCTCTCTTTCAACAGAAATCTTTGATTTCTTTTTTCTGATTTATTAATTCCTTGTTATGGAGATATTGCTTGGTATATTTTTAAAACTGATCATGTTAAAAATATTTTTTATTTATCAGATTGGTTAATAAATTATTATTCAACTCTTTGTGAAATAATCCTTCTCAGATTTTTATTAATAATTTCTAATTATTATTTAGCAACTTTCCGCAGAAATGAATTTAATAATAATTCAATAAGTGCCCAGTATCATAGAGTCTGCAATGATTTCACAGGGGATAATGTCATATTTTAAATGAATGGTATGGTGGCCTATAGATGAAGCCATTCACTTCCCACTCGGAAGGTTGAGAGTTCAATCCTAGGTAGTGGCAGATGTTTCTTTCTTAGGGTGCAAAGAAAAAAAATATCTGCTGTAAACTCCATGTGGCATCAGAAAGGGCAACCAGCCAGTAAATGCTCAGTTCCACCCAGCTGCCTTGACTCTCTCTCAAATTAAGGGATTATAGGGTCATAAAAAGGGCATAATGGAATATTTTAAATTTTCAAGGGAAATACAGAGATATTCAACAGCTTGGGCCTAATACTGAGACACTAGGAGCACTGTGAATGGAGAAACTTTGAGAACCTCTCCAATAATTATATAATATATAATTATATAATTATTATATAATTATATAATTAAACCCTGCCACTGGGTTTATCCTTGATAGTACAGGTAGAGGGAAGAGATTATCAGGCACAGGGAAGTAACAGGTTTTATCTCTAGAATCTGGCTCTTCAATTCCACAAAACTACTGGTCATAGTGGCAAATGTCACAGAAACAAACCTTAAGTTTCAAATTGAAATTTATAATTTACCTAAAGTGTGACATTAGGTAAATTATCATGAAATAAGATAAAATTCTTACTTATCTCAATTTAGATGTGCAATGGAAAAAAAATCACAAAATTTCATTAAGCAGAAAAGGGTAACAAAGTCTCTGATTCTAACAACTGCTTTAGGAATAGTGTTTGATGGCATACCTACAAATATGTTTTGTACAATTAATGTGCCTCAAATTTGCAAATTTAATGCAAACTGTATGTATGGATATATGCAGTGGTAGGGTTCAGCTGGTTCGTACTGGTTCGGGAAAATCAGAGCTAACTTTCTGAGCAGTTCCGTGAACTGGAAGTTGGAAAAATCTCCTTCCAAACAGCCCTTTCTTTTTCCCACCTTCGGGAATTAAACCTGTCAGGAAGGCAGGAGGGAGGTGTTCTGGTGTGCCTGTGTGTGTTGTTACTAGCCTAATCCTTATCTTTATTATTGGCCTGCTTGAATGCTTTCCGAAACTGCCTCTGGGTTAAGCATTGTTACATTGTAACAGCCATTAATTGTTCTTGGCAGTATGCCCAGACTTTCTATAGCCTGAGCAGCTTTTCTGGAGTTTTTTTTCCCTTTGCTGATATTTTTATTCCAGGGTTTGGGAGGATGGACTGGTTGGATTAAGAGCTATTTACATAAGGGTTGGCATAGCCATAAAAGAAATGGCTGAAAAGCAGGATGCAAGCTTGGCACTCTGTCTGATTTTTTTTTACTGCCTTTCTGGGGGCATGTGATCTTTCCTTAAATCTGGATGATTTCCTTAGGATATCTTGTGAGGTGATTGAGACCAGCTGGTATCTTTAAGTGGTGCAAATGGATCTAAGGATTGCTTCTCCTGAGTGAGAAAGGGTGCTTTGTCAGTTCACTGAGAATAGGAGTCTCTTGTCTATGGGGATTATTCAGTCATCCAAAAAAGTACCAAAGGTACTTGTTTCAAGAGACAACTGGACTTCCTTGGTTTCCAGAAAGCCCAGTTGCCTGCTTTGGAGTGGCCAAGGCACATGATTGCTCATGGATAGTAAGTGGATCCTTCTTCCAATTAATTTTAGTTTTTTCTCATGATAATAAGGCTTACTAACATGGCACCAATTGTAGAAAGTTAGCACCCACCCCTCTGCTAAAAGAATGAAATACTTTGAAAATTTTTAAGAAAGAATATATTTCCCAGAATAAGAAATGGAGAAACATGTTTTCTTAGAGGGAGAAAGCAGCCCCCACCTTTCTTAATAGCTCACAGTAGATGTCAGTACTTAAAAGATAAAGAGATAGGACTTCCATTTGACATCATGGTAAGAATGGCTGGAAAATAATGGAGCTCCGCTGGGCTTTGTGAAATGCAGGTGGTAATTGCTTGCTGGGAGACCCTAAGCCACCCTAGAGGTATGGTGAAGAAAGGAGAGGTGCTTCATTGATCACAAGGAAACTGCAATTTCCTCGTTGATCCAAAGAAATCGTTTCCAAATATCAGGAAGGATGATGGTCACGATAGTCACAAGCTGGGACAACTGGGACACTAAGATCTTGTGCTGGAGGGATGCAGGGACAGAGCAGTGAAACTGGGTAAGATAACTTCCAGCTGTTACCTTAGAGATTTAACCCAAGGAAATAGTTCCAAAAAGGACCTCCAAACGTTAAGGAAGTGATGATTTATGGAGAAATATCAGAGACTACAAATTAAAGAGGAAGATTTAAAAAATACCTAAAGGATCATTTAAAATATAGAAAGCCTGGAAAAGCCGAATAACATTCTAATGTGATTATTGGGAAAAAATGCTTTTCTAAATTCTATTTCTAACCCCCAAAAAAAAAAAATCAGCTGTTTTTTGACTTTTATACTCTTGAATACTGGAATTGGGAGCAGAGGAGCCATCTACTGGAGGAAGAAGATTGCTGCAATGTGTGACAGGAAGGTGATGAAAGGAGAGAAGTAAAGAACATCTGGAGGGGCTATTTGACCTTGACTTTATCTCAGTAGACAATTTGGATGTTGGGAAATATTTACTGAGCTTTTTGAAGATCCATAAGGCAAACTAAACTAAACACTAAAACTTTATTGGAACTGTGCATTGAAAGTGGATTTAAAAGATCTGAAGAAACCTGGTGGGCTAAATTGGATTTGGGTTATTAACATCACATGACAGATTATCTTACAAAGCAAAAGAAGGAAAGCAATAGAAAGAAAAGATAAATAAGACTTTAAAATCTGGACAATTGGGAAGTGTAAACTGGAAACTATAAAGATTGAAACACATAAACTTATAGCATTTAAGGACTAGAAATTTAGGGGACTTGGAGGAATAATTCTGGCATTGATTAATAATTGATATTTTTTTTTAGTTTTTAAATATTGGGATACTGGAATATTGGAGGTATATTAACTTGGTACAACATGACCCACCAGGAGACAATAAAGTTTTATGAAGAAATATTAGAAATGGTGACAAAGAATTATAAGGTGATGATGGGAATATTTAAGGATAAAGATGTGAAAGTAGAAGGTCCTCAACAAATGGTGGGAAAAGATGAATATAATACATAGAAAATACATGAGAAATTAGAAGGAGTGGTGGAGGACACAAAGCAAAATAAATTATAAGAAGATAAAAATCGGTTATAAGCAGATAAAAACACTGAAAAAATAGTAACAATAAATACTAAAAATCAAATAGATAATCCGTTAAGAGCTTACAATAGAATAGAGGAGGGGGAGGAAGATTTTCCAAAAATAATGAAAGGTTTATGGATGGATATTCAAAGATGCAAAAGGGATAAAGGTTAAGGCAAAGGAAACAGTTTGTACAAAAATGCTAGAAAGACATAAGATTCCAAGAGAGAAATATAAAAGAATCACCAAAAAATCAATAAATGATGAAATTCTAAAAAGGCTAAGAAATGATGGATAGAGACATAATATTTTTCAATACAGTAATTATATTAAAAAACAATAAAAAATAAATGGAAAGTTTAAATTGGGAAAATAGTAGCTGATATATAGATATATAATAGAATTTTTTATAACCATAAATATATTGAGATTAGGAGATGGAAGACTAGGTATATTTAAATGTATTGTTGTGATTAATAGGGTGTAAAAATACACTGGAATATATAGTTTTCAAGGATTATATATTCAGGGGACTTAGAGATATAATTTTGGGACTGATTAAATCTTATTAACAATTTGTTATATTGGTGTTTACAGAAAATTGAGATACTGAAAATGTGGTGGAACACTGAGTGATATTTATAATATTAAAACATTAGTGATTTAACAGGGGTTAATAAGTATATTGTATGAAGTAATGTTATTGATATTTACATATCTTTTTGTAAAGTGATAAAAAATCATAAAGAGAGAATAGTATTGTTTAAAGATAATGAGGTGACTATAAAAAAACCCCAACAAACAGGAAAAATAAAGAAATAAGTACAAATTGGGAAAATAATATAATATATTGTGATACATAAAAGAATATATTATAATTGTAATGAGCATATCAGGGTTAGAAGTTGGAAGATAAAAATTCTGTATATATAATTGTATTATTACTGTTAGCATTGTGTGAAAATATATTATCCGAGTCATTACACTGTTCACAAAAAATGTTGGTTATTAAAGGAAAACTACAAATAAAACATACAACATAAAAACATAAAGAGATAGATTGCTCTATTCATAGGCAAAAATTCCCTGCAGCAAGGTCTGAACAAAGGCAGAATGGGATTAAGCCTCACTCAAAATGGGAGGAAAGACATTAAGACACAATAGGAATTGCCCAATATCCTTTCTGGACACAAGTCTCTTGATTACATTATCTCAGAGTCTAAGCTTCAACCAAACTTCTCAGACAACCTACAGAGCCAGCTATATGGGAGTCTGACAACAGCCAATACAGTAGAATACATGTTCTTCCACAGGAACAGGAAGCTCAAGTTCAACACCCAAGGGAAGATATAAAAAACCCCCCTCTCTCAACTCCATGTGGTCAGCTTCAGCAGAACCATCCATGTGATTCTGCTTCATCATTAAGCCATTTTTCCAATTAGCCTCCCTGTTTCCAGTGTCTGGAAGGAAATTGGGTCCCCTATATACTTTGTTAATTTGTTTCTTTATCTTGGCATTTTGTGGCCAAAAAATGCCCATCCACTTTCTGGAGAGCTTAAATTACCTCTCTGCTAAAGGGTTTCATTTTATGAGCAAGAGTTGGTTGCTGATAGTTATCATTGCATTTTTAACTATTTTAATTCCTCAATGTGCTCTGGCATCCTGCCTGGTTTGTAACTTCGGCTTTAATCGGTATTGCTGATTAAAAGGAAGGTATTCAGACAGGATAGTTTAGGTTTCCATGATAGCTGTGACTGTCATTGATCTTCAGTGTGTATTCCCCCATTTTTAACCTAATGATTGGTATTTAGGGCAGCTTTTTGCAAGCAAAGAAGCTTTTTGTATTTTTGTACAGGTAATCCTTGATTTATAACAGTTCATTTAATGACCATGCAAAGTTACAATGGCACTGAAGAAAAGTGACTTATAACCATTTTTCACACTTATGACTGTTCCAGCATCCTCGCTGACACAAAAGGCTGGGCGAGGCGAAGCACCCCTTGACCAGAATGATGTCAAGTTGACCATGCCCACTCAGTCACATGACCACCCAGCCATGCCTACCCAGCCAATCATTAGAGAACCAGTTGTTAAATTATTTGAATCCCACCACTGGATGTATGGATGCCACGTCAAAGTCTAATAACCCAAAGTCCCCTCTAGAGAAGATGAGCAGCATATCACCTTTAAAACCCTTCATGGCATGGGTCCAGGTTAAATGAGCCATCTCACCCCACTGGGATTGGCTTGTACCACTTGTGCTGGCAAAGAAGGCATGCTGCAGGTCCTGGATTATTTTGTCTGGCAGGGTCTAAGAGGAGGGCCTTCTCTGATTTTGTTCCTGCTCTCTGGAACTTCTTGCCTCCTGACTTTTTTTATTTTTTTAAACTAGTATTTCTAACAAAAGAAAAAATAACAATATTAATGGGTTGTACACTGCAGAAAGCTATTCAAGAACTGACTGATCAAAAAGAAAGAAAAGGCTGAAAAAATGATGTTCCATAGCTATAGTTAATATTATGTACTCTGAAAGCTTGACAATGATGAAGTCAGTACAATCTCCTGGATATTTCTTTCTTTTCTCCCCTTCTCTCTGTCCAGGATTTGAATAAAAACTAAATAAATGAATTAAAAATTGCTTCAGGGAATTTCTGGGTTGAAGGGTTAAGAAGCAAGCAAATTCATATATTTGAAATGGATCTTTATTTCATATAGCATTCATCTCTGAATCAACAAACCAGACCAATTAAAATATCTAAAATGATAAAGAATTTAAATATGTGTTGCTTGCAAGAGAAGCAGCTAAGGAAAATTTATCTTCGCTACAGAATTTTTCTAAAGCTTTTTAAACAACCTTAAACACTTGACAGATAATTCAGAATCTCCAGAAACCATTCAGATATAAATGTATCTGAATCACTAAAATGGCAACTATAAAGCAATGATTATGAGCAATTGGAAAATGAGAAGATGTGAAAATATTGAACGTATGCACCTCTGACAAAATAAGAAAACCCATTTCTTATCTGCACATATATTTGCACCCATACATAGAGTTTTTGGAATACTGTGTACCTTAGTATCTGTTAAGATTACCTTATCTAATTCACAAAAATATAAGCAATCAAAAAGTTAAGATATTTTTTTAATCTCTTAGTTTCAAACTACTAGTTATCTGAATTTTGCAATCCAGATGTGGTAAGCCTAGTGGTATCAGAGAAAAAAGCTGATATTTCCTTTTCCAACTAATTTCTATAAAATATTAATTTTGTACAGATGCCCCATTGAATGTGTGATGACTTCAAAATGGATTAAAATGTGACTCAAGCAAACTCTAACTCTATAAGGCTTCATTGCTATCACATGAGACTTGGTGATTTTGTGAAGTGTCAGTCATTTAAATAAATAAGATTACATTTTCATGTACCTACATATCACCGGATGATATCACAGATGTCCAGGAGTTCACAGAAGTTAAATTACACACTCTGCTGAATCTCTTGTTAAAAAACAGTTAAAAAACTTATTGCTTTCTTCTAGGAAATCTCCAATCTAAATTCTCCTCTCCTCTTAGTAGACTCAGGAAACTTTGTGGAAGAGGAGAATTTTAGTATGTCAAACTAGAGGCCTTTACAAAGATCACCTCTTTCATGAAATTTAAAACAAGTTATTAATTTAAAGATGTCTAGGACAATTTCCTGCAGCATTTTGTCTGAAATTTATCAGCTTTATCTAATAAGGAGTTACTATTCCTGAAAAATATCCAATTATGTCAAACAAAACTATATTTGAAATAACTATAGTTATTTCTTAATTCCAGTTATAACGTCCTGGTATTTCTTTGGAAATTTGTATATAGATAAATAAAAAGTATAATCTTACTTTGTCTATAAGTATGGATTGGGCTGTGATGTATCAGTAACAAAGCATTTAAATCACAATTAAACAGGGATGAGTAGATGAATGAATATGATAAAAAGTGTCAGAAAGAGAAACATCTGACAATTTTTCATAGCAAACTTATAACACAACATTTCTTTTAAGATTCTATTTCCCAGGATACCAAAACAATAAAAAGGAGTGTTGCTGAATTTCTGGGATAGGGAGCAAATGACTGAATATTTGAGATATGGGTTGCAGTACATGAGGAATAGCAGGGCAGACTGCTAACAAATTCTAGAAGGAAAGCATCAGCTTTCTTCTGGTTGATCTCTTGAAATCAACTGATATGATCAGAAAAGTGTGCAGTTGGTTTTAAAATGGTGCAGATTTCTATAGATGGATTTATCTATATAATGTTTGCATAGACTGAAAAAAAATATGGATGAAAATTTGGGATTTCCCCCCAAGAATTTTAAATACTTTGTATGCCAAATCTAGAAAAACAAAGCAAAAGAGGCATACTCGGACCCATACTTCTTACATGCTACTGCTTACTTGTTTGCTTATTTGTTTTACTTAAATATATTGACTATACAACTCCAATGTGTGCAGTTGGATAGTCAATCATAGCCATGCTCTTTATTATTATGTTTCCTTGTCTATCCAAACAATTAAATGTTTGATTTTATGATAATAAGGAATATTTATTTTATATAGGAAAACTTTGTTGTAAATAATGAAGTCAGAATTATATGGAATGTGCAAAGTAGTCAAAGAAACGCTTTACAAAGCTGTTTGACACAAATAAATAACTTCTCCTTAAATCATTAAAGCATCCATGTTTTATGCATTTGAATATTATACTCCTATTCATGTCAGATTTAGTCTTAAACAACAAATTACCTCATTTTATAAATTAGTGGGAAATTATAATGTATGTATGGGTATATTAGCTAGATTACAGAAAAATATTGAATGCTCTGTATCTCCCAGGGTTGCTGTGCCTAGCAGCAATGTTATTTTTAACAGGAAAGGCTTAGTAACTTTAGCTTAGATTTTAAATTGTTTCATATTAGTTTCAGATACTTCAATACAATCCCTGTGATTTAACCTGTAGAATATTTCTGATAGGATTTATGTAGACATTCCAGTTCAGGGTGATGATAATTAAATCACATCCATATAGATATCATCATTTACATTTACAGCTTCAATCCCTTCTGATTAAACTTTTCATGGCAAATAGACATAAAAAATAGAACATAGCTTTGGAGTGGTAAAGAAAAAACACAACTTCCCCTAGGCAATGTATTTTCATTACAACTTTTGGTAACCTAATCTAATTTAGATTTTGTATCAATATCATCTGGCATTATGGCCATTATGGGATCAATCGTTGGAAATCAATTGGTATATGAACTGTTTGTAAGACAAGCAATTATGGCCATTATGGGATCAATCGTTGGAAATCAATTGGTATATGAACTGTTTGTAAAACAAGCAAGGGAAATGCATGCTTCAAGTGGTTGGTGTATATGAAAGGGTGTCCAGTTTTTATAGAAAATAAAGCAAGTCAGTATATGAAATATACTGATATAAAAGCAATTGAAACATCTAGCTCAGGGAAAGAAAGAACTGTGGGGCTGAGTCCCTTGATCACAAATGGATCATTGATGTTCATATCTGCATCAGTTGCTGAACTGAGTTTACATCATAAACCACCTTATGTCATGCTGAGTAGTGCTGCCAAAACAGAGTATTGATTGTGCAGATTGCCTAGCTTGAGTGTTGCATTCTTGCCATTTGCTCCTTGCAACCAGGTTGTCATTATGTTACAACATCTCAGAGCAATGCGGCTTTATTATTAATTTAGAATCCTAATTCTAAAACTTGAAAATGAAATGTGAATCTACAGACTTAGCACTTCTTCTTTATGTTATAGCAATATTATAAAGAAATGCCAGGAATCATAATTGCCTGGGCCCACTAAAGTGAAATGTCTGGTTCAGGCAAAGGAAACAGTGAAAAGTACAACACCGTTTCGCTCTAAGTTCCAGGAACATGCATTTTTATTATAGCATAGTTCTGAGAGCATCATGTGTCTACCACTTCCACTAAGTTACCTTTCTGCTTTCTTTCCTGTGCAAATTATTTATTATTTATTTATTTATTTATTTATTTTGATTTGTCAATCACTTACAAGATAATAGGTATAAGTATATACATAGTTATGAATACATGAAATGGGTACATATAAGAAAAATGAAAGAAACAATAGGACAGGGACGGTGGGCACATTGGTGCACTTATGCATGCCCCCTACAGACCTCTTAGGAAAGGTGTGAGGTCAATAGTAGACAGTCTAAGGTTAAAGTTTTTGGGGTTTGGGGAAGAAACCACAGAGTCAGGTAGAGTATTCCAGACATTGACCATTCTGTTGCTGAAGTCATATTTCCTGCAATCAAGTTTGGGGCGGTGAACCTTGAGTTTGTATCTATTGTGTGCTCTTGTGTTGTTATGGTTGAAGCCGAAGTATTCATTGACAGGTAAGTCATTGCAATGTATGATTGTATATACCATACTTAGATCAGACCGAAGACAGTGTAATTCAAGGTTTTCTAGGTCTAGAATTTCGAGTCTGGTGGCATAAGGTATTCTACAACAAGTAGAGGAGTGGAGAACTCTTCTTGTGAAATATTTCTGGACTTTTTCAACTGTGCTAATATCAAATACGTAATGTGGGTTCCAGACTGATGAGCTGTATTCGAGTATTGGTCTAGCAAATGTTTTGTATGCTCTAGTTAGTAGTGTGATATTACCAGAGAAAAAGCTATGTAGGATTAGGTTAACAACTCTTAATGCCTTTTTGGCTATGTAATTACAATGGCTCTAGCACTTAGATCATTAGAGATAAGTATTCCAAGGTTCTTTACAGAGCTTGGATCATCAACAAAGTCTTGACTATTTATTTTCTGATTTTTTTTTTTGCCAATATGTAAGACAGAGCATTTATTTGTTGAGATTTGAAGTTGCCATTTGTTTGACCATTCTGATACATAGTCAAGATCTTTTTGAAGGGTAGCAGTATTGTCTGTGGTATTGAACAGCTTTACATCATCAGCAAAGAGAACACAGTTGCTCTTAATATGGTCACAGAGGTCATTTATGTAGAGTATGAAAAGAGTTGGTCCTAGAACACTGCCTTGGGGGACACCACTATTGACAGGTACAGAATTTGATAGGACACTCACAATTTTGACCATTTGTTGTCTGTTTGATAGGAATGCTTCTATCCAGTTAAGAAGTTGTCCAGAGATACCATAAGATTTTAGTCTTAGGAGTAGTTTGTTGTGTACCACTGAATCAAAGGCTTTACAGAAGTCTATGTAGATTGTGCCTACTGTTTTGTCCTGATCGAGTTGTGTAGTCCATATGTTTTTGCAGTGTAAGAGTTGCAGATTACAGGATAGTTTTTTTTTCTGAAACCAAATTGTTTATTAGAGAATAGGTTGTTTGTCTCTAAGTGGAGGATAATGGATTGGTTAATAATTGATTCCATGACTTTACAGGTGACGTAGCATAAGGAGATTGGTCTGTAATTTTTAACTAGGCTGGGGTCTCCCTTTTTGAAGATGGGGATGACCGTGGCTTGTGACTATAGGTTAGGCAAAGATTATGCTTAGAGGTTTTGCTATGGCACTGGATAGCTTTTTTAAGAAGCGGGCACATATTCCATCTGGTCCAATAGATAGAGATGGTTTTAGATTGCTTAGTGCTTTTTCAACATTGTCTTCTGTAAAATCAATATGTATTAGATCATTGTAGTTTTCTGTGGTTCAGCTAGGAAATACTGGGCATGATCCATTGCTGTTTACAAATACTGAGCCAAAGAATGTGTTAAAGAGGTTGGCTTTAATGGTGTCGTCGTTGCAGTCTTTACCATTAGGTCCTTTCAGGGGTGGGATGGACCTTGGGTCTTTTAGTTTGTTTACAAAATTGTAAAAAGCACAGGTGGAATTGGTGCATAGAAGGTTTTCTTCTTGTTTAATGTTATAATTGGTGCATTCAGTCTTTATCTGGTGGCATAAATTTTTGTATCGGCTTTTGAAGTTGGCAACGTGACCAGATTTGTTTTTCTGCTAGAGTGATCTCTTTTTGGATTGAAGTTTCCTTATTGTTATGGATAATCTGTTTTTTTTGGTGGGGGGGAGTTGTTATTGGTACATATAGTTTGATAACTCTTTGACTTCAAGTAAAAATATGTTGTAATGGTCTTCAACAGTATTGCATCCAGTGAATAGAGATTGCCAATCAAGGGATGAGAGATCATTGTCTATAAGATCATAGTTGCCTTTTTTGAAGTTATCATTGGGGATTACATCATTGTGATGATTTTTGTGTGGGCGTATGTTGAGACAAAAGTCAATCATATTGTTAGAAAAGGGTTCTTTAGTTTGTATTCCATAAATTAAATTCAAACTATTGCAGAAGATGAGATCAAGGCAGTTGTTAAGTCTAGTATTGTTGGTTACTAGTTGTTCCAGTCCCAGATTTGTAACAGCATTGTAGAATGTTGCATGTATGGGTTCAGTTGTACATTTGTTTAGTGTCCAGTTAATATGAGGTAGATTGAAGTCACCAAGAAAGATAAAAGCATGTGGGCAGGATGCTGCCCATGTTAGTAGTGTATTTAGCTTGTTTACATGTTCAATGTCATAATCAGGTGCTCTGTAACATAGTAAGAATCGAAATGTGATATTTAAGGATAGTTCACAGATGATGGTCTTAGGAAGAGCAAGCTCCTGGGTAACTTGGATGTTTTTTAGATGTAAGGACTTTTTATAGAAGATAGCAACACCACCACCTCTACGAATTTCATCTCATCTGATTGGTAAACATGATAGTCTCTTACTGTGGTAATGGAGTCAGGAAGAGATGCATTGAGCCATGTTTCACAGACAAATATGATGTCAAATTTAGCCATATTTAGTAAGAGGAGAAATTCAGGTATTTTATTCACAAGGCTTCTTGCATTGAGTAGCTTGCATTTAAGGCCAGTTGGAATTGAGGTAGTTGGGGGTGTGTGTCTTGGGTGATGGTGGATTGGTTGAAGTAGGGTTGTGGTTGAAGGTTAAAGCTGAGTTGCGGGTTGTGTGACTTAGTTTTGATACAGTCAGCACGGTAGTCACCGTAGTCTTCTCTCCATTGTCTAGATTTTTTTGAGTTCTGTGCGGAGTACACAGGAGGGGGAACGTTGCTGTATGGTTAGGTCAGGATGAGAACAGAGGTTCTTATGGTTGGTGTTACTTTCGGCAAGTGAATTTATAGTATAAATGAATTTACCTTTGTTTGATTCATTTTTGCAAATGCCCTGCAGAAGCATGGGGCTACAGAGCCGTCTCTGTTTTTGAACTCTGGGCTGATGCAAGAAATGTCAAGTATTTCATCAGGGGAGATGCTTGATGCTTGATAATCACTGATGATGTTTCGGACAGTTGTGATGTCATCATTGTCATTGATGTCCTCTAGACCAGGGGTCCCCAACCACCGGGCCCCGGACCGGTACCGGTCCGTGGAACATTTTCTACCGGGCCGCCAGTTTGCTGGGCGCTGCCATCTTGTTTTGATGATAAAGTGCTTCCGGGTGAGCTTTTCCAGTTGGAAAGCGGCGTTTGGGTCCTGAAGGAATCCTCACGCCTTAGTTTCATCGAAGGGGGGGGCGGCTTTGAACGAAACTAAGGCGCGAGGATTCTTTCAGCACCCAAGGCAAGGCAAGCCGAGCGGCCGTCCTGAAGCCGTCCCGAAGCCCATCAACAAAGGTACAAAGGAGGAGTTGAAGGTGGCGGGGAGAAGTGGGGGATGGATGGATGGATGGTCACTCGGCTCGCCTTGCCTTGTCATGCATGCTGATGCCGGTACTGGGCCGTGGATCATTTTGTGATGCCGGTACCGGGCCGTGGCACAAAAAAGGTTGGGGGCCACTGCTCTAGACCAAATAAGATGGTGTTTGGATGTTTCCGTTCGTGCTCAACAGCTTCTCTGATGAGGATTGGGATATCATTATTTGTCCGATTTATGTTTTTTTGTGGATTGGGTTGTGGATTGGGTTGTGGTTGTTGGGTAGAGATGTGGTTTGTAGCTATTGGATGTTCAGGTTTTTGCATTGTGACTTTTTTTTCAAGGTTGGATAATCTTTCTTTAAAGCATCCAGGGATGCTACTATGGTGTCAAGGGATGTTATTCATGTTTCTGTGGTATCAGCTCTTTCAAACAGATCCAGTTTAGGTCTGCATGATTTGCAGAGATATGGAAACTCATTGGGTGATTCTAGGTATTGATATCTTGCTATCATTCCTATTCTATATTCTTTCACTATTATAAGATAACATCTTTGTCTGATAAACTAGTTCGCCGGAGCTTCAGGATTTTTGGAAGATGTGGTACAGTGGTTCTGAGATAACATCTGTCAGGTCCTTTTGAACTTTGGGGGGTAATCCATCAGTTCCCAATATTTGTATTCTTCAGATAGATGTTTTCCTATCATTTTTTGCTTATTTTTAAGTTTTATTTCTATTCTGTCTTTCACAGTTATGTTTTTGGTAGGTTGGACTATTATTTCTTTTTGCATGAAGACTGATGCAAAGAATGAGTTAAGCAGCTCTCTCTCTCTGCTGTCTGTTACTTCTTTGCTATCTTCTCTCTTTAGTGAACTGACTGTTTCATTGATTTTTTTCTTGTTATTTACATGTTGGAAGAAACTTTTTAAAATTATCTTTAACTTTTGTTGCAAGTTTTTGTTCATTCTGAGCCTTTGCTTTCCTGACTTCATCTTTGCAGATTCAGGCTATCTGCTGATACTCTGCCTTAGTTATGAGTTCTCCTTCCCATTTTTTGTACTTATCTTTTTTGTCTTTCAATTTGTCAGAGAGATCTTTGTGCAGCCATGCTGGTTTCTTCTTGGATTTCTTGTTTTCCCCTTTTCAGCATTATTGTACTGAATTGGGATTTTATGATAATATTTTTCAGAGTTTCCCAAGATTTTTGAGTTTCTCCTTAAGGATTTTCATCCAAGGAATCTTTCCCAAGTTCTCTCTGAGTTTATTGAGCTCTTTTAAAATCCAAGACTCTGTGTGTCATTATGTTCTGTTGCTTGTGTTTGTGTTGTGTTGAATTCTAGTATGACATAGTTACTGTCACCCAAGGTTCCTGCAGTTTCAACTCCCTCCATCAATTCTTCTCTGTTTGTAAGAATTAAGTCCAGTAGGGCTGTTCCTCCTCTACCTTTTGGACAACAAAGTTGTTAGCTAGGTTGGTTAGGAACCTATTTGATTTTTCATGGTGCAGAATTAGTCTTCCAATTGATGTCAGGGTAATTGAAGTCCCCATTACTATTGTAGTGTGTTTCCTACATATATTTGTTAGTTGGTTGGCAAAAAGTACACCTTTTTTTCTGCTTGATTGAGTGGCCTATAATGTACACCTGTGGCCATATCACTTTTTTTTCTTTGATATTGACCCATATGCATTCTAGGAGATTTTCGTCTCTGGTTTCATGCATTTCTATAGCAATATAGTGATCCTTTACATACAATGCAACTCCAACTCATCTTTTATAGAATCTGTTGTTTTTTTTAATAGTTTGTATCCTTCTACAAGTATGTTCCAGTCGTGGGTTTCATCCCACCAAGTTTCAGTTATTCCAACTATATCGTATCTACCTTCATGTATTAATAGTTCAAGTTAACCCTATTTTCCCCCCAGACTTTGTGCATTTTTATCTGTCCCATAGATTCACCAAGAGTTGGACACAACTGAATGCAGGAATGGGATGCTACCGGTTCTGCCCGGCTCTGTAGAACCAGTAGCTCTGAAGAGCAGCAGACACAGAACCAGTTCTATGTCAGGTAACAGATAATCAGAGTTGGAAGGGACCTTGTAGGTCATCTAGTCCAACCCTCACCCAAGCAGGAGACCCTACACCATTTCTGACAAATCTCTTCTTGAAAGTCTCAAGTGATGGTGCTCCCACAACTTCTGAGGGCAAGGTGTTGCATTGGTTGATTGTTCTCACTGTCAGAAAGTTTCTCCTTATTTCCAGGTTAAATCTCTCCTTGTTCAGTTTCCATCCATTATTCTTTGTCTGGCCTACAGGCGCTTTAGAAAATAGCTTGACCCCTTCCTGTGTGTGGCAGCCCCTCAAATATTGGAAGACCGCTATCATGTCTCCCCTGGTCCTTCTCTTTACTACACTAGCCAAGCCCAGTTCCTGTAACCATTCTTGATATGTTTTAGTCTCCAGTCCCCTAATCATCCTGGTTGCTCTTCTCTGTACTTTTTCTAGAGTCTCAACATATTTTTTTATAATGTGGTGAATAAAACTGGATGCAGTACTCTAGGTGTGGTCTTACTAAGGCTTTATAGAGTGATATTAGTACCTCACCTGATCTTGATTGTATCCCTCTGTTAATACAATTTAGGATTGCATTAGCTTTTTGGGTGGCGGCTGCACACTGCTGGCGCATATTTAGCTGGTTGTCCACTAAGACTCCAAGATCCCTCTCACAGTTACTGCTATTGAGCCTGGTTTCACCCAATCTATTTGGTTTTTCTTGCCTAAGTGCAGGACTTTTGGTTTTTCTTGCCTAAGTGCAGGACTTTCCTTTTCTCTACATTGAATTTCATTTTGTTAGATGTCTGCTGCTGTTTGGCTCATCCGCCCGCCTGGGCTCTTACCTGACCTTTATTTCCTGCTTTTTTAATCTCAGTTGCTTTGCGCAGCACAGCTGAGGTTGAAAAATCAGTAAAAAAAATCTTTTTTCAAATGCTGCACACCCACACACAGCGTTTATCAGCTGTCCGGGAAGCACAGTTTTCATTGTATTGCACATATGCATGTGCGCACAAAACATAAGTACTGAACTGTTAGTAACACCAGTTGAATCCCACCCCTGACTGAATGGATATCATCACCATCATATTTGAGAAATTATGAAAATAAGTACAATAATTCATAGAGGGTTTTATATTTATCTTCAAAAAGGGAAAAAGTGGAGTTTGCAGAACTGCAGAGCCCTTAGTTTAATCTCAATACTTGGGAAGGTGCGAGAGCAGATCATAAAGAGATTGATTTGTAGGCACATTAAATATAATAAGTCTTTATTGATTAGCCCTTGGGCCATATCAAAGTGCAAAGTTCCAGCAACAATTTGCTACAAAAATTTAATAAAAGCAACTCAAAATGAAATTTGATAAAATACTATTTAAGATGGAAATTGATAAAATACAATTTAAAATGGAATCTAGACAAAATACAATTTAAGATGAAATAGTAATAAAATACAATCCAAAATAAAATTGTAATAATGTACAATAATTTAAGATATAGATAAAATATAATAACATTATATTTCAGAGTTGCCCTCATTAAATATAATATAGTAATCACAGGAATCAGCAGGAGTTTTTCAAGGGCAAGTCTTACAAAATTAATCCTCTCTCTTTTAATCAGATGCTTGCTTAGTAGAACGTAATAGCTATATTGGTGTAGGTGTAACTATAATGTATCTTGATTTCCACAAAGCATTTGACAGAGTATTCTGTGACATTTTGATTACCAAGTTAGTTAAGTGTAGGCTGAATGACATGATAATTAATGGCACATATAGGTAGCTCAGAAATCATACTCACTCATAAATGATCATCATGGAATAAAAAATTATCCTGATAAATTAGAGAATTAAATTGGAAATAATAGGACAAAAGTTAATATGCAAAGTTATTAACTTGAGAAATGAAAATAAAGTGTAAAGTATAGAATGGAGGAGACCTGGTCTATCAATTATAACTGGGAATTTTCACTTTAAGAAAAGAAGGCTGAGCCAAATAATAGAATAATATTCTCATTGCAGATTATTGGCTGATAGCCTATTTTGAATTTGAAAAGATGTAATGCGGAAGGATAAGACATGTTCTTCATAATTTGAAAGTATAGGATATAAAGACAGATTCCAACTGAACATAAAGTAATAGCTTGCTTACAGTAAGAGCAGACTAATTGAACTGATTACTTGCAGACACTCTCAAAATATTTAATTGGGGGTTAGATAACAATCTGATAACAACCTGAACAATTTGATGAGGAAGCTTAAATTTGATTTCCAATACAAATTATTGGATTAGATTCAGTGACCAAATGGTTATTTCAGTTGCATAATAATATTAAAGCATTCTTTTGGGAATTGTATACCGCCTTGTATGCTTTCCATATTTGGAATGGGAATAAGGACCTTCCACTTTAACCCGGCAGCTTATTTATTTTATTTTGTTTTTATTTATTTATTACATTTTTATGCCATCTATCTCCCCTATGAGGTGACTCTGGGCAGTTGCAATATTCACAGTTCATATGTAGTGATTTTAATTCTGTTCATGTTGTTTAAAGTACTTATTTTCTTTGGTATTGGTATTAGCACCATGCATGTTTTAGTAAGGGAAAGGCATAATGATTACAACAAAAAAACTAAAGAGCACATTGTGCTGCATTTGCTTCAGGCCAACTTCCTACTACCTTGTTGATTGCTTCCCTCAATATGCTCAATGGGCTTCAATTTTAGCTCTCATCTGGCTCATGTTAGTCACTTCAGAATAAGATATTCAGCCAGGTTGGCACAGCAGATACTTAGAAAATCCAATTTCTGCCTGGCTGCTTCTTGTCATCTCATCCTAATAACTTTGCTGGATAAATGACGGCCCTGAATTAAATTTAATTTGTTATTATTTTAATGTTACTGTCACAAGCTGCTGAAAGATTTATTTTATTTTATTTTATTTTGAAACTGTCACAATTCCTGGCAGTGGAGTTATCTTTTTTTTCCCTAACTGCTATCAGGGAAAGCAAAACACCAATCTCTGTCAAGCTCTGCAGCAGGTGCAAAATTTTCTAGAGTGTTCATGCAGGCCAGAGTTTTAGCAATAGGGACTGTTACAAAACCATCTTGAAATACATTGGGCTTATGCAATGAACTTTTCAAACATTAAGATTTCCAAAAGAATTGGCTATATATTAAAAGCACTTCATGCTGCCTTAAGATAAAAGGTTTTGGGTTATTTTATTTTTAGTTTCTCAAGACTTCTTGTAATCTGTTTAATTTTTTAGCCCTCTAGTGTTATTTAGGGGGTCTACAGAATACCTAATAAAGATGTCAGATTTGAAAATACTCTTAAGATAATTACTATTTAGCAAAGAGAAATTAGAAATTAAACAACATTTTTAAATCAAGAAATGAACTTTAAAATTATGGTTTCTAACTGCAGCCTGAAAAAAGAATTACAGAAATTCTGTGCATTATTTTACTGATTTGTTCCTTTTCTTTCCATTTATTCAATTGATTCTCAGAGACTACTTGGACAAGTCCCTGAAACTTTAGAAGTCTCTTGTGATTAAGGCAAGATTAGAACTCACAATTTCCCACTTTCTAGCCTGATACCTAACCACTATCCCAACCTGGCTTTTCAAAGCCATCAAAATAGAAGCCATAATAACCACTTTGCAGGATCTTCTGGAATGTTAATCAATCAAAGACTTATCTCAACGTTAATTTAAATTGCAGATGTATGGTAATATGAATTGATTTCAATAAAGAGAATGGTATTAAATTGTATTTAAGCAGATAATAATTACACTTTAAACCAGGGGTGTCCAACCTTGGCAACTTTAAGACTTGTGGACTTCAACTCCCAGAATTCCTCAGCCAGCTGGCTGAGGAATTCTGGGAGTTGAAGTCCACAAGTCTTAAAGTTGCCAAGGTTGGACACCCCTGCTTTAAACAGAAGCTTCTGTTAATTGCTTTGTCTACCAGAGGGCAAAAGCATGACAAAAAAAATTACAGCAGAAGAAATAGTTTGCCTAAAATATCACTTTAAATTGAATTGAAAGAGTAACCTTTATAATTTCCTGCACTTTTACATAAGAATACCAACAAAAGTAACATCCTCTTTTTCCTATTTTCTTTAATATTGAATTATTAAAGTAGTTAAAATCAATTTCCTCTTTTGTTTTACTAGTAAGCATCATTCTTTCCCCTCCTCACTTTGAGATCTGCACTCCCCATTCAGGTTACTTTAAGTACCAACTTGGTGACCATACTTCTTAATCTTTTAAACTTTCAAAAATGGTGCCTGCAAAAATTATTTATTTTAGCAAGGCTGTTCAATGCTTTCATCTCTGTTAGGAAACCAGAATGTAAAATTAATTCTTTTTTATGTTTGCATAGCATGGTCTGATACAGATTAAATTACAGTTAATTCCATGAATCTTTGATATTGCTGAGTCCTGTTCCTGAAATTTCTTAATTCACATGACATAGCAGACCTTTAAATGGCTCCACTGCATATGTTGTGTAAATCCACCAATGACTCTGAGAGAGTGGTTAATTTAACATTCAAGTGAGAGTTACAGTCTTTTTAGTCTCTGCTTTATGGTTCATTTATATTTATATAGGAAAAATGTGTTTCTGCCCAAATAACCATAGAGAAAGAAACAGAAAAAGTGAAAGTTAGCTCTCCTATGGTGAACTATAATGAATGAAGTCTTTAAAAAAAGGAACTGGAAAAAAGAAGCTTAATTTCAGGCTCCAATATACTTTATATGTACTCCACCTGATGTTATGACCACATATTTATTTTGATTACTGAATACACAATGCCTGGCAAATTAAAGTAGGAAACTGTCTACTGAGAATTCTAAAATTTGCAGAAAAAAAATAGATGAAATTATCATTTATGATGTCATTTGTGATTTATTCAGTCTAAGCAGACAGACATTCATCAACTTATAATATAATTATGTAGGAGAGCTGTAAAACAATTATAAGAATAACTAAGGTGAATAATTATAACTCTTATATGTTTATTCATCCTGAGTGAAGGTCTCTGGCTTCAGTCATAATAAATCTGTTGGGATAGGACCAGCTGTAATCTTGTGAATTTATTTTATCTGGTGTTAAGGGTAATATAATGATTCTAGAATCTATAACTCCATTATATCATATATCCTGTTGCAAGGCAGTTAATCTTAATTCTTTCTCCATGTCTCTCCATTTCTCCCTTTGGGGAATTGTAATATCCTATCTTTTTAATCTTTCTCAAAATATTTCATTCTTCTAGGAGGGGAACCCAAACTGGAGATCACTATTGAAAGAACAGTTTTTCATGGGAAAAATTGTAATCATAATAGACTGCTTGATTGCATCTTTTAAGGGTGAAGTCACTACTCAGGAGAGGCTGAAACTGAATATATTGGGAACTCTTACAGAAATGTGTTATGTAATATCTATATAGAGAGAATTGATGGGAGTCAAGGGTGATATAAATTTAATTCATTAAGTTAATAAAATTATGTCTACATTCTATATGTCTGCTTATCTATCTTGAGTAAAACCTCTGGATTCTAGCTGTGAATTCTAATTTTCCAATTATTATTCTGTTATATGCATTCGGAGGAACAAAATAACTTCATGTAATCATTAAATTTAAAAAAAAATTTGATTAAACATTGAGTTTGAACTGGTTGTATTTATTTAATGATGTGTTACAATTTAATTCTGAATTTTAAAAAATGTTTTAATTTTTAATTTTAGTCTAGCACCATAATACTTTTATTATTCTGATGTTATGTGAACCAGAGTTCAATATCTTTCTCAGCAAAATTAAGTAACAAAATCAGCTGAAGAAAGCAGATTAGATTAGTAAACCAGATGCATTTTTTTTTCTTTACAATAATCTTCATTTGAAATCAAAATAATAGGATATATCCAATTCTCAGAAACTTTAAAAAAGTTTTGAAACTATGGTTTCAATCTTTTAGATTGAAAGAAGGGAATAAAGAAGATAAAGAAGGGAAAAATCATAGAAGATTCATCACAGTGGTGCTTGTTACAAGCATACAAAAGCAACATTGAATAGCTAAAAGCATTTGTAATGAAAAATGTCCATTCTGTTAAATGTCATAAATGCAAGAGGTTCACACAGGCATTATTCTATGCACTCTCATTGACTCTTTTGCATTCTAAATTACATGTCAAATAAAATTTGGATAAGAGATAAATATAAGAGTAAGAGGATGAGGGAAAAGAACATAATAGTTCAGTTTTTATAACATTTGCTGAATCTAAAACCTACCAATCACAGTGAGTTATGCCTTATGAATAGAAAATGTTATGAATGGGTGCTGTTCAAGATGAACCTTGTAAACAAATATGTCCCCAGTGCTTTGATGAATTTAGAAATCATTGGCATCAGTACCTTGGAAAATAGCACAGCACAACAGAAGTAAGGAAAAGCATATTTCTTATAATTCTTTGAGGAGTTTTATTAGAAGCAAGGGAGTTATGGCCTCTTAGGTCTACATCTCATACTTCCTTGTAGCAAAGAAGCTGCTGTAACGTATTTTGTCCCAAACTCCTTTGGTTCTGTGGGGACAGCCCTTAGCATAATTCCTGTCTAGGTAAACTCAGTTTTATTGTTGAGGAGGTCATCTTGTTATTTAAAGCCAAGTTGCATGTTCAGAAGAACTTCTTCAGTCTGAATCAACAGAATCTGGTAAGAATTTCTTTAATGTGTTTCTATTAATTAAATAATGTTTGATCCTTTTGTATTTTTCCTGGGGCTTTTAAGTAGTTATCTGTTCTTAAGCATATTCTGTATCGTCACTGGGAACATCTAGACAATCCATCCCCTGTTCCCAATGTATCTATATCTTGCTTTTCCATCAGAGATGGAATAATAAAACATAGACAAAATGAGCATTTACAATATTAGTCTAAGAAAATCAACTGAAACAATGAAAAAATACATTTTTTTAAAAAAAGTAATCATTTAAAGCAGCCACATTTTGCAGTCCAAAAATGTATATAACTTTAGAGAAATAACCTGTTAAAAAATAAATGATCTGTAATTTGTTTAATATCAGCTAATCTGATTGAATCACAAACCACACAAAAATCTATTAATGAAGTAATTTCTTGCCATTGTCCTATCGCATGTTGGTCATAGTCATTACCTAAAGCAAAGAGATCAGTCCCTTGAAGGAGTTTTCTTTAATGCCACTATTTAATTTGCATAATTTAATGTTCCAGAAGAAATGTTTCTGTAGGGGAAACACCAGTTTCACATAGTATTTAAATAAGGGAATGACTTTACTGCAACTTCTTTCAATGTCAAAGGTGAAAGAGCTGGAGAGAGCTGAAATTGCTTCCTTTTAGCATAGGAAATGTTACATAAGCCCTTGGAAAGAAGTGCAGCAGACTCATCATCTCTTCCCAGAAATAGCAGGAGGCGCCCATGTCAAAATTATTGGAAAGTGGAAAGTAGGATGCTTTGGGAGAGAGATTGAAGAGAAATGACAAGCTTGCTTTTCTGTTATAGTAATTCAAGCCCAAAGGAACTGTATTGGAACTAATAAAGATAAGGAACCTCTTGGTTAATCAGCAGAAACCCTAGTTTAAATGAATGAGATTAATGCTGAAACAGGTTTTTTTCTTTTTTTAAAAAAATCATCCTGTATTTTCATATTAGGATAAGGTCTCTTAGTTTTTACCAGAACAACCACAGATACTATTTTTACAAATGAGTCTTATTCCTGCATTCCATTTCTTAGGTCTTGTAAATTGGTAAGCTGTGTTTTCACATTTGTTTTTTTTATCTTCTTAGTTGTGTATCATTTTTGTATACTGATTTTTTTAAAACGAATTTTGTATATTTTTAAGGATTTGCTCAGGACTCAGCAAAGATGTCTTTCTTAGGCTAAAAGCAATCAAATGAATTAGATGAAAATATGCTGACCTTTTGCACCAGATTTTTTAAAAGATTGGAAATTGCTTGAAGATAACTAGGGAATTACTCTATTACTCTTCATTTTCTGTTTTTCTTTCTCTTGTTAATACTATATTCCAGTTCATGATTCATCAAGATGAACCATGCAACATTCAAAGAAAGCACACACACCCTCGCACACCCACCCACCCACACATGGAAAGAAGTTTGTTTAATGCAAACTTACCTTATCTGTGAACCAAAACTCATATTCTTACAAATGTAAGAAATGTAGTTCATCAGTAAAATGATGCATTACAAGATGCGTATATTGGCAAAAGTGAAAACTACAATATATGTATTAGGGAAAAATCCTTACAAAAATTCATATTAAGCAAGTATGTGTAAATTGGGAGAATATTAAATATCAATATTAAAATGAAACTTTTTCTTTTTGCCTTTCTTCACATATGTGGCAATGGGGAAGAGAAACAAAATATAGAGGTGTGAAATGAGAATCTAAAAATAATAATCCTGATAGTTTTGTTTTTCTCCATTGAAGTAAGGGAGTGTTGATCCAGTTATAATAGTTTAGACTACTTGTTCTTTTTTACATACATGATAAAATGTCACTAAGGTCAAGTTTAATAAAAAATGTTCATGAAATATTTCATCACCCTCCCCCATCATCCACCTAGCTGAGTGACATGGAACTGCTATAACAATTCTTTGATGAAAGGAATATATATATATACTATACAGAAGCCTGATGATGACAGATGAGATTCTGTCGAAACTACAACTTTAAAAGCACAACTATAATGACGTGGGAAAATACCCGAACAAAGCTGAATACCATACATATAAATACCCGCGAAAACTTAAGAAAACAAATATATATATATATTCACAGGTACAGGTATGTAGGTCTTGGTGTGTTTGAGTTTTTCCCGTGTAAGATTGAGAGTATTTATTTTTATTTTATTTATTTATTTATTTTTATTTATTTTATTTGATTGGCCAATTGTTTACAAGATAATAAGTATAAGCGTATACATAGTTGTGAATACATGAAATGGGTACATATAAGAAAAATAAAAGAATACGAGAAACAATAGGACAGGGACGGTAGGCACGTTGGTGCGCTTATGCACGCCCCTACAGACCTCTTAGGAAGGGGTGAGGTCAATAGTAGACAGTCTAAGGTTAAAGTTTTTGGGGTTTGGGGAAGAGACTACAGAGTCGGGTAGAGTATTCCAGACGTTGACCACTCTGTTGCTGAAGTCGTATTTCCTGCAATCAAGTTTGGTGCGGTTTACTTTGAGTTTGTATCTATTGTGTGCTCTTGTGTTGTTATGGTTGAAGCTGAAGTATTCATTGACAGGTAGGACATTGCAATGTATGATTTTATATACCATGCTTAAGTCAGACCGAAGACGACGTAATTCAAGGTTTTCTAGTTCTAGAATTTCAAGTCTGGTGGCATAAGGTATTCTACAACGAGTAGAAGAGTGGAGAACTCTCCTTGTGAAATATTTCTGGACTTTCTCAATTGTGCTAATATCAGATACGTAATGAGGGTTCCAGACTGATGAACTGTATTCGGTATTGGTCTAGCAAATGTTTTGTATGCTCTGGTTAGTAGTGTGATATTACCAGAGAAAAAGCTACGTAGGATTAGGTTAACAACTCTTAATGCCTTTTTGGCTATGTAGTTGCAGTGGACTCTAGCACTTAGATCATTAGAGGTGAGTATTCCAAGGTCCTTTACAGAGCTTGGGTCATCAACAAGTTCTTGACTATTCAGCTTGTATTTTATTTTCTGATTTTTTTGCCAATATGTAAGACAGAGCATTTATTTGTTGAGATTTGAAGTTGCCATTTGTTTGACCATTCAGATACATAGTCGAGATCTTTTTGAAGGGTAGCAGTATTGTCTGTGGTATTGAACAGCTTTACATCATCAGCGAAAAGAACGCAATTGCTCTTAATATGATCGCAGAGGTCATTTATGTAGAGTATGAAGAGAGTTGGTCCTAGAACACTGCCCTGGGGGACACCACTATTGACAGGTACTGGATTTGATAGGACGCTCCCGATTTTGACCATTTGTTGTCTGTTTGACAGGAATGCTTGGCAACGTTTTGACGAGGTCCCACTCGCCATCTTCAGGCTGGTGCTTTCGGCTCATGTGTGTGTGTGTGTGTGTGTGTGTGTGTGTGTGTGTGTGTAATTATATGTATGGTATTCAGCTTTGTTCAAGTATTTTCCCACGTCATTATAGTTGTGCTTTTAAAGTTGTAGCGACATTTCAGCAGAATCTCATCTGCCATCATAAGGCTTATGTATTGGGTTCATATGTGTGTCAGGCTTTCACAGCCATTTCTGTTTTAAATTTAGTGCTAGCCTCGTGCTTTGTTACAATGGTTTTTTCTTCATCCTGATTGGTTGGGAGTCTTGGTCTGTGTTTATTGGTCTTGCAGTTTGCTGTGTTCTGCTTGATTGGTGTTTCTAATATCTTCTGTCTGTTTTGTAGCGGGTTTTTTTTGTCTTGATTAGCTGGCAACATGGTGTTTCATGTATTGGGGGCTTTTAGCGCGGCTTGGCATATACATATATACAGAGAGAGAGAGAGAGAGAGAGAGAGAGAGAGAGAGAGAGAGAAAAGGAGTCACACGAAGTTTATTAAAGCCTGCACTTATGACTCCTGTTTTTGTAAATGCAGATTTAATTTAATAAAACTAAAGAAAGCTTGACTCCACTAGTCCTGAGGCTCTCCCGGTGTAGCCAAAGTGTCAGAGGAGGATAGCTAAAATTTTGCAGTTGCAGAATTGAGATTGGAAGGGTGGCTGGGTGTCATGATCATAAGAAATATTCTGGCTTATTTACAAAACACCAGTCTGTTTATTCTACCGGAGAAGAATATAAATGGGATGTTTTTAAATATTTCAAATAACTTTGGTTAATCATATCTCTGTAGAATACTCTGTGTCTTCAAGAAGATGGCAAGAATATTGTAAAGTATTCTTAATGTTCAAAAATTCAATGCAAAATACATTCTAGTTTCTATTGGTCAAAAACAGATGCCTGGGAATGGATGACAAGGAAGGAAATTATCCTCAACTATGAAGACAATCATACAAGCACAGCTCCAAAACTTAAACCAAATGTATTAGCCTTTATAATAAAAGAATAAGTAAGATCTGCATAATAGAAAATGACTGAGGAATTAATATGTGTTTTAATTGGCTGGTATGCAGTATAATTCTACTGAAAGATCTTCTTTGAGAAAAGCATAAACAATTTACTCAATATAACAAATTTCAGAATAAATTCACAGTAAAAAAAACTCAGAAATCACAGTGCATCCTGGATATTGCAAAGACTCCTAAAACAAAACAGTCCTTTAGTTGGGTCTGTCCAAATGCCTTTCTAGGAAACATAGTAATCCAAATAGCTCAAGATAGATTGGCATAGAGACTATAATCCCAAAATTATTGATCAATGTGGAGGATAAAATCATCAAAATAAATCAGCAATTGGTATAGATAACATAATCAAATATTTGTACCAGAGATCATGGTAAATATGAATATAAATCAGAGGAAGATCAATAACACAGTTAAAAAATCTGGAAGATTTTCATAGCAGGAATAAGGCAGGTAAATATTTGATCTAAAATCCAATTGTGGTAAAAATATAATTCCTTTAGTTATTCTGAGATTTTAGAAGAGACAATGATTCCCAATGGTTCAAGAGTTCAAGAACTAATATCATGGACCATGTTAGGAATGATAGTCACCTAACAGTTGGTTGGCAATATATAAACCAGGATAGTTATTTAATACTGTTGTATCTTTAAGAGAGTGCTGTAATTGTGATTGGCTGAGGTTCCTCCGATGGCCATAAGATGGAGCCAGAAACCTGGTTTTTTCTCTTCTTGCATTTCCCTATTGCCTTTTGCCTGATCGTCGCTCTGCTGGAATTGCTGTGAGTCTTGCAAACTGTTAGCAAACTCCGTTTACTGAACTTTGTTTATGATACTGGATTTCATTTTTGGATTATCCCTGGACTGATTGTATTGAATACTACCTGCTTTAACAGTGTATGATTTGGACTGTTTGTTGGAGTTTGTTTACCCATTTACAGGAAGTAAAGCCTACATTTTGCTATTCAGTGTATCTGTATGCTGGTTGTGTGTTCCTCCTCCTCACCACTCTCACTACGTTTCCCTGAGTGCACTCATTCTCCTAATGGGGAATACCTCAACACTGGTTATGGGCCCAGTTCATACCAGACTCAGATAACTGAGAGTTAGTGTGAATATACAGTACCATATACAGGCAGCTGTTTATTGTTTAATTGTGGTTTACTGTCCTAGTAAAAATGGCACAAGACCTGTCAACAAGTCTATCACTGATAACCCGTTTGAATGGAACAAACTATGTATCCTGGTCTATGAAATGCAATCTACTGCATAGGGAAGGGTTATGGGCTGCAGTTTTGGATCCACTGGATGTAAATGCTTGGGATCCAAATGATGGGGATGATGCCAAAAAGGTAGCTGACTTTAAACGGAACAATGAACGAGCTCTTTGTATAATTGGACTAACACTGAGTGACCAGTAGCTAGTCCATATTGGTGGAGAAGAGTCTGCTGCTAAGTGTTGGGAGAATTTGAAGAGAATTTATGTTCGTGACAGTGTGGTGGACACATACATGTTACACGTAAACTGTTTAGAGCATGTCTTATGAAAGGTGGAGATATGTTAGCTCATTTGAACTTCATGAAAAGAACTTCAAGAGCTACATGAAAAGGAACTGATTTTTTCAGAGCTACATCAGGTTTACATCATTCTTTCCTCATTGGATGAAAGTTATGATGATTAAATATCTTCACTGGAAGTCCTGCCCAGAAATGAACTGACATTGACTGATATAACTGGGTGGTTGTTAGAAGAGGCAAGAAGAAGGCTCGATAGAGACCAACTGAGAGAGAAACAATCACAAAAAGAGGATTTGTTTTCAACTGCCTATACTGTTAGGAAATGTTTTTCTTGTGGGGCTAGGGGACATATAGCTAGATTCTGTAAGAAGGGAAAACAACAGAATACTAGTAATCACCAGAAGGCTAAGAAGAATGTTAGTTTAGCTATGTCTAGCAATTCAACTGTAAACCATGATGTGTGGATAGTGGAGCATCGCAGTGCATTACTAGAAATAGAGAGAGGTTTGTAAAGATGTCTACAAGTAAGCAACATGTATCATTGGCAAATGGATGGAAGATGAAAGCGTCTGGTGAAGGTACTGCATATTGTTCATGTGTAAATGAGCATTTATCTATGTTATATGTACCTAAACTGAAATTTAATTTGTTATCAGTAAGGGCTTTAGTTAATATTGGTTATGTAGTAATCTTTAGAGGAGATAACTGTATAATAGAGAAAGAGGGTAAAAGTGTTACTGCTACTTTAGAAAATGATTTATATGCAATACATAATGACCAATTGCAGATGGCTAACTCGGTTTATAACAATGTTAAGCCACATGACGAATGTATACATTTACTGTATAGACGTCTGGGGCACATTAATTTCAAAATGCTGAAACAAACTGTTAAATTGTCAGAGGGAGTAAAATTAAAACCCTGTAGCAAGTACTTAAACTATAATGCCTGTAATCAGGAGAAAAGCAAGGTTACTCCTGCAAACAGACTGAATGGGTTTAAGACCAAAGAACCTTTAGAGGTTGTTTTTGCTGACATAATTGGTCCTAAGAAACCCAGTTTGGGAGGTGCCTGCTATGTTTTGAGTATAATGGACCATTACTCATGGTACAGTTTCTGCTATCTAATGAAAAACAAAACAGAAACATTCCAACATTTCTTTAATTGGCTAAGATATGCAGAAAGGAAAATGAGACATAAGGTAATTACTTTAGTTACAGATAATGGGACTGAGTTTATTAATAATAGATTCCAAACGATGTTGAAATTGGCTGATATCGAGCATAAGCGTTCTGCACCTTACAGGCCACAACTTAACTCATTTATAGAATGAAGAGGGAAAATGTTACAAGCCATGGCTCACACTACATTATCCGATTCAGATTTGCCCGAAACACTGTGGGGTGAAGCCATAATGTATAGCAACCATGTGTTAAAGAATGTGGTGAACACAACAACTGGTGAATTGCCATTAACTCATTGGCATGTCAGAAAACCAAATTTAAGTTATCTACACAGATTTGGATGGGTGCATAGTCCCTCACAAGTAAGACTGAAAGGGCAATATAGAGCTAGGAAATTATTTTTCGTAGGTTACGAGGCTAACCATAGATCATTTAGATTCTGGGATCCAGACACAGCTAATATTTACTATTGCTAAATTTCTTGAGCATGTTGGGTGGCATAAACTAGAACAGGAATCTAACAATGATGTTGTTATCGACATCCAAATAGTCCCTAATGATGAGATAGTTAAACCATCAATAGCCATTAAAGAGCAAGAAGAGGCACAGGAGGAGGTAGAAGAACAGGAGCAGGTGGAACAGAAGAATCCACCAGTAAGCCCTGAGTTGCCTAGACGTTCAACCCGTGTAACACGACCACTAGATAGATATCAGGCTAGTATAGTATGCCAAGTAAATATAGTTCCTACTAACTATAATGAACTGAAATTGTATCCTGCTAAGGATCAGGCTGCTTGGCAGAAAACAATAGATAAGGAACTGAAATCCTTACAAAGTTTGGAGGTATATGAAAATGTCAGGTTACCACCAGGTGAGCGTGCCATAGGGTGTAAGTGGATTTATAAAATTAAGACAGGTGTAGATGGGACTGTTACCCATAAAGGTTAGTAGCACAAGGGTTCAATCAGTCAGCCAACTACTACAACGAGGTGTTTCCACCTCGTCTGAAGGCTACCACATTATGAGCAGCATTACTTTGGGCAGCTAAAAATAAATACACAATAAACCATTTAGATGTGGAGACAGCATATCTGCATGCACCGTTGCAACATACTATATATTTAAAGAAGACTTTGGGGATAAAAACTGATAACAAAACTGATTGCCGGAGATTAAAAAAGAATCTTTATGGCTTGAAGCAATCAGGCTATGAAAGTAACCAGTGCATAGTGAAGGAATTAACAAAGATAGGTTTTGTAGCTGGCATGGCTGATCCATGTTTATTCAAAAAGGAAAGTAATGGTGTAGTGTCATTGTTGCTATTGTTCACTGATGACATAGCATTAATCACTAAGACTGATCAAGAAGCTACTGGGATTATTTCACTGTTAGAAAAGAAATTTAAAATAATCAACATTTAGGTGAGATTAAACAGTATCTTGGTTTGAAAATAGAAAAAACTAAGGGAGGCTACAAAATCTCACAGGCAGATAAAATTAACCAGTTACTGAAGAACTTTAAAATGGAACTTTGTAAACCAGCTAAAACACCAATGAGCCAGGAGTTTAGCCATAGTGATGTGCAAAGTCCTTTATCAATCATTGATTGGTAGCTTATCCTATCTTAGTAATTGGTCTAGGCCAGACATAGCATATAGTGTTAACCAATTAGCCAGGTTTTAATGCTGAGCCTACTGAAAGGCACTTGCAACCTGCTAAGCGTGTGTTGAAATATCTTAAACAAACAATGCATTATGCATTATATTTGGAGCCTAAGGATGAACTAAGTTTAACTGCATATGCCGATGTAAGTTTCGCTACAGACGTACCTACATGTAAATCAACATCAGGTACTGTAGTGTTATTAGGAAAGGTGTTAATTGGATGGAGGTCTATTTGACAAAAACATCTAAGCTTATCAACAATGGAGGCTGAATTCTCATGTTTGTCTCTATTATGTACGGACTTAGTATATTATAAACAACTAATGATAGACATGGGAAGTAATATAAAAGAGCCTATTGTTGTATATGAAGACAACCAACCAGCAATTCAGATGGCTTCCAATCTCGCTGTAAATACAAGATCAAAACACACCGATCTACGATATCTGAATGTGAGACAATGTGTTCAAAGTAAAATGATTAAACTGGAGTACTGCATGTCAGAGAATAACATTGCAGATCATTTTACGAAAGCCCAAGGCAGTGTAAAACATAAGGCTTGCTGTGAAGAATATGGACTTAAATTGTAAGGTTTTACATATTGTCCTACCCAAAGGGGAAAATGTTAGGAATGATAGTCACCTAACAGTTGGGTTGGCAATATATAAACCAGGATAGTTATTTAATACTGTTGTATCTTTAAGAGAGTGCTGTAATTGTGATTGGCTGAGGTTCCTCCGATGTCCATAAGATGGAGCCAGAAACCTGGTTGTTCTCTTCTTGCATTTCCCTATTGCCTTTTGCCTGATCGTCATTCTGCTGGAATTGCTGTGAGTCTTGCAAACTGTTAGTAAACTCCATCTACTGAACTTTGTTTATGATACTGGATTTCGTTTTTGGATTATCACTGGACTGATTGTATTGAATACTACCTGCTTTAACAGTGTATGATTTGGACTGTTTGTTGGTCTTTGTTTACCCATCTACAGGAAGTAAAACCTACATTTTACTATTCAGTGTATCTGTATGCTGGTTGTGTGTTATTCCTCACCACTCTCACTACATTTTCCTGAGTGCACTCCTTCTCCTAACGGGGAATACCTCAACAGACCACATTTAGAGAATCATATTTTTTTTTCTTGAGAGAGGGAAGAAATATTGAAAAGCAGGCTAATTTAAATCTGACATTGGGTAATTATGTCTTATAGGAATCTGGATTTCAGGGATAAAACTGTGCAATCACAAAAACTGATGGCCCAATAAATATGTGATCACTAGTCAATAGCAACATTATTTCCATGGATACTTTAAAATGTAACAGGGAGGATATTACATTTAATGGACAACTGTAGACTACCCATTATAGTGTTCCATACATTTTATAATACATTCCTAAGAGTTTGACTTCATTTTCAGAAAATAGCAAAATATATAATTTTTAAAGTGTCTGATCCTATTAGCATAATTAGTGTGAAATAATAATAGTGGATGTTCTGAGAATGATGAGAAAAGACTAAAATGAGAAAAGGATTATGAGAAAAGACTATTTAAACAGAAGCAGCTCAGTTACATTCATGTCCTAAATAACTTTTCTCCTAATGAAAATCCTGAGTTCTCCAACACAGTGGGAACTTATTAATCTGAATAACACTTTATTATATTCTCATAAGAGACTCTTACTGTTTTCTGGATTGGGAAGTTGCCTTCTTGTTGAACTAGTTATCAAAATATATCCATTATTTCCTGGTATATTTTATGCAAGAATACTTCAATGCATCTCCATTTATTCTGAAACATTTCCACTCCTTTTTAGAATAACATTCCCATCCTCTGATTTCCAGGGAGATAGCACTGTGTTTGCCCAGCACTAAACGTTCACACAAAAAGCCTCCAAGAGCCTTCACTGTTGGATTTGATTTATCATGCTTATTCCAATTCTACCTCAGCCAGCAGTGAAAATGAAAGCAATTACACACAGAATGCTGCCCCTGGTTACTAATCAGGAGTCATTTTCCTTTAGCTAAAATGTAGAATTTTTAACTTGCTCACTCCTGCAAGCCATGCACAAAGTGAGGTGTAGTTTCTTACATGTAAGGAATAATAGCAACTATTTATCTAGTTCTGTTTAAATTTTCAGGTAGTAATAAGTACATTTAGCAACAATATGACATTTTTGGACTAACTCAATAATAGGCAGGATATTGCCATTAAAATCAATAGATGCTAGGAAATAGGTGGAGGAAGCAAGATGTGGAGAAGAGCGAGCATGGAAATATTCAATTATTAATTGATTCTGTTTTTGTGGATGGAATAATATTGATGTTCAGATGGATGACCTGATGCTCCTAATCAGATTTCCTTAAAAAGACTTCAACTACATTCAATGCAACTCTTATTCTGATAATTCAGTGAAGATTTCAAATGTAAAACTATCAAATAACATTTTTGCAACTAATGCTTATGTATATCTCTTAGCAATATATCGAATTACCACTTTGTAAATTTGGGGTTAATTGAAGTAGAGTTGTTTTCTTTATTTTCATCACCAAGCTATGCTATGTTGTATTGTTTTGTTAAGGATGCTGGGTATTTTTTAATGTTTTTATAAAAATAGTGTACTGTAAATAAGCCACTTAGAGTAGATATTGATTAGAGCAGCACATAAGCCTTCAAATAAACATCTTTACTTGCAGAATAGAGACATTGCAGATGAAAGAATTACAAAAAAGTAATGGAGAATACAGCAAGCTATTTATGTAGAGCACTCATGACTCCCAGCCCCAAGCACATTGGGACCACAGCATTCTTTTCAATGTATATTCACCAGAGTCTTGAATATAAATGTAACTTCAATTCTGTTCTTGATAATTATTCCAGCTCTGGGGTGAAGGATAGAAGACTGGAATAAAAGGGAAATTGAAATAACGTTTTTAGAATGAAAACAAAACCGATTTCTTGTTAATTACAGGCAGCAGCTGCCAGCTGATCATCTCAATGTCTGAATAAGCATTCCAAAGAGAGAGGGAGTGAGAAAAAGAAAAGCACAGTCATGTGACTTCCTTCATAGTGATTTAGTTTCCTCTCTTCACTTAACCACAAGCTTGCAATCTCAAATGTGGCTGATAAGCAAGGAGTATTTATAACTGTAGTTCAGAAAGGTATCTCACCAAATCACTATCTCTACATCTTTCTAGTCAACAGTATTCCAATTTGTATAGTCTCTCCAAGACCAAATGTTCTGGATGGAATGGTTGAGTAGAAGATTAAGATTTAGACAGTTTGTTTTTAGAGTTGGAACACTACTGTTAAGGCTTCCTATATGTACAATTATATATATTTTTACTTTCCTCTGTCTAAATTGTAACCTATGTTCTTTATCAAAGGAATCAGTTTCAACAAACACCATTATGAGAGTAGAGACTGTATCTGAAGATTTTTGCAGCTATTGATGGTAGCAATGAATTCAGACCCTCCCTCTCCTCTTACAGTTTCTGGGCCCGAGGCCAATAGGATCAGATTGTGGGCTGATATCAGAACCATTGCCCAATTCAGGGCATCTATGAAAAAAGTTGATTTGCACAAATGAATGGCAGGATATCAGTGGAACATTCACTGAAGTAGGGAGCATCAAAAATAATACAGCAATTTGTTTGTGTACTGCACTCATTGACTCCCAGGCGCAAGCACATTGGGACCATAGCATTCTTTTCAATGTGTATTCCCCACAGTCCCGAATATAAATATAACTTATAAATATAATTTAAAAATACAAATTAAAGCCTTAGTAAAGGCCATGCCTGGAATAATGCATCTATAATTGCATTACATTACAAAAAGATGTTGAGACTTTGGAAAAAGTGCAAAGAAGAGCAACTAAGATGATTAAAGTATGGAGACAAAAATATATGAAGAACAGTTGCAGGAATTAAGTATGTGTAGTCTAGAGAAAAGAAGGACTAGGGGTGACATGATAGCAGTATTTCAGTAATTGAGCAGCTGCCACAAAGTGAAGAGGATCAACTTATTTTCCAAAGCACTAGAAGGCAAGACAAGAAACTATGGATTGAAACTAATCAAAAAGAGAAGCAACCTGGAACTAAGGAGAAACTTCCTAACAGTGAGGACAATTAACCAGTGAAATAGCTTGCCTTCAGATGTTGTAGAGCAGGGAAGTCAAACTCAATTTCATTGAGGCCACATTAGGGCTCTGGTTGACCTCATGGGGGGGAGCTAGATGGGTGTAGCCAACTGGGTGGGCATGGCCAGCTTGATGCCTCTCACTGGGCTTGGCTGACTGGGTGGCATGGCCAGTTTGACACCACTCCCCAAACTGCTGGCATGTTCCCTCTTAACATTGGGTAGACCAAGCCGAAGTGATGTTGGCTGGCTCCTTACATTTTCCAGGATTGCCCTACATCAAAGGCTGGGTCTGGCCCTCAGGCCTTGTGTTTGACACCCCTATTGAGGAGACTTTATCATTTGCATTTTTTTAAAAAAAAAAAAGACTGGACAGCCACCTATTTGAAATGGTATAGGGTCTACTGCTTGAACAGGGGGTTGGACTAGAAAACCTCCAAGCTCTCTTCCAGCTCTATTCTGATTGAATATTGATGGAGTAGGGTCAGCTGATGAAAGCATTTCTATAAGTTGTTCAAGCTGATACTCGGGAGCTAATGGTTAAAAAAAAATGTTAGTAGTCGACCTGTCTTCCAATTATTCTATGAAGTTTGCACAACGTTGACCAGCTGGATATTATTATTATTTCCTTTATTCATTAAACATGAAACAGTCAACTGAATATTTAAAAATGTTGTTGTTGTATCACAAATATCATTGACTGGCTCTGATATGGGTTGCTGCTAGCAACCTAGTTATCAAATTATTATTATTATTATTATTATTATTATTATTATTATTATTATTATTATTATTATTATTATTGGTGTTGTTAGTGTTGTTGTTAGTGTTAGTGTTAATAATAATAATAATATGGTTTTGCTTTGGACTGGAACTTTTATTTGTTGGGGATTTTGTAGTCTCAGAGCTTGGCTTAATATTTCCACAGAGAAGAAACTGGAGAGAAGTAAGACATTAAGAGATTCAGTTGTAGCAATGGAAGATTGAAGCATAAAAGTTTCAAGCATGCTTAAGACCAATGCTCTGGGGATAAAAGGGAAAACAACCAAGTTATATATTCCTCATCTTTCAGAATTCATCTGAAACCTGTATCTTTCCTTTAATTAAATGTAACATATCTCTTTCTAATCCCAACTTTAATTGACTTTTCCCTTTGGGGATTATAAATTGGGCTACAGACAAGTTTAGCCGTCATTTAATGAGATCTATGAAGATCACTGGTATTTTTTTCTGTTTTTTATTGGGAAAGAAAAAAATGGATTATAAGTCAAAGAGGGCTATTTAAATCAAATAAAATTTTAAGTTCATTGCTTAAGGAACTTTATAAAAGATTTCTAATCAATCTCACTGAAATTAATTTCAGAATTCAACTAAAAACCTATGAGCTTTGCCTTATCTCTTACAGCTGGCCACTTCTATCTTCTGGGCTTAACCCCAGCTTGGGTATCAGAGTGTTGAATACTATTATGCAAAGTATCTATGGAGATTCTCAGTCATTTAGGCCATAGTTGTCCTAAAAATGCTTTTACAAAAAACTGGATTTGTTTTTCCTTGAAGACGTTTTGCTTTTCATCCAAGAAGCTTCTTCAATTCTGACTGAATGATGGAGGAGGAAGGATTTATATTGCTTCAATTTATATTCAAAGAATATAAATCCTTCCATTCTCTACCAAAAAAATGGCAGTTTCACAAACACTTTTAAATTAATATTGTTAATTTGTTTTTTAAACAGGAAAACATTTCAGCTCTAAAAGAAGTGCATGTTCAGGAAAAACTGGATATATACCCTAACTCACATATAATCTCGAAAGATTTATATGATTCAAAACTGCATAGTTATGTTGGCATCTAAGGTAGAAAACCAGGGGTGGGATTCAAAATTTTTAACAACCAGTTCTGTGGGTATGGCTTGTGACTGAGTGGATGTGGCTTGGTGGTCATGTTATTGGCTGGGTGTGGCCAACTCAATATCATTCAGGCATGCATCTCCTCGCCTGGCCTCTCATGACTGTGGGGATGCTGCAACAATCGAAAGTGTGAAAAATGGTCATAAGTCACTTTTTTCAGTGCCATTGTAACTTTAAATGGTCTCTCCATACAAGCAAAGTACCAGCACAGGAGAGAAAGAAAACTCCAGAGATGTTCCTGAGACAGGAAGTCTAGTCCTGCCAAGAATGTAATAAGGGTTAACAGAGAGGCAGTTTCTGTAAGCAACACCAGAATGTTTCTTCCTGCCTTCTTTACAGGATTAGGCCAGTAATTTCTTCTAACAACCAGTTCTCCGAACTGCTTAGAATGTTAACAAACTGGTTCTAGTGAATAGGTGCGAACTGGTAGAATCCCACCCCTGTAGAAAACCCATAACCATTTTTCTTCATGAAAAAAAAATATTACTGTACAATAATGAATCTAATAGGAAAAAGAAGAATTGGAACAACAGTAATATTAAGCAAACACCACCTCAACACAGAAGCTGAAGAAACACCTAGTTAGCTGGTGCAAGAAAATTGCCCAGACTACTGCAAACAATGGCAAGAAATACCATTTGCCTGCAAGTAAGAACTGATGGGAACACAAAATAGACTAAGTAATAGAAAATGAAGAAGCTAAAGTGTTCTGGGACTTTAAAATTTAAACAGACAAGCAACTGTCACACAATGTCCCAGATTTAAAAATTGTTGATTAGAAAGACATAAAAGTCTGGATAGTAGATGTGGCAGTACCTGGAGGCAGAATAGAAGATAAAGAAATTCAGCAAATCACAAAATACAAAGAGCTGCAAACAGAAATATTACACCATGGCAAAAGAAAGCAATAGTAATAGGCACTTTGGGTGCAATCCCAAAACATCTGGAATATTACTTGAACACTATTGGCTTTGACAAAAATCACCCACAGTCAAAAGACAACTTTAAATAGAGCAACTTATATCTTGCAGTGATACATTTAACGTATCAAACAACATCTCTCTATTTTCAGATCCTTGGGAAGGACAAGATAGATATAAATGCCAAATCCAATCTAAACATCTGGCTGCTGTATGATGATCCATAAATATATGGTCATACAATTGTGATTGGAACTCTCAGAGAAATATCTAAAGGACTTCCCCGAATTTATTATACTTGAAAACACAATTTTCTGCTAATCTTAGGCTGTGAATTATCCCCACATAAAAGTAATAACAATCCTTCAAAAGGAACAGTCATGGTGGAGGGCCCTGCATGCTCCAGTGACGCAAAGAGCTATGCCGAACAGAAGCAACCATATTAGACAAGTTTTGGCAGAAGAGTCAGACTGTATCTGTACCAAAAAACTCTTTCAATATGGTGAGAATATATAATTTGTATTTCATGCTGGAGTGACTATCACATGGATCAACAGGAGTCATATTGGATGCTGTGGCTCCTGGTCATTCACCATTTACTACCACGTTATATTTGACAACTGAATATCAATTTACATATCAATTTATTTTTAATAATGATGTGATAGTAATTGAAAAAATATACTATTAGAGAAAGAAAATAAATTTTAGAATATAATAAAATAGTGCAATATAGTATGTAATTGCAAAAGATCCAAGGGGATTATCCCATGACAGAAATATACAGCCCAGTTCTATCCTAATAATGCTTGTCCTGTTGGAAGTGATGGAAGAGGAAAGTCAACATGTCGGCTTTTGTTAAAGAGATTTGTTTGTTTGTTTCCCACCTTTATTATTTTTGACAAACAACTTAAGACAGTGAGCATATCTAACACATCTTCTTCCTATTTTACACAGAACAACCTTTTTGAGCTGAGTTGGATTGAAACAGACTGATTGGCTCAAGGTCACCCAGCTGGCTTTCATAGTTAAGGAAGGATTTGAACTCACACTTCCCCATTTTTTAACCTGGTGCTATAACCACTAGAAGATCAATCATAGTCAAATATGACAACTAAGACAATTGAACACAGGAAGTTGTAGGATCTAAACCCCAATTCAGCATCACTTATTTGTTCTTTCAAAGATAACAAATGCCAATTTCACATAAATTGATGCTCAGAAAAATATACAGAGGCATAGATAATTGTAGACAAACCTATCCCTCTATCAGAAGATAGAAAAACACTTTTTCTCGAAAAACACTTTCACCTTCCCCAAAATAAATCATAATTATTTTTGTGTACATTTATCTAATACATACATGTTTCATGTATATATTAGATTCAGAATATAAGAAGCAGGGTGTGTGCCTGTGCAGTATTGCCAATTAAATGGAGAGGATCCACAAAGGACGCAGTTCCTGCAAAGAATACTTGCATCTGAATCTCATCACAAAGACTCAGCAATGTTTCATAGGTATCCTTAGACCACTTTCTATCAGGTGCATGATACCAAAACAGAAAAGAATAGCCAAAGCATTTGGTGGTTAGATAACATGATTGAAGGAGAAGGAGAAAGAGGAGCCAAATTAAACCATTAAACCAAATTGATATATGTTCTTTGTGCCTCAGATTTAGTTTCACTTTGAGACAACTACATGGAGAAATCCATGCTTTTCCTTGGCAACAAGTAGTTTGCAATTGCTTTCTTTTTTTAGTGTTGAGAAAGAATCACTGGCTCAAAGTTATTCAATTGAATTTTGTGGCTAAACTTCCAAATTCCCTCCCTCAATTTGACCAAAAAGTTGCTCCTATAAATATCACAGACAGAAAAATAAAGTGATAAAAATGTATGCAGAATTGCAGAAAACAGGAAGAAGAAAGAAAACTTAAAAGACTTAGTATGTTGCTAATTACATAGCTGCCACCACAAATATAAAGCAACAGAGGGTAGTCATGGATCATTATTTGAATTGTTGCCTTTTTGTCAGAACAGAGGATCAAATTGTATACAGTTAAAGAAAATAATCAGTATTTGGATTTTTCTTGGCTTCTGCTGATCATTAAAATATAAGTAGAAAGGAAGATATTTCAGTGCTTTCTTTGAGAGTAGCTCTTACCAAAAGGCATCTAATATGCAAATCTAAGATATAAATTTAGCTTATTATTTGTTAACCTAAATAGCTTCAAGGTAAACTAAATCATTCAATATGCCCTTGGTTCGAGTCATAGATTTACTGAAGGCTTTCAGTAAGATTGTACTGTATACCAGAGGTGCTATTCAACCGGTTCGCACCTATTCGGGTGAACCGGTAGTGGTTATTTGGCATGTGTCACCGAACCAGTGGCAATCCCTGGCTGGCCACGCCCCCAACCCAGTCGCCCGGTCGTTCACTTGCGATCACTCTCCTAGCTTTCTGTTCCCCATGGCAAGGCATGGACGCTGCAAGTATTACTTTCCCTGTGTGAGTTAAAGTGTCTGGAGTGAGAAAGAGTGCGGTCTGACAGAGGGGGTGGGGATGAATCAAGCCTTGGAGCACTTTTGCAACGTAAAAGAAATGCATTTTGGAAGCAGGTCTTTTAAAAACTTCTCCAAGGATTCCCCATGGACACTGCAAGTATTGCTTTCCCCTTGTGAGTTAAACTGCTGGAGTGAGAAGGAGTGCGGTCTGACAGAGGGGGTGGGGGAATCCACTCAAGCCTTGGAGAAATTTAAAGGAGCTGCTTCCAAAATGCTTGTCTGTTAAGTGCTCTCTCTCTCTCTCTCTCTCTCTCTCTCTCTCTGTGTGTGTGTGTGTGTGTGTGTGTGTGTATGAGAGAGAGAGAGAGAGAAAGAAAGAAAGAAAGAGGAAGGTAGAGAAAGAAAGAAAAAAATGGGGAGAGAGAGGGAGAGATAAAGCTCTGTGCTATTATTTTAATTGTTCCATTATTTATCATGTGTTAATATTTTACACTGTCTCTACACCTAGAGTGATTTTTCTGCCTTTCTTTTGCCTAGGGCTACCACATATTTTTCAGGGCTTACATGCATTCAATGTCAATAGTTCAGAGCATAAAATACACATGTGTTTAACAAGAGTTGAAAGGGACTTTGGAGATCTTCTAGTCCAACCCCCAGCTCAGGCAAGAAAACTGAGGATGCCAAACTCTGAGTAGAAATCCTGGGAAAGGTGTCAGAATAATACTTAGAAGGGACCTTGGAGTGAACCCTATACCATTTCAGAGAAATGACTGACCAGTCTTTTTCTTAAAACTTCCAGTGATTGAGCACCCAGAACTTCTGGAGACAGGCAGTTCCACTGGTTAATTGTTCTCACTGTTTCTCCTTAGTTTTAGGTTGCTTCTCTCTGTTCAGTTTCCATCCATTGCTTCTGTTTGCATTCTGCTTCTTTGGAAAATACATTTGCCCCCTTTCTTTGTGGCAGCCCCTTAAAAGCCTGTTGCCTATCACACTCTTGAGTAAAGCATGTGAGCCATTTCCTCCTTTCAGTGGTCCATGAAACTACATCTATAGTATGCAGATAATAAAGTCAAAAAAGGTGAAGAACATTTTTACAGAACTATAGATAAGTTGAGGCTGGGTGACAAGGAATGGCTGGGAGGGAAGGGGCCAGATGAGGCACCCCTTGATGTGAGTGACATTGAGTTGCCCAAGCCCACCCAGTCACATGACCACCAAGCCATGCCCACCCAGTCACATGACCACCAAGCACACCCACCCAGTCACATGACCACTAAGCCACACCACCCAATCACATGACAAGCCACACCCACCAAATAAGCCACGCCCACAGAACCGGTAGTAAAAAAAATGAATTCCACCACTGCTATATATGCACATGAAAGGTTAGCTTAAATTTTATATTCTCTGACTAAAGTGCATTTTTTTAGAAATATCTTAAAAGTCTAGAGAAGAGATTTTCATATTCCCTTTGATATTTACATTAAATAAAATCTGTAGCTACACTTTTGAAATTTGTAATATTCACAGCATGACTAAGTGTATGGAAATGTTTGGTTTCCATTGAATTAAAATCTTTAAAACTTAATTGCAGATGTAATCTTAGTAGCAAAATTAACTCTTAATTCTATTATGTATTTAAGACATTTTTGGAATATTTAACAGTCTCTTTTCAACTTTTCAAAAGGTTATATGAACATATAAGTATATGAAACTATCTTTTATATTAATAAAAGACCATCAAATACCTACAGTAATAAGAATGCCCTTTTTCATTTAAAATGAACACTTTAATTATACTTAATTTTCTTTTTGATATCTTAGCATAGTAGAATTTTTAAAAACATATAATTGCAGATATTATTCATGGTGACCCTCTCTGTCAGTTTGTGATTAAGATCCCGGATAATATGCCCTAAATGCACCTTTAAATATAGTCTGGAACAATAAAAAACATCTATAATGATTCTTCAACAAAAATGATATTCCTTGATTTAAAATGAAATACTCAGATTTTATATTCTGAAATTTCATGGATGGCCATTAGAGATAATTTCTGTCTATACATTTTATATTATTTCCAAAGGCCCAATGGAGACTGAGGAGATTCCCTGCCCTTCTCCCACAACCATTTTCATTATAACCAAAGGAAACCAAAGGAAAACCAAAGGAAAAAGGGAATGCTTCCATTGCATTTCAACTTTCCAGAGGCTACTGGGAGGAGATTCTGGTTGCTTGTGAGGGAGGCAGAGAGTGAGTACAAAGGAGAAAGGCAGTCTGAATTGCTTTCATTGCATTTCAACTTCCTAGACTGAGGCTAGTGGGAGGAGCTGAGGTACTAATTATCTGTTAAAATTATCTGTTAAAATAAGGGATTTCACTTTGATCAGGAGTATCAAACAGGGTGCTTAATTCTGGCCCATGGAGCAGCCATGGAAACAGTGAAGGACTGGCCCAAATGGAACTTGGGAGGCTGTGTGCAGCCCTCTCAGGTCCTGTTTTTTGGCGTGGACAGCCACCTGCAGCCGTCTGCAGAGGGCATATGGCTTCAGGAGGCCATCCAGGCTGAAAACAGGATTGGCAGAGGGATTCAGAAGGCCATCCAGGTTGAAAACAATCTAGTTATTCAAGGGGATTATACCCTGGCAGGGATGTACAGCCCATTTCCACCCTAATAATGCTTGTGCTGTTGGAACTGATGGAAAAGGAAAGTTAATTTTAAGTTGGGGCAGATTGAAGGGGCAGGACACAGATCTTCAACTAACAGCTCTTTATTCACTCAGTAGATCAATACAACCCAGCAACTTGCCTGTCTGACAGCTTGCTCTTTTATAGGGAGCTGTCAGATGGCTCAACCAGTCAAATGTAACCATTTTTCCCACTATAATGGCGGACCTGAGTGAAGTTTTCATTCCTCGACTTCACTCCCTTATTAGAGTATTCAACAAACATATTGGCTTAAGTTAAAGAGATTAACTTATTTTTTTTTTTGCACACATTGTTTGCACATAACAATGTCATTGCCAAGTTAAGATGCCATTGCAATCAGAGATTTCATCCCAGCACAAATCTCCTGCCCAACAATTATATGAGATGCAGATGAAATTTGATTCCAGTTTGGTGTGCTGGGTGTTTGAGATCCTCGTTTATGACATTTAGATGCATGCCTGGTGCAGCCTTGAAACTGGAAGCCAGACTTCCTAGAATGGAGGCCAAGATTTGG